>NC_081412.1:344441918-345107543 GCF_030272615.1 Cryptomeria japonica | reverse complement strand
GTTTGATTTGGCCAACTTATATAGTGAACCTATTTGGTTACTAACTCCCTCACTTTAGGCTCTGCAAGACCTAGGCAAGTATACCTATTCACTAGTGGCTTTCAATGACTAATGCTTTTTATAGCAGATTGAGTATCTTGATCTAAATTTTTCCCTATCTCAAATTGGCATAGATTCCTAAGATAGGTGGTTTTTAGATGAGTTCAAGATTGTTGTTGTGGAAGCTATTTGATCTTTGTACTTGATATTTATATGTATGTACACTATTGCTAATTGGTACTATGAATCCTACTCATCCTGTAATTTTAATGCAAAGGTAATTAATAAGGTAACGGTTGTGATTTGTGAATGACCAGTGTCTTTCCTATTATTTGGGCTACAGAGTCTTAAATTTCTTTAGGACTTGGTGTATGATTTGTGAGACAGTTTTTAAACCTACCCCCTTTGGTAAATCTGTCAGTTATTGTTTCTTATGAGATCTGCTAAATGTTTATATCATAAACCGCCAGAATGAATTTAACCCTAACCTTAAGGGACCATTCAAGGAAGAACTACAAGGAACAATTACAATCCACGACTAGATCTTTTTAATCCAAGTTTATAACATAAGAACATAGACTTCACTATAAGAATATGAATAACCTTATCTCCTTTAGATAATATCACAAACAACTGCCTACAGAAAATGAGATAATCCATAGCACATATGCAGAAGAAAACGACTGATTCTATTAAAAACTTTAAAATGATACAATAGTATACCAGAGGCTATAGTATCTGTCCAGTATCTTATATTCCAACCATGTCCTCATTTTACAAAAATTTGCTCATATAAGTATGTGAGCAACGCCTATTCTATGAGAAGTTATGTCTCTTCATCATTAACAATCTTATTACAATTGCTTAACAAAGTGAAAAATAAAACAATTAAGCATGTCGAGATTATTAATATAACTGTCATTCTTATAGGATCTAGCAGCCACACTCTTCCTCTTCATATCTGTCTCCAATTAAAAGAGATCAAACACCTCCTGGTTGACATGTGGGGCTACATCTTCATCCTGGTTAAATCTAGGCATGGCTTTCTCCTTAATTCGTGCAAATTCTTTTTGCCATTGCTCTAATGGAATTAGTTCACCTTCCCTGTAGACAACCAGTATTGTTGCAACACAATCCTCGTCCAATATTTGGAAGTTTTTATTTAGTGTGTGTATATTTGTCATGCTCTACCACGTATTGGTCCCCTTGAACTCTTTCTTCCGCAATCATGGCCTCATTATCTTTCAATACATCTTGCAATCTCGCCCTCAATCTCTCATGTTCTTTAAGAGCTTTCACAGTCCCTGTGTATACTTTCCAGTATTGGTTAGCATGAGGCAACATAGCTTTGAACCTGTGCTCAATGACATCATTTGCCAATTTGTTCATCTTCTGTTGGGCATTGGTCAATTGCTTTGCTAACTTTTCAGCCTTTATCCTCCAGTAGGCAGCATCTGATATAGCATCTAAGACCCTTAGGTCGGGTTGAAAACCCATATCTAGTTCATATCCACCCATAATAGGAGTCTTTTGTGACAATTGTCCTTGTAGCCTCTGGATTTCTTCAGTAGCCTTCTCATACAAGCCTCTGTAAGTGTTGTTCTCCTTGACCAAAAACTTTGCGTGTTCCTGATTCAGTTTTGCTACATCCACGTTCAACTTGGCTATGATTCTGGGATCAGTTTTCCCAACCTGCTGGATCATCAGGTGGCCAAAAACTTGATTTGTATCAGCAAGTATGGGTCTCTTCTTCTTTGAATACAAGGCCCATATTATGAGAGCCTTTTGATCTGGATCATAGCCTGAGCCCATAAAGATCTTGTCTATCTCCTCTGGTATGATTTGCTTGTTGGGATCTTGCTTCTTGAGGAAACTGTCAAACAGTAATGCAGACCTCGTGTCCCACCCTGAGTAGATTAGCACACCAGCATCCTTGACTAGCTACCTTCCTTTCTCAGGTGTCATTTCTCTCTTAGCAAGGTCCACCCCTTCTTGTAACCTTTGGGCTTGTTCTTCCTCTGTTTTCTCTTTCATAGTATTCCTAATTTGTATTCCTTTATGCTAGTATAAAAATGTATCGAACTCTCTAGAGGAAATGAAATCATCAGCAGCAATGAAATCTTCATGTTCAAACATCCTTATATCTCCAACATCTTGGACATTGTATTGTCCTGTCATCAGATCCATCTGCACACCACCGTCAAATCTAGGAGGATATTCTTCTCTAGGGGAGTCAACTAGAATAACATTAGAGATGGATTGAGGAGACAATTGAGCCAAGGGCTATGTATCCCTGACAGTTTTGATGTGCCCCCCATAGACATAGGCAGGCACTCCCTCAAGCAACTCTAGCTCATGCTCCATAAGTTTGTTTGCTGCATCTAAGGGATCTTTGATGTTTTGAAGCATGTCCTTGTTTATTCTCCCTCGGAAGAGTTTCCATTTGTAGGCTTGTAACACTCGCTCATACTTAGCCCTTTTCATTAGCTTCTTCCCTTTTCATGTTTCTGATGAAATCATCAGGTATGAGCGACACATGCTCTCTAGCCTTAAGTTTCTGGGATGACCTTGCTGCCCCTATTTATCCCTCGGGATCAAAGTTTGGCCTGGGGTCACCTTCCACCATTTTATAATAATTCAATTTATTTTGCAGCAAACCGTAGCTCTTCAAACTTTTGACAATGAAATCTGAAAATACCAATAATCTAGGCACAATGGATTGTTTTCCATGGTCAGTCAAATGTTGGGCACTTACTATTGACAACTGTCTGATAATCTCTAAGCATGCTAATCTGTTAGGCACGGTGATAGGCAATACATATGGTTTTCTTTCAAATCCATACACTCTTATTTGAATGCAATCCGAAAAGCAGTAAAATCTCCCCAGTTGTGCTCAATTGCAGTATCTTCGCCATAATCTTTTGGCCTTAAGAATCTCTGAATTTCAGGAGACAAGGCATGATCACACAGGTACCCCAACAATCTGTATAGTGTCTTAACGAAGTACTCCTCGAAATGCCAATACTGGTTGTTGATGTATCTTTGATCCCATGAAGATATCCATAGTTGCACAGGCTTCCTTATCCCAGTCTTATCATATGCCCTGATGCATAACTCATTTGGCCATAGCCCTTTGCCTTGTCCAACATACAACAGCATGTGCATAAGAACAAAATAGTACTTGAAATGCACATTAATCACATCTCCTTTCAGTTTTTCTAGTCCATGATTGATGGCATCAACAAGATAAGTAGAAAAATCAAATAATCGGGGATCTTTAGATTGCAAATCTACACAGATGACCATGGCTGCTATATCCATCAAGGGATGAGCCTCTATTCCCAGAACCTAAGCAGTGCAGTAGTATGTGTACTTGAAGTAAGGATGAAACGAATTGACATCATAGGGAGCTTTGTCATCTTTACCAAATTGTACTATCGACCCTGCAACCCTGGGTCTATGGATAGGGAGTCTCCACCTCTTATAGATGTCCTCAAGGTTGAAGTGCTCTTGTGCCAGTTTCTTAGTATCAATTTGCTCTTTGAACCCCCAATCCAGATTAAACACAGTATCAACAATTTCCCTAGTAATTGATAGTATTGGTTCCCCCATGTAATCATATATAGTTTTGGTCTTGGCGTCATAATTGTTGGCTAGAGATTTCATAAGTTCAACATTAACAAAGACATTAGCTACTGCTAGTTTTCCCAAATTTAGTCCCCATAAATTGTTCATGGGTTCAGGTGCGTTCCTTCTGACATACCCCAAAATAAACAACTCGTGCCATATATCTCCAAGATGCTCAAATTTGTCTTCTAAATCCTCCTCATCAGCCTTAACCTTTTTAGACCTGAGGCTTGACGAGGGACATTGATCAATCAAATCTTGGGCCAGTGAACGCCCTTCCCTCTTTTGTCTCTTAGGTTTATCATCTATAGATTGGGTTTCTTTTTCTTTCCTAACCTTGCTGGCTTTCGAAGATGACGGCTTCATTTTATTACAGGGTTCTGAGGGTGAAGAACTTACTCGAATTCTGAGGGCTTCTCTTGTGAATCCAATTCTGAATTGTCTGGTTCTGAATCGCTCTCTGTGAATTCTCTTAGGCATTGTCAGCAACGTATCCTTCTTCGTCGATTTATTGAACATTTATGGTGAACTCACCAGTTAAGCAACGGTCACATAGGCATTTGTTTTGAATTTATGGTGATGTGACATTACTGAGATTTGTTTTGATCTTCGCGGCAACAGGTAATCATTCATCTAGCAATGTTTCGAATTTTCCATCAACGCTTATTTAATATTACACCTGCGATGTACTTCGATGAAATCATATGTCTCGATGCCTTTACCTCATGTTTCTCTGAAATGTCATATTCCATCGACATCATTCTTTACTTTGGTGAAATTGAGATCATCGTCGGCACATCTCTTGGTCTCATCGATATCCTCATTTCATCGAAGCCTTGCTTTAAGTGTCTGTATCGGTGTAATGTTTTATTAGTTCATTGAAATCTTGCTTTTCGATGAAAATCCTTTTATCGCTAAGTCCCTCCATTGTCTTATCGACGTTAGAATTCCATCAAAACAGTTCTTCATTATCCCTCCTTTGTAGTAGCGTCGATGAAATTTCCCCTTTCGGTAAAAGAAGAAAACTCTCCTTCGACTTCTTATGCTCGGCCGATAACCAGTCATCGATGGCAATTTCTCGTGTTTCAACGATCCTTTATTTTTTCGATGGGAAAGTTATTTTCAGTCAGCATCTTTTGTGCCTCTTCGATACCCTCCTTTCCTCGAAATAGCTTCATCAATAAAGTATCTGTTCGTTCCTTCGATATTACTCTTTCGGCCAAACTTCCTCCCTCGATGAGTTGTTCACATGTCTCATCGATATTGTAGTTTCACCAATACCCTTTATTTTATCGGTGGGACCACTTCTGATTTCCTCGATGTACTTTCTATCGATGGAACTAATGTTTTCGGTGAATCCCTTTGGAGGTCCATCGCAACCAAGGTTTATTCGATAAGTCACTTTATCGATAGGATATTAGTAGGTTTCTTCGATAGAATCATTTCGGTCAAACTGGGCGTTTCGACGAAGGATGGACACCTATTACCGACAGCTTTAGTTTAGGTGATGAGTTAGGGATTTTTGGTATCGGTGGGATTTTAAGGTCTCTATCGAAATTATCAAGGACATATTTAGCCTTTTATTATTCTTTTCAAAATAATCTTAGCTCCAAATAAAACCATGGATTTTTAACATTTTTAAATCTAATGCTCACTAAGTCCTCCACCAAGTTTGACGTTGAACAAGAGCAGCAGGGAGAGTAGGGTGCACACATCGGACATGAGTTCACCAATAGCAATCAACAGGAATGAAAAGGTCACGTCAGCAACAAGACGTTTGTTAGAAACTTGGGAGGATGTGGTTTCACCAAAGAGTGGAAGCACACCTATAGCAGGTCATTCTTAAATAGCAAAAGATGCAATATGAAGCACAACACGACAGGAACAACAGTGAGGATCTGAAGGCATCTCATTTGGTACAAGAGGAGCAGGAAAATTTGGTAGGAGCCTTATCAAAAGCAAGAGACACTTATCATCTGAGTCACTCAACAAATCGGAAGCACTAGTAGTTCCACCACATAGCAACACCCTGTGACATGTGAGGTAGAAATCTATATACAAGTCACCAATGGAAAAGCATTATTGACATCAGAAGGGGAGGCCCTCATAATCAAGAGGTTGAGTCCAAGGCCTATCCCCAACCATAAAAACCACATCTCCATCAAGGGGCTTGGAGAAATCACAATCCATTAGAATTTGAGAAAAAGTGGGATGTCCCATGAAAGAAGTATAATCGCCAACTTTCAAAAAGCGACCAATAGAGTTACCATTGGACTCATACCAAGAAGGCTCCCAACATTGTAGAGGGAGATTCAAAAGTCTAACCCACACCAAGCACACATTTAGTGGCGTATGAGGACTAAAGGAGGTTCGCCAAGGCTTAATAGAGAGAGTGCTCCCCCCAAGTCCACAACTTTCCCAACACCAAATGTCTACCCTCAGGGAAGTAAAAGGAGGAGATGAAAAAACATTTACCTCAAGGGAAGAGTTCGATCTTACCTGTCACAAGAGGCCTCCATGAATTCAACACCCATTTGTGTAGATCGGGAAGAGAGGTCCACAGATTGAATAATCTACACAAACCCCTATGCTGGTAGAAGACGACATTTTCCACCACATTGTTGGCACGAACCACCATTAGAGATGATTTGGCACAAAGAAGAGGACAAGATTTCTACCTCAAAGGTCGAGTAGCACTAGTAGCCTAAGGAAAGCTACGTCTAACAATAGCAAGTCCAGAAGGTGTAGCAACAGTAACAACCACAACTTAAACTAGAGATAGGAAGACCCATGGCAAACATCATACAAAACGGCATAGATGTAGCAAAAGGAAGTAAATCGATGGCAGATGAAACCCTAGAAGTAGAGGAGATAGTTCAATAGCACACCAATAGAAGATGTTGAGGAACACCCTAAAACAGTAGCAAAATAAATTGTGGCTACACAAGGGATGGAATGCACACTTGTATTAGAAGACATGCCAATAGGGAGACAATCCACCATGGAAGATTCAGTGACAATCAACACACTATTAGCTTACACAGAGGAACCAAGGGTAATATAGGCAAAAACCCCACTCATAGCAAATGAGACAGGAAACACACACATCGTAAAAGAACCCCAAAGAGAAAAAGAACCAGTGACAAATTGCACACTAGCTAGAAAACATAGAGGAACCATGGGTCCCTATGACAAGCAACACATGAACAAGAGGAGCGAGACAACACATTTCAAAAAGAAAAAGAGAAAAAAAAAAATTGTAATAAAGGTTAGTGTTTCTTTAATTTTTGCCTTAGTTTGATGTTTAATGTTTTTTATTAAGTTAAAAATAGGTTTTTAAGGGACCCGAAACCCTGTACAAAGCAGGTTAAATAGGGAGGACCTGAAACCCATAACTAAAAATATTCAGGATTATCCACAAACAAAGTTGAACAAAGACGAGACGGATCAAAGCCAAGAAAAGGGAATCTAAGCAAATGGACCCCTCCAAAAAGAAAAGTTGTCTGACAAATAAGAACATATGCATGGAAAGTCTACAGGCAATTCGAACAATAGGTACCCCCAACTAGGAGCAAACAACCAACATTAGGATTTCCCTTTGGATCCCTTCTTTTGGGATCTAAGAGTCATATCAAAAGAAGGCGAAGACCTTTTAGAATGTTTGCTTTTAACCGAAATCCAGCGGTCTTCAACCTTAGCAACCTCAGCTTGCCAAACCAGCGAATGCAACTCAAGAAACCCAGCAAACCTTGAAAAGTCAGCAGGACCAGCAGAGCTGGGGCCAGGCATATCACTGGAAGACGAGACAGACAATGAGACAGCTCCAACAGAAGCTATAAAAGTAGAAGCAGGCAAAGGGGCAACACCAACAGACGTACCCACAAGGATCCTATCACATCTAGCAGCAGGGGCTGATCCAGCAGACAAATCAGAACCACCAGTTGGCTCAGAAGGAATCGATCCAGGAACACCATTTGAAACGTTGGCTGAAGGGACATTACTATGAACAGGGACCTTGGGGGAAAATCAGGCAGAATCTACCACAGGCACTTTAGAGCCATTAATGGGAAGATGTTGCCCAACCGTTTGAGAAGAGCTCTTGAATATTGTGTAATGTTGAGAAGAGGAACCATTCCACCATGAAGAGGGCTTCTTCACTTTAACTCTCTCTAAATCACATTTAGCCGCGACATGCCCAGTCTTGAAGCATCTTCTACATCTGAAGGGAATCCCTTCATAATCCAAAGATTGAATCCAAAAACCCTTGGAGGTCGAAAGTTTGATCTCTGTTGGCAGCCCCTTAGAAGCATCACTATCTACCAAAATATGGGCATAGTTAGAATGAAGGATATCAGAGGACTCCACATCCACCATAAGAAAATCTCCCAAAGTCTCACCCACTTCCTCAAGGAGCTGGTCCACCCAAAAATGAAGTGGGAGATTGGGGAGTCTAACCCAAATCGGCATTTTACAGA
The DNA here is from genome assembly GCF_030272615.1 of Cryptomeria japonica. Lineage (NCBI taxonomy): Eukaryota > Viridiplantae > Streptophyta > Pinopsida > Cupressales > Cupressaceae > Cryptomeria > Cryptomeria japonica. The sequence goes on along the minus strand of NC_081412.1, from coordinate 345,099,402 downwards.
AGGATTCAGATGAGGGGTTGAAATCCTCATGCCAAGGTTTAATCATCAACGGGAAGCGATTCTCCCAAGTAAAAAAATGTTCACATAGAATAATCTTTCTATCCACTAGTTTTTCAAACTTAGCAATAAAAAAACCTTTGGCCAAAGGGAAAATTTGAACCGAATCCGAAATGAGGGGGTCCCAGTGCTTAGAGACCCATTCATGGAGTCTCGGAAGACTGGGCCAAAAACCCCTAAACCAACATATAACCGCAAGAGAAGAAAGATCAGAGGCAATCTGATCAATCACATTAACCGTCTCTTCTTCCAGATTAATAGCAATAGACTTACAAACAGGAAAAGGCGTAGAGTCCGCACAAACATATCTCTTACCCCCTCCAAAAGCCAGATGATCTGCATAAGAACCCCTAGAAACCCCGAAAGTGGAGCAAGCTACTCCTGAAACCCCCGAAGAAAAACCACCATCCACAGTAGATGTTGATGGTATGATGAAAGAATAAGTATCTGGTAGATTACTAAGAGGGGGGGTGAATCAATCAACTGAAAAACTGATACAAACTTCCCAAAATCAAACTCAAACTCACAAAGTAAACTTATCAATAAAATATCACTATCAAGATCAATACTCATAAGAATACCGGTTGACTGTTATAGCAACTTAGTAGTAAACAACTTTAATCTTGTAAACATCCAAATGTTTAATCATATATCAACACACTCCATCTCTCAATGTTTCCAGATATCATGCCTTATCAGAATAATTAAGTAGTTAATCAAATCAACAAATAAGATCATAACCACAAAAACATTCGTCACATGACACGAATGTTTATACGTGGAAAACCCAAATAGGTAGAAGCCACGATGAGATGAGACTCACAAGATAGCTATCTGAACTCTTCTGAAGTTCACCTTGTTAGGAGTCAAGCCTGTTAAAGCTTTTACAATAAGTCATGTTAAGAACTGATCCTGTTAGGAATCACCCGATTAAGGGATTTACAAATGCCTTGATAAAAAGAAAATACCCTGTTAGGAGTAACCTCAGTAGAGGATTTGAGAATCCAAGCTACTGACCCACCTTGTTAGAGGATTTAAGAAGTAACCAAGCTTGTTAGAGATTACCCGATTAGGGGATTTCAATTCTGGTCTAATTGTTAGAAGACAACAGGTTTTTATTGATCTGTCTGAATAGCACTACATTTGCTTGATCAAATCCTTTTAAGCTTCAATCTGCCTTTACACAAACTGCAAATCCATTCTCTGGTTAGGCAACCACACACTCAACTGATTTCTGCCAACACCTTTTACAAAACAACTTCTTCGACCTTAAATACAAATCAATTAGGTCGGTAACACAAAAAAAACCTAATTCTCTCATAGAGATTACAAACAAATCGGTTCAAGTGTGACCGTTGGAATTACATAGCAATCTATACACATTCTTCAAGAAAATTTCAACTACTCCATGATCACCACTTCATCGGACTTGTAACTCATCACGCACTTTGCATTAGATGCAATCCACTTTGCTCATTCCTTAGACAATCAAACAAACGTGCCAAAACAATCTGAACTTATCTTCATACAATGACCACACGTGTCACTATCATTACCGCTCAACATCAGATAATAAACCAACATAACCATTTCAGCAAACTTAATCGGTTAGGGTTTAACAAAAACAATTGGTAGGGTTTACCGGTTACATAGCATAGAAAGGGTTTAACCTTATACACCGGTTACCGGTTCAACTCACATACTTATATACCGGTTTACAACATCTTCCATAAAGCTCTTCCTACCGGTTACAAGACAATATCAATAATAACAACAATATCATAAATACCATTACAGGTTCAATTGACATCAATGACAACATAACATATCATTAATGCAATCTTCATGCAAATGCCAGCAGATGCGTCTAGTCGCGTCGCATCAAGAGCTTCACGATCCACTGGAGCAACCGCCGCAGGAGGACCATCACCATTAGAGTGGGTGGAGGCATATCGACGATCAGGGGAGCAACAGCCAGAGGCAGTCAGGCAAGAGTTCTGAGCGGCAGACATTTCAAATCTCTTAGAAATTTGTTACATCAAGTTAGTGACCATGTGTGGTATTCCTAGTTTGATGTTTAATGTTGTAGAAAGAATAAATTTTGTAATATAGGTCAATATTTAATAAATGTTTGTCGCCATAGCTTTATAAGAAAGTTAAAATAAGAGATTCAAATTTGAAATTGGCATATTCAACCTCAAACCTAGAATATTCCTTCTTGGGGCATAGATTCTTGGAGTTACAAATTGTGACGGCTCACTAATTCGCTCCTAAAATATAGTTGTTTAAATTGGGCATCAAAGAATGAGTTATTAATATGTTTCTATTTTGGGGTCTTATTGAGTGGATTTGATGGCATATTGAACTATTAATCTTAGCATGCAAGTGGATGGAGGGACAAAGCATCTAGAAGCTTTGAAGGCAATTTCTAAGTTGGGAAGATGTATTTCCCTTGTTTGGGCTTGACTTATTGGGAGTTGACAAACCTCGGGTTTTGGTAACTATGGTGGTTAAAAGGTAGGTTTTAACATTCATTTTATTATTCCCATTTTCCAATTTTTAGGAAGTTTGAGAAGACGAAATTATGAGTAGATTTCAAGATTAAAGATTTGAAGCCATGTTAATTCTTATTGCAGGTTTAAGGTTAAGAAGCTAGCATGCAACAAAATGCATGAGATGAAGAAGTGATTTTGGCTTGTAGTTTCTTACTTGTTATTGTGACTGATTTTAAATTAGTTTCTATCAGATTTTGGAGTGTTGCAATGCCTATAAGGCTTCCATGTAATGTATTTGCAGATTTGATTATAATTTGTTCATTTCTTGAACATGTGAATTGAAATTAAGAGTAGTTTGCTGATTTTCTGCATTAACTTACATATCTGAGTTCCAAATGTATGCAGTCTTGGGTCATAAGATTACCCTATATCAGATTTTAAGTCAAACCTTTAATTGATTTGCACGTGTGGTTTGAGAGGGTTATCAACTTATGCATTAGTTGTATCATAGCAGGAGTTCCTGAGTGTGTAAATATATTGCCAAACTGGAGGCAATTTGCACCAGAACTCAAGGGTTGGTTTGTGTGAGATATTTGTTACGTGTACATGCAACTTGCAAGAAAGACTATTCAGAGGGTTTGAGGAGTTGAGGTTCCTATGGTTATGAACAAATCACCAATGGAGATAGTTTACAATAACATATGTGACTGCTATAAGAGGTTTTTATAAACATATCGTCGAATGTGAGGCAATTTACATGTGTATAACTTGAGGTTTTTCAAAAATTTGAGTTGTTGAGGTTTTCTAAGGCCTTGAGTATGGAAAAGAGAAAGAGGAGAAGAATGAATGATGGAAAAGACAACAAATTGCAGATAGAAGTGCGAAAGAATACTCACATAGATAAGGGAGAAAGATGGATCTCGAATAAGCATAGAATATACAAATGATAAATATAACTCATGAAACATTTCAAATTGTCTTAGGTTTCTGATGTAGGAGCATTCATGGTGGACAAGCTATCCAACATCAAACAAATTAATTTTCTTTAATTTTTGCCTTAGTTTGATGTTTAATGGTGTAGGAGGAATAAGTTTTGTAATAAAGGCCAATATTTAATAAATATTTATGACCATAGAGCAAGTTTAAATAGGAGATTCAAATTTTAAATCAGCATATTCAAGCTCAAACCCGAGATATACCTTCTTGGGGCATAGATTATTGGAGTAACAAATTGTGACAACTCACTAATTCACTCTTCGAATATAGGTGTTCAATTTGGGTGCCCAAAAATGAGCCATTTCCCTATTTCTATTTTGAGGTCCTCTTGAGTGGAGTTGATGGCATAGGTCATAGTGGATTGTTATTCTTAGCATGTAGGTGGTTGGAGGTGACAAAGCATCCAGAATCTTTAAAGGAAATTTCTAAGTTGGGAAGATGTCTTTCCTTATTTGGGCATGACTTCTTAGGGGTTACCAAACCTCAAGTTTTGGTAACTATGGTGGTGAAAAGGCAAATTTCAACATTCATTTTAGTATTCTCATTTTTAGATTTTTGGGAAGGGAAAATTTGTCTTTGAAAAAATTGCAGGTTTGAAGATGGGGAAATATGATTATGGGTAGATTTCAAGCTAATATATTTGAAGCCATGTTGATTCTTCTTGTAGGTTGAAGGTAAAGAAGCTTGTATGTAGTAGGATGCATGAGATGAAGTGATTTTGGCTTGCAGTTTCTCATTTGCTATTGTGATTGATAATTAATCAGTTTATATCAGATTTTGGAGTGTTGTAATGCCTATAAGGCTATCATGCAATGTATTTGCAGATTTGATATGTAATTTGTTCATTTCCTAAACATGTGAATTGAATTTAAAAGTAGTTTGTTGATTTTTTGCATTTACTTACACATTTGACTTGCAAATATATGTGGTTTTGGGTTGTGGGAATACCCTGTATCAAATTTTAGGTCAAATCTTTAATTGATTTCCATGTGTGTTTTGAGAGGGTTATCACTCTATGCATCATATATATGGGAGGTATAGGTTATTATCATCATGTTGAGTATTGAGTTCTTGGTGAAGACTATTGGAGGTGTCCCCCTCGAAGTGGCATATTATTATCAAGTACTTGTAGCATAGTTCCTCGTCTATTCATCTTGTGCAAGTTATTTCATTACAAGTTGTATCAAAGCATGATCTTGGCACAATGAAGGCAAACCATTTTTTCAATTTTGGAGGTCATTTTGGAAATTGTGTAGCTTTCAAATTTTGATGCATTATTTTTTTATTTTTCGAACGTATGTAAGAATACATAGAAGCATCTTCAATCCAATTTTTAAAGGAATTGGAGTAGAATTGAGTTATTGCAAAATTAGGGTTTCTACCAAAAAAATTGTGAAGCATAGTTCTCCCAAATCTTAGCAAATTTCTTCCTAATTTTTAAAGTGTTTTTAAGGATGTCCTTCAAGAGTACACAGCAAATATAAGATAAACTAGCACCAAAAAAAGTGACTTATTGTAAAATTAGGGTTTCCAATAATTTCACCCTCAAGGTTGTAAATCAACTAATTTTTTGGATTGTTTTGGGAAAGTGATATATAGGATTTGCAAAAGAAGAACAAAAGAAAAAAGGTAGGGTAACAAGAAAAAGTAAAACAAGTAGAAGAAAAAGACCAAGAGAAAGAGTAGGAGCAAGAGCAAGAACAAGAGCAAGGGCAAGAGCAAGACAAAGAAAAAGAGTAAGAACAATAGTTATTTCATTACAAGTGGATTAAGAGGTTTCCCCCTCAAAGTTTTTATTGAAGACTATTGGAGGTTGATGCAGAGCATCCAACAAACTCAACCAACTAGGGAGATCTTTCTCCCAACTCACCTATTCAAATAGGTGTCAACCCTTCACTAACTCACAAAGTCTCTCACAAGGCTATTAAATACTCATAAGGTTTCAATACCCCAAAGGTACACCCTTACTCATCAACCCTTATCCAACCATTGACATACATCCAAATAGGACAGACCAACATGTCTAAATCCAAATCCCAACTCTTCAACATCCAAACACCACCAACACCCTTTGTAGCCACTCACTCAAGATCATCCCCCTATTAGGACTTCCAATCTCCACTAATACCCAACTCACAACATGTAATAGATACCCACAAACAAATGTACTCCTTGACACTCCTACAAGGACTTCCCAACATGTACAACCATGGCTCTTTATCCTCCCAACCACCCAAAGGTCACAACAACATTCACCATTGTTTTACTGTTATCTAGGACAGTCACATTATGTGCAGGGACAGTCATGGATTCATGGCTCACCTTCCTTTCTTGATGCCTTCAAACACTATTCAAGATGTAGGAGGAATTCTCTATTCTCTTCTCGTTCCTCAAACTCAACAACAACTCACATTTCAACCTTGCAACTTTCAATGAATCTACTCACTGTCAAACTGTGGCAGTCAATGTTCTTTCACTGGGACAGTCATAAACCCTCATAGTTTGGTTGGTTCTTTGATCACCAATCACTTGGACCATATTTGTGAGACTCTCACACCCTCTTCCAGGTTTCCACCAATCCTCCCAAGCCCTCCTCACACTGGATTTCCTTCAAAACATCAACAACTTGTTGTCTATCACAGTCTGAGACACAAATTCAGACTTTGTGTCCTTCCTAGCACGTACAAATGTTTTCATGGGACCCTAAAAACAGTTTACAAACAAAATACATGTTGTCAAGGGTTATTCCACATTTTGTCATGGATTCATCAACGTGGAAGTGACCCCAAATACATTAATTACTGTCACGGGTTACCCTGGACTAGGATTTTGACAGTTTTTACTAAAATTAATATCTTTTTCAAATCAGAATGAAATTCAATGATACAAAAAGGAAAATGCAAAGGATTCACTCCTCTATAATCTCCAATTGATTTGCAACTCCAATGAATAGATTAAAGAAATGAAAATTTCAAAATAGAAGACTGTGTGCTTGAGAAGTTAGAGAAATTGCAGCGTAAACTCAGAAATTTTATTGAAAATGCTTCATTACATTTCCCAACCGACCTGTGGGTCGATGGGAAAGACGTATATATAGTTTTCTCCTTATTCCCCAACGTCTATAACTGACTTTTGAATTTGTTTTACCAAACTAACACCTAATCACCCATATAAATGCAAAAAGTTGCTTAGACAACATTGGCATTTTTGTCTAAAATAGATCCTAGACTTAACCTAAGACCACCATGACTCAAAACTGATATAAGTACGTTCAAATAGGTCTATAAGACCTTTAAACATCATTGAACACCATATTGAACCCATTGACACACATTTTCCACACAATAACAATTTTTGACAATATTTGTCAACATGACTCCTAATAGGACTCAACACACCACCTAATGATCTTAATTACCTTTATTACATCAAAGATGGTCTTCTAAGACCTTAGTCGTGACAAGAACTCAAAAACATTAACCTATTACCAAATTGACATCATGGTGGCCATCTTGTGCTAGGTGCTCTTGCACCATACAGCCCCCCTAAGATGAATCTCTTGTCACAAGAGAAAGTGTTGAAGATTTGTTTGCCTTGCCTTCCATGGATTTTCCTTGATGGTCTTCTGCTCTGACCTTTCCTTGAAGTGTTCCAAGTGCTTGTATCAACTTGGTTCTTTAAGTTGTCTTGTTGCCACTTAGTGCTTCTCCTTGGTGGCTTCCCTTTGCCATCCTTTGCCTCTACCACTGTCCTTAGACCTATATTTGCACCTAACCTTGGAGGTTCTCTGATTTTCCTCTTCCAACCTCTTGGTTGCTGACATGTATCCAACTTTTTTGACTGGTTATGGCCTCTAACCGTCCCTTGGTTTCTACTCACACCTTTGTCAAACACCATATCTGATTTTTGTGTTCTTGTTGCTCCTCCTTGTTTAGGGCTGATCGTGCCTTCAACCTTCTCATTGGATATGGGGCACAATACACTCCCAACAGCAATGGCATCCTTCTTTTCCACTTTCACAAAATCCTTAGTACCCATCATGACTACTCTTGTTGCCCTTGTCTAATCTCCTACATCCTCTTTCAATGGAAGTAAAGTAAAGGAGTCCCCTTCATGTTCAATCTGATAGGTATTGGCCCTTCCATCATACATAGCATGTTTGTCAAATTTCCATGGCCTTCCAAGCAACAAATGGAAACATTGCATTGGTAGAACATCACAAAGCACCTTGTCCTTATATTGTCCAATCTGAAACTCAACTAGAGCCTGCTCATTGACTAGAAGTGACTGATCATCATTCAACCACGAGACCTTATAGGGTGTCTTATGTGGCACCTTCACCAATCCTAACTTATCAACCACTTCTTTTGACATTGTGTTATCAGTAGATCCTGAATCAATTACCAACTTACACACTTTACCTTTGCTCTTGCAAGTGGTCTTGTATAGACTTCTCCTTTGCATTGGTTCCTTCTCCTTGGAGGCTTTCAAAAGTTGTCTTTGTATCATCAATGCTTCACCAACTTCTAGTTCACATCCCTTAATTGGAGAATTGACACTTCCTTCATCCTCTTCTTGCACAATTTGGACTCTCTTCTCATCTCTTCTTTCACTACCACTAGAAGTAGCACCAAAATTATCAAGACACTTAAAGGATGGATGTCCAAACTCACCACAGGTATAGCATCTTCCTGAAAACAAATTGGATCCACTTCCTTGACCCATATTTCTGCCCCTTGCATTTGTTCTTCCACCTCTCCATCCACCTCTAGATTCAGCCTATTGTTCTTTACTCTTACCAGCATCTTCTTGTCCTTGGTTAGACTGTTTTGATGTAGAAAAGGTGCCTCTTCCCCTTGAAGTACTACCTCTCCCTCTTGTAGTCTTCTCTTGTCTCCTCTTCAACTTCTCCTCAGCCTTCATGGCCTACTTGTAACACTCTTCTATTGTTCTAAGTGTGGAGAGACTAAGTTCATCCTCGATGTTATACCTCAAGCCACCAAGATATCTTGATACTTTTTCTTCAACATCTTCCTCATGTGTTGCCCTTATGTCTAACTTGTGAAATTCCTCCATGTAGGCTTGTACATCCATATCCTTTTGACTTAGATTTTGCAGCCTCTTGTACAATTGGACCTTGTAGTCATTAGGTAAGAACTTCCCCTTCATCTTTTCCACCATTTTGTACCATGAAGTTATCTTTGGCTTATCCTTCTTCCACTTATCAGCATGCACACAATCCCACCAAAGTAGGGCACATCCCTTCAACCTTGACTTAGCCACCTTTACCTTTTGATTCTCTTTCACCTCTTCACATTCAAAGTAGTTTTCCAAGGCTCCAATCCAATCTATGAGTTCTTCTCCATCCAGTTTGCCAACATACATGGGTTGATCTGCCTTGGCTTTGTGGTCACTTGCTCTGGCTGCCTTAATGAGTTTTTCCATCCTTGCATCCTCCGGGTCCATTTCTTCCTCTTGTGGGGCTTCATCTTCATCCTCTCCTTATTCTTGGTTAGTCTCTTCATCAGCCACTTGTTGGCAATTGACACTCATCTGGTGGATACCAATGCATGGATAATGGATTAGGGTTGTCATTGTTGATTGTAACTAGGTAGAATGCGGATTCCAATTGCCTTAAGGCAACATTGAAACCCGCCAAGGGCTGGGCCCCTCTCCTCTCACACGCTACTCTTAGGGTTGGGCCCTTCTCATCCCACACACCACTCTTAGGGCTGGGCCCCATACATCACGCACTCCTTAACACCACACTACTCTTCAATACCACGCTACGTGCAAGATAACATGCTTACATGAATAGGGCCGACCCTATCTAATAAAGGGTTTCGATTAAAGTGATGCAAATAAATTAAAGGTTATTAATTCATCATAAGCCGACTTGATTAGGAGTGGTTGCTCTCCTATAAATAAGACATATACCTCTCACAATATCAATAATGCAGTTTCAAGTAAATGCGAAATATATCCTTCTTGGGTAGCGAACTCCTTTGCAAGCAGCAGATCACAGTGAACTTCATTCATAGGCAGCAAATTATCAGTTAGGTCACAGCGAACTCCACGTATGTGCTGATCTAATTGGTGATCACAGCGAACTCCATGTTGTGCAGATCTAATTGGTAATCACAGCAAACTCCATGTATGTGCAGATCTAATTGGTGATCACAGTGAACTCCATGTATGTGCAGCAGATCTAATTGGTGATCACAAGTTATCATCAAAGACAGGGATCTCCATTGAAGGCTCAAGCAAAGGACTGTGAACTAGTTGAAAGGTGCATGTACAGCAAGACAAGTTAGAAGGACTGTAAATCATGATCACTGTCAACAAACTAGCTGTGTAGTCTTCTATATCATCTTCCTTGTGACTGCAACTTCTATACTCCAGATAAGTATGTAATTGTCAATTGAATCTAAAACCATAATCAGATCTGAGGATCTTTTCTGGCTGGGTTTTTCCTCCTAGGAGGTTTTCCCAGGGTAACTTTGTCTTGTCTCTTTTGCATTCATTTCTTACTATGCTTAAATCTGAAAACCAATAAATCTAATTAACCTAGTTAGAAACAAATTCTGATTTTCTGAGTTTCATCTAATCTGAAAGTACTAAAATTAACAGTCATTGATGGCAATTCTCCATGGAAATCCTATCCAGTAGTTATGGATTTTGGTAACCGACAAAGGGAGTGGTCCGGTAATCTGTCACCGGTATTTCAGGATCGAAGAGCACTTCTGGTCTGGAATCTTTGCAATGATTTCAGTGGACAGATTTTTGCATGGGATGATAGGGCAGACATGTAGAAATCATTTTGACATCATTTGGTTGATCCACATATGTTTTAGAGATCCGGTCTAAGTCGACACTTGGTTACACGTTACATTGCATAATAAAGATGGCCGACTTGATGAATGTTTCATTTTGTGATTGCAGATATATAAGACTGATTTGGATGATGCATTTGGTGTGATGTGTGATGTGGTAGACCGTTTTTGAGAGATTGAGTGCAGTTTCACGTGCGCATTTTGATCTTGGTTGATTCGGTAAGTAGTTGTAGAGCATAACAGATCAGATAAGCAGATCAGTTGCAGAGGATCATTTTGCACTTAACCGGAACTGATTTTTGGCATAGTTAGATGCTATTTTCCAGTTCACTACTTGTTGTAATCAATTTGTAATCAATTGTAAGGCAGTGAGCCTTCCTCTAGGTTGTAGCCCTTTGTATTTGAGCAGTGAGCAGTGAGCCTGAATGCAAGTTCATTCCCCTTATGTAATATTGTTTTGCTACTGGCCATAGTGGAATAATATTTTGGGTTCAAATCCCATCGTGGTTTTTCCCATTTGGGTTTCCACGTAAAAATATTGGTGTTATGGTTGCATGGTTGTTTGTTTTGTGTTGTTGCACTTTACTTTCCTTCTTATGCATTTGGTGGTTAAAGAATCAGAATAACAAGTTTAAAATTTGCAAAACACTGATTCACCACCCCCCCCCCCCCCTCAATGTTCCCTAATTCCAACACAACCCTTCCTCTCCTTCTATCTCTGGCCTCTAATGCTTCCATCCTCTCTCTTAGGGCTCTCAACTCCCTAGCAACTGTTGCACTAACCCTTGGGGGCATATTGTCTTCAACTTCTCAAACTTCCTTCTTTCAACCTTCAACTTCTTCCTTCAAGGAACCTACTCCCTTTGCTCTGGTATCACTTTGATGCAGAGCATCCAACAAACTCAACCAACTAGGGAGATATTTCTCCCAACTCACCTAATCAAATAGGTGTCAACCCTTCACTAACTCACAAAATCCCTGACAAGGTTATTAAATAATCGTAAGGTTTCAATACCCCAAAGGTACACCCTTACTCATCAACCCTTATCCAACCATTGACATACATCCAAATAGGACAAACCAACATGTCTAAATCCCAATCCCAACTCTCCAACATGCAAACACCACCAACACCCTTTGTAGCCACTCACTCAAGACCATCCCCCTATTAGGACTTCCAATCTCCACTAATGCCCAACTCACAACATGTAATAGATACCCACAAGAAAATGTACTCTTCAACACTCCAAGGACTTCCCAACATGTACAACCATGGCTCTTTATCATCCCAACCACCCAAAGGTCACAACAACATTCACTGTTGTTTTACTATTATCTAGGATAGTCACATTATGTGCAGGAACAATCACGGATTCATGGCTCACCTTCCCTTCTTGATGCCTTCAAACACTAGTCAAGATGTAGGAGGAATTCTCTATTCTCTTCCCCTTCCTCAAAATCAACAACAACTCACATTTCAACCTTGCAACTTTCAATGAACCTACTCACTGTCAAACTGTGACAGTCAATGTTCTTTCACTGGGACAGTCATAAACCTTCATAGTTTGGTTGGTTCTTTTGATCACTAACCACTTGGACCATATTTGTGACACTCTCACACCATCTTCCAGGTCTCCACTTATCCTCCCAAGCCCTCCTCGGATTGGATTTCCTTCAAAACATCAACAACTTGTTGTTTGTCACAGTATGAGACACAAATTCAGACTTTGTGTCCTCCCTAGCATGTGCAAATCTTTTCAAGGGACCCTGCAAACAGTTTACAAACAAAATACATGTTGTCAAGGGTCATTCCACGTTTTGTCATGGATTCATCAACGTGGAAGTGACCCCAAATACATTAATTATTGTCGCAGGTTACCCTAGACTAGGGTTTTGATAGTTTTTACTAAAATTAATATATTTTTCAAATCGGAATGAAATTCAATGATACAAAAAGGAAAATGCAGAGGATTCACTCCTCTATCATCTCCAATTGATTTGCAAATCCAATGAATAGATTTAATCAATGAAAAATTCAAAATAGCAGACTGTGTGCCTGAGAACTTAAAGAAATTGTAGGGTAAACTCAGAAATTTTATTGAAAATGCTTCATTACATTACCCAACAGACCTGTGGATTGATGGGAAAGAGGTATATTTCTCCTTATTCCCCAACGTCTCTAACTGACTTTTGAACTTGTTTTACCAAACTAACACCTAATCACCCATATAAATGCAAAAAGTTGCTTTGTCAACTTTTGACAACAATGGCAATTTTGTCTAAAATTGATCCTAGACTTAACCTAAGACCATCATGACTCAAAACTGACATAAGTAGGTTCAAATAGGTCTATAAGACCTTTACACATCATCGAACACCATATTGAACCCATTGACACATTTTCCACACAATGACAATTTTGACAATATTTGTCAACATTACTCCTAATAGGACTCAACACACCACCTAATGATCTTAATGACCTTTATTACATCAAAGATGATCTTCTAAGACCTTATTCATGACAAGAACTCAAAAACCTTAACCTATTACAAAATTGGCATCATGGTGGCCATCTTGTGCTAGGTGCTCCTGCACCAAAGGTATCCCCCTTGAAGTGGATTCAATCCAATAAAGCAATTAGAGTAAAAATAAGTGACTTACTATGAAATTAGTGTTTCTAATAATTTCACTCTCAATGCTACAAAATAGCTAATTTCTTGGAGATTCTTTTTTAAAAAGTGATATATAGGCATTGTAGAAAAAAAAGAAAAAGAAAATAAAACAAGTACAAGAAGCATAAGAACAAGAAAAAGAAAAAGAAGTAGAAGGGCAAGAGCAAGAGCAAGAGTAGGAACAAAAGTAAGAACAAAAGCAAGAAAAAGGGCAAGCACGAGAGAAAGAGCAAGAGCAAGGGCAAGAAAAACAAGAAACAAAAAGAAGCAACGAAAGCAAAACCAAGGAGATGAAGAAGAAGAAGAAGAAAAAGTTAGCATTGACGACAATGGTTTTGCAAAGAGGGAGGCAATGATATGCCCCTAACCCTGTAGTATGTATTGTGTTATGAGTAGTCAACTTGTGGCTACCTTAACTCTTAAATAAGCGACATAATCATTATTATAATCATATATATGAATTCAGGTCATCCTAAGAGTTATATTTAAGTACCTAAGTCAGCCTAAATGGTATCCAAGGCATAAATATTGTATATATAGGAGTTATAGGTTAGTTATTATCCTCGTGTTGAGTATTAAGTTCTTGGTGAATGCTATTGTAAGTGTCGGCCTCAAAGCGGATAAGGAGGTTGGTCCCTCGAAGTGGCATATTATTATAAAGTATTTGCAGCATATCTCCTAATATATTTATCTTTTGCAATTAATTTCATAACATACACATACACACACATATATATAAATGCATGTGTGTATACATAATGTGTGTGTGTGTATAGACAAAGACAGAGACAGAGACAGGGACAGAGACAGAGACAGATGTAATAACATTCTAGACACACACTTCATCTTAGAGAATTAGTTAATGATCAAAGGAATGAATGTTGTTATGCTTCTTGTATTGAGTTTGGTCTTCTAGTAATGCGTGTGTTAGTGCCACATTATGACATATGCAACCCTTCATAGATGAGAGGAGGCCATCTCTCTACTTGTGTGTCAATTTAACCTATCTTACGCATGTTTGGTATTTGTGTTAGTGTAGTTGTGTGTGACTAAACGTGTGTATGCGAGCAAGTTGTATTGCCTCATTATGTTGCACTTGCTAACACAAAATTTGTTAGGTGTGTTACCTACTAATGCATGTAGACACTAAAAATTGACCTCTTTCTACTCATCCTTTCTCATCGTTGCTTCATGAATTAAGAAAATAATTTTTAATTAATTATTTTACTAATTATCCCTTTCTTCTGATATTAAAAAAAATTATTATTTGATTAGTTCATTGATTTTCGCCCGTGCTAATTAATTAAATATTTTTTATTATTTAATTAATACTTTAGTCATTCTTCCAAACCATTATGACTACTTTAATTATTGAATTAACTAATGTTCCTCTATAGTTAAATATATTATTCCAATTTATTTAATTATTATCCTTTACATTAGTTCTTCTAAAAATAAATAAAATTTGTGTTTTATTTATTTACATCCTAGGCACATGAATCAAAGAATTTTAATTATTTAATTTTTCCACCACCTAGCCACTAGTCCATTATTTTCTTCAACCATTTCACTTCTTCCATCTCTTCTTTTCCATCTTTAACCTCCACTTCCTCTCATTCAATCTCAATGGTCGGTCTCCTCTAGGCTAGATTCAAACTCAACCATTGACCTCCCCTCCTCTCAATCTATATATTTGAATCCCTTCATTCATTATCTCTTAGCCACAACCTTGAGCTTTTCTTTTATCTATTATCATTTGTGCTTGTGGACTTCTAAGACCAACAATCAAATAAATTTGAAGAGAACTCAGGAACAATGGAGAGAATTAAAATGAGTGTTGAAAAGGTATATTTTGATTATTGTTGTCCTTATTTCTTGTAATTGTTTCACGTTCTCCGTTTGTACCGTTCAATCTTTGCATAGACTCTAAGGTTTTGTGGTTGTCCTTCAACCATTTGTGCATGCTAGGATTTATGATCTTACATTTAGGCACGCTCGGTCCGAATTGACAAAGTGGGATAGAAAACCTATCGGTGGCTCATACTCGGCTAGCCTCTCGAACACTTGGATCCACTACATAGAATGCCTGCTATCTCAAAAAGTACAAACTAATCTCTAAAAGTGACACTTGGAAGCCTAAGAGTGTGCAAATGAGGCTAATGTGCCCCTCCCCTTTCCATTATAGGCCCCTTGTTGACCTAGTGTTGACTCATGGAGCTTCGAAACCCTATCATGACTCATCCCTTTACCCTTACTAGCCATTTTCACTATATTTCTGCCACCTTCGCCTATCCAAAATTTCTCTTTTCCTTTCAAACAATGTTGAAATACGCATTGTCTCAAAGAAGGGAAAAATGTAGACACTAAAAATTAACCTATTTTTCCTCATAATTTCTCATCATCGCTTCTTCATGATTAATTGAAATAATTACATACTTTGATTATTTTTCTAATTATCCCTTTCTTTTGACATTAATTAAATATCAATTTTTGCCCATACGCATTAACTAAATATTTTATTATTATTGAAGTAATACTTTAGTCATTCTTCCAATCAATTGTAATTAAATGATTACTTTAATTATTTAATTTACTAGTGTTCCTCTATAGTTAAATAAATTATTCCAATATATTTAATTATTTATATCTACCTTAGTTCTTCTCAAAATATATAAAATTTGTACATGAATTAAATAATTTTAAGTATTTAATTCTTCCACCACCGAACTACTTGTCCATTCTTTTCTTCCATCACTCCTCCACTTCTTCCATCACTCCTCCACCTCTTCCCACTCTCTTTTCCATTTTTAGCCTCCATTTCCTCTCATTCTATCTCAACTATCAATCTCATATGGGCTAGATTCAAACTTAGTCGTTGATCTTCCCTCCTCTCAATCTATATATTTGAATCTCTTCACCCATTATCTATTTAACCACAACCTCGAGCTTTTCTTTTAATTTATTATCATTTGTGCTTGCATATTTATGATAGCAACATTCAAATAAATTCAAACCGAACTCAAGAACAATGGAGAGAATTTAAATGTGTTTGAAAAGCTATAATTTGTTGATTGTTTTTTATTAGGCAAAAACATGTTTTGAGGGGACCAGAAACCCCTTACAAAAGAGAACGAAGGACTGGAACCCAATAGATAAGGTTGTCTAGATTGATAAACATTAAACACTAGCAGCCCAAACCAACACAAGAAAACAGGATAGCAAGAAACTATCCCAGGGATTTACAAGCACCATGTACTAGTGGAAAAGACAGCATGCCCTAACCAACAAGGCAAGCCCTCTAAAATTGCTATCATACACCAAGGAAAGCACACAACAAAGGGTTTTAGCTGCCTCCCTCAACCAGAAGAGGACAAGCAACACATTACTTCTTCCCTTTATGGGAGCGAAGTGTCATATCAAAGCACTCGCAGATTTAGATTTTTTCCTTTTCGTCGATATCCACACTTCTTCCACCTTCGCAGTGGAATCCATCCAAGAAGTCGGGTGCAAAGGACCCGAGAAAGAGCTAGCCAAGCCCAAAGGAACAGCAGCATCCAAAGAGCCAGCAACATCAACTTCCTCCATGTCAGAAACAGGAAGGACAAACACATCAGAAGAAACACCAACCTGCAACCCACAAGCCCCAACAGCCTCCAAAGGCCAAAAAGAATCAGAACCACCCTCCCTAGAGGAAGCCTCCTCATCCGCCAGAGGAGCCGTAATAGCAGTTGGGCTATCCTAAGCAACCACCTGGGAGAAACTTCACTGTGAAGATTTCTTCACAACATAATAATGTTGAGTTGAAGCACCATTCCACCAAGACACAGAACGTTTCTTAGTAACACCAAGATCACATTTAGCAGCAACATGACCCATTTCAAAGCACTTTTTGCATCTAAAGGGAATCCCTTCATAGTCCAAAGGCTGAATCCAATGGCCTTTAGAAGACATAAGCTTAATCTCTGCAGGCAAACCATTAGACACATCAATGTCCACCAAAATGTGAGCATAGGTAGAATGGTGAATATTAAAAGAATCATCGTCGAACATCAGAAAGTTCCCAAGAGCCCCACCCACTTCCTGCAGAAGAGAATCCACCCAAAGATGGAGTGGGAGGTTAGGGAGCCTAACCCAAATAGGCATCTTGTTGAAAGTTTCAGAAGAGGGATTGAAATCTTTGTGCCTAACACAAAGCGATCATCCCAACTGAAGAAATGATCACATAGAATACAGTTTATGTCCTCAACATTGTCAAATTTTGCTATGAAAAAACCTTTAGCCAAAGGAAAGATATGAACTGTACCACACAAGATGGTCTCCCAGTGCTTGGATATTCATGCATGAAGATCAAGAAGGTTGGGCCAAAAACCTCTAAATCTACAAATAATACCATGAGCAGCAAAAACAGAGGCAGCATGATCAATCTCATCCTTAGTATCCTCCTCTAGAGAAATGGCAATGGACCTGCAAACAGGAAAAGGCTCGGCCACAGGAGCAAACATCTTTGCAACCCCAGCTTTATAGCGGTTACCCCCAGGAGGTGGAGCAGACACAGCACCCACACCCGAAGAGGGAAGACCCTGCGTAGAAGGTGGCGAACGAGCACCCAAAGCGGAAGGAGAAGCCAACGGGGAAGGAGATCCCCCATTCGCAGCACCAACAGTCAGAGGGGATTCAAAAAATCCCCAGCGGGCAGGAAACACCTCTGGCAGCCATCTGTTATGATCGATAATGATTCAAAAACTTTATGGTTTGAACCAAAGATGTAAGCACTACAGGCAAGAAGCCCCACTATTTCTCCAAGGCTCTCCCCAAGATAAAGCATGCTCCATTGTTAACACGGTAGAGACGAACCCATGGGGTTTGAACCTAGGTTGGTTTTGCCTGTTTCTTGCACTTGTTTCACATTATTCATTAGTAGGCATGATCTTTGCATAGATACAAGGGTTTTGTGATTGCCTTATGACAATATGTGCATGCTAGGATTTCTAGTCTTACAATGCCCTTAGTAAAATTTGGGCATACATCCTAATCTTTATCCTAATGGTGTTTGACTAGTTTGAGTACTTCATATCTAGTGAATGTTTTCACAAGGACTAAATCTCTCTTACGCAACATCAATGATCTTAGGAAATAAATCCTTCAACTTGTCTTGGTCACAAACTTTGAATTGTTTCTTGGCATACAACCACTAGAAATTTTGGCTACTATAAAAAAAAATCAATTGAAGATTTGATGTCTCTTGTTACCTTCCATAAAGAATAACAATTAAAAAAGAACAAGAAAAAATAACAAAAACAAATAAAATGTAGGACAACTAATAAACAAAAATGGATTTATTTGACAATAAGAAGTAAGCCTTGTAAAGAGCTAAGCTATGGGTTGTCGGGTTAAACTTTTGATTCCTCGCAGTAAAAAGAAAAAAGGTTATGTTGGAATTTTTACAATATAACTCCTGGAATCATTAGTAGCAATAGTGGTCCATTCCACTCTTATTGCTAATAAAAGTTGTCACATTCCCCTTTAGGGTTGATTCACCCATCTTTGGAAATTGAACCCAAACAAAGCATGTCAAAACTCTTCAAGATCAATATCTACAAAATTTCTCAAGCCCATGGTAGCGTGAGTGGGATCGACTAGTTGTAGTTGTATATATAGTGAGTGAATCAAATAGCAAAATGGATTGTAAAATTATAAACATAACATGATACCACTATATCACTTTGTATGTCCCATCAAGCTAAAGTTCTTGTATGATATATCCTTCAAACGTTAATGTTTGCAATCGTCATCCTACAATGGAGTGTCCCCCTCTCCCCCTTGTTTTCCTCTATCCAATATGGTCCTTCCATAGTGATAGTGCTAGGGTTGATGTAACTTCCTGATTAATACTTGCCCTTTTCCACCCCCCATTCTTACTGCAACTATTGACATTGAGTTAGTTGGGACTTCTTCCTTGAGTATTATCTTGATCATGCACTTGAAGAAGAGCTCTACAAGCATAATTTACCCTCTTCACCCATGCAATATTATTATATCAAGCTTTCAGAAAATTAAAATCAACAACAGTGACGTTTAGATATTAGTAGCAGAGGAATTAAAAATCAAATTTTCATTTCCAATTTGAGAAAATTCATAGAAAAGATTCTCAAAATTAAGAAACATCTAACTCTACCAAACTTTTTTGTTATATTAGCCTATATTGTGTATTTGTCTTCAAACAATCATTGGTGGTGACCATTCAAAAGCTTCAAACAAGGTGAACCTCAATGACAGGTGTGAGTGTTTCTTCTTAATATATGTAAATCCATTTGTGGTTTTTCCTCCCTAGTCTTTCTAGTGCTTCACATAGGAATTATTTGGAACGTTTAGTGTTGACTTTTGTTTTCTAAAAAAGGGCTTGGACTAGAGAATCTAGCTTCATTTTTTTTTAAGCATCCATTTTTTTTAAGGTAAAATAGTTTTGAAAGGATTCTCCCTCAAAAAACCCATCCATGGGTGCAACAAAAGTAGAGGAGCACCTACCTAATGATGATTATCAGCAATCAAACGCCTCGAGAGAAAGTGGATTCAACACCAAAGCCAAGGGTATGTAATAAAAGCAACAAAAACAAGGCACTAAGTAGCCAAAATAGATGAAGGATGGGCTTCACCAATAGGCGCTAAAGGAACGAAAAGAGTATTTCTCTCCATAGACTTGACAACTACATGAGAAACCCCACTCGCAAACATGACTTGTTCAAAGAGGAAGCATTAATAGTCAAGTGATCTTCATGAGCTTTCCTTCCCATGTGACCACCCCCTTATGCCAAAAGAGTTGACAATTGAAAGCCAAGTGATTGATGGAAAAACAGTGTCTTTGTCTAAAGGGGAGACCCTCATAGTCAAGTGGTTGATTCTAAGGCATATCCCCCATCATCAAAACAATATCCTCATGAAGAACCTTAGAGATAATTGTCCACCAAGATACAAGCAAACGTAGAGTGACCCATGTAGGAAGCAGTAGAATCAACTTTCAAAAAACAACCAATAGCATTGCCAATGACCTCATCGGAAAAAAAAAACATAAATTGGAGGAAGAGTTGGAAGCCACTCTCTATATGTGACCTATAGTTTGTCCAAGCTCTTCAAGTTATTACCTTCATGATTGGACATTGTACCTCTTTGGGATTCCCCCAAAGCAAGCCCATCCATGGGTACAACAAAAGTAGAGGAGCACTTGGCTAATAATGCCTATCGTCAATCAACTACCTCAAGAGCAAGTGGATTCAACACCAAAGACAAAGGTATAACAAAAGTAGCGAAAATGGAGCACAAAGTAGCCAAAATAGGCTAAGTGCACGCTTCGCCAATAGGAACTGAAGGAACCAAAAGAATATTTCTCTCCAAAGACTTGACAACTACATGAGAAACCCCCTCACAAACATGACTTGCCACTAGGGGAGAGAGAATAGATCCTAAGAAGACTTGTTCTAAAGGAAGCATGAATAGTCAAGTGATCATGGACATTCCCCCTTATGCCAAAAGAGTGGACAAATAGAAGCCAAGTGGTTGATGGCAAAGTGTTGTCTTCATCTAAAAAGGAGACGCTCATAGTCAAGTGGTTGATTCTAAGGCCTAACCCCCACCATCAAAATGATATCCTCGTGAACTTTGGAGATATCTATGTCCACCAAGATACAAGCAAATGTAGAGGGTCCCATGTCGGAAGCAGTGGAATCAACTTTCAAAAAACAAGCATTGTCAATAACCTTATTGCAAAAAAAATCCTAGAACTGGAGAGGAAGATTTGGAAGCCACTCTCTATATGTGACCTATAGTTTGTCTAAGCTTTGCAAGTGATTACCTTCATGATTGGACAGTGTACCTCTTTAGGAAGCCTAATTAATTGTTGATAGGATTCTCACAAGGTCACTCCCTCGTCTCCTTGGGTACCTTTTATGTCCTTGTAATTGATATGTAGACCAAATGCCATTCAAATGACCATGTTCGTGAAAAATCCTTCACTAGAAAGGAATATTCTCGTAATATACTTGTTGCTCTCATTCAATACCTCTCGTGCAAGTTACTAGATTCTTGGGTATTGGGAAATGGACCCTTGCTGATTTGGTTTGGGAGTGGAAGCAGTGACAAGTTCAGTAGGTATTGAAACAAACAAACAATTTAAATATAATCAAGCATCTCCTTGATGGAAATATGTTACAATGCTTGATCAACTTCCGTCAGGTGGGGCTTTTATTTGGAATTGTAATGAGTATGAGGTCCAATTTAAGAGCCCATATAGTTGAGTGAAAGCTCACTCATGTGTTATAAGTGGGTGTGGGATTAATAAATGTGAAGGGTGAAATAAAAAGGGGTTGTCAAATTAACAAATCATGGCATTCATTTAAAAAACAAGAAGCAGATGTTGAGTGAGAGAGCAAAACTAAAACATCATTTACCAAGAAAAACATCAATGAAGACACCACAGATTCAATACTGGCCTCTCGACATCCTTTTTTGGAGAGGCCTTCTATCCAAGAAGAGGTTCCCTCTCCTTCCCACAAAAGAGGCTCATTGGTTAAGGCATTTCAAAATGAAACAAAAGACATTGTAGAGGAAAAAATTGCACATTGCATTTTTGCCAATGATTCTTCTTCAACTTGGTGAGATCACCATATTAGCGAGAAATAGGGATGGCAATCAATAATGCACCTTCTGGTTTTATGGGCCCTATATATGAAAAGGTGTGCACCACCTTATTGTCATAAGAAAAAAAATTACAGAGACATCTCTCAAACCAATTAGGGATTCTTAGATTGAAACAAGAGTATCTATTATTTCCAATGGATGGACTAATTGCAAAAACAACCTTTAATAAATATTGTTGCAGTGTCCCCAAAGGGAAAATGTTTTTTAAGGTGATTGGTTGTAAGAGGTGAATCGATGATGTAGAATTCATTTCTAAAATCATCATTGAGTCCATAGAAATTATAGATCTTGAAAAAGTTGTCCAAGTCATCGCAAACAATAAGAAAATTGTGAGATTGCAATGGCTTTGGTCAAGGAAAGGTATGCACACAATTTTTGGAAACCATGTACCATACACTCTCTTGACTTGGTGATGCAAGCAATTGACACTCAAATAGAGTGGGCAAAATCTATATATACTAGGGGTGAGGAGATCCAAATGCTTATGACACACCATTATATGTCACAAGGCATTTTCAAGACTTTCTCAAATTTGGTATTGTTGAAGATAAATTTGATATAATTATTTAATTGATGTCATATTAACTTATATTTTTATGTGTTATTAACTTATTTTCTAAAACATTATGTTGTTGAGACATGGTTTGCATCACACAATCGTTTTTGAGACAATTTATGAAGATGCATCGGGCATTGAGTGTCATGGTCGTTAGCCAGCAATGGAGCATCTAGAAGCAATTAAATTCAAAGAGGGCCCATTAGGTCAAGTCATTGATCTAAGATGAGAATTAGTGGGCTCCTATGGATATTGTCTTCAATTTCACCGAGCCTACTGTGAGTATGATTAGGTTTGGTGATATATATTGGCCATTTGGGGAAAATCTATGCTAGCATTGACTCCATGATAGAAAAAATAAAGTCATAATAGCACAAAAAGAGAATGGCCCTAAAGAAACATTTTCTCAAAATGTGGAAAAAATCATTCATCGTTACTAGAACAAGATGAACACACCATAGCATCTTCTTGCATATGAATTATCCCCCAAATACCATAGCACAAAGATATTTTCATTGCCAAGGAGGACTACACCATATAGAGATGGTAAAAAATTGGTACAAGTTGGCATTCCAAAGAATGTTCTCAAATCTAGAAGTGGTGGATAATATTAGGAATGAATTTGGAAGGTTCATCTCAAGACAAGATCATAGTATTTGTGCTCTTCGAGACCAATACAAGGAAGATGCTCATACATGGTGGTACCTTCACGAGCAAGATTATGTTCTTCCAACCTCTTGCAATCAAGATTCTATCACAAGTAAGCAGACCTTGGTAATTACTATTCTTTAAATTCTTTTGAATTTTTTGTTTTCAAGTTGTGTTGGTTTCCTCTCCAATTTCAATGTTGTAGATTCTTCGATTGAACAGAATGGAGAGCATACATCTTTATCCACTAAGTGAAGCATTACCAATTGCCTCCAAAAAAAAAAAAAAAAAGCCTTGGTTTATATCCATTCCAACTTGTGTCTCATATCACATAAGCAAGATGACTACAAGGAAGGGGCAACAAAACATCGGGATCTAGCCCCTAAGTGTACCAACTCGAGTGATTGCAAATCTTGAATCAATATAGATGATGAATCTTTTAAATATGTTGAACCTGTAGACACATAAAATTAATTAAATTAAAATTTAATTAATTGCCCCGCATCGCATAATTAATTTTATTAATCATATTAGCCCTTTATTATTCCAAAATTAATTAAAACACATTTAATTAATTACCCCCTTTCATCCATATAATTAATTTATCAATTAATTATATATATCATTTCTTCTAAAATTTGATTTAAAATCAAACTCACCTTAAGCAAATATTTCAATCCTCCTTCTAATCCTAATCAGTTAAATTAATTCACAATTAATTCAACTAATATCCTAGTTCCTACAAATTCTCCTCCTAGTCTTTGTCATTTAGCCTAATTAATCCAGGCTTGCATCATTATCATTTCTCTCAATTTAAAATTCTCCACTCATTCTCTCTCCACCCGTCACAACCTCCTAACTTGTCCACTTGCACTATAATCCCTCATTATCTAACCTAATCACCCTCGCTAATTATTTGCACATTCCTAATCTAAGAATGAGTCAACCACATGTCATAAATGGCTTTCCCATCTCATCTCCCAACCTTAAATGCTCCACTTTTGTCTATTCAAGAAATTTTGAATTCCTTTATTTTCCTCATGTTCCCCTTCTCAAGGAATTTTTTAATTTCTTAATTCTTTTATTTTCTTCGTGCTCCCCTTCACAAGGAATTTTTAATTCCTTAATCCTTTTATTCTCCCCATGACCATCTTCCCAAAGAATTTTCAATTCCTTGTTCCTCTTCCCAATGTCCTTCGCCCTCTTCCCCATGTCCTTGAGGAGTGTGGAGACAAGGAATGCCTTTATGGCTAGATCTCTTGGATCTCCACTCGTCCTCCCCTCTCATATTCAATTCTGGCCCTTTTTAATCTTTTGATCTCTATCGTCCATTCCAAATTTGAAGAACTATAAATTGGAGTCCCTACCCTTCACAAAACAAACTTCATTTTTACATCTTTCTGCTAAGCATTTATTCACCAATCCACCTTTATCATATCATCATTATGCTAGAATTTCCAAAGAATCCATTGTCATCTTCCCCTTACCATGTCAAAATCTTCATTCATCCACCCAACCCTTGTTATGCAATTGTGAGAGCAATCCACATTCAATACTTCAACCATCTTTCAATCTTCATTTGTCATCCTTACAGCAATAGGATTGTAGAGAGGAGGACAAGAGCAAATAGCATTGGGAGAATCATGGGGAAGTAAAGTTTATATGTTTATCTATATTTCTCATTTGCTTCTTTGCTAATCTTCTTTGATATGTCATTAAATGGTTTGAATTCAAGTTGTGCTTATGGTTGGGCTGTTTATTATGAATTCATGTTGATCTAACCATCTCCATTTTAATAGCATCAGAACCAAACAATGACCTTGATCTAGATCCTTTTGATGAAGAGTTGAGACAAATTTTACAAAAAAAATTATTATGTTTCTTTCAAATTTTGTAATTGTAATGATCTTCATTTGAATCATTGTAGACATATATGATATATGACAATATTGAAATTTTGAACTATCGATTGTCATTTATCTTTATCACTACCATTGATCAATGATGAAGTATCATTGTATTTTTTAATATTTTTTAATTTTATTTTTTTCTGTATATATATATGACATAGATCCTTGTGTAGTTAAAGAACACTAGGATACTTGATAAATCAAAGGCAAGAATGTACTCACTTTTTACTCCGTTGAGGATTAGATTCTTGCCAATATCCACTAAGAACCTTGACCCATACTAGAACTATGCTCAAAAAAATTATTTGGGATTAAAGGTGTGGGAGATCAATGCTTCATGAACAAACCTGACTTTTTTGTAAACCATGGGCCCCTCTGAACAAACTGAGGATTGCCATGAAGTATCCCATTAGTGTGAGAAAAGCCCCCATAAATCTACAAATAAGGACTTTTTCCTTAAATTAGCCGAACTCCATTTTCCATTTGATTCGTGGAAAGCAATACCTTTGGTGGGGATTCCATTCTAAGGTAAGAGCTAGTTTCTTTTATGGCATCGGAAAAAAGCCTAACAATCTTGTTATGGGCATGGTGCAGAAAAAATTGCAGCAGAACTTCCTTAAAAATCTGATTTGTATTATGAGAGACATCTGAAAAAAAAGTGGATTCAGAAGGGGATTTCTCTAAGAGGAAGCCATACAAGTCTCCTTGCCCCCTTCCTCATTTCCCCAAGAGCCTAGGTCTGAGTTGGGGGATGATGATAGTTATTGGTGTGAGGAGTGTGCTGGTTTAGAAGTGAAGAGGACATGGACTAGTCTTGGCAACTTCTGAACTTATAGGGTCCACCATATGAAGGTGCTTGTTTCACACTTGATACTCCTGATGTCATCTGATTGAACGAATATTAACTAATACATATAACTTGATACTAAAATAAGCATGAACACATATATCTTCCTAAATAAAATATAGGACATGGGCCCAAGGACAAAATAGGCTATAAATAACAGAGATACACTATGTTGTATCTAGGTAGACAACATCAACATTCTCACTGCTCAAAAACTAATTCGAGCAAATGCCAACTAGAAATATGCTTTCCAACATCACAATTTATGTATACACATTATCATATAGCTCAATGAAATATAAAAAGCATATGTAATCAGCCTACCAAAAGTATCTGATGCGATACAAAATGTATAACTTCACAGGATTTAAATTTAAACACTCTTTGAATTACACAGAACCGTCACTGAATTTTTTAGAAATTGTAATATATCTACAGTGGAACCGGAAATATAACTAGAAGAAATCACATATTAATATTCAACAAAGAGCCTATACTCACAAAGAAAAATTATTTGTACCATCCAGTTGAAACAACTACCAGCAATTGCAAATATTGGACCCTCCATTTTGTACCACAAACCTCATCTAGATTTTGTTTCACTTCCCTTGCTCCGGAAATTTGAAAGTGAAAAGAAGGAGCGTGATGCTGTAGGATCAGAATCTTAAATAATTATATAATGCGACATTTGTTGACAAATTAGGAAGAATTAACAAAAATAACAAAGCATATTTCATATTTAGGAAAATCTTCTATTACCTTTGTGTGTATGGGTCGCAGAACTATTATCATCGTGAGAAATAAGGTTTCCAAGAGAATGTGCTGCAGCATTGGAGTTCCAGAAACAACAATGGCTTGTTAGATTAGCAGTAACAGAGGTAAAGTGCATCTACAGTAACAATGGAATAAGTTATAGCAAAAAGTCATAGCAAATAAAAAGCAAAGTCATCTAGATATTCATTCCTGAAACATATAAGTTGCTTCCAAATCCCATAAGCAACTATTCTACCTTGGCTAGAAATGCCATTATCTGATATTGCCCCCCCTGATAGTTGGCTCATTGTGGTACCAGAATCTATAGTTGCCTCAAGTCTGCCCCCTTGATCTTCAGACGTTCTACTTCCCATCTCTCTCAGCTGATTTGCATCTGCATTAATGGCAGGTGTTGAGCTATTATGCCCCTTCCTACCAAACTTCAGGAGTCTTTTGAATCCTTTAGAACTATCCTTGGGCTTTTCTCCGCTGCTCCCCTTTTGACGGGAATGAGAAGCATCCACACTTCCACAGTTAGCTGTTGGTGAGGTGAACTGTGGAATATTAGGCACATTCTGTGATAGTGAACTTAAATTTGGAAAATCTGAACTTAAAGCAAGAGGACTATTGTTTTCAGATACAGGATCCCTGGGAATGAAGATTCCAGGAGGTCCAGATGATGTTTCAGGGGCTAGAGGAGCATCATATGCACTAAATTTATTATAAGATGTATCCTCAAAGGATGTCATACGTGCTAATGGTGCTTGATATGATTCATTTGTATTACTTCTTTGAATTATTGATGATGAAGCTTGTACAACATTTTTTTCATCCTCTCTTACATCAGAATCTACAGAATGAGGAGTGTTGTGCATATCATATGAACTAAAAGGAACTGATTCTCTTTGACAAACCTTTTCAATCTCATTTTCTTCAACCAAAGATACTGGGGTTCTAATGAAAACTGCTTCAGGCTGCATGGCATGGCAAGACTCTAAAAGTGACTCGAATTGGCCCTGACTAGAAATACCCCCAGCATTAGTTGAAGCTGGAACACTGATAGGAACGCACCCAGAACCAAGCCCGGCTTTCATTTCTGATTTGTCTGAAATAGAACCATTTTCTTGGTCTTTAAGTTCAACTGAAACTTCTGCTCTAACCATGAGATGACCTGGCTCAACAGATTCTGGACATTTTTCTTCATCTTGTAATACAGCATCATTATCATCTGCACTTGAAATATTAGTTTCCAAATTCCCCTCTGACTTCTTATTTCCAACATCAGCAGCCAAGATACTTCCTTTTCCTTTCTGAGACGCCAGCACACTGGTGTGCTTTGAAGACTTCTGCAAGCTTGTATCCTTGTTCTTTGATTCACTTCCTGTAACAATGCTTTTCCTTGTTGCAGTTAAATGACGTTTCTTATGATCCAGATTGTCTAAAGCACGTGCAGTTGCGTGTGTTGTTGTACCATTAGGTTTTATGCTACCTTCTTTTCCATTCTTAGAGGAAATAATTTGATCGGTGCTCTTCTTAGTAGCAGATAATCTTCTACTAACTGGATACGTCCCTTCCTGTTCCTTCTTCAGCTCAGACAAGGATGGCACAGATCTACTAAGACTAGTTCCAGTAGGTTTTGTGCGGCTTTGTAGGTTTTTCTTGCGGGTCATCACATCATTTGTTATTTCACTTGAGGACCTCGTAATATACCTAGAACCAGATGGACTAGGGAAAGAACCCCCAGGACTCAGGTTTCTAGATGTTCGTCCTTTTTGTGAACTGGGAGACAATAATGTACTAGCATGACCAGTCTTAAGTTGCGGCTTCATGGTTTGTGAAGTTGATGAAGATGAAGTTGGACTGGAACTTCGTCTAGCTGCAATCCTCTTTTGTCTTTGTATCTTTAATTGTTCAAGCCGGTTTCTTTCTCTCTCTTCCTGCAATCATACATTACCCAACAAATCAGAATGTTAAAATAAGCTCCAATGCACACAAAAACATGATAAGGAAGAAAACAAAAATAAGAATCAATTTTTCATAGCTATTATTTGAATTCAAGGTCAATTTCACTTTTTCTGAAGTGAACAATAGATAAAAGGTGGCTAAGGAGAAAAGAAAAGTACCATCTCCTTCTTGGTTTTCTGTAAGTTCGCTTTGAACACCCGTAACTTCTCTGCACGCATTTGTGCTTCAGCTAG
Organism: Cryptomeria japonica; assembly: GCF_030272615.1. NCBI lineage: Eukaryota > Viridiplantae > Streptophyta > Pinopsida > Cupressales > Cupressaceae > Cryptomeria > Cryptomeria japonica. Next base: position 345,070,743 of record NC_081412.1, on the reverse strand, counting down.
TGGATTTGGTTTTCCTAGTCTTGGGATCCTAGCAGCCATTTCTGCTTTTCTTTTCTCCAATACCTCTTGCATGACTTTTAATTGCAGATCCTTTTCTGACTTCTTTGATTTTGGATTTTCCTTCATTTTAGAATTTGCCTTGTCTTCTGGAGATTTGATCTCATCGAATATGCCAGTATGGCCAGAATGAGGATCTACCTTATCAGCCATATTAGCCTGCATCTTATAGTCCATAGCCGGATCCCACAGTACACCTAAGGACTCCCTTTCAGATATGCGCTCTGGCATAATGTATAGCTCATCACATTCATAATCATTTGTAGTTTCATGTTGCTGATGTGGCATACCATGAGAAGAATTTTCCTCTTTTTCTGCAGAGAGTTCAGAGTCAATATTCATGATTGTCCTCCACTCATTACCAGTTTGATACTGTGGAATAGATCTAGTAGAGACCATGAAAGAATCATCCCCTATACCTTGCCCATAACTCTTGTCTGTACGTAGATAATCACTCTGCTGATTGGTTGTATACTTAAATTCTCCACTAGCAAATGGATCTGAGCTGGCACCATCTGAAGTTGTCTGCCCCACTTCTCTAGAAACGAACAGATCATCATAAGTTATTGACTTTTTGGGAATTGAAGATTTCTCACTCTCACCGATTCCCCGACCATCCAATAATGCATCTTCGCGAACCCGTTCAGGTAAAATAAATGAATCTTTAGCTAGATCCTGTTCTTTCTTCTTGGGAACCAACTCTTGCTCAAGACGAATTACATTGTTTGCTTCCCAGCCTTTTGATCCTAGAACATCTCTGTGAGCCACAATCATGTCGTCCACATTTTCAGTCTTTTGCTTACCACCTTGGTCTACATTATCAACATTGTCAATATTGTTCTGAGTTGATTCATCATCTTGCAAAAGATATTTCTGGAAGATACTCCAACTCTCATTCTCATCATCTTTTTGGTCGGCTTCTGTAGCGGGGTCATTTCTTGTACCATTACCTTTATTATTCCTGGAATTCTGACTATCTGCAGAGTACTTAGAGCCTTGCTTTTTTGTCAAAGATTCTGCAGATTCCTGGCGCTTCTCAAAAAGGCCAATCATATCATGGACACATAACTGAACATCTTCAGCTTGTTGTTTAAGATCATCTTCACCATTACTATCCATCTCTGAGTTGGAATTTTCTGAAATGTCATCTCTGCCTGTTTTATCAGATCTTTTTGATGTAATATAATTGATATTGCGAATAACCACCATGCCAGATCGCTTGTTTCCAGCCCGCCCAATCTGTATCTTCCTATGTGGAGAAGAGGATCTTCTGTGTGGGGATTTGGACCTTCGATGCAGATGTCTATTTAATTCTTGACTGGGCATATATTCTCTCTCTGGTTCAGAATCAGTATCCTGGCCTAAAAGGTTCAGTGACTTTGAAAGAGATTTTGGACTTCCTGTATCTGAAGTCTCTGATTTTATAGTTGTGTCCCTCTCATTAATTGAATGATGTTTCATATCCAAAGACATTCCAGTCATGGCAGATGATTCTGTCATTTGAGCTGTAGCAAACCTTGGATCTTCAGCATATAGAGGCCAGCGGGGTTGTAAATGTTGGGGAGGCACACCTAAACCTTGATAATTATCTGCTTGAGGATACACACCCTGATAAAAGGGAGGATTTGAAGGATTACCATGATAATAAGGTGCACCTTGCATATGAAACCCAGGAAGCCCTTGCATGGTAGGTTGAGGTCCAACACCATAAGATAGAAAATTCTGCATGTGTTGTGGAGCTTGGCCTGTCCATACCGGCATCATAGGCTGTTGGAAATGGCCTTGAGCAAAATCATTATTTCCAGCCAGTGCTGGTGATACCTGACCTTCCAGAGATAACTTGTTCTCTGGGATTGAAAACACCATTGCACCTTCACCATCAGAAATTACTCCAGTAGATAGTTATCTATCACTTTGAAACAACAAACTCATACTTAACCTTTGCATGAATCCTTGGGAAAAGAAATATAGAATAACCATACCTCTGTTATAATTCAAGCCAGTGTTCTCCCCATTGGCATCTGTTGAACCTTCAGCCACATTTGACTTTCCATGGATGGTCATATCATCATGAGAAGAAATTTTTGAATTGCCAACTTCACTTGTAACATCAGACCATCCATCAGGAAAGTCCTTTGGTTTTAGACGCTGAACAATAACAGATTCACTAGTCAATGTGATCCCAGAAGCATTCATAAGAGCCATCTCTGATCGAGTTGAAGAGGTCTCCATGGTTTCTAAGTCCATTTCTTCCAACCAAAGCCCAGTTTCTTGCTTTTTCTTCCATAAGTTCGTAAATTTTATGCAGGCTTCTCTGTTGCAAACGAAACCAGCCAAAACTCCTAAGTTGTTACCACCATAGTGCCAAAGGAATGTAAGAACTCTGGTAGTATATTATTGTGGAAATTCCAAGAAAATTATACCGACATTCCAATATTCTTTTTAGACTATTATTATCATTCCAATCTAAAAAATATTACCGAAGGCGAAAAGCCCCAAAGCAATCTGCAAAGGAACATAAATCTTGCATATGCTCCATGTCAAACCCAGCAGCTGTAGCTCGAGCAAAGGCCATTCCTTGTTCTTTCTGCAACACAATTTTCCGTGTCTCCAAGACCCTAAGCAAGCATGCTCTGAGACAAGTGCAATGAATATGTTACACTAAGAGGCCTTCTAAAATGCAAATATTGCACCACTAAAAATTAAGTTTTTTACTGTCAATCATGATTGATAAATGCACTTAGAACAGGATGACTAGTGTGCTAATAGCAATCTAAGTACTAATAATTTGAATATAAGGATAAGAAAGATAACTTTGAATTTCCTCCATGTGCTGGTTCAATCCCATCAACTGAATGTCTTCTTGACTGAAAGAACATAAATACAAAACATGATGAGAAGTGCTGAATGTGTATTCTGAACAAAGTTTTCTGGCTCACTGTAAGGTACCTAGAAGTCCTTAGAACCATGACTAAATTGTTGATGTAGCAATCTTGTCTACATTCAAAATTGTTGACAGCTACATAGTCAAGTTAAAATAGCTTTATTTAAACATACCTTATAAGGAACAATAGCACTTTCTGAGTCTTCATCAAGAATAGGCCTGCTTGCTGCATCGAATATTGCAAAGTAATCAATTGATTCATACATACCATGTAAACATAATCAAATGCTAGTTAATATTTATTTATTTGTCAATAGAGTGACAAGGCATCACCAAAACCATGTATTTGCCTTTTGGAGACCATCTTGTTTGTCTATCCTATTCCTTATAACAGAGACTCATACAATAAAATAATAAAACAATTCAGCAACATATTGACAGAATTGACAACATATTAAATAAGTTGAAATTTGGGATCGGAAGATCCCAAAAATATATGATGCTAGAACACTCTATGTTTGCCCTCTCGGGTAAATGGTTAAATGCAGAAAGTAAATGCACAAAACATAATGGAAATATATTAAATAACCAGCCTTTGTATTAATTCCACAGTCCATGTACAATAAGTGCTTATAACATTACATCTGACATGACTAACATGATCCTACTTCGAAGAAAAGGTACAAAATATATAATACCCGAAGGGGTATGACACAACCGTCGCGACTCCAACTACCTACCCGTCGGCCAACTAACTGACCGCCGTAACTCATTATTACCGATGACAACATAAACATAGTATAACAACATAACATAATGATTATTCCCGTCAACATCATCCCCCCCAAGAAAAGAAGTCGACTCCGACGACTTAATACAAAATAGAGATGAACGGCAGGAACTACTGATGCCAGTTGGGCCCGGATCTTATACACTTGCTGCGTCCTCGCCTGAAAACCCTTTTCTGCTACCATCCAATGCTGAAGTGCGGATTTCACCAATATTGCTTCCTTTGCCATCACAGTCCTCCTGTGCCTAACCCAAACTTGTCTGCAAAACATGTTTTTCAGTCTCAGCTTCCACCAACTGCTACTCAATTGATACTATCTCCCTAGCCAATTTGTCCTCGATAGCCACCCGTGCTGCTCTCCCGGCATCCAACTCCTGGGTACGCTGAACTAAGTCTCACGAGACTATTGCCTCCCACCTGGTGGTCAGCTCCTCCCGAGCCCTCTATGCATCCACCAAGGCAACCTCACGTCCAACCGAGACATACTCCGAGTTCCTCAAAGCGTACCTATCCTGCCTGGAGGTGGCCACAACCTGCTGGCACAAATGCAAGGAGACACCTGAAATCCTCCATCACACTCCCCAAAGGCTAAAAACTGAACTGAATAACTCCCTGGTGGCATACAACTGTGCGGACCTGCAATGCCTTCCCTCGAACTCTGTTTGTTCCCAACCTCCAAATTCGTCTCCCTCTACGGCTTATGGCTTCCCTGCCAATGCTTAGCTGCGGGCTTCTTCCTCACAATACGGACAACCACAACACTTCCCATGGTCTTCTGTAGCTCAAAATAAACTGGGGGTCTGGGGGCAACGCCCCCAGCGGGGTCGGGGGGTAGCGCCCCTCGCGGGGTCTGGGGCAACGCCCCAGCGGGGTTGAGGGGCAGCGCCCCCGCGGGGTCGAGGGGTAGCGCCCCCGCCGCCAACACCAATTTACAACCTTCAGAACCCCACGAAAGTCCATGGCGCGCATCATTTCTGTGATATTTTATGATGTCAAAACCCTTCTTCTACACTCCAATATTTTCAGTGTCTAGGCTCCAAACTCCAACAAATCATTTTAAATCTGGCCGTCGTCGTTTTTTTTTTTTAGGCACTGTAATGTCCCCGATGGCACCCCGGCCATACAACCTTCCTGTACGATCAACAACAGCACTAGCACCTCCAATCGTGCGGTCGACACCCTTCTTATCGTACGGACACACCTCCGGTCAACAACACCACTCCAATGGTGTGGCTGCTTGGTCTACCTGTGGCGGTCGTTTTGCCCTTACGTGGCTGTGTGGATTGTGTGGGCTCCCGCTCTCCCTAAGCGGCGGATCAATCTGTAAGAACCCTCGACCCCATCCGTCCGCTTCACTCCCTGCGGTAGCTTGTGGGCTGTGTGTATTGATCGGGCCGTGCGGTGCGTCCCTTTCCTTGGCTGCGCGGTGATGTGCCTTCGGCCGTGTTCGGTGTCTTCTTCCTCCGCGGGGTTTTATTGCCAAGGTCGGCTGTGCGGTGTGGTTGCTTCTTCCTTTCCTCAGCGGTGTGCGGCGTGGTGTCTTCTTCCTCTCCTCGGTGTGCGGCATGGTGTCTTCGTGCGGCGTTTTATATCCTTGCGCGGCCTTCGGTGGCTCCCACCGCACGATGGTTCCACCGCACGGTGGTGTCACCATCGGTGGTTCCACCGCACGATGGTGTCACCGTCGGTGGTTCCACCGCACGGTGGTGCACCGTCCACCGCACGGTGGTGTCACCTCGTCACCTTGGTCCCACCGTACGGTGGCCATTTTCCCCTTCTTTTTTCTTTTTTTGACCGTACGGTCGCTATCGTACGACCATGCGATTTTTTTTCTTCTTCTTCTTTTTTTTTTTTTTTTTTTTTTTTAAAGTTGTCTAGAGAGTCTTCGGCTCGAGTCCCCTATCTCTGGGATCGCCCTTCATCCTTCTCGGTTTTTCTCGCCCAAAAGTCTCCTGCTTTTGTCCCGTGCCTCTCGAGTTGCTTGCCCGGCCTCTTAGGTCCCCTTCCATCCTCTCAGGTCCCCCTTTGGGCTCTCGGGTGTCCGTCCGGCCTCTCGGGTCCCCTGCGCGCTTCGCGTGGTAGGGTTTCAATTTGGGCCCGTTGGTGGCAAGTCTATTTTCAATGGCCATCCGAAGACCTGGAACCACAAATTTTACAGGGACCACGGTCTCCTTCCCGTACATAAGAAGAAGAAGAATAATAAAGATTTTGAAGACTGCGGTCTTCCATACAGGGTTCCAATTGTGGCCAACACTCTTCGGATTATCTACGTCGCCAGGATTTGGGGCGTCTCCCTTCCAATATTCTTTGTATTCTGGCAGGTACACCTCTGTTGGTTGCTCTGGTTCCTCTACTTCGAGCCTATAGCTTTGGAACATTTCGTAATCCTCCATTTGCCAGTGGAAGAGCCCATTAAGTGAGCATACCTCATCTTCAGAACATCCCTCCAATTCGAGCACCCCTTCACTGTTCGGCTCCATCGCGTTCTTGCCCTTGCTTTCATCGGGACCCCCTTCCCCTTTATTAGAGTCCTCTGAGTCCGAGTCTGAAGAGGCGAGCTCTTCGCCGACATCTTGGGTGTGTAGGTCAATGGTATATTTCCGCCCTCCCTTCTCCATGGAAAGGGTATTTTTCTTCCAATTGTGGTTTACCCTCGCGTTGATCAACCACGCTCTCCCCAGGATGGCGTCATAGCCTTTCTTCTTTGAGGGAATAACCACGAAATCTAACAAGAATGGTTGCGTACCAATCGTCACTTGCTGGGCCATCAACAAGCCGAGTGGCTTAATGCCGTGTTGGTCCGCTCCCACCAGGTTGAATGTGGGTGGCCATAGGGTGGGCTTCCCCAGCCGCTTCCATGTTTCTTCTGGTAGTACATTCACCCCAGATCCACCGTCCACAATGGTGTCCTTCAGAATGGTCCCACGGATACCCATTTCTACCACAGCTGGGTGTCTACCACTGCTCACGGCTAGTAACATCGGGTCAGTCGAAGGGCTGACGGAAACCTCCACCTGTGGTGTACTCTTCAAAGCGGTGGCGGGAACCCCTACTTGTGGTGCACTCGACGATGCGGTGGCGGGAACCCGTACCTGTGGTGCACTCGACGCTGCGGTGCTTTGCATATTGGTGAGGATGGCAGTCCTCAATTGTGGCATAGAGTCTAGAAGGTCTTTTACCTTTATCGGCACCTCCATCTGCAAGATTTGCCCAATGATGTTATTTTCCGCTTCCATACGGGACGATGTACTCGCCACCTCATTGTCCCGTCGTTCGGTCGTCATCTCACGTTCAATATTGGCCTTTGCCTCCCGTAATCTCTCCTTCTCCGTACGGGGGTCGGGATAAGTGGCTTTTTTCGTCTGGGCGCGGGTGATCGCCAGTACTTCTTTCTCACCAGTCTTCTCAGCCTTCTCAATGTTGACGAGATTAACCCCTGCCTGCGGGCAATTTGCGTCCTCATGGTCGCCTGGCCCACACCAACGGCAGAGGTGCTGAGGGGTGGCTTCCTTCGTGCAATCACGGGCAAAGTGCCCCCACTGATTACAGGCCCTACATTGGATAATTGGCCGGCCCTTGGCGTCATACTGGATACGGCTTCCGTTATTGTTATTGTTGCTATTCCTTCCGCCGCTGCGTCTGTTGTCCCGGTATCCTCCAGATGATGCCGTTGTGTTAGTCTGCTGGCCTGTACCCGCTGGTGCGGATGTTGTGGCCTGCTCCGTGAGCAACACTTGGTTCGTGCTTCGGGTTTTCATATTGTATGGGCACTCCTTGGTGGAGTGTCCCATCACTTGGCAAATCTCACAGAATGCCTTCTTCGGGCAAGTACCCCTTGTGTGTCCGCCACTCCTACAATCTGTACACCACACTTCATTTTCTTCCGTCTTACTTGTACTCCCTTTCATGGCTTTGAATTCTTTCAACATTCGTTCCATGTCCTTCTGGAGCGCGTGTACCTTTTTACCCGATTTGCCACCGCTACTGCTCTCCCCGTCAAAATCTTCATCATCGTCAAATGAATATCTATTACTTTTCTTCTTCCTTGATGTTTTATATTCGCTTTCTAGATCCATCGCCCTGTTATAGGCGTCATCATATGACGTCGGGGGTACAATCTTCATTTTTTTTCGTAGGGAGGATTTCAATCCTTCCACAAACCATCGTTTTTTTAAGCCGTCAGCCGGCTGGCTCTCCATTTTACCCAAGAGTTCTTTCAGCCTCCGACTGTATGCCCGTACTGTCTCCTTAGTACCTTGCTTGGTACTGTATATCTCTGTCACAATTTCGTTGTCATCACGAAGCAACCGGAACTCCTCCGTGAATTCCTTCTGTAGGGTAGCCCATGTGGCCACTTTTTGCTTATCTACATCGGAGTACCAATCTATGGCGACTCCTCGTAACGTGGCTGGAAACTGCTGTACCCAGTCGTCGTGGTCTATTACTCCGTTGGTGGACCAAATGGTCTCACATGTACGGCAATGCCGTAAGGGGTCTTCCTTGCCGTCCCCTGTGAACTTTGGCAACTTTTGTTTGCTCGCCATCCCTTGTCGTCTTCCTGGAGGCGGTTGTGTCTGTGTCTGTGTCTGTGTCCCTGCGCTGCTACGGTGGTGTGTCAAATATGTAACATTGAATGACTAAATTTTTTCTTTACAAATGCTTATTTTATTTAATTATTATTTGAGCGTGAATTAAAATTTATATCTGTACGGAAGCAGAACATACAAGCTTTAGAGTCATGTGCAAGCAAATTTCCTAAAAGAAAGCAAGCAGGCATTATCTTGGTGTGTCAAATAATTATTTAGTCATTCAATTGTATGTTCTGCTTCCGTACAGATGATCACCAACGGGAAGCAGGAGTAGGAGTGTGTCAAAACGAAGGGGAGGGCAACAGTACGGGTGTAGGTGCCACAGGCGACAGGCAAAACACCGTACGTTGAAGAAGCAAATGGTTTCAGAAGAGTTAATCAAAGTTAGCTTTTCATCACATTGAATATCGAGAAATACAACGTTCACTGACTAGGCAAGTGTGAGACAAGGTGGCATCCCAATCACTATTCCTCCAGTTAGACAGGTCCACCTCAACAACAAGGTTTCCCAATTCTAATAACTTTTTCTTGTATTTTGTTGTATTTTGACGGACATTATACCCCTTGTGTACATTTTGATCATTTTGAGAGATATATATATGGCACTGATTTCTCTGATTCACATGTGATGTGTTATGGATGATGATTTATGATATGCATTGATATGATGTTGCGATGATGATGATGTAATGCTTAGATAGTAATGCTTTTGATTTTGATTATGATTTCATTGATGTATGATGTGAGATGTATCAAAATGTTGTACAAATAATACATGTTTTTTGGTATTGATTTTTGGTATTGAGATGTATCCCGTACTGTTGCCCTCCCCTTCGTTTTGACACACTCCTACTCCTGCTTCCCGTTTGTCAGATAATATGTAACATTGAATGACTAAATTTTTTCTTTACAAATGCTTATTTTATTTAATTATTATTTGAGCATGTTATCTGGTGGTGTGTCCTGGAGGTACGGTGTTTTGCCTGTCGCCTGTGGCACCTACACCCGTACTGTTGCCCTCCCCTTCGTTTTGACACACTCCTACTCCTGCTTCCCGTTGGTGATCTTCACTCCGTGGCGTGAGGGATAAGTTCCTAAACTGATCCCGAGTCTCCTCGACTAGATTTCGCCGTAACCTTGTTTCTTCTAGAAATTCTTCGTGGCTCCGCGTCCTACGATGATCTGGCGACGCGTAGAAATTTTCGTCGGCCTCTGCACCTTCCGTGACACCTCCTTGGTTCCCCTCGGGTCCCCCTTCGGCAGGTCGTCCTTCGGCAAGTTGCCTCAGCCTCCGTCTACGTTCTACTTGCTGCTCCAGAATCAAAGCCCTCTGCGCGGCCTCCCACTCTTTCGTTTCCGGTTTTCTATTCCTATCTTTATTCAATAGGTTTGGCATTAATTGTCACACATCTCCATAACTTTCAATTCTTAAATCAAAACATGTCTTTATTAATTCATCTGCTCAAGTACAACTCGTGTCAATGACACTTTTATTTGAAAATAAGAAGTTCACAGTTCAATTCCCTCCTGGCCTGGCGCCATCTCTCTCCGTGTCCCGTCGGCTGTTCTCCTCGTAGCGTTGCAGGATTTGTTGTCATCGCTCCTCCTAGCAATCTCCTCCAGGTGGGCCTGCTGTGCCAGCGATGCCTCTGCAAGCAACCGGGGGAGGTGGTTCATCAACCGGTTTACTGTCGGGCTAACCTCCAGCGCTGTCCACACGGCACTTGGTGGGATTTCTACCCTACCTGGAGCAAAATTGAAAATTCTCGCGTTGCCGTGTCTTCTCCCGTATAAAGTTCTGTCCGCGCGTCGTCGGCCTCCGGGTTTACTTCACCAACAGGTAGGCCCATTGTGTCTGTGCGCCATCCGTGTCTTCCGTTCCCGAGTTCGTCTAAGCAACGGCGCCAAATGTTTGCCCTCTCGGGTAAACGGTTAAATACAGAAAGTAAATGCACAGAACATAATGGAAATATATCAAATAACCAGCCTTTGTATTAATTCCACAGTCCATGTACAATAAGTGCTTATAACATTACATCTGACATGACTAACATGATCCTACTTCGAAGAAAAGGTACAAAATATATAATACCCGAAGGGGTATGACACAACCGTCGCGACTCCAACTACCTACCCGTCGGCCAACTAACTGACCGCCGTAACTCATTATTACCGACGACAACATAAACATAGTATAACAACATAACATAATGATTATTCCCGTCAACACTCTACACATTCATTCTTTCACATCGAGGATCGATCTGATTGTCAACATTAAACAAAAGCCACTTGCATATTATTTCTATTGAATAATATGGTTTGTTCCAAACCTTACAACTTAAGAGTCACATCTTTTGAAGTATAAAATCTAGAGTAAAGAAAGAATATCTTTTATGCAAAAAGTAAACAAGGTAACATTGTAGTTTAAAAATATTACTGAACTACAATTAAAATCACACAAATAGGCAGTACCTTCTTTCTGTTGAGAAGAGATAGATTTAGGAGTCTGCTCTTCTGTCTGCCAAGTAAGCATCAAGTTAGTTATTATTAAAATGTAATTTTCTTTAGCTGTAATAACTTTTGATCACTTACCACAAAAGCGTCACTGCACTGAATAGCAATGGCTTCTTCAATTTGTATTATTTCTGTCTCTATTGTATCAACCCTCTCAAGAACCTCTGGAGTACTCACAAACCGAACAAACCTGTCATTGAATAGAAAACAACCAACAGTTGTGATAATTATTGATCCTTGGTCAACTTCTTACCTAACAATAGAAAGAACTTAATGAGATCTAGGGCAAGATATTTGCCAAATCATGTAACAATATCTTTACAATACATCCATAAACAAGTGCTTTGTGGTTACATGTAACTTGGATCATAATATTGGTCAAGGTATTAAACGTGTCTGTTTTCCAAAATAATAAAAGCTGTCAGGGATAAAGATATGTCCAATTTAATCTAAAACTCACTTTGCAGTATAGCCTAATATTGTTGCATACAATGACACAACATTTAACAAAAGCATACCTCTCAATGGTGCCTTTTGTAAACCAAGTGGCATGTTGATTAGATGCAATTGGTGGTTCCAGTCTGATTGAATAGCCACCCTTAGCAATTTGTTCTTCAGCTGTCTTTAGGTGTGTGAGAAATGGTTTGAGCAACCCAGATGCCAGCTTCTCTGTTTCACCTTCAGCTGAAATAACAAGCTCGCATCTAACAGAAAGGCCAACACAACAAGAAAATAAAATTACTAATTGTTATTATTCAAAAAATTAACAAGATAATGTGTGCCTCTTTCAGTCAGATATGCACTTGTGTTATAAGATATAGAAAATTAGAACATGCTCCTATTTCTGTCCTTTTGTAATTACTACTTTGTAAAGACCATTTATCCCCTTTTTCAATATTGACTAATGCTAAAGCCAAACAAGAGCAAAAGGGTCTAGTTAGTCATTTTTAATAATGCAAAAAACCTAGACACTAAAAAACACATGCTGGCTGATGCAGACACAGCCAGGGGCCCCAACAAAGGGATGCCTCAACATGCAACCCTATACAATCACTCACAAGCACGACAGAGTGAGTACACAGCATAACAGAACGAAAACCATTATTTTAATTAATATGAAGGGATATTATTACAGATGATAGGACGATCTTGCCCTGATTTGACAACGAAGCTGATTTGACAACGAAGTTCTAGGCTCAACACAATCCAGTCTGCAGACCTGGAGCCCTCTCCTAACTAGCTAACTGTCTAGTCCCAGATAAACTAACTAGCTAACTCTACAACAGCCAGATTCAATTGTACATATAACCATGTGAGATTTCAAATTTCCCACTCTCCACCTTTTGCCTCCCAAACTCCTTGTTGCCAAAATTCAAATTTCACCTATTCTGCAGCCTACATTAACTCTTTTGCAGCTCCATACCCATTTTGACATCGTTCTAAGCCACAACATAAATAGTAATTCAAGAATCAAAATTCCTCTCATATTGCACACAAATACTCTCTTTGTCACCACTTATGGCCATTTGAGCAAATGCACCACCACACGTTTCCTTCAAAGCTTTGCACCACTACGGTCTTCAACCTTCACCTACATGCATCCTCCAATCCTACATTTATCGTACAATCTCTAGTTTTTATGCCAAGACTTGTTTTTGGACCCCTATGCACAAAATCTCCAAATAGAAAAGAAGTGAGCCCCTGGTCACAAGCTAGGAATCAGTGATAGAACCTCCCTTTCGGTCATGAACGATAATAACCACAACTCATCCCTTTGCAAGACCTTTTGCTCTTGTTTGCCACTTGATCCCTCCAAGTCTGTAAATTGTCCTCCCTTATAGCTTTAATACCTTTACTCCCCACTGAGTTGTGTATAGCCAAGTCCTCATCTAGCCATCTTCATCTTTCTCCACTCTCTCATGGGAATTGACACACCATATCCCATTCATCCACACCGATGTTTTCTTCCCTTGTTTATCCAACCACTTGATGACTGGAGTATGTGCAATCTACTAACACTTTGTCCTTTGTTGTGCCTTCCTTGGAGCATCTCTATGTGATCCTTCATCACACTCCCAACTCATTGTGTTGCTCCATTAAACACCGTCAACAAGCCCCTTTTTTCCCATCTCCTCTCCATCTACTATTGTGCATTCCTCTATGCTCCTTTGGACCAATACCATCATCAACTACTCTTCACCTACTATGTTCCATCAACATCTAGTCGATCCCCTCTATTAGTTACTCCCATGTTCAACATGTTGAGCACAATAGGAATTGCACCTCCTCCCTCTAACTTCTAACCATCATGCCTCCGAATTTGCACATCCTTCTCCTCTAAGACATTCCATGCGTCTCCTCTTATGTAAACTTGTATTCAACATGAATTAGTTGGTTCAATCTAGCTCTCCTCCTTTTTCCTAACCATGTTTCTTAGCCTCTACTCAACACCAGCTCCAACTATCTCTGGGACAACTCTTCAACCTTAGCCTAGCTCCTCTTGATTTCCTTACCTTGAGCTTCAAATACAAGCCCCAACAACAACACTTGTGTGCTTGCTCTACTCCCTTGTGCCTCTCTTGAGCACCTTCATGCTTTTGCCACACTTCTAGTGTGATTCTCCTTCCTCCTTAGCTGGGTCTTGCATGAATGGTGATTTTTGCACCTTTAGCCTATGCGCGTGTATGCCCAACACTTGTCTATGCTCAGACAATATCCAACCACCATCTCTCTACCGCACATAGAAGCAACATATCTTTAACCATAGGAAAAATTTCTTCTTTAATCTATGTCCCATTTGTGGGTACACCAACAAGACAAAAGTCCTCAAGAGACTCCCTCTCTTCTGGCTTTTCAACTTTCACCTAGCCCTCATCCTATATGAGGACCTCCTCTTCATCAAGGATTTTGCACAATCCTCCTTCCTTATATTCTCATGGCTTCTAGCTTTTCCAACCACCAAGGTTGCTTGCCAGGATGGACCATCTCATCCATCAATTCTAAGACCATCCAATCCCATCATTGCACCCACAAATTGATTTGGCATTATCTCTATTTTTTGAGATCTTCCCATATCATCTCTACACTACCACACTTTTTTCTACAATCTCTACACTCTATGTCATTAAGACCCTTCTGCATAAAAATGCACTCCATGCCAAGCACCTACTCCAACTCAGAACCTTCTTCTCATGAGAGTGTGAATGCATCTTCAACATATCCACCCTTTACATCAATTTTCTTTCTTCCTCTTGCACTTATCTCCTTTGCAACACATCTATCTTGGCCTTTAGTTTTGTAATCTTATCTATCAACCACAACTCTAGGTCCCTCTCCTCTATCATGGCTTTCTACAAAGCCATCTTCCTTCTACTTCATTCCCTACCCATCTTTCCTTGATGGAGAACAAGTGGCTCCTTGCATACCTTCAACCTATTGGTTTTTCAAAAATTCTATGATTCTATTACACAAAATAACATTGTGTTTTTTATCAATAAGACATATTAAAAATTTGCAAGACTTATATCTCCTATATTATAGGAGAGCTCCTATAAACACTCCTTTACATAGATGAATTGTTCTAAGTTCTAACCATAGTTCACAAACTTGGACTCAAAGAGTACTCAACAAGCCCAAAATTTTCAACTCGACGAAAACTCATAAAAACTTGGCAAAGACTTAGAAAAAAACAAGATTTATTGGAGGGGTGAATGGAGAATTGTAGAATTTTATAGAAAAATCCTTGTGAAATATGCATTTCAACCACGTTTTAACCTACCCCAATGCAATTTAATTCACGTTTTAACCTGCCCTAACACATTTTAACCCACATTGGCATGTTTCAATCCTGCATCACAATTTTTGACCTCGACAAGTTTTCGTCTTAAATTCGGCAATTTTTCCTCTACAACTCGTCTACATAGACTTGCGAATTAAACCTGAGAGTACTCACCCAACTGAAAAATCCTCAAGTACTCGACAACTTAGGGAGTACTTGCAAAGTTTTCTATCCATGGTTCTAACAACTCATATCCCTATACTCAAACAGCAAACTATATTCTACACATGATATGAACTTCATACTAACAAACCTAATGATGCAATACTCCTAACACCCCACTTCATACATCATTCTCCAAATGGGGATAGTTGGACTAACAACTCTTGATAAACATGTACAATACTTCATCAAAAACATAAGGTATGAGTAGGGACATACACATCTACTCTTGACAAGCAATAATGGAACTTGCCTCATTATGCTTCTTGGGTAGAACTAACCATACTGGACTTTTATCCAAGGATAGGAACAAGCACATCTAGCAATGGAACCAAGAAAAGGGCCAATGACTTCCATACAACAAATTTGGATAGGGATAGACACATTTGTTCATCATCAATCATAAATAAGGGCACACTTTAGTTCGCAACAACTATGATTGGAGACAAACACATCTAGCGACAAACAACTAGCCATTGTGACTGGGAAGAAACACACCCAATCACATATAAAAATTCTTGATTTTATTCAAAAAGTGTATCCTCCTCATTGTTTGCATGTGGAGGTCTTCAATGACTACTTCAAAAAGACATTCTTCATCATTCTCCACAACCAATGCCTTATCTATATTAAGCTTGTCATTGAGGAGATCCTTGGCATGTTGAATATAGTTAAAAATAATGTGCCCCTTTTTCTTTGCGATGGTAGCAAAAAATTCTATCATTGGACAACTAATTTCCCTTTGAAGCAGAATTTTTAACCCAAATAACTTTTGCTTTAGGCCTATCTTCACACTTGATGCTTGTGATCCAAACAAAGCACTGGGCTCATCCCATACTTGCTTCAAGGTCTTTGATAAATCATTATGCTATAGGTATGCATCTGCAAGTCCAAGATAAATCAGAGTTCTTTCCCTTTGATATTTTGTTGTCTACTTTAAGATCCCATCAGCATCAAAAGGTCTTGTTGTAGTACCATTCACAACATCCAATATATATTTTTCAACACGAATTAACTAGAACTTGACTTACCAAGTTTGGATGTCTTTACCTTCAAATTTCTCAATTAATGTGTTGTTTTCCTCCATATTGAAAGTATTTAATCCCTCTTTAATCAAAAATAAGATTGAAGGTGTTGAGCACCACCAATAAAGCACCCTGAATTGATTGGAAGCACTAATATATTTGATTCTTTTAAAATTAATACAAATTTAACATATAAACCTTAAATAAATATAAAATTACTAGTAAGAAGTTTCTCAACAAATCCCCCACCAGATATTTTGAAAATATTGAATGGTTTCATTGGATGCAATGATACAATAGTTGGAAGATGGGCTTACAAATTCTGAGATGGGTATGCAGACTTCAGCTCATCCACACACTCTTGCTACAACTAATGCATAACCTGTTTTTAAAGATTTTAAGGCATACATATCATTTGGATCTATTCCCTCAAATCTTTGTGGAAACTGAACATAACATATTCAATCTCCACCATGGTCAAGGATAACATTGAACCCCAAAAGCCTGATAGTAGTTTCAACACCAAGGGTGGCCCTACCAAAAAACGAACTACATGTAGACTTTGTCAAGAATCGAAGAAGGCATCAATGGGAATATGATGAGTTAAAGATGTGAATCAATGGACTTCCTAATTCAATGTGAAGCAGATTACATGCTTATAAAGCTCGAGAAGAGATTAAGGCCATGAAATTTGAAAGGATAAATGGCCCATTAAACATGATTGTTAAAGCCCAGGCAAGAGCATTCATAGCACCTACCTTCTTGTTGTCAACACATCCATACTGTTCCAACATGGTCACCTTGTGAATGTTTTGGAGTCCAGATTCTTCTACTAGCACAAGCAATACTCAATCACCACAGATGAATGCCTCCACACCAACTTCTCCCAATTGAGAAATTTAGATTTGTCTTTCATTACAACTAATTCGATAGAGGAGGCCAAATCTATAAAGGTTTGAAGGACGGGTTTTCCTATTGGGCATCAAGAGATCATCTATTATTATAAGCATTTTGGGGCAAAATGGACCTTGCCATTGCCCCTAGAAACTAAGAACATATAGATCAACATGAAATTTGTCTATTTTGAAGCGATTTGGCAAAAAAGACAAAAAAACATACTTCTCGGCAATACAAAATAGTCCACAAAATATTCTCTACACAATATCTTTTGGTGATGCACACAAATCACAAATATTTTTTATTTATTTTTTAAGTTATTTAAAAAAATTATGAGGGGCTGAGGGTATCCACCACGTCCCCATTGCATGCCAAAGGCAGGGTACTGCAAGGCCTACTTGCCCGCTACCATAGCCTTGCCATGACAAGGACAACAAGTCCCTCAAGCCTTGCCCAATGTATAGCAAGCTACAAGCTACGGTACCACCCACCATCCATGGCCTCTCTCATGGCAAGGGTGTTAGCCCCTTTTGGTCCACCCTTACATAGGGGTGGTCGGGTGGGGGGCGGCTTCAAACCCCTCCAAAAATATATTTTTAATTATATTTTTTAAATATATATTTGCAAACCCCCTACACGGCCTTCCGCATATATTTTTAATTATATTTTTAAATTTGCAAACCAACTGCATGGCCTCCATATAGCCTACCAATTTTAGCAAGCTTTTTGGCAATTCTACTATTCTAATAACTCCTTCAAACTTAGTTGTACCTTCGAATTTAGCAAAGATTCTGAATCTAGCAAGTTCCTCCATATTTGACGCTATGCTATGAAATTTGGTGGTTACGTGATAAACTTAATAGATCGAACGAATTTTTTTCACCCCCTTCACCATTGGAGATTTGTTTTTTGAATCTTATCTTCAAAGGCTCCGTTCTTGCTTACACAGGCTCCATTTTCTAATCTTTTTCTTAAACAAAGTAAAATTTCATTCCCTTCATGGCGATGCAAATAATTTTCAGTTTGGACTTCTACACTTTTCAAATTTTCAGGATTTTCAATGATCTTGTTGTGAAATTCTAGTTTTGGAAACTTGGAAGGGCCATAACTTTTGCATATGAACTTCTTTTTTAGTCCTTTTTTTTTTTAAATGTGTATTTTGACTCGTACTTTGAAAGAGTTCCTTTTATTTTCTCTCATCTTCTAGCAAAATTGTTTTTCAACATGTGATCAATTTTGAACATTGTAAGAATCTATTGAATACAATTTTTTTATTTGTAAATGCACTAAAATAAAGTGCCACATACAATACTTATATTTAGGTGATCTAGCACATCATGTTGTGTCATCTTTGTACTCGCACTACTTTGTAAAGTGCCATGGAGAGCTCGTTGTGTGTGCCTTGTTTTTTTGTTTTTTTTGCAGTCTTTATAGCAACATCCATTAGAGAGACCCTAGTGTGGTTGCAAGTACTATTTTGTGCATCTTCTAAAGTTGCTTCTTCATCTTCTTGCACTACATTGTAACCCAATTTAAGAAGCTACCATCTTTTCCCTTTTTAGCATTATGGAGGGTATCATACTCTTTGTGCCAATGCTTACTTGGTTTCCTTTTGGAGTCAGTTGTGTATCTAGTTTTTGCTCCATGTACTAAGAAGATGCAATAGCTAGTTGCTTACGCATTTTGGTGATGGAACTGATACCATATAGCCACCCTTGCACTCCTTTTTATGGAGGTGACTTTCCATCTTTAGTTGATAGATATTCTTGAGATTATTAGCACCTAAATTTTTCAACAGCCAGATTATTACCTTGTTGCAACTTGCAGTATATTGGTGAGAATTCACTATTTGAGCATTGTGTAGTGTCATTGGGGTCACTCGTGCTAATTAATGTGCCATATGTATTTTCATCTATCAAATTGTTGCCTTGTTTTCCATTTGTGCATTGTTTGAGTAGGGTTGTTGGGGTCACTCATGCAAAATTGTGTCTCTTTGAACTTGATCATTATCCTAGTTCCAAAGGAGATTCTTCAATTTCAGCCATATAGCAATTGTTTTCTTATGGTTGTTTCCAACTTCTCTATGCTTAAAGGAAGTTCTTTATGTTCCTAGTCATTCTAGAACATCTATTGTATCTTTGTGATGGAAGTAATCACTGGGGGGTCATGTTATGTCCTCCTTCCTTCTTTCACTTGTACATGTTTTCTTTGCATGTTTACTCTCTTTTGGGGGGGAGTTTTTTCCTAAATATTTTCTTCTTTCCTCCATTTGTGAGAGATATTGTATACATGGGTACCTCATTAGACACAATAGTCGAGGCCCATCTTTGCATTTGTTTGTTCCTTCCTCATTTGCACTTAAGCAAGAGTGTTGGTGTGAATAAAATTATTCCTTAACCCATTTCCCTCTTGGATCTTATTCACTCATAGGTCATTTACTTAGAGCACATTTAGTATAATTATCTTTTTGTCTCTTGTCATATGATTATGACACTTGTCATAAACCTATTTTCTCCTATCTCTCATCTTGGCCTATATAACCAAGGTTTCTCTATGTACAACACACAACAATTGTATTGCATTTTTTGTATAGATTAATATTATTCTATCATTGATCTTCTTTGATTCTTGTGTTTAGCTCTTAGGCATCTTGATCATAGGATAGCTATCTCAATAGCCAAACCTAACATAAAATGATATTGCTCCTATGAAATCATTAGGGCTTAGGTGGTGCCCTAAAAAAAAACTAACTCAAAGGTCTCATCAAAGACCATTGTTCTACCTTTATTGGAATTTAAGAAACCAAACTAGATAAAATAAACATGATTGACTATTTGTCATAACCCTCCTCCTGAACTATCATTTATATTTGGCTGATTATGCTAATGATTAGATTAATAGATGATGGAATTAATTAGATGTGCGGTAGAGGTACTAATTTGTCAAAAGAGATATTTTAATTAATGTGGAGAAACAAAATAATTTTGAGGATTGATTTGAAACAGTTCATGTATGACATTTAAATTAGACTTTTATTTTGAGGTGAAAAATAAACCTAATATTGAAAAAGGTATGTCGATTCCAATTTGCATGAGGGGATTTATCATTGGATTTATAAATTAATATTACTTAGTTGTGCAAAATTGGAAAATTTAAGAAATAAAATTTAAAGAATTATTCAAATTAGGTGTGCATGTCGGTGTGAAGTTTTTAAGAGAGTTAATAATTATTTTTAGAGGGAATTTCTATTGTAATACTACAAAGAACTATAGCAAGAAATTTGAATTTTCTTTAAAAAGATGATTTTGAATTAATTATAAATCTAATAAAATTCACTTAAATGAACTGACCATGCAAATAGAAAGTAAAAGAGAAATAATGTAATAAGGGAGCAAATTATGCATGAAAAACAAGACAAATGATAAAAGAAAGAGAGACCTTTAGAAAAGATATACATGGGCATTGAAATGATTTTTGAAAGGAAGAGGAAAACAAAAGTATAGTGCAAGTCTTGGAAGATATATAGAAGCTGTTGAGGAACACCCTTGAGCTACAGGGATGAGACACTGACCTGGAGGGAGACACATTTAAGCTGAGAGCTAAAGAAAGCAAGCTTCAGTTAGGTTTTAGCATCAGAAAAAGGTATGAATTTAGTTCATTTAATAATCTGTATGCATTTAATTAATACCCATCTGTATTCAAAGTCTTCTCCTTTAATTTAATTTCCCTACAATCTGTTTAGCCAAACTTGCCTATAGCCCAAGCAGCAATATACAAAAGAAGGATTGTTTATAAACGTCACAACTGTGATGTCTGCAACTTTCATGTATACCATATGTCTCAACTTTCTCTAGCTACTATTTTGTCAAGCTAAATTTCCTTCGGATAATCTACTAAATAGCATTGCAGTCTACTGTTTGTAGCCTGTATGGAAATATGTATTTAGGGTCATTTTTAAATTTGCCATTATAAATATTTATCAAGAATCTTAAAACCAACATGCTTTGATGATTGTTTATTCTCTGGAGCTATGATTTCCAAGGCATCTCTAAATGTGCGTGCTTATTAATCATGTATATAGTTCTGCCAACTTGTCAAACTATCATTCTATTGACTGCCTATTTGAGCTTTTATGCCAGTTGGCCTACACATGCTACATATGACTTTTCATGTAGGTCTACCAAGCTGGTTAACTATAAGTTTATGTTAAACTCCCTCTAGCCTTAATATCTCTGTTCAATGGTTTTTAATCTTCCACACGACGTTCTCTGTGATCGACCCTCTGTTAAAACCTGCTAGCTGCACATGCTATGTGTTGGTTCCAAAAATTAATTGTCTTTTTAGCATTCTTTTCTACTCGCATGGCAATTTCTAACCCTCAATCTTTTTGTAGCATCATGTAAATAGTTTTGCAACCTATGAGTTGTTTGCAAGAAATTATTTTCTTTAGATTACCTTGTTCATTTGTAAAATAATCAAAGAATACTTATTGCATGAACATATTTTCTTTCTTCAATATTTATAAATAACAAAACTCATTTTTAGCAAAGGAATGTAAGGGATCATCATTTGGTGATAGATTTGTCGACTATAGCCCAGCCACGTGACATTAAGAAATTTGATCTACAGCCAATTGATATTATGTTGCTTTGGTTGCAGATTTTAAAATAGTTGGATCTGTGTTTTAAACAGTCCCCCAACACTTATAAAACTACATCCCACATGCTTTATGTTGAGAACAAAAAAAAAAAGGTTTATATATTTTCCTTCTATTACGTTAGGAGAAAAGAAAAAGGAGCTCAGATTGTACAGCAATCAGTGGCCTACACCTAGTTCATACATTTTGAATAGTTATAACAGTCTCTGTCACAATTATTAAGTTTGTTCTGTAATAGTCCATGTTGCATGTATTAAGTTTGTTCTATAGCAGTCTCTGCCACATATTTACAAGAATAACTTAGTCTTTTAAATTAATGTAAAGAATAATCCCACATGCATGGATAAAGTAAACAAGTTGCTAAATAAATATAAAACCACATTTTACCCAATATTGCTGAATCAAATGCAAATAAATAAATTGATCTTAACAAGTTGAAATCTTCTTTCCATAACATCATTGCTTACCTAGTGGGTAGCAGTAAATAGGCAACTATCCAAGGAAGCGGTAGCCTAGAAAGGGTTGCATACCCACTTTTATTCAACTTATTCAAACCTTTAAAATCCTTTTGAAACCTTACAAAATTAGAATACCAGAACTACATATTTATACACATTGATTGCACCAAACATGGATATGTAAGCTATTTGGGTAAAGGAAGGATGTTCATGTTGTGACGTTTTCACAATCGCCCCATTGCAAATAGGGACCCCTTGCAATTTTGGTCCTCTTGGTCTTTTGGTTGTGGTTCTTTGGGTCTTTTCACAACAATCCCTTTTGTCTCCCCAGTTTGCAAGTGTTTTGATAAATTTTGATCAAGTCTGCAAGTCGTTTGAGCAAATTTGGCTAAGTCTAGAGCCTGTTGTGTCTATTTTAGGTTTTGCCCTTCAAACTTAGGTGTGAGGTCTGTTCCTTAGGGTTTGGAAAATCTGAACGTTGCAATGAAGTCAGAGCCCTTCAAGGAAGCCACCAATGAAATTTGAGCAAATTTTGAGCACTTCCTATTTTTAGTAAGTTTCACTACGTCTCAGATTGTCTTTTATTTGGCCAAAACTCAAACTTACTATTTTCAGTAGTTTCTATTTTTTAGTAAATCTATTTTTAGTAAGTGTCACCCTGTCCCAGTTTGCCCAAATTTGATGTTTTAAAGTACTTACTATTTTTAGTAAGTCTATTTTTGTCAAGTCCACCTCAAGCAATGGTCATGACACTGAAGGCAGAGCATTCCCGAAAAATCTTTATCTAAATCCGAAAAGTTGGAAAAGAAGGCAGTTGATCAAAGAAACGGCTAAGTATGAAGTTCTTTCTTGAAGTGGAAAAAGCATTGAAAATCATTCCAAGGCAGAGAAATTCACTTCATTCCAAAAAAATGGCATCCCAATTTGGAAAGGTGAAAAATGGTTGTCTGGAAGAAAATCAAATAAATCCTTACCATGCCAAAAATGCATTCCAAAAGAAGATGGGTGCTAGATGAGGGTCTTGGAGGAAAATCCTCCACAACATGGAAATAGCGCTTCGAATAGAGGATGGGCACCAAATAGGGGAGATGGATGAATTTTCCTCCAAGTCTAGTTTTCCACCACGAGGTGATTCTAGCACCCAAGTCAGAGGATGGGTGTCAAAGAGGGGTTGTGGAGGAATTTTCCTTCCAAGCCCAAATTCTTGCACATTATGAAATCAGCACCCAAGGTTGAAGGAGAGCGCCAGAATGTTGAACAAGAGGAATTTTCATGTGCAAAGCAAAATCCGGTACCAATAAGAATTCCGCCCAAGTTAGTAGTCAAGGCACCAAAATGAAGTGGTGGAGGAATTTTCCTCCAAGATCAAAATTCCTCCATAAGGTCAAAAAGGTGCTCTAAGATGAGCAAGGGCGCCAAAGTATGGTAAGGGAGGAAAATGTTGTAAACACCAAATTCCCACACATGATGGTTTTAGCGCCCAACATAAGGAAGGGAGCGCCAAAGTGAGGAAGAGGAGGATTTCCTTCCCCCAAAGACAATTTCTTGCACAATTCAAAATCCTCCATCAAGACAAAATTTCTTCCCAAGGATAAAATTGATAAAAAGAATTCAAGGCAAGGAAGAAATTCAAAATTCCTTTCTCGGGATGAAATTTCGCCCCAAGATGAAGAAATTCCAAGGCACACAGAAAATTGGCCAAGAGAGAATTTTTCTCTCCTAAATTCCAGAGCTCAAAACGGAAAAAATTCCTAAAAGACAGGTGATGAATTGATTAAAAATCTCCTTCAGACAAGATGTGAATTAGAACGCAGAAAAATTCCTTTAGGACAAAATCTCTCTACAAAGATTTTCTCTCTCCTTGAATTTTGGATTCACAAGAATCCTTCAGAAGTGGAAAATATTGTTAAAATTCTTCCAAGATAGGAAAATCTTCCAAAATGTCTTTTGTGAGCCTGGAATGGAAAGATTCTCGTAAAGAATGAGTTGGTGACATGCAAAGAGAATATTCCATATTAGTGAAGCACAACCCAGATAATTATAGTTCCTATGACGGCGGGGTCCACTTGCATGTCAAGAATCTATTGAATGCATGGCGGCATGATGGCGCATTTATTGTTGGCAGGCGTTTGACCAAGTGGCGACTAATTCAATGCATGGCAGCCATCATACTTAATGAAATAATGAAACATGTTTTGCATGTTGGGCTAAATTTGCATAATGGAGCATTTATTGCATGTAGCTGATTTTGGAGATGGTGGAGCATTCAAAGAATAATGGATGATTTCTAGCTTGATGGGGCATTTATTACACATTGGGCGATTTTGAAAGAAGTGGTGCATTTAATGCACAATAGATGCCATTTTTGGGAAGAATGTAATTAATTGATAATGGGTCATTAATGTTTATTCCCACCTTGTTGCATCATGCGTGTGGAATCTTTTGGGTCAAACCCTAATTAGGGTTTGCATGTAATCAAGGCTAGAGGCCTATATAAGGGGGTGACCCCTTCATTTGTAAAGCAGGGGAGATTTGTATGAAATTGTTGCAACAAGTTATTGAGATAATAACAGTGATACATTGTTCTCTGATGGTGTTCACTAAAGTTATTTTTCAAAACTTGCATGGTTTCACCTTCCTCACTTAGAGTAGAAATTTATTTTCAAGCATTTAGATGAACAAGGTCGATTGCAATGTTTTAAGGTGAAGATCGCTTGCTCATACATTTTGTTGATAGATGATTTTATCACCAATGCAAGGTTGGATTGAGCTATTTTATGTGTGCGCTTAATCTGAATCGTGGGATGAACATTGTTCTCTAATGGTGGTCATCAATGGTTTAAAAATCCTTCACGAACAACCTTTGAAGATTTTACCTGCTTCATGTAGTTGTCTTGTAGTGGCGAAGTGAAGTGTGGTTGATCTCATCTGAAGCATTGCTATCAATTAAGTTCTTAGATTTAGCTTAGTCTTCCTAAACCCTTTCCACTTTAATTTTAGTTTCTTCCAGTTCAATTCGTTTGAAGAAGAAGCATCACAGAATTGCTATATCCGATGATGAAGTTTCAGCCGCAGCAAAGAAGTGAAAGAATGATCAAACGTAAGTTCCCTTGGATTACCAACAAACATCAAAGCCAAACGAGTCTATATCCACAGTAAAATCACTAGTACGCAGTTGGAACCTTGGAGTCAATGTATGATCTTGCAATCTTAGCATACATTTGATTTTAATCAAGAGAGGATAAGGTGACCATTGGGAAACTTTATTCTATGTTGGTGTGGTCACGAAGCACCCATCAACAGTTCCCACGCATGGTTTGAGTGTGTGGTCAATGTATTTCCCTCAAACATTAACAATTCAACAACATCTTCAAATTCAATTGAAACTAAACATATTACAAATAAATCTGATAATAAAAAGAATCTCATCTGAATTATTTGCTTCTCAATGAGCCACACCAAAGCTCCCATCTTGAAAATCTTTGGGCAAAGCACTATTGCCTGTCTCATTTAGACAAATGAGCCTATTTGGCTATTCTTACAGCCTATCTCATTTGGAAAAATGAGCCTGTTTGGCTATTGCCTATCTCATTTAAAAGAAGAGCTCGTATCTTATTGTCTAGGTATCCAGCTAATTTAAGTTTATTGAATCAAAATTATGAAATTGTAATGTTTTAAGCATAAAAGTGTTATGTTTATGGTTTAGATATATTTAATGACCCAAGTGGGTCATTATACTCTTGTAGATCTATTTGGAACAAATCTGAAGTGGATGTTATCTATGCTAATGGAGCCTCTAGAGGCCTCGTCATAGTTTGGGACACTAATAGTCTATGATTGATGGGCATCAAAGTGACAATTGGCTCTATTCAACTTTTAAGGCAAGTGTATTCTCGTTTACTTGAATTTTTATGCCCCCAACTCTCCTGCCAACAAAAGACAATGTTGGCTCTCCATTATCTCCATTCTCTTTCCAAAAAAAGGGGTGATGCAAAAATCAAAGATCTTTGCAAAGAGCACATTGAATAGTAATACAGTATTTCATTGGCTATGCTTCATGACATCAAGCCCTTTCAGAGAAATACACTTAGTCAAATAGGAGAGCTGGAGACGACTTCATCACTGAGAGACTAAACAAATTTCTGATTTAGGAAAATATTTTTAACCGCTTCCCTACAGTCACCAGCAAAATTATCTAGATTATGGTTTTTAAACATAAACCAATTCTTTTGGACTATGGCAGCAAGAATAACAAGGGCCTTACTGCCTTTTAATACAATGCTGATTGGACTCATTTAACTAATTTCTCCTTGGAAGCTGAATGCAGCTAGAATTTTTGGTGCCTCTTAACAATGTCCAAGACACCTGGAAGTTCAAAACCTCCAAATAAAAATCCAAACTGAGAAAATGAATAAGATCTATTTTATCTCTAATGTCGTTCCCTTTTGCTTAGGCTCAGAAAAATTGAAGCGTATTTGAAACAAAGCCCCTCACTGAAGCTCTGAATCAAAAAGAGATTCAAGCTTTGGTCGATTGCGTGAAAAAACTAGATTGGAAGAACAGGAGAAGCTCAAGACTTGTATGACCTGGATTCATGAGATAGATGCTAATACCAAACTCTTTTACCTCAAAACCCATCAAAGGTACCAAAGGAAACATGATCAAAGAAATTGTGTCGGATAATAACATAATTTTTAACAATGAAGAAATTAAAGTGACCACTCTAATTGTTAATTTTAGTAATCAGACTGAAAGGAAATAACAAAGAAAATAAATGCAACACATAACACAATGCTATCCTGGGAAAACCTCCCTCTTGGAGGTGAAAAACCCAGCAAGAAATCTCAGATCCAATTAGGTTAAATATAACAGCAAATTACAACATAGCCCCTCTAGGGCATACAAGTAACTTATCTGATTCACAACTCAGATTAGACTTGATCAACTTGCCCAGAATTCAGATTTCAAACCATATGGTGATATTTGCATGCCCTAGGATGAATGTCTTCAGGTCTGGAGCAGATTCAGCAACCTTGAATCAGGTTCGGCACCCTAGGAGCAGGCTTGGTAGACTTAAGAGCAGATTCGGCAGGCCTGAGAATAAGTTCGCCCGGTTAGAAGATGATTCACTGAATAGTTCGCTGCCTTAGATGATTAATTCGCTGTTTAGGAAGTTCGCACAGCAGAAGTAGGAGTATTCGCTTGGTTGATTATATTTTTGATCCTCAAATGATCTTACTTATATATGAGTTCAAGCCCACCACAAACCTTGGTCGGCCTTATTCATTTTGGCGCCAAGTCACAATAATTTGAATACTTTATTTACAAGTTACATCGAATAGGTCTTGACCTATTTACAATTTACAAGTTATATATTAATCAATTCGCCCTATTTAGGGCTGACCTATTTACAACTTACAAGTTATATATTAATCAGTTCGCCCTATTTAGGGCCTGCCCTTAATCAGATATTACAACTGCGATTTCTAAATGTCAAGGCCGACAGGCCACTTGACATTTTGTGCACTAGGTCGGCCCTAGAAGAGATCCGACCTAGCTACATAACAACACTAATCACTATGAAGCTCTTTATCACAAGTCAAAAGAAAACCCCTTCTACTCAAATTTCTCTCCTTAATCTCATTAATGTCATCACTAAGGACATTAACAATCTACTCTATCAAGCAAAATGGAAGAGCTCAGATATGTCATTTTCAGCAAGGTTAAAGACAAGGCCCTTGGACCAAACGGTTTCTCAAACTCATTGTACCATCAGTTTTGATTTCATTGTGGCTGACCCTCAACTAATTGAAGATGTTCAAAAATCAACTCCCAAGTTTTTGGCATTACTATCTAAAGAAAAGAATGTTGTCTCCTTAAATAGGTTTAGACCTATTTCTCTTTACAATTCATCCTGCAAGTTCATAACCAAAATCTTAGCCAGCAGATTCAAAAAATATTTGAAGCTTATTATCCCCTAGGAGCAAGGAGTATTCATTCCTAGTAAGCAGATATATGGAAAAATTGTGATTGTTTATGAAGCAATGGGTACCAGCAGCAAGGAACTAAGAAAAGGATAACCATTAAAATTAACATGGTAGAGTCAACCTAGACTTGTTAGCTCAGGTCTAGCAAGCTTTTAAATTCCCTCTTTTATTCATGAAATGGATATTTCATTGACCCTTTGGTAGCCCCAATCATCAGTGGATCTCAAATGATATTTTTTAAGGCCACCCAAGGCTTACATCAAGGTTCTCCTCTCTCTCCCTACCCATATCTTATTTTAGCTAAATCTTTGAGCAAGTCCCTCTCAACTGAAATGAGAGCTTCTGTCAAAATTGGAATCGAGGTTGTCAATGGGATCAAGGAAATTACTCATGATACCATCTTGTTAGGGGAAGCCACCAAGTTGAATGTTAGAAGGCTACTAAAAAGTTGTCTTGACCATAGCTGATAAAATCACCGAGTACTTACAAACTCATGAACTAAAAACCCTAGTGAGTTACTCGCCAACATTTTTTTGCAAAACTTGTGGCAATTTTAGTTAAAACTTTCTGAAAACTTATGATTTTTATTAAAAAAAAACATGCCTAAATGAGGTTATAAATTTGTTTTTTCACCTAATGTTATAAACCTTTTATGATTTTTGCATTTCAAGCACGTGATTCGTAACAATTGGCAATAATTTAGGGCATGCAAACCTATTGGGACCGAAGGACCCCAAAGAAAAAAAATATCATATTTTTAAAACATTTTTATAAACAAAAAGTGCCAAATACCTAATTTTTTTCGTAAGTGACAACATTGTGAAAATGGCATGCACCAAGAAGGTTTGTGTGGTCTCAAAGGCCTTAAATTGGGCTTGATGACGAGGGCTCCACCCCTAAACCTTGCCCTATATCACAACCCCCAGACCCCACAAGGGGCACCACTCCTCAACCTTGCTAAGGGGTTGCCCCCAGACCCTTGCAAGGAGTGCTACCCCTCAACCTCGTTGGGGGCATTGCCCCTCAAACCCCCATGAGAGACACTACCCCTCAACCCCATTGGGGTCTCCATTCACATTAGTTATTGGGATCTCCTGACACATAAGAAACTTGCTTACAATGAAGGGGTGGTGAGGAATCGGGTTATCACTCTTAAGTGTGCTGACTTGGACGTTATTTTTGCAAAACTTACCAAAAAACCTCTTTAGATGAGGAAACTCCTACATATGACATGGCTGGTGGAAGTGGCCTTATAACTCGTTTAAAGGTTGAACTTGATTTTTGTTCTATGATATATATTAAACTCTAATTTTGATTTATATATGGTGGAACTCAATAATATGTTTGACAAATTCAGTAGTATGTGTTTTTGAGGAATATTTTTAAAAATTTATGTATTTTCAATTGTTTGATAAATTTGTCGAGTTATTGCCAAGTTTTTGCTGAGCCCCGTGTTTTTAAAAATTTTGGGCTTGTTGAGTAATTGCAAAGTCCAAGTTTTTCAACTATGGTCTTGACAGTTTCTCGCTCACTTCTGAAGCTGTCTTTGATGCCAACAAATGTAGAATTCACAACATAAACACCTTTGCTGCTAAAAACAAAAACTTTTCCTAGATTCTTCAATTTGTACATGACAGTGTTGATCTCTTTAAATGTTTGAGTGTTCCTACAAGCTTCTAATTGAAGAGCTCTGACTACTAGCTTAATCTCTTGGATAAAATTGGCAAGCACATACAAAGCTTCAGCAAAAGGTGGCTAAGTCTCGCAAGCAAATTGATTTTAATAAAATCAATCATCTCTAGCCTTCCTATCTACCAATTTATAATATATCATGCTCCCATTTTTTATTCTTCATGCTTTAGATAAAAAAATCAAAGATTTTTTATGGCAAGGGTAAGCAAATCCATCAAAAAAAAAATCATCTTGTTAGATGGAATAAAATTACTAAAGAAAAGTCACATGTTGATCATGGAATTAGATCTACCCTCACAATGAGCACTACCCTTGTGGGAAATGCTTGTTTGGACCCTCCTAAATCCTCCAACAACTCCTTGTAAGCATGTGACAATGGTAAACAAGGTATGTGCTTTCTTAACTCCATCCTTCAAAAGTTTAGCACCTCTAAAATTTGGCATTTGATTCATAGAGCTAATGATTTGATAAAAAATAACACTTCATGGTATCCTAGAAATGGTCATAGTCTCAAATGTTGGGATGGTCCTATTCTTGGCAACAAACCCTTAAGCTCATTCATGCCAAGGGGCCTTCTTTTATCCATGAAAAAGCTTAGTGTGGAAAAACTTGAACATCTCATTGTTTGGGAATCAAGTTCACCTAAGTGGTCTCTTCTTAATGGCCTTTCTAAACAAGACCAAAAAGAGTGGATGCTAACCAAGAAGAAATTCATGGACATCATTCCTACAAATTCTCACAGTGTTGCCAATTTAATTTGGGGTATGCTAAGCTCCATGGGTAGCTACTTGATCAAGTCTAGTGTTCATTGTCGCCAAGAAGAGGAACCTCATGATCACTTGGAATTTCAGCATTACCCCTAAAATTAATAAAATTCAATGGCTTGTTAGGCTGAATAGGATAAGCTCCATGGTTAGCTAATCAACCAAGGTTCGCACTCATTTTCTCTAAGAAGGGGAACCTCATGATTGCTTTCTACAAGCATATGGGATTTCACCATTAATCCCAAACTTAAAATGTCCCAGTGGCTTGTTAGGTAGAAAAAGATCCTCACAAGTGAAAACCTCACAAAGAAGGGCATCTTGGGACCTTATATTTACTTCAGATGTTACCAAGCCTCTGAAACCCAATCTCACCTCTTTGACTGTGAAGAAATCTTTTTCATTTGGATTTCTCTCTCTCTCTTAGCTTTGGGGTCCACTTTCCAAATAGATTGAACTTCGAAATATGCACTTGGCATTGGACTTCTTGATTCTACAACTCACTCAAAGGCAAGCCTCATTATATTTTTTTGGTCTTCCTTAGCTTTCTTTTGTATGCTGTTCATTTGGATTACAAAAAAATAATGATTTTTTGAAGAAATAATTGCCTAGAAGAACACCTTGATATACTAAACTCAACTGGCTATGGTGGAGATTGTCAAAACTCATTTCAAGAAAAAGGAAAAATTGGATGTGCTTTCTAATGCAAAACTTCACTTTCCCAAAAAAATGGAACCTTGTGGGTTTCATCAAACAACTCTTGAGCTCATTAGCTCTCCCTAACTTATTTCAAATACCCTGCTCTCCTTTTTGACAGTGCCTCAAAAGCCCGTACTCGTATTTCTGTTGCTGGCAATGTGCTATGGTCTAGAACTCAAAATATTAGACTTCAGCATAAATCTCAGTCAGGTCTCCAACAACGTTGCTGAATTTATGGGCTCCAAGTTCAGCCTCCTCCTTGCAGCCACAGAAAAGCTCAAGAATCTTACTGTTTATGGGAATTCTAAATTGATAATTCAATGCCTTTTAGGTAAATGAGTGGTTAGATCTGTCCAATGTTGTCTTTTGCTAAATCAGGTTCCAAAGATTCTTCAAGATTTTGAACACAATAGCTGGCAACATATTCCGAGAAACTTGAACTCCCTTGTCACAGAAAGGCCAATGAAGGCACGCAGTTATGTCTCCTTTCAGCCTGTAAAAAACAAATTTGCATCCAAAGAGCCGATACACATGATGGTCTTTGCACACTCCACTAGCTTGGTTGTACCCCACTTAGTCTGGTTTTTTTGTCTCTTTTGTTAACATCTACTATATATTTTTGTTACATTTTTTTGTGATTAAATAGAACCTTTCCTTTAAAAAAAATATTTGAAAACATTTAAAAAACAGATGTATACACATTCCTTACAGTAGGACCCTTAAAGTACAAGCAGTAGCTGGACTGCTTTTGC
Organism: Cryptomeria japonica; assembly: GCF_030272615.1. Lineage (NCBI taxonomy): Eukaryota > Viridiplantae > Streptophyta > Pinopsida > Cupressales > Cupressaceae > Cryptomeria > Cryptomeria japonica. The sequence continues at coordinate 345,038,978 of NC_081412.1, read as the reverse complement.
TAACGTATGAATTCATTTTAGTTTGCCAAGTTCCATTGTTTAAGGTCTCCTGCTTCTACATTGTGGAAAAAGATGGATTAAATCGAAAAGGCCAACAATTTTCCTTATACATCCAAACGGGTCAATCTAAGTCATAAATAGAATATTGGTTCAGATCTAAAGAGAATAGAATAGGAAACATCCTAACACTTGAGAGGAAATTTTGGCTTATATTCAGCATTCATAGAATAAAGCTTTACAATTTTTACTACTAAATATCCATTTGAAACATGCTTTAGCTACTAAACACCTAGCCCCTTTAATGTTGCAATTGAGCAGCTTGACAAGTAAGAAGACGAAGTGGACTTGGAAGTTCACAAGGCCAAAAGGTTCGTTGAGAAAAATTTGGCAAATACACCTCCAAGTGCAAGAGAAGTTGAAAGAGTCTCAAGCTAGTCAAAAAACTACAGATGACTAGCATCATGTTGAGCTCAAGTTCCAAAATAAGACAAGATTTGGTTGTACTTAAGCAAGCAAAGATTCAAAGGAGAAGCCAAGAAGCTTAAGCCACTTGGTATGGTCAATTCAAATTGTTGAACAAGTGGGTAATAATATTTTCAAACTAAATTTGCCACCTTATATGAAGGCCTATTCTGTAATTATTGTGAGAATTTAATCTCTTGAACGTTCAATGCAAGATGAAGAAGAGTCATTGTTGCCTTCAATTGAAGACCTTGTGCCAGATTAGCAAGTAGAGTTGGATAAGGATGCTCTATGCAAGTGAAAAGACAGATGAAAAGAAAAGGGGTCATGTTGGTTCACATTTTATCATTTACCGAACATTAGAATAAAATATCCAAGGATACTCTACCCTCTCTTGAACAAAATCACTGTGTGCCAAGATTGCGAGAAAGACCACACGGCGACTCCAAGGTTTATATGTGTGAATGAGTGACTTTGTGTTGGATAGCTACCTTGGTTATGTATGCTGAAATACAAGGGGGACTTACGCTTGGCTTGTTCAATTCACAATGAAGATCCATCGTTTGGGTTTTGAATCATGGACTTTAAGAAAACTGAAAAGGAGATAAGGGTTAAGAGGTTCTAACCTATTCCTAAGAATCCAAGAGACGGTATTGACTAGGTGAAACCAATAACCACGCTTTGCTTCACAACACTAGGACAACTACACAAAGTGGGTACAATCTTCAAGGGATGTGCTTATGATATTCACGTCATGAATAACTACCATCAAATCGAACAATATTCATCCAGACAGAAGTTAAGCATCCACAAAGTAAGCTCAGACTAGCTTTACACAATGAACAAAAATCATCTATTCATCAAAAGTATGAGCGGAAGATTCACCATAAATCAATACTTATCAAATCTTGCATTCGTCTAACATACATGAAATAAAATCTAAACTATGATGAGGGATAAGAACCATGCAAACTCCAAAATAAGAGAAGTAATCACCATCAATTTGAACAATGCATTACTTATTACTTTGGTAGTCATAAACAACAATTTTCTTATCTTAACATGTTTTGCAACATGCTCCCACGATTTACAAATGAGGGGCGAGCTCAATTTATAGGCTCCCCAATTACAATTCAATGGCCAAGATGGATTTCAAATCAACGGTCGAGATTACAAAATAAAACCCTAATTAGGGTTTGCTACAACTAGCTACCCCTTGACCAATGAGAAAATTACATTTGAGGACAATTGTCCTTCTTGCTAAAAATAAAACAATAATAAAATAGACGGTTGTTGCATTGTGAAGTGTGCCTTCTAGAAGCTTCTGGACAAGTCAGGTTCATTGAACCTGGACATGTTGACTTGGAACAATTTGATTGTTGAATGTCCTCCCTGAATTCTCCAATTTGTGTCGAGAAATTGTCTAAGTATGGAAATTTGTTTAGAATACTCTTCTTGCCACTATCTGATTCTAATTGGGAGCTTGTCTTTAATTCTTTGAGAGATGAAATCCTTCAAGAAGTTGCCCTGATTGCCTCAATAGGTCTGGGATTTGTATATGAAATCCTCCAAGAAGTCTGGAATTTCTTTCTATATTTTAGCCAAGTCCGAAGGTTTTCCTTTCTTGATGCCTTGAAATTCTTTCGAGTGCCCTAAATTTGGAGAAAAATTATTTTGTGCCTTCGCCACAATGGAGGAATTTGGAATTTTCTCTATGAAGTATTTCCCATACTTAGCCAAATTTTGGCTATTCAATTTCATTTTGTAACACCTTCATGCGAACCTTTCAACTTTAGCCAAGATTTTGGCCATCTCTATGCTCGGACAAACTTTGCCTGTGGATTTGCCTTCAATTCTGAATTTGGCTTGTGCTAAGTAGGACAAACTCCACCCTCAAACAAGGATTTTATTCATTTCCTCTTTACTTTTCCTCTTTATTCTTCTTCTTTCTTCCTGTTTTCTTTCCAACACTTAGTCAAAATTTGATTCTTTTGTTGTGGAAAATTCCAGACAGCCTTTTTTTTTTTTTTTTTTCTCCTCCTTGTTTCCTTTCCAACACTTGGGTTGGACTTTGGAAATTCCTCTCCTTCCTTGAACTTGGAGAGAGAGAAACCTTTCACTTTCAAACTTGAGAAAGAATGAAAATGAAAGTGACAAGTTAAAATTGATTTAAGTTTGAGAAGTTCGATCCTTTTTAGCATCTTCACATTCTTGGTAGATTCATCGAACTTAGTCTTCTTCTCATCCTCCTTGAAATGGCAATTTAATCTTCTCAAAAGACTTTCAAAGAACGTTTCTAATTTTGCTCTTGGCACCACTTCACACTTAGCCAGCTTGTCTTCATCTTGGCCATGTATTGTAAGGAATTTCTTCATGTGTTTAAAAATTTTCTCTATGTTGGGCAAATTTTGAAAGATAATTCGAAGTGTTGGATAAATTTTTCTGACTTCAAACTTGGTCAACTTCATTTGCCCATGGCAAATTTCATGTATTTCTTATGCCATTTTATCCCTTTCTCTAGCCATTTCTTCCTTTTTTCATGGTGAATTTAGTCATATGCTAGGCCAAATTGATCAAATGTTAGTTTGAATTGTGCTTGCTAGCTGGGCGGACTTTCATGTTCTCATGCCATTTGCCACACATGGCATGGCGGACTTTGACCTTCATGTGCCATGTTAAATCCACCAAGTGCTTGGGCGGACTTTGTTGATGTTTGGACACTTTGACCAAGACGGACTTCATAGTATGTCTGCCATCTTTCTCTCTAGTTGGGCAGACTTCATCCTTGTTGTGCCAAAGCATGGCGGAGTTCAACATTTTTGAGCCAAGTGTGGGCGGACTTTACCCTTGCCCTGCCAATGGAGGGCAGACTTGGCACATCCTTTGCCGCTTCCCCTTGACATCTTTAAGGCGGACTTGATGTTTATCTTGCCAAAAGGAGGGCGGAGTTCAAGACTTTCATGCCATTTTCTCTTGCTTGGGCGGACTTGGCCAGCCTCATGCCATTCCCTACCTTGGCGGACTTGTCATCTTTACCTTGGGCGGAGTTGGTGATTGTCATGCCAAAAGAAGGGCAGATTTTGAGTGTTTCTAGCCATGGCAAACTTGGCACTTACCTTGCCACCTTTGGCATGGCGAGCTTTAAGTTTGGCAAGAAGACGTAGTCTTCTTCCATTGTTATCTCCATTTGAACTTGTCTTTAGCATAGACACTTAACCAAATTTTGAATTTTTATTCTCCAAGGTATCAACACTTTGCCAATTTTCTGAATTTTTTTCTCCCCAAGGTATCAACACTTAGCCGATTTTTTGAATTTTTCCTCGGCGGACTTTGCACTTGTGTTGGACGTTCTTCCAAGGGAGGGCGGACTTCATGATGGCCTGGATGTTGGAAACTCCTACCTTGAGCAGACTTCATGATGGCTTGGATGTTGGAAACTCCTACCTTGAGCGGACATCATGATGGCTTGGACGTTGGAAACTCCCACCTTGAGCGGACTTGCTCATAGGTTGGACATGTTCTTGGACATGGCCAACTCCATTGATGGCAAACTTTGAACCGGCTTGAGACATGGTCCTCTCTATTGTCATGAACACTTGGATGAATTTTCTCGCTCAACAATTCATGTTTGTTTGGAACATCCAGATCAACACCCCGATCTAGAGATTTTCCCTTGCTTTTTACACTTGGAGACACAAATTTTTGATTCTGAAGATAGGAACGTTGTTGCCATGACCTGAAGGACCCAATCCTAGGTCAACTTTCGAAAAAGCTGAAAAAACCAAAAAGCAAGCCAAAAAAGTTGCTTCCCGAATTGGTCCCAAAATGCCAAAAATAAAAAAAACAAAAGAGCAAAATTCCTAAAAAATAGGAAGGTGTTAGAATAGACCCTAAGCAATTGCTTTTTTCGTCCTTCGGGCCTTCTGAGCACTTTCGTGATGTCCAGACACTATTTTGAGCATGATTTCTCCATTTGACCTAGATGACCACTCTAAAAACTCTAACTCCTCATTGCAAAAAGACTGGTGATTAGCAGTTGCGATGCCAAGGGAAAACCCTAAAAAGAAAAAACAAGGGGTCCCCATTTACAACCATTTGCAATGGGGCGATGTGTGATAAAGGTCACAACAGGTCCAAGAGATGTTGCAGGTTGGTTTGGAAGGAGAAAAACTAGGTTAAGTGAACGGGTATCCTAAAGACACATTGAGGGAATTGTCTCCTTGTCTATTGGGTCCTACTATTTCGTGGACCAAAAGCCTCCTGATGGGAAGGTAAGACCCCAATAAATCAAACATGTTATTCAAAATTCGCTAGAGTCATCATGGACACATTTTCTTAAGGCTTCTCAATGACAATACAAGACATAGGACTCATTTACCTTAAAAGAGCTTAAAAGGTAAAGCCATGTACAAGAACACCTAAGCGATCTAGACACTCAAAAGAATAAAACCATTATGAAGAAGATGCATCAGTGACAATTTTGACCCTAGCCAAAATTGTCTTACTATGACAATTGTGGCCAAGAATGTATTTGATATAATTGTGTGTCGAGACAATTTCAACCATAGTTGAAACCATACCAAATAAGACAAAAAAAAGAGGCTGCAAATAAGAAAGGAGCTAGAGCATGTGGAATTCCGCTTTTCAACATTATGAGACATATAGGTTCCTTCCAAAGCTCTCTTGTAACTATTGGGATATAATACCCCTTTTATGGCATTGAGAAGGGGCTCCCTTTAGCTGCGAGTGATGATAATTGTATTTTGTTGCATCAATCAAGTAGTCTTGTGCATGTTGAAGAGTAAATGGAAAGTTTAAAGAGAAGTAGGATTGTTGTATAAATTTTTGGGCATTCTTTTGAATATATAAACTGTAAAATGTCCATAAAAGCTTCTAGAGGGTATTAAACCTCTATAAATCAACAAAGAATTAGTGAGTTGAGGAGGCAATACTTCACTCTTCTAGAATTTTTTCCCAAATTGTTTTCTGCAAGTCAAAGATTATGTTTTGTTTCAATTTCATTTTTATTCTTGCTCTTTTATTATAGAATTTCAACGGTTCTCCGACCCAAACGTGCAAATGCGCCTCTGCAAACCGTGAAGGGGCTGAAGCAAATGGATCTGCCATTGTGGGTGCAGGGAAGGGCATTTCCTCCTACCCAGGGCTGATGGCTCTTCACAGGGAGCAAGGGGTTTTGGCATACTGTCGAATGAGTCTGTTGGACAAGGTGCACGGAGGTTTCGGCTTGGCAGACAGCAATTTGGGTTCATCCTTGTTGCTAATGCCATCTCTGTTAATCTAAAAGATGATACAGTTGAGGAAATCAATTATAATGCTTCCATTCTCTCCCTGCATGATGTGATCTGTCGGTTTTGAGGTTTCTGGCCCTCCCTCCCTCAGTTGCACACATGGATCTCGGATCAATGGGAGCCCCTTATTACTGGTGAAGTCCATATCTTCCCCATGGCTAAGGAGTTTTTTGTTGCTAAGTTTGATAATGCTCAGGACAGAACCAAAATCCTTTGTGATAATTTTTTTAGCTGGGACGACAAATTTTTGTTAATGATTAAGCCCTGGCATTCTAATTTCAACCCCTCTATTGAAACGTTTAATAAGATTCCAACTTGGGTTAGGTTACCTAATCTTCCCCTTTATCTATGGAATGATTCATTTTTAGAGGAAGTGGGTCAAGCCCTTGGAGATTTTTTGATGGTGGATGATGAATCATTTGATGTTCTCCACTCCACCTTTGCTCGTATATTGGTTGAATTGGATGTTTCAAAAGGGTTGCCTGCTGAGATTTTTCTTAAATCTTCTAAGGGATCTTGGGTCCAATCTTTGGACTATGAAGGGATTCCCTTTCGATGCCAAAGGTGTTTCAAAACTGGTCATGCGGCTGCACAATGTGGCTTTGAAAAAAAGGCTATGTCGGCTACTTGGTGGAAAGGCGCTTCTCATCAGCATTACACGATTGAGAAGAAATCTTATCAACCTAGGAGCTTTTCTGAGGTGGTTGCTAGGGAACCACAAGCTCCTGAGGCCTCCTCTCCGGTTGATAATGTGCTTGAGTCTCCGGCTGAAACCCCTAAGATTGGGCTTCAGGAGGTTAATTATGGCGTTGGCGCTCCGGATTCTAGTGGCCTTTCAGTTGATAACTCTGGGAATGAGGCTAATGGCTTTCTTTCACAGAATAATGGTGGGATGGACTGGCATAACATGGCAGCGCACGTTGATGAGGGTTGGATCTCTGTTAAGGGCAAGAAAGCTAAATGCTCTATGCCTCCTTTTGACATGACTCTCTGCTCCCACAAGAGTAGGTCTCAAAGTAAATCTTGATTACTCTTGTGCGGGGGCTGGTTGAAGGCTAGCTGTAAGCTGTCCTCTTTGCAGCTGTGTGGCTAACTACATGTTGTTCTTTTTACAGACTTTTGTCCTAGGTTGTCTGTGCCTTCATGTTCATTTTGTTTAGACAACTTTCTTGTAGAGGGTTCCAGATCCTTTCAAAATCTGATTGTAAAGGGTTTTGGGTCCCTTCAAAACCTGTATAACAACAAATTTCACCAAATTAATCTTTATCAATCATGATAATTATTTACTAACTTTTCAACAATGATGCACATAAGAACATAATAACACAATGTTTTACGTGGAAACCCAAATGGGAGAAAACCACTAGAGGCACCAACCACTAAGTTTGTTTGTGAGCACCAACCCATTGGAAGCACCAACTCCCACTTCTGAATTTGTAGGCACCAACCCATTGGAAGCACCAACTCCCACAACTGTATTTGTCGGCACCAACCCACTAGAAGCACCAACTCCCACTTCTGAATTTGTAGGCACCAAACCACTGGAAGCTCCAACTCCCACAACTGAATTTGTAGGCACCAACTCCCACAACTGAGCACCAACTCAGCAAGAGACAGCAATCTCTTATTTGATAGGCACCAACCTACGAATTCTTCAATGGATGATATTGTTCTCCCTTCCTCACAAATCCGACTGCAACTTTTGATCTTAACTGATGTATATCTTTCCTTTACAAAACTGATCCTAATCATGTGCAATCTTCTTTCACAAGTCTGATCATAAACATCTCACTGTCTTCCTTCAAAATCTGCTCTTACACATCACAAATGTTCTTCATATATATCTGAATGTAGATACACTTTACTTCATAAATCTGACTTTATCAATGCTACATCAATATCCATTTACACTCCCCTTAAAATATGCATGTTCTCCTCTTTCAAATCTGCACATTCTTCTTTTCAAATCTGTTCATAACATATTCATAAACCTGTTGTATAATGCTTTATAAAATCTGCTTCAACTTAATTTCTTATTCTCCTGTATACATCTTCAATCTTCCACGTACTTATACACAACTCTACACTCTCATTTTAATCTCTCTTTATACCTTTAACTCCTAAGAGTCATAGTCTTTGGTATAGATATTTCTCGAAGAGACATATCTTCCCATATTCATTGCTTTTCCTCCTCATAGAAAGTAGATATAATTAATATAGTAATATTTGTTTGTTACAGCACAATAATCGTGTCTTCCCATGAAGCTGTACTTATGAAAATTAAATCACACCCTTTTGATGACGTTTATTAAAATTTCACCTTGATAATATTGCACCCTTTCATGTGTTAATCACAGCACTGCCTTTGATCAAACTTTGTTTTATATTTGATCATAGAATCACAGATTTATTAATTGCTTCTTCTTGAATAACAAACCGCTGCACATGATCAGAATATTAATTTGTCTTGATCGCATCGCTTGCATATCTCTGACATACCAATACAAAGTCACTGAAGATAATGATCAAACCGTTCCATAAATAAATCAATTTGTATGAAGCATTATTTAAACTTCACAGCACGGTTTGTGTTTCTGTTGAAGACAAATTAAAGTCTATCTTAACTAATCATTAGTTTTGGAATGTTAATAAATTGCTGTTGTTTGTTTGTATTAACATACAAACATTTCCTTAATAATAATCACACCCTGTAATAACACTGATGTGTATTACTTGATATCGCTATTATTTATAAATTACCGTCTTCTGAATGCTTACGGACTGTGGATTGTTTGCATACTTCTTTCTCCTTGCAATCGCTGTTAGGAATTATGATCGTTGTCTCTTTGTGACTTCCTTTTGAACTGTAGTGATCTCTTTATTTCAGCAGCTTCCTTTATAAAATCTTTTATCGCTGTCATTTAATTCTAAACAGATCGGCCCCTTAGAAGGAATAAACTGTTGTGTAAACGTTACCCATACTGTATCACTGTATTTGTTTTGTGTTGACTCCTGTTTACTTGATTACTGCCACTTTAGCATGTGTTAATCAAACAAATCTGCTCTTTAATTCTTTTCTTTCCTGTCGACTGTCTTAATAAAGTTACTCTTCCTCAAAACAAAAATTATGTTTTATTGTTAATAAAACATTAATGACTGTCTCAAATTAAGTTGCTAATGTATGACTTTTTGACAATTACTGAAGTCACATTTTATAACTATTTGACTCTTAACAAATACTTGTTGTCTTATAATTTATCACTGCAAAATGGAAACACTGCACAGTGAGAAAGCTGGAACAACATGCACTCGATATTAATCTTCTGGCACTCAAGTATTTCAACTCTTTATACCATCAACTTTGTGAAGACATACTCATTGGAAACCTTGAAGATGACACCGATGGTGAACTTGACTTAGACTTACACCAAGGAGACAATGATCTCAACTTTTACTTCAAGTCCAAAGAATAAGTTGACTGCGACTTCTATGTCTCTTACTGATGAATCGGCTGGCTACACAAAGACAAGCCTTGCACCTTGTATTATCAAAGTCTTCTTCAATATAATTGTTATTCATATATTAATGAAGTTGACTTGATTCTTAATCTGCCACTTTTGTACATCACTGCTCACTGTTTGCTATGAACCTTAGTGGCCTTTGACATTATCAAAAGATTTGATGGATGTTTGTCTTTAATAAACAAAGCATTGAATTAATTGTCTTGATATAATATTTCTTTACTCTTATTGTTAGTCCGATGTTGCAATCTCTTTAGACATCAACAAGTTCTAATTATCCTTGACATCAATGACATTCTCACCTTTGACATCAATGACACCATTAACAATGTACTTCGACATCTTACCTTTGACATCAATGACAACTATTTCAACACGATCCAGCATGACTATAGCAAATTCCTTGATCACTATCTCTCCTTGGAAGAGATTGACGAGGCTATGTACAATTTGGCCTTGGAGAAGAGCCTTGGTTTGGATGGCCTTCCAATTGATTTTGTCGCATGCTTTGGCCCCATATTAGGAAAGAATTCTACAATGTTTACTTGGAGGGCATTGAAACTCAGTCCCTAGAAGCTTTTATTAATCAAGGCCTTATCAAACTAAGCCCCAAAGGGTAACAAGAAGATTCAGCACCCCATCACATTGCTCAATACATCATATAAGATCATGCTGAAGCCTTAGCCAAAAGAATCAAACCTATCACACAAGAATTCATAAGACTTGGGCAAATCGGTTTCCTTGGGGGCAGATATATTTTAGACAACTTATTTCTAGCTTGGGAATCATCTGAATGGGTTCAACAAATGGCTCAAGATGCCTTGATACTCAAACTTGTTTTGATAAGGCCTATTAGTCTATGACCATATAAGATGGCCACTCATCCTCACAATGCTTCAATGGTTGGGATTTGGTCCCAACCTTTGTGCTCGTGTTCAAATGTTGTTCATCGATGCTAATGCAAGATTGGCTATTAATGGAGCCCTCTCCCCACAATCCCACTCCAAAAATCGATCCATCAAGGCTTTCCTCTATCTTCATTCCTTTATGTGTCACAACCAATACTCTTGGATATCTCTTTCAACATGCCCAAACAGATTCTCTTATCCATGGCATCTCTCTCCCTAGTAATAGTATGGCTCATAACTCCCACTTTGCTGATGACAATATAATATTCATCCAAAATAATCTTGAAAACATCAGTAATTTGCTTGATATCCTTGATTATTATTGTACTGTCTCGGCCTCCAAGCTAGCTATGCATAAAACTGAAGTTTGGATGACAAGTCCCAACTCTCACTCGCCATGGATTCCAATGTAACGAAAAGATATCAAACATGGAACCATTTCTAGGTATCTTGGCATTCCCTTTGGAATAGGAGTTTCCTTGAAGGATATGTGAGGATGATTTTTTAACAAATTCAAATCCAAACTGTTGGCTTGGACAAACTGATTTCTCTCTAGGCTTGACATATTTAGGTGGCTAATAAAATTATTTTGAATAGTCATGTCTACACCTCCTCTTGCTAAATACCCTCTAAAGCCTGCTATTATCAACTTACCCAGCTCGTTCACAACTTTATTTGGTCCAAATGGAGAAATAAAAAGGAATTCCTGCCACTTTAAGGTCTCATTTTATCCTCCCTAAGGAGAAGGGAGGCTTGGGTATCATTGATCCTTCGTGCAAGGAATCTATCTTTCAACTAAATGGATTGGCAGAGCGTTTAAAGGCAATGCTCCTTGGAAATTATTGTTTAGGTATCAAATACAAACAGTAATTGCTAGTAAAGCTTGGAGCTCTATCCAATGAAAAGATAAGATTCTTCTAGCCCAATACTTTAAGCTCCATGGATCAGCCTCTCTCGGTTGCATGTGGAAATCTTGGCAATTGATTTCACAAAAGTTGTCTTGGTATGACCAATCATTCAGTCATGGGCTTAGTTTTGCAAGCTCCTCAATTTGGTGGAATCATTCGATTCAAAAAAATAACATGTCGCTAAAAATGATTCCTAGGTTCAAAGCTAGGCGCTTATTCAAGAGAGGAATCCAAGTATTCAAGGACTTATGGGATCCTACAGGCTTCACATGGAAATCATGGCAACAGCTTATGCTCTGCTTCAATCTAAATTACAAAGATTAGGCCATTGTGTTGAAGATTCAAAAAATTGTGCCCCCTAATCTCACTATTCTCATGTCTTCTAGCTATCACTCGACCTTTCTCAAGGCTTAGAGGTAGCCTCATGGTAGCAGCATCAGAGGTTTTCCTCTCAAAGTCCTCTATATGAAGCTTGTGTCTTGCTTGTCCTTTTCATGCCAACTTAACTCTATTTGGAAATGTAACCTCAACATATCCAATTGGAATAAACTCAACTTGCAAATTTGGATGTCCAAAGTCAACTCGCAATCCCAACTGACTGCTTGGAAACTTTTGCAAGCCAAACTCCCAATGGGAATATGCCTTAAATTCCTCCATCCACCTCCTTTCTGTGCTTTTTGTGGTAAGATCGAGACATTCAAACACTGTTTTTGGTTCTGTCCTCATGTTAAGTTGTTATGGACTGCCCTTACGACAGCCATACCTGCCCTTTCCATTTCCCTTGGTCGTAGAAATCTGCTCTTCTTGGGTCCTCTGTCGCTCACAACATGTTAACTAGCTCCTGTGGGCTTATCATAATAAAAAACATATAATGAGTTGTTGCCAGGCTGCTTTGTCTCACCATTCCTCTCTCGTAGAGTTTGAAATTCTAACTATTTGTTCCAACCTGCATATCCAAGTGTTGAGCACAGCATCCTATCTGAAGGAGAAGAGCATTTCCAGTGATGATCTTTCCCGACAAGTAAATTGTCTCCTGTCACAGCTTCAAGTTAAAATCTTGCCTAATTCTCCACATTGTAGTCTGGTGTCTACCTCGTATGCCTCTACAGTTAAAGTTGGTATTACATGACTGCACCCAACTGGATTGGATGGCCTGTACCAAGTGTTTGATCTTGTCTATTTATGCTTACTGAGCTTAAAAAATATCATGATGATTATGAAAGATGCTGTTTTGTAGAAGTATTACCAGCTTGTTACAAGTTCCTGGACAAGGATCTGCAGATTTGCCATTCTGAGGTGGCCACTTTCTATACTAAAGCCATGCTTGCCTGGATTTTGCCCCTTACCTACTGTAAAGGTGACCTGTTGATGTGATTATCTTACTTACTCTGGGGAGGTGATCTACATCTATAGTGGCTAAAATTCTTCCATTCTGTCTTTGCTGCTTGGGTTTGCCTTCTCTGCAAACCACGTTGGATCAACGATGCTACAGAGATTTTGAAAAGGAGTTTTCAGAGGATATGATATGGTGCCAGCAATATTTTTGCTTCCAAAGTTTGCGTTTCTTCGGTTGGCACCTCCACACTCTGCTGGGGATACTCTGTTTTGCTTGGGTTTTGAAGAAAATTTGAAGTATAAAAAGAAGCCAGCAAAGCTTTTTGTTGGCTTGAACATAAACTGTTTGTCTTATTTATCTCCCATGTATCTCTAAGTTTTTTCTGTTTGCTGCATACAGCTGTTTACACTGCAATTCTATCTAAATATTGATTGCATCTTTCAATTAAAAAGAAAATTGCAATCAATGTACATGTTAAAGATAATTCTGTTTTTTTGGGGATCTTACTACCCTTTCACCGGTGTTTTTGCATTTTAAAAAGCAGACTAAGCTTTTTGAATTCCATATAAATTGAATATTCTAAATCAATCCCCTAAAACGAAGGAATTCTAGTGCAATTTGGTTGCCAGTGTAAGGACGAGCAATTGTTTAAAGCCCGCAGGGCGCACTTCCCAGATTTCACCTGCATATATAAACCCAGTATTTCATCAACAATCACTTGAAGGAAAATCATTTTTTTACAGTGTCACCAGGTGGTGGGATACTTGGAAATTATTAAATAGCACAACTTTACACGTACAAGTGCAATAATATAGAGTTAGATACCATTGCAGAACATGGACTAAAGGACCCATGAATGTCATATTATAAGATTGGGAGATCAAAAATCCGAATGCATGCTATGCTACTGAGCGGTCAATGAGAGAAGATGTGGATATTTTCCGTGATTCTTATGACCTCAAAGTAACAAACAGCATGAGCAGTCAAACAACTAGTTAATGTGTTGCTATGTATGGCTCCTGCTAGTGGTATAAAAAACCTTGGTGAGACGAACCCATGCAGCCAAATAGTTGGATGAAGACAATGAGTGCACAACTCCGTCATGGAATTGAAGTACAAGATAGATCATGGCATAGCAAATGCAAGTTCAGTGACACTTATTAGTAGACATTGACGCTGAATCTGGGAGGGTAAAAGCACCAAAATTAGAATTTTTACTAATTGGAAGAGTAATGAATGAAACCTGGTACGAGTGGGAGTGAGCTGGAAAACGGCGGAGTGAAGCCTCGTTTCTGCCTTCATCTCGGTGTCTGCTTCTGCTTCTGTTTCTGCTTCTGCTTCTGCTTCCACCCGATCTGTGCCAATGAAATCAAATACGCCCTTGCTCTCTACTTCCCCTTAAAGCAGGGCCATCGGCAATGGCAATGGCAATGGCAGTGGCGTCGGCATTAGTAGGTGTTTTCATGACAAGTCTAACCAGGTGAGCAGGGTGGAGTAGCAGAGTGCTCAACAACTTTTTTGTGGGCTATGAAAGGTAGCGTTGCTGTATGCAAGAGAACAAACGCTGCTCTTGATGGGAGGCGTGTCGTGTCTTTTGTTTTAACTCTTTTTGCAACTGAGATTTGGTTTGGGTAATTAATTTTAATAATGATGATGATATGGGCCCGCCGTGTAACCTTAGGTTTGAGTTGCCCAGTTAATAGTTTGGTGATAAGTACCAAAGAAATATAATAGGTACCATCACTCTTTTCAACCTTGAACGTCTCAACAAAATGTTGGTGTCGTGTAACCTTCATTAACCTAAAACTCCATGCTTTGAGTAAAGTTTTAGTTTCCCATCTTTATTTTAATAATATTAATTACATTTAATGATTAATGTATACATGGTATATTTTATATAGTATAAAAATTAATGATTAATTTAAATGTAATTTAATCATATCTTTAATTGATCTTTAATTTTTTATCTATATTTAGGTTAAATATGTGACCGTAAAAATAAATTTCAAATTTAAATATAGTTTCGAGTTAGTTTATTTCTTAATAGATGTTTTTGATATTAAAAGCAGCCAAAACAAGGGGGTTGTCCAAGGTACAGATAAGAAAATAGTGGCTAGCCAACTGTCAGCAGAGGAGCAGCAAAATCACAGCCTCCTAAACTTTCCTCAATCAAAAACTTAAAACATGCTATGCATATTAACCGAGTATATAAAAATCTTAATTAAAATATGTCACGTAGGGCAAAAGATAGTTAAGTCCAAGCATAACCAGAAACCGTAACTATAAGTCAACGGACCATTAGGGCCACTCAAAAAATCAGAAACCCAAACCATAGAAAATACAGCTATTTCTTTTTGTAATGGCTTCTCTTGGGGAGGAGCTTCCTTGCCCATTCCTTGGTGAGGAATTTAAAGAGGTCCCTATAGTCCTCGTCCTCCTTTCCTTTACCTTTGAGTGTGCTTTCTTGCAGGAGACAAAGAGTGGTCGTCGAGTTGTGCATTATATTCAAAGCAAACCTGGAGACGTCTTGCAGCTTGTTCTCAATGGCCTCTGTTATGCTGGTAATTTCCTGCAGGTTTTCAAACATGCCATCCACTTTCTTTTCCAAGTCCGCCAGTTTGTCATCCGCTTCCTCCTTGATGTTGCTCACTTCCTCCACCACCATCATCTTATCAAACCTGAGAGTAGGGGACAAAGAGTTTGCCCGGGATTTGGGGTCGGCATCCAAGCTCATGGAATTTTTTGGACTCTCATAAGCATGGGTGGAGCTGGCAGAGTGGGGGGTCGAGGTGGACTGAAACGGGGCCACATTGTTAGAGGGGATGGAATTCCCAGTTTCATGGGATGAGGAGGGGTCCCTTAATGATTTCTTAGGGGGTTTGGACGCCAATCTCATAGAGCGGCGGGGAGTGTTAACTTCATCTGTAATCTCCACATTAGAGTCAATTTCCTGGATTCTCACTTTCTTGAGGGGTTTTGCATCCTCCGAATGGTGCTTTTTATTCTTCTTACTAAAGGAGCCAGATTCGGGCAACCAAGGAGGGCTTATGTCAGGTTTATCAGCAGCTATGGCCAAAGGTTGGCTTTCAGGCACATTCTGGACAGAAATCATGTAAAGGCGGAGGATAAGGCCTTGGTGGAGAATAGTAAAGTCATTGCCTTTCTTCTTGGCTTCCGCAACATCTCTCACATTAGAATCCATAGAGTGCAATAGAAAAAAGGAATGGAGATAAGATCTTTATTCCTAAGATGGTTAAAGAAAGGAAGGTGATAGTAGTAGAAGACCCCATATCGTCCTTCAAGGGTGAAATATTTCATGATGATGTAGCAGACCTCATCCCAAGGCGGCGGAAGCTCCTCCCGGTTGAAGTCGTGGGCCCTCTTCACAGGGTTCTCCCCATCAAGAAAAAACTGGGTCAGGCTGGTGGTGTCTGAAATGTGGCTTTGTTTCTTCCATTTCCTACCCTCCATGGATAGTCTCATCGACTGGGCAGTCACATCTTTGTTGACTTCGAATGAGATACCACCCATGGCAACCCTTCTGTCCTCCCAGGAGGCCACAAACTACTTTGACAGTCTCTCATCGTTTCCTTTTCATGCTCTCCTTGAATTTATCAATGCCACCTTCTGAGCAAACAAACCAAACCGTCACCCTGGCTTTGAATTCATCTGTTTTGTCGGGTTCCAATCTTAGCCTGTCACCCCCCATGGTCGTTTCTTCCAGCTTAGAAGAGCAAATGAAAAACAGGGCAGCAAAGATACAGGGCCGAACCAGAGCAAATGAAAAATAGGGTAGCAAAGATACAGGGCTGAACCAAAGCAAAAGCAAAGTTGACAAGAAAACTCAACCAATTATGGAATAAAATCATGCAATAATCATCGCGATTACTGCAAGTTGTGTTTAAATAGATTTCCCCATCACGAAATCTATTACACTCGTGTGAACCATCAATCCAACCAATGCAATTTAGCTGAGCCCAGTTGTTGCCTTTATCACTGCCAATGACATTCATCCGAATGATAAAAAAGAAAATTGTCTTTTCCCGATATCGGTACTACACCAATAAATATCATCATTATCTAAACCCCCTTGAAGCTGATGACAAGGTCATATGTAGCCACGTGGCAACCCCAATCCATGATGGGCGGGTTTCCCCTCCAAATTCAAAATTTGAAAATTTGTCAATAACAATTATAAAGATTCATCATGAGACATGGTTTTTTCTTTCTCCAAGATCTCCTTGGTGGTCATTGGTAGCAGATCAGTGTTTTTCCAGCATCATAAGTCGTTTTGCAACCTACCCACAACAGTCATAGAGTTAGCAGTCGCATTCCCTTCTCTAAAAATGTGGCGGACAATGAAATAGTCAAGGTTAGCCAGAAACATTCTAGCATCCCTCAAAATAGAATCCACTTTCCAACTCGCTACAAATCTACCACTGACGGCTTCCACAATAACTTTAGAATCACCTTCAATTTCCAATTGTTTAATACCTATAGCAGTGGCAAATTTCAGACCCCATAGGAGAGCCAATCCCTCAGCTTGAGTGACAGTATGGTTCTTTAGGCTACCCGCATAGGCAACTATAGTATTCCCCTGATGGTCACAAATGACTCCACCACCTGCTTGCCAGGTATTTTGAGCTGACCCATCAAAATTCAGCTTATGCCAATAGGGGTTTGGGGCTAACCATTTGGTCTCACTTTTTGTTGGTCTTTGAAGTGTTATTAAAGAGTTTAAACTCTGAGGGGAGCTTCCAGAGTTCAACAATTATTTTATCAATCGGGTTGGGAGGGGGGGTTTCCACCTAGTCACTGATATATTATCCATAAGTATTTTGAAACAACTAGAAAAAATATTATCAGGGGGGGTCTCAGCATCTCTAAAGATTTTGTTATTTCTTTCTTTCCAAACACACCAGCAGATATGGGGAGGGATCTGCCTCCATAGCTAAATAATCTTGGGGGGGGAGGGAGGTGGCCATCCATTAACAAACTAATGAATGTTACCATGAAAAACCAATTGAATACCACATTTTTTAAGGGTAATGGTCCACAGGTGCCCTGCAAAGGGGCAGTGGATGAAAAGATGGTCGATAGATTCCTCCTCAGCTTCACATAAGATGCATCTGTTGGGAAGTTGGAATCCCGTCCTTTTCAAATTATCCTAAGTCAAGATTTTTCCATGCATAAGGGACCACCAGAAGAAGTTAATTTTTGGAATAAGTTGTGGGTTCTATTTCTTCCTCCAGCATTCAACTTCACCAATGGGTCTCAAGTGTTGTCTGTAAGCAGACTTGACCGAGAACTCCCCCGACTGGGTCCCGTTCCAGATGAATTTGTCCTCCTGGGGAGATAAAGGTACCCTGCACTCAAGCATAAGATCCTGCAGATCAAGGGCAGTGGGTAATAGGTTAGGTCGATCAGAAAAGATCAGGGATATGTTCTTCCATCTTCCTCTTCCCAGCACCATGTAGTCATCAATGTAATCACCAAAGTGATCCTTTAGGGAATTCATTATTTGGCAGATGGCAGAATCGAGATTCAACCAAAGGTTTGTCATCCAACCAAGAGTCCTCCCAGAAACTAATCTTCCTACCATTTCCAATCTTCTTAATCTTCCTATGATCGGAAGCAGTCCTCCCAGAAACTAATCTTCCTGCCATTTCCAATCTGCCACTTCAGTCCTTCTATGATAACAAGTCTAATTTTTAGGATGTTGTTCCATAATTTTGACCCATGAGGTAGGTCACCGGAACTCAAATTAAAGTAGAACTTCTCCCTTTCCAAGTACTTAGCCCTGATAATGTTACACTAGTCCGCCTCACCTTTAGTTAGGGTCCAACCCACTATAGCAATTAATGTCTTATTCAAGAAATTTATCTTTCTGATACCAAGACCCCCCATGGTCTTGGGTAAACAAACAGTGTCCCAGTTGACTAGAGAGAGGTGTTTCTTTTCCTCCATGCCCGTCCAGAGAAAAGTTATTTGGATCCTCTCAAGCTTGTCCCCCATAGCACCAGATATTTTGAACATGGAAAGAAAGTACACAAGGATGCCCTGGAGGGAAGCAATAAGGAGTTGGAGCTTCCCCACACTACTAAGGAATTTTCCCTTCCAACCAGCAAGTTTCTTTTATATTGATTCAAGGATAGTATTCCAGAATGCAAGGGTAACCTCTTTAATAGTGAGGAGGAGACCCAAGTAAGTCCCAGGAAGAGTAACAAACTTACACCCAAGGATATAAAGTATTTTAGTCTAAAGGTCCACAGGGGTGTTGAAGAGAAGAGATTGCTTTTATCATAGTTGATACATTGCCTTGAAGTAGAGGCATAGTCCGCAAGTAAATTCTTCCATAGTTTAGCCTCAATCACAGAGGATATACCAAAAAGAAAGGTATCGTCAACAAATTGTTGAATCATTGAGGGGGGAATAGTAGAAGCCGCTTTGAATCCCTGCAATCTTCCATTGACCATAAGATCAACCACATTCCTACCCAAGATTTCTGCAATCATAATAAAAAGATAAGGGGACAAGGGGTCTCCCTGTCGAATACCTTTTCCATCTTTAAACTGGCCCCTAGGAGTCTCATTGATCAAGACTGAGAACTGAACCATAGAAACACATTCTCATATCATATTGTAGCGTCCTAAAATTGCGACACTTGCAATTTCGACTGCATTTGGGTCTTCACGATGGCGATGCAACATTGAACCTGAATGGAGACCCCGAAACCTGATTATGACACCAAAAACTGCATTTTCTTGCACCCTGGCCTGAACCTCCTTTGCACCCTGCTGTCCCGGGAGGTGGGACCAGAGCGCCCAACGCCCTAGTCCTTCAGGACCAGGGCGCCCAGCGCCCTGGTCCCTGGGTCCTATTTTGGGCCCGGTCTCTTTTGGACTTCGGGTCTTTATGTTTGCAAATTGGAAAATTATCTTTCCTGGTCGGCCTAAGGTCGGGAAAATCAGTCTATCAGCCCTAAATGACAAGTATATAAACTACATTTTCCTCTCTCATTTGGATATATACATACATGAGGGAAAAAACGTGGAAACTATACTCAAGCATTCAAGCATTCCTTCAAGCAATTGATCATTCTAAGTCTCCATTCAAGGCTAAGTGTTGCATTCAAGACAAGGATTCAACCATTGAAGAGGAGATCACGCACAACACATTACATGCTACAACATACAACATACAACATACAACAAACAACAACATCTATACCTTCGCACATAAGGATACAAACATCCTTACAACAAGGTATTAGTACTTGTTTTACATTACATTTACAGCAATTTCTCATTTCTTGGTTAATTCCAAAACCGGGGTTTGACCTAAAGGCAAACCCCTAATCCCTAACCCCCCAATCATCTTCGCTTTTCTGTGTGTAGGTTGCAGGTACGCGACTGAAATTGAAGATCTGGAATCCTTGTGCAGAGACGAACAGATCCCCCTTCGTTTCGCGGATTTTTTGGAGGACCGTGGCGCTCAGGCGCCATCGTCCCGGCAACTTTCGCTCAAATTTGCAGGACAGCGCCGTATCGACATTTTACTGCTAATTCCAGGTCCGCAGCTTCATACTGTATTCCTATCTCAGTTTATAAGCGAATCTTTCTCACTTTCTATGCATTCCTAGCTTAATTCTTCTATGCACATTCTTTACAAAAGAGGGTAGCCTTGCTGTCATAACCCTTGAAACTCATTTAGCATCCAATCTTGCATTGCGTGGGATTGGATCTTGTGGGTTTCAACCCCTCTTTTGAATGTAAAGTCTCTCCCCTAAGTGAAAACCATCAACCCTAGTGAATCTCCCTTCTCTCTCCTTGGAGTTGGAAGAGGGGAGAGCAACTAGGGTTCGATCGCGATTTTCCGCTTTACATTTTGGTGAACCCGACGTGAACATCCTTTCTGATTATTCATGGTTAGATCTGAAAATTGGATTCCTTGATTACATTTCCATGTTTGATCTTTTGCAAATTTTAGAGGTTGATTGCATGAAAACCCTAAATTTTCTTTTTAGTAATTAAGCTTGTGAAATGTCTAAATGTTAATGCTTGTTTCAGATCTACCCTTCTATTACAAATTATCAATTCATATCTATGCTTTAATTTTGAAAATTAAGTGGTTAAGTGTTAAAACCCTAATTTTTAAAACCCTCTTGATTCAACCTTTGTCCGACAATTTCACCGATCAAAACATTTCCAAATCAGCTGTAACTTTGGATTCCGCAATAAAATCACAATATCTTTCATCCCTGAAAATTTGGAAAAAAGTTGCGAGGACCGTGTGCACTCTGAGCGCCATCGTCCCCGACATTTTTTCCGAAATTTCGGGAGCTAGATCTTACTGTATTTTCCTGCTAAAATCCAGAATTTTGGTTGATTTTATCAATTATAACACTTTCAAAATTAAAGTCAAAGTTGGTCTAGGGATTGCTTGGATTAACGCTTCTAATCATTCAAAAATCATTGAAATTGAAATTTTGTGTCAAAATTGTGTTCTTACTATCCTAAATCTGAAAAGTGTGTTTGCATTCATTAAAAATTTCAGTGCTTTATTTAAATTCTTGCAATTTGTGACTTTTGAAATTAAGTGCTTAATTACAACAACTTCAATTTCCGCTTTCAAAATTGAATTTTGTGTGAAATTGAGTCAACTTTTAAATTTCAAAATTTGCATTGCTTTTGGTATTCCCTCTAAAATCATAAAATTCAAAATTTCAGTTTCCCTCTCTTTTTCAAAATTCAAATTTTTGCATTTTTCGACAATCTTGGTAGGGTTCAATTTTGAGATTGCAACTTTAATTTGGCCTATCTACAGATCGTAAAACCACTCAATTTTTTCAGATTAGCTCTAAAATCATCATAACTTTCATCCCTGCAAATTTCGAAAAAAGTTGTCGGGACCGTGTGCACTCCGAAGCGCCACGGTCCCTGACATTTTTTCTGAAATTTCGAGAGATTGTCCTGATTGTATTTAACAGCTTAAATCCAGAAGATTGGTTGATTTTACTGAAATTTGCTACCTCTAAATTCAAAATTTTTCTCTCCCTCTCTAGTGCATGAGTTTTACAACAATAAGCCCTACTTACACTATTCCCGTTAGACGAAGCCGTAGAATTAAGTCTTTCCGAGGTTTAACTACTGAGGAGATGGAACCTAATTTGAATAGCCTTTTTAACAAGGACATGGGTAATTCCTCTAATCCTCCTAATGATGAAGAAGCTCTCCATGAGGTTTCTGAAGAACAACTTTCGAAATTGGATAACCAATTTGACGATTTTCGACAATGGATGTCTCAAGAATACCCCGATAGTCAAGCTCTTCCTTTAATTGAGGGTCTAAAGCGTATGCTTCAAAGTGATAAGAATGGAATTGATATTTTGCGTGGTATTGCACACATTGTGGATTCGAATGTGATGCCTATGAAGAGTTGTGCTGAAAATTTGGGTTATACACAACCTCCTACTCAAGTCAATCATGCTATTCCTTTGACAACTTCTATTGCTAGCATACCTACTTTTACATCAAACATAATGACTACTTCTACACAAGACATTCCTCCTGTGATCACCAGTCATGGGGGCAATCCTTCCTCTTCAATTAACCCTCTTCCTTCATTCAATCCGATTTCTTCATTCGTCCCTTCAATGAGTGTTCCTATTATATCTCCACAAATGAATATGACGCAAGGGGGCAATTCATTTAACCATTCCATTCCTCCTTGTAGTGTTCCTCCTGTCCAATCATCTCCTATGACTAACTATCATAGTGTCCCACCACCTTACTCTCTACCTTCTTTCAATAATGTAACACCTCCATCTCAATCTAACACATCTAATATGAACTCTTTGACTGAAGCGACCATTAACAATCTTGCACAAACTGTCTCTTCTTTACAGCAACAAATTGCCTCTATGAATCAATCTAAGTTTAGTGTGCCCATATTTGATGTTGCGAGCCCACTTTCTCTTGATATTGTTCGAGCTATTCCCCCTAAACATGTTGAAATTCCACATTTGGAGCTTTATAATGGTAAGGGTGATCCTCTAACACATGTTAAGACTTTTCAAACAATCTGTACTGATTTTGCCCATGACCAAAGGTTGCTTGCAAAATTGTTTACTAGAACATTAAGAGACAAAGCCCTACAATGGTATTGCTCGTTGCCTTCTTATTCTATTACTTCTTTCGAACAACTGGCAAATGCTTTCATTCAACAATTTCAAAACAATATAAGTCCTAAAGTTACTTTGATTGATTTAATGCATTGTAAACAAGGTGTTAAAGAAAAAGTGACTGATTTCATTGGTAGATATAAGCATTTGTATGCTCAAATTTCCTTTCCAGTGCCTGACAATGATATTCAAAGAATCTTTATTTCTAATTTACAAAAAGACATTAGAGACAAACTCCTGTTTTCTGAGTTTACTTCTTTCCAACAGTTGTGCGCAACTCTTCACAATTATCAACTGACTGTGAGTCAAATGGAACAATCACATCCTATGGCTCCGAGTGATAAGGGTGATAGTAGTCAACAACCATTTGGGAAGTTTAAACCGAACAGAGAGTCCATTAAATTCAATGAAAACATCATCAACAACAATGTGAATGCAGCATCAGGTGTGTCTTCTATTTCTAAGTTTTTCAGGAAAGAAAGAAAGTTTACTCCTTTGAATGAATCATTGCATAGTATTATGAATAAGTTATTGGAACAAAATGTGCTTACTCTTCCTCCTATAAGGCAAATTGATCCTGCAAAGATTACTTCACCTTATTTTGATAACAAAGCTTTTTGTCAATTTCATCGTCAGCCTGGGCATGATACTGAAAAATGTTTTTCTTTAAAGGGTAAAATTCAAGATTTGATTGATAATAATACTATTTCTGTTTCTGGAGTGAATGATAAAGGCAATACATCTGTAGCTCCTCCTAATCAAAATCTTCAGATTTTCACTGATCCATTACCTTCTCATACCTCTAATGCGATTGAGACTAATGATTCCTCTCTTTCATCTGATGGTCTTGTGTCTATGACTCCGAATGTGATTAACTTTGTAGAGCAGCAAGAAAACCCTAAAGAACCTTCCATCACATTTGATTCCAGTGAAACCATTAGGGCACCTGATGGTCCTTTATACATAGTTGCAAAAGTCAAGAATACACCTTGCCGTGGAGTGCTTATTGATCCTTCGTGCATGGTTAATGTTATTACTGAAGAATTTCTTTTTACTTTGCAATTGAATCAAGTGATTTATGACAAAACAGATGTGATTGTGAAACTATTTGATGCATTTTCTTCTCCTACAATTGGTTCTATTACATTGCCTATTGAGGTCCATAACAAATCCCTTAATGTGAACTTTGCTATTATTCCATCTTCCGAACAATTTCGTGTGAAGCTTGGCTATCCTTGGCTATCTTCCATGAAAGCTATTGCTTCTCCTATTCATAAGTGTTTGAAATTTCCCCATAATGGTGAAGTTGTTACTGTCAATCATAGTCTCTTTAAACCAGCTGAAAGAACTTCTAGCGTTCCTCTTGATTACTTTTGGCCTAAACAATTCCAATCTCTTCCTCCGCGAAGTGATCATCTTTTCAAATCTTATCAAAAGTGGAAAAAAGACATGATCTTATCTCTAAGTGAACCTAGAACACCCAAACTTGACATTCCTATTATTCTTGAGAAGGAAGTTCTTCCTTTGAAAGATAAAACTAATGTCTTTCCTCAAGAAGATTCCCAACCCATTCCTATGGATGTGACTATGTCTATATCTAATAAACTTCCTAAATGTAGACCTATCCCTCCTCGTCATGATGGACTTGGTCTCCTTCCTAAACCAAAGATTCCTCCTTTATATGGAGCAGTTCCTCCTCCTTCCTTTTATAGAGAGAAGAGACCTTCTTCTTCTCCTATTATCCAACCTAAGAGACCACAACCTAAACACCCAAGTGATAAGGGTGAGAACATTCCTCCTCCTCAATCTTCTCCACTTCCTACTAAGACTAGACGAAATCGTTCTGCACGTGAACGCCGACGAAAGCGTCGTCTTAGAGCTCAAGCGGCTGCTTCTCAAACTTCGCAATCCCCAAAAACACCTTCAACAAGCATTATTCCATTTTCTCCTCAGCCGACGATTGAGCCGAAATCTCCTAAACATAAGATGCATGATGGTCTTGATCCTGTGCGAGTTAAAGATCCTATTTTTATAAATCTTGATGATGATATGGATGAAAATGTTATTCATGATGAAAATATTATTCATGATGAAAATGCTACTTCTCCTGTTCATTCTAATAGTGAATATGAACTTGTTGATATTGATAACCATTTATCTAACGAATTTTCTAAAGCACTTATCCTAGCTCCTAGACAAGAACACCGTGGCTTGGGATATGAACATAGCCCTTGTTTGGATCTTGTGATAGCTCCATCTGCTGTGTTGGATGTTCCTCCTCTAGCGTGTTCCCTGCCTTCCCGAAACATTGATCAGCAAGATCGGGGGGTAGATGACGTGCTAGACTAGTTTCATTAGCATAGCAGATTCTCTCCTCCTCTCTTTCGTTACTTCCTCTATATGTTACTCTCATTCTTCTATTTGTTGTCCTTAGTGTTGTCTACTTGAGGACGATGCAAAGCATTGAGATCTCTCGATCTCTCTCATGTTGACTCAAAAGACACATGTGTTCCCTTCTTCTAGGTGACCTTCCTTGATTGGGGAATGAAGAACAATTATGCATACATACATATGATATACATGAATTATCATACAGCATACTGACCCCGAGGAAAGCGAAGTCACCTTGTGCTTTGTGTTTTGTGTCTATTATCCTTGGGCTTATCTCACACTTGGGGGCTAAATCCTTGTGATAACGTGCTCCTTTCTCATTTCTTATATGTATCACTACCTTAAAGCAATCACCCCCGGTGAGGTGTGTGCGATCGCTTTAACATAGGGGGGCATACATCCCGTTCATATCTTTTCAAGATACTTGAAAATTTCTTGACAAATTTAGCTTTGCCTTGAAAATTTTTGATATCTTTCTTGCATGACTCATAGTGAGGGAACCTTACTACTGATAGTCATGGTTCTCCCTCGGGATCTTCCCTTTTACTGTGTCAATCGAAGTCGTAAGATCCTTAGTCCACTGGGGGCTTGGTGTATCTTGCCTCCTTGACGTGGTGAAAGTTTTTTAATGTTGTTTCCTTGTACTTTACCGGAAGTATGAGCGTACGCTTATACTCCCGCTAAAGTGGGGGCTAAATGTAGCATCCTAAAATTGCGACACTTGCAATTTCGACTGCATTTGGGTCTTCACGATGGCGACGCAACACTGAACCTGAATGGAGACCCCGAAACCTGATTTTCTTGCACCCTGGCCTGAACCTCCTTTGCACCCTGCTGTCCTGGGAGGTGGGACCAGAGCGCCCAGCGCCCTGGTCCTTCAGGACCATGGCGCCCAGGGCCCTGGTCCCTGGGTCCTATTTTGGGCCCGGTCTCTTTTGGACTTCGGGTCTTTATGTTTGCAAATTGGAAAATTATCTTTCCTGGTCGGCCTAAGGTCGGGAAAATCAGTCTATCAGCCCTAAATGACAAGTATATAAACTACATTTTCCTCTCTCATTTGGATATATACATACATGAGGGAAAAAGCGTGGAAACTATACTCAAGCATTCAAGCATTCAAGCATTCCTTCAAGCAATTGATCATTCTAAGTCTCCATTCAAGGCTAAGTGTTGCATTCAAGACAAGGATTCAACCATTGAAAAGGAGATCACGCACAACACATTACATGCTACAACATACAACATACAACATACAACATACAACATACAACATACAACATACAACATACAACATACAACAAACAACAACATCTATACCTTCGCACATAAGGATACAAACATCCTTGCAACAAGGTATTAGTACTTGTTTTACATTACATTTACAGCAATTTCTCATTTCTTGGTTAATTCCAAAACCGGGGTTTGACCTAAAGGCAAACCCCTAATCCCTAACCCCCCAATCGTCTTCGCTTTTCTGTGTGTAGGTTGTAGGTACGCGACTGAAATTGAAGATCTGGAATCCTTGTGCAGAGACGAACAGATCCCCCTTCGTTTCGCGGATTTTTTGGAGGACCGTGGCGCTCGGGCGCCATCGTCCCGGCAACTTTCGCTCAAATTTGCAGGACAGCGCCGTATCGACATTTTACTGCTAATTCCAGGTCCACAGCTTCATACTGTATTCCTATCTCAGTTTATAAGCGAATCTTTCTCACTTTCTATGCATTCCTAGCTTAATTCTTCTATGCACATTCTTTACAAAAGAGGGTAGCCTTGCTGTCATAACCCTTGAAACTCATTTAGCATCCAATCTTGCATTGCGTGGGAT
Source organism: Cryptomeria japonica (assembly GCF_030272615.1). Taxonomy (NCBI): domain Eukaryota; kingdom Viridiplantae; phylum Streptophyta; class Pinopsida; order Cupressales; family Cupressaceae; genus Cryptomeria; species Cryptomeria japonica. The sequence goes on along the minus strand of NC_081412.1, from coordinate 345,012,135 downwards.
TGGATCTTGTGGGTTTCAACCCCTCTTTTGAATGTAAAGTCTCTCCCCTAAGTGAAAACCATCAACCCTAGTGAATCTCCCTTCTCTCTCCTTGGAGTTGGAAGAGGGGAGAGCAACTAGGGTTCGATCGCGATTTTCCGCTTTACACATATCAACAACTTTCTGGTTGAAGCCCAGTTTTGAGAGAGTTTTAAATAGGAAGCACCAATTGACTTTATCATAAGCTTTTGAGATGTCGAGTTTGAAAGCCATACCTGGAATTTTGCTTCTATCCATAGAATGGATAATTTCATGAGTAGCAATGGCCGCATCCAAGATTTGATGACCAGGGACAAAGCCTTTTTGGGAGGGACTGATAAAATTAGCTAGAAGCGGCTTAATTCTATTCACCAAGACCTTGGAGATTATCTTTTAGATAGAATTGCAGAGGCTTATGGGTAGAAAATCCTTCATGCAATTGGGTTCGGAGACTTGGGGACGAGAACAATGTAGGTGTTGTTCAGTTTTTTCAGTAATTTACCAGTCCTGAAGAAATCCTTCACTACTTTAGTGACATCATAACTAATAATGTCCCAGTAATCTTGGAAGAACGTTGGGGGGAAGCCATTCAGACCCGGGGTCTTGAAAGCACCCATTGCAAAGACGACCAAGTGGACCTCCTTCAAAGAAATGGGAGCAAGGAGCTGACAGTTATCCTCCTCCCCAATGGAATTAGGGAGCTTACTCAAGAGCCTGTCCTAGAGGGACTCATTACCTCTTCCAAATTCAGTATACATATGGATGAAGAATTCAATGGTAGTTTGACCAATTTGGGACTCACTAGTGATCTCCTAACTAGAGTCATCTTTTAGACATTTGATAAAGTTTCTCCTTTTGTGAATGCTAGTTTAACAGTGGAAGAAAGTCAAGTTTTTGTCGCCCTCTTTCAGCCACTGAATTCTATATCTTTGCTTCCAATAGATTTCCTCCTTAGAAACAATTTCCTTCCAATTCTTTTGGCATTATTCCTCTTCAACAAGAAGAGAGTGAGGGGGGTCACCTGCGGTCATACTGCTTTGGAATTGTTCAAGTATGGAGCATAGTTCCTTCTTCTTTTTGAAGATGTTACCAAAGGTCGCCTTATTCCATCATTTCACTTCTCTTCGAATGAGGTTCAGTTTCTCAACAATTCTGAACATTGCAATCCCTTGGACCAGGGTGGCCCACCAACCCTTGACCAGATATCTAAAATCTGGGTGGGATGCCCACATGATCTCATAGCAGAAAGGGGGGAACCCAGGGGGGGTCTATCAGCCCAATGGAGGAGGAGAGGGCTATGATCGGAAGCAGTCCTTGGGAGGGTCTTTAGATAGGAGTTGTGACCAATATCCTAATTGGTAGAGATAAGAAATCTATCCAGTTTGACTTGAATTAGGTGGTTCTCTTTCCTATTATTTGATCAAGTGTAGGGGACACCCTGAAGATCTAGATCAAAGAGGCTAGTAGCAATAATAAGATTAGCAATATCTCCCATGCTATCAGAAAAATCCACAAGACAACCACATTTCTCAGAGGGGTAGAGAGGGGTGTTGAAATCACCTCCCAACATGTAATGAGAATTTCGGTCGACAAGGATGAGCTTAGAAATTTCCTCCCACACCAAACGTCTTCCCACTTTGGAATTGGGGGCATATATATTGAACAAGTGCTAGCAGAGATCACCATATTGAAAGTAACCGATAGGAAGTTCTGAGTGCTTACATAGACCTTTCCTTGGACTTTGTAGGGGTCCCAAAGGGTAGCAATTCCACCAAACGCCCCCAACGCCTCAACATACAAAAAGGCAGCCCTGGGCCAAAGTTGACCAGCAGTGGTTGCAAAAGTTTGGTAGGACATTTTTACCTCTTGAAGAAGACAAATATCTAGATTCATTTCCAAGATATATTGTTTTATATCAAATTGCTTCTGGGGGTTGTTGAGTCCCCTTATGTTCCAAGAGAGGAACTTCATTTCTTATTCATGTTGATTCCATCAAGGGTCAGTTGTCTGCCCCTTGCAATATCCCTTGCCATAACTTTATGTCTCAACACCCTCTCAGTTGGTCTTCCAACTTTACTATCAATATCCACATCTACCTTCTTAGATCTAGTTTTTTTCTTCTGAGTCAACCAGTCCTCATTATCCGCAAAGGGAGAATAGGGTGGTGATAACTTCACACTAGAAGTCAATTGGGAAGATTTAGCCACTCCCTCTGAAATCTCTGAACTGCTAGGGGGACAGAGAAGGGTTGTGATTAACAGCTTATTTCCACCTGGGGGGGTCTTAACACCACAAAGGTTAAAGGGGGGTTGTAGAGTCGTGGGGATAGTTATAGCAGGAGGATTAGGGGAGAGGTAGCCATCACCCGTAGCCAAGGAGGGGGAGGCAGAAGGAACAAGGGATAGTAGTAGACTAATCATCGGGGGAATTTCTCCATCTTCCAGAGGCACTACTGGGCTAGATTTCTTCACTGGATCAACAAGGGTTTTAATAATGTCAAGGATCTTATCAATGTGGGGGTAATCATCAGAGATCTCACACACATTAGGCAACCCCAAAGGGGCTAAAGAAGAGGGAGCACTTGGGATCATCCATAATAGCCTTCTCTTTTAGCTTAGGTTCTGCAGTCACCAAGGTCTTACACTCAACATACGTATGCCCTTATTTAGCATATTTCTGACAAAAAAGAGTAGCATTTTCATAGACAAGGGCTCGGGACCATTTTCCCCACTTTGAGTTTAGAAAAAGAAAGTTGGGAAGCACTTTGTTAATGTGTGTGTGAAAAATGAATAAGTATCTACAAGCTATAAGACACAACTCTTCAATTAAGTCATTGCATGCATGGTTAGACAGATATAATCATGAATATAAAAACCATAACAAATTGACCTATGGCCTTCTAAAAGATGCGAGTATAGACTTGCTCTCAGATTTGTATAAGCAATACCAGTGACTAGACTACACCAAGATGAAGGATTTAATCTATATGAGCACAAGAATAAGCTAAATGAATGAATATTAAGCTAGATGAATTCAAACAATCATGAGTAAACTAAGTATGCAAAAAGCTAAACTAAGATGCAATAATCTCAAAGCACAATATTTTCAATGACTCCAGAGCAAAAGCTGCACAATAACAATAAATCTCTGGGGTGTTTTGAATGAGAGATGAAGCCTGAATTTATAGAGACTCAAAAGAGAGACCAATGGTCAAGATCAACTAATAATGAGTGGTTGAGATTCGTCAAGAAAAAGCACAATCCTAGTTAATTGAAATAATTGAGAGATCAGATTAAGTTAATCTTGAGATAGATTCCAATTATAGCTTGATTAAATGCATTCAGATTATAAGTCTAAGTCTACATTGGAGATAAATTTAGTTGATTCCATGCACTTGAGATAAAAATAGGCGATTCCATGCACTTTTCTTTAATTTGCTCAAGATTTTTATTTAGAAAAAGGCTTTTCAAAATAACTGAACCTCTTTCCTCAAGAAAATCTTTGATTTTTATTTTTAGAGAAAATGATTAATTCAATTTAATTGATTTTCTGATTTCTCAAGTTATCTCAATTTTGGAAAAAGAAATATCTTAAGTTTGATTTCTTCTCTCAATTTAATTCTTTTATTTTGTTTTCAATTTAACTCTTTCTTTTGCAGATTAATTCCTCTTTTTGTGATAAATCTCTCTTTGTATATTAATTCATCTTTTTGTGATTAATCTCTTTTTGTAAATTAATTCCCTTTTTAATGATTTAATGACAAATTTATTTATTAATTAAATATGCTAGGATATTTAATTAAATAAATAGGATAGTTGATCAAAATAATTTACTTGGAATGATTAATTAATTAAATAAATATTTAATTAATATTGAGTGATTAACTTTCCATCTAACATTAATGATTGAAAAATTAATTAATTAGGTGCTCAAGGTTGATTAATTGCTTTTGGTTAGGACCTTGGTGATGCTGTCAAGATTAGGGGCCCATGGTTTAGATGACCATTTTTAGGGTATTACAGTTAATAGCAACATTAACACGGATGCAATATCCAACCCCAATATCAGCTATCTTTTATGCACCCTTAATGCTGGGATCAAGGATGTAATATCCAACCCCAATATCAACCCAACAATGCATGAAGGTTTGATGGTGATTATGTATAATCACATCAAGAACACTACTGTCCATCTGAATATAGTTGAGGCCTTCGAGTCAGAAGAGGATCTCGATGACTCTAATGATGAGGAAGGCGAAGGCTATGACACAGAAGCCGAGACAGGGGATGACCCCCAAATTGCTGGGTCAAGCAGGAATAATAGAAAATAAGAGCAGGGGAAACAAAATAAAGGGTCGGCCAATTAGAAGCAGAGAGAGGAGGAAGAGGATAGTTGGTATGAGGAGGATAACGAGATTGATAATGACATGGATATTGAAAGCGAGGAGGTCCAAACCCTTGTGAGCCAGAAGCAGAAAAGGAGGACTCCTAAAACTAAGGATGTGGGAACCAAGAATCGGTCGCCTCTCATGACTGATTCTAAGGATAAGGGCATGATGGGGGAGGATACGACCATGAAGGAATCTCAGAGCTCTGATGTCAGGGAGGTGGGACTGGAAGTGAATCTTGAGACTGCAGGTGAAAAGACTTAGGAAGAGCATCGCCTGGATATTGACTTTTGTATCAATAATGGCATAGATAGCTTCAAACAGATACTCCTCTGGATGCAAAAGGAAATTCCTGGCATTAAAACCAAGCAAGCCCGGGAAGTAGGAAAAAATGAGACTTTACAAGCTTTAGGCTCGAGTAAATTCAATTCCCTCCCTGATTGTCTCAGCGAGCTTACGAAAGCTATTAGTAATATAGAGGAGATCATCAATGCTAATCGAAATAGCTTTCTTAGCCTGGAGAACAGAGCAGGGGCCACTGAAAAAAGACTGGATGAAGTTGAGAACACACTCAAAAAAATTGGTGAGCAAAGTCATAAGATTCTTAAGGCTTCCTCGGATAGTATGAAGGCTCTTATCAGTAAGCTTGAGAATGACCATGGGGATAAGGCTTCAGTGGGCATCATTGAAGTGAAGGAATATACTCCATAAGATAAGGAGACTGGGCTTGGGATAAGAATGCGAACAAGCACCAGAAAGATGCAAAGCCATAGCAAGGAAATTGAGGAAATCAAGCGGGCAGCTGATAATATGGAACAACTGGAGTTGGAAGTTGTTGAAATGCTTCAGAACTTAACCTAAATTTGGGCTCTTTTTGTCAGTCCTTTTGGTTTTTGACTAGTTGTCTCTAGTTTGCTGGCGTTTTTCTCATCAATTGTCTTTTTCTTTGGTGTTGTCTTTTGCGTTTTGCTGCACTTTGATGTAAATCTTTTGATATTTTGGCTGTAATGGGTTTCAGGGGCCCATCAAAACCCGTTTTCCCATATTCAAAAATATTAACACAGAAATGGGCATAAACCAACCTAGATTTAGCAAGAGTGACCGAGTCCGCAGTAAAATAGTTGTCGAACAAGTTCCCAATCCAGCGGAAGATATGTTCATCCCAGAATTCCAGCGGGAGGCTAGGGAGCCTAACCCAAATAGGAGCCATGCGATTGAGTTCGGCTGAGGGGTCAAACCCAAGCTTCCATTTAGCAAGAGTTAGAATATGTTTCCCATAGGCCCAAGAGCCTGAGAGGACAAAGATCAAGTCTTCCTCCACAGTAAATATGAAAAGGAAGAGACCTCCTGGCATAACCGAGATATCCACGCTTCCATTTAACTTCCATCTTCCCTTAGCCCATCGCCTAACCATGTCGATAGATGATTTGAAGGAGAAGAAATCTCCAACTATCGCTAGGTAAAGGGATGAAGCAATTTTATCCATGAGACTATCAGGGAGCTTGATCTGTGTTCCTTCGTTAGTTTGGGTAAAGTTAGACAAAGCCGCTTCCATAGTTGTATAAGTGGACCTTAGAAGAGCACTTTCCATTTGGATTTGGAATCTTTTTTGCCAATCTCCACATTTTTCTCACCGGAATCATTTTCTGGTCTGGGAGGAGGTGTATTCTTCTTGTTTACTTCAAGGTTATCCAATCATTTATCCTCATCTCTCTGACTAGATTCCGTCAGTAGCAAAGATGAAGAGCTAGAAGGAATATCGATCTTGATAGTCTTTTTCATAAGACCTGCAGACAGTGGGGTCCCAGAAGCGGAACCAGGGGCATGTGAACCGACCGTGGTATCGGGAGGGGGGTCTGGTTGCAAGGAGGAGGGGACCTCCCCAAAGGGGGCGGTCATATAGCCGATTCAAATTTGAACGATGCCAGAGGTGGGAAAAAGTTGCAGAGCTTGTTTCATCCCAATATTATAATTTCTAATGTTGATAAAATAATATATATAAAATTATTTCTCTTAATAGATGTTATTTGTTGATTTAATCATGATATATGTTAATTTACATGGGGGTGTTGTATAAAAGAACAAATTCTTATCTCATTTTGTCAATCTCAACATCATATAACATTATCATTCAAACATCAAAGCATCAATTGCAACATTAGTTTACATTCAGATATGCACTTATTGACAAACAAAGGCATCTTACATGGTTGTTTTTTACAAAATTATATAATTAGAATGTAAGAGTTTGATCAAAGGAGAAATCCTTGTCTGAAAACCTCCTAAGGTATTTATCAACACTACATATTTTCATATACCAATTGCAAACATGAAGATGGGTATTTTTCAAGCAATTGAAAGTGTATATTATGCACATAGAGTTTGATTTTATAAACAAGTTTCAAAGAAATATCAACCCCATAGAATATCTACTAGATATCCCACAATATTTGCACACGTGTGATAACTCGCAATTGACAAAAAGGTGTGGCCAATGCTCCAACTAAAACCAAAGAAATAGAAAAATCCATATATCTCAAATAATTTAGTAAAAGAGATTCAACATTGAATTAGTACCATGTAAAATAAAGATGATCAAAGATAACATGTAGATTCTCCATAACTCAAACATCAATACAACTTTAGATTTGATTTTCCACAAAACCATAATAAAGTAACCACAATTCAAGAACCCCATAAGCTACCTTGTAGATATGTTGAGTGATAAGGCACATACCAACACTTCCACAAACAAGAAGGTTACAATCAACCTCCTCAATCCATGCACAAAGCATGCATACAAATCTACAACTATCTCCATCTAGAAAACCTTGAATAATAGTCTCTACACAAATCTACAAAATATAGATTTTAATCGGCGTCCAAAACCTACAAAACCATTCTTCCAAATCTAAAACCATTTATACATCCAGCAACACATAGATTTCAAAAACACCAAATTTATAATCTAGAATGATAAAATGTTATAGATACATGCAAACTCGTAGATTTTAAAATAGGAAATCTAGATAACCCATAGATCCAAATAATAGGAATTTAAAAATATGCAAGTATAAGTATCCAAAAGAATTAGAGGGATTTCTAGAAAATCCAAACCACTAAAATAATAATTCCACAACCATCATTAAGTACAATGGATGGATTGGGTTCTCAAAGAGATTCCAAGTCATCAAACGATGAACTCCATAACCCACACGCAACTAGGGGCTAATAATTTTGTGGTTTCATGAGACTAAGGATTAAAACCGTAAACCAAATATAAGAACTCTTTACAATAATCAACACGGCTACTACTTTATCATGTGACTAAGTTGCCAAAAATATGCACCCAAGATGAAAACTCTTTTAATACATATGACAATAGGATAAAGGAACGCAGCCACCACATTAAAGGGTAATCATATATTTCCAAATAGGAGTTCTAAGTAACCACCATTAACATGCATACACATGGCCAACTCCATTGTACCTCTCCAACATTCCACTAGTGCTTGTCATATTATTTCCTAAAATAACAAACCAAGTCCATTGCAAAATCCCATTCATACAAGGATCAATAAATAGTTAATTCCTTCCAACATATTTTGAAAAGATTGCTAGGATACCAAATAGACAATAAAGAAATACCTAGAACCAAAATGATAATGGATCAATCATATGAAATGGCATGTAAGCACATGATATTCCATTCAAGTATATGCAAACAACTTGCAAGTACATGAAATTCGCATGCAAGCATGAGTGACCGCATGCAAACCAATGTACCATTTTTGCCTAGATAATAAATGTTAGGAAAAGTACCCATAAAAGCCTTATAGGTTAAACCACATCTTCATGATTACTAAGCATTGTAGGAATTTTAATGTTAACCCATATAAACAACACATATAAAAGAAACAATAAGAGACATAGAAGGAAAATCAACCACAAAAAAAATAATGATATAAGTGTATCATAGGAAAACCCTTTTAACAAAAACTTGGTCTCCAAAGTATTAAACCAATGTTTAATTTAGCAACAATAAACATGTTATAATGTCATATCAAGGTCTTTCCTCTATGGAGATCCCTTGATATAAATTTCATAGTATAACCTTGCAAAAAATTATTTATTGTGTATCCATCTCTCCATCAATGTATAGAACCAAAAACCCACCATAATGAGTTATCATGGACCCAAACAAGGTCTAAAAATACTATGGTAAAAATCCATATGACCCACATTCTATTATTTATCATTTACCGCCCATAGAAAGATGTTATATGATGTGTCATAATATGCATCATAAGTGTATCAAGATTCCTAATCCACATTGTAATCTCCCACTTATCAATGCTCTTGTGTCACATAACATCTCTTATAGGTCATATCTTTATTATAAATAATCTTGCACATCCTTCATGGCATAACCCTCTTTTTAGATATTTGGAAGAATTAATATTATTATTAGCTAGGTTTACCCAATGACTGAGTTGTTTGAGCTCACTTAGTCATCTCATGTTAGCTCGCCTCCTCCATACCCCAAAACGTAGAAAAAAAGGAAGACTGGAGCAAAATGTGGTTGGATCACTGGGTTATCTTGTGATATATAAAATATTATTATTAATATGATTATGTTAAGATAATAAAATCAAAAAAATATATTAAATTAAATTAAGTTAAATCAATAAATTAATTAATATATGAAAATAATTAGAAAAAATCAATTAAATATTAAAAAACACATGAAATCCATACATAAATAAATTTGAAAGAAAGAAAGAAAAGGATTTACACATGACATATCATTTATTAAATTCTAAAATATTTAAAAGGAAATAAAACCAAAAAAAACAAAAAAAACTAGCATGCCTATATTTTAAAAAATCTAAGTAAAGTACGCCAAGAGATATCAAGTTTGAAAATATGCAATACTTATATATTCGATGATAAGGTATGAGGTGCAAATAAATTCAATGATAGATGATGTTTTTTTAATAAATTTTGGTTAAATTTGAATTATTGATAGTGAAAATGAGATAAAGGCAATATCATACTTTTTAGAGCTATGATAACAACATTTGTAAAGTATTATGCAAATTTAAAATTTAAAATCATTTATCAAAATGATATTTTAAAAAGGGAAAAAAATCACTTGGTTAATGATTCATACAACAGTAATAGCTATTAAACATCTATACTATATTATAAGCATTGAATTTAGTCATGGGTACAATGTGTAAATAGTTTTTCAAAATTTGTAGGAAATTTTTACGTAGGAAATTTTTACTTTGTTAACCATTTATGCACTGGTACTATCTCTTCATTTTCAATATCACGAAGAAGAACTCAAACTTTGATTGTTGTGTTGGACTTCACGACATATAATGTAGGTATCCCATAGTGTGCATGTAACAACCTAAATGATGGCATGACCTAATGCAATGTGAATGTAATTGAATAATTAATTTTAAAAGTAGCAAGCAACCATTCTTCAAGTGGTCCTTTGTGATAACTAATTTGTGATTGTCCCTTAAGAAATCTCATGAACTTCATAATGAGTTATTCAAATAGGTTGTGTTTTTTTATTGTCATTATTGGCCTAATAGTGACCTTCCAAATACATCCAACAAGGTAAAGGTCTCGAAGCTCATGGTATTGAGAAATTGACCAGTCACATAAATCTATAATCTCAATTTGTAGATTATAAAATTTTACATCTAAGTTCATTTTCACCTTGGAACCATAGAGGAAGTTAAACTATAAAACATAATTATTGAATTTTCTTTGACTATTCTTTGGTCCATTTTTGTCAATTCTATTGACCATTTTTTCTCTCAACCAGTAGTAGACACTGAATTCCTCTATATGAAGGATGACATTAAATGGAAGACGGTAATGGTACTTTGTCAACCAATTGGACACCCATGCATGTGCATTATGTGATATCTTGCTCACCTACATGGAAATCATTTTTAGCTTTTAAATCAATATTGAATGGTAGAAGATAAATATTTTAAACCTAAAGGCAATATATGTTAAGGTGAGTTAATTAGATAAATTTATAGAGATTTTCTTCATTTGAAGTAAATGTATGTTATTAAATAGGAAATAGAAAAGAACAACATATATGTAGCATTTTTCTTTATCATAACACACAAATGATGCAAGGTTACATGATGTATATTTAGAAAATGCTACTTATTTGGAAATCATTTTTTGTTTTTAAATCAATATTGAATAGTAGAAGATAAATATTTTAAACTTAAAGGCAATATATGTTAAGGTGATTTAATTAGATAAATTTATAGAAATTTTCTTCATTTGAAGTAAATGTATGCAATTAAATAGGAAATAAAATAGAACAGCATATATGTTGCATTTCTCTTTATCATAACAAAAAAATGATGCAAGGTTAAAAGATGGAAGGTGGAGGAGGATTGAGGCTCACTTTGCAACCCCAGCCCTGTCTTTGAATTGTCGTGGTCACACTAGTGAGTATTTTCTCACCCTGGGCAAGGATGAAACTGTTCATCCTTCCTTGCCCGAGCATTTATTGCTTCTTCTCCCTCTAGTCTTGCATATTATTGCTGGCCTAAGGCTCTTTTATGGCCCAGTTTTCTCCTGGTGGTTCTAATCCGAATTCGGAAGCAGTGGGCAAAGAGGAAGAGCGGGTCCCCAAGACCTTCAAAGATGCCTTGGTTAACAAGAAAAAGCCACCTGACAAGGTTGCCTTCATCTCGCAACCAATCTGTGCAGCCAACGACCATGGAGGGGAACGAGGTAAGTTTTCTGCTCGCACGAAACTCCTTATCAAGTCGAATTCCCATATGGCTAATGTTAATAAGATGAGAGGGGGGGGGGGGTGAATCATAAAAACTCATTATGCAATATATTTATCAGATTCAACCTCGGTAGCCTTTACTGATATGCAAATATGACTATAAATCATTCAAACTCATAAACATATACACTTAAAATATCATAACACATTTAACACCATATTTAACGTGGAAACCCAAATAGGGAAAAACGTTGTGGGATTTCAGACCCACTACGAAATATACCCTTCTAGAGTATGCTTGGTTAAAAGCCAATCCTGTTACAAATTACATAAACACATTGCTAGATGTGACCCAGTTAAGGGATTTCCCTTAGACTTTTTAGAGTCTTGCACTTTGTTAGAAGTGACCTTGTCAAAGGATTTCAAACACTCATTTAGAATATTACCTTGCTAGAGGATTTACAAATAAGACTATTAGGTCCACTCGGTTAAGAGATTTCTTGTCACTTACAAAATAAATAACAGTATATGATATATCTGCAACTTCACATCTGAAATGCTAAATCAAACTCTATGTGCTCAAAATAATCTTCTCATAAGACTTGTATTGCTCCTTATTGGGCTTCTCAATCTGTTCTTTAATCAGATATTCAATCTTTTGTGCTCGGTGATCACTGCTGTAGTATCACTGTTCTTCTATTTGCTTGCATACATTGTTCATCAACAATTTCTTATTTATAAACAATTCCTCACCGCTTAATCTCCTTGATCACATTTTCCATGATCAATCTTAGCCATCAGATCTTAAAACTTGACTAGGTTCATTGTATCTTTCGATCTGAAAACATTTTATCTCGCCTTGGAACTTGTATTCCTTCCTTGGAGCTTGTGTTCCTTCCTTGGAACTTGTGCTAGGTTATGACCGTTCAATCTTCCATGTAGATCTAACTCCTGTATTTTTGTTGTCGTAGATCCTTAACAAACTTCTTGCACGATATATCAATCATCTATACATCTCCAGCTCATTGGCATCTTTCATTTAATAATGCTTTTATCCATCCAATGCATTCTGTTAATACTCAGTTGTTACTCGGTAAATACTGAACCTTACTCGATAGATATTCTACCTCCTTTAACCGATAGCGATAACCTTAGGGTTTATCAACTAGCATCTTTCTTAGTAACATAGAATAGTATCAAACCTTAACTAATTCTGTAGCTTGAAATCTTTTCTCCTTCTTGTTCAGTCTTCGAATACTCATATATAGGATATCAAAACAATCAAAACAACAAAATCTCATCATTGTCTTACTCAGTAATAGTTGCCCATTGAATAAATTATTACTCCCCTTCATTTTCATTCTTTTTGTGTCACTTACCGACATCTTTATACTCATCAAAATATACTCATTAAGATATGGCAACATCATACTGAATCAGAAAATCAATTGCTTGACATCAATGACAAAATAATATTATTAAGACAGTAATCATCCTTTCTCAGTTATATCCATAATCTTCAACAACCTTCTCAATATCCTCATACCAACAAACTTACTGAAATGCCAACAATCTCCCTTTGTGAAATGCTAACAATCTCCCCCTTTGGCATTGATGGCAAAACCAACTTTAATGGCAATACCAACTTGATTTATTTCAATTGATTCGGCTTCGAATTGTTGTTAATCTTCTCTTGTTGTTATCCTTGAATTCTCCCCCAGTCATTAGTCTTCTCCCATCTTCACCTATTAATCTTCACTAATTAGTCTTCTCCCCCTTTGACAACAATGCCAAAAAAAGTAAAACTAATTCATGATTCCTTCCGCTGTGAAGTAATTTTCTTGCTGAAAATACAAATGTATCATCTCAGTCTCGGTTAGAGCAACTTGTCTTCAATCACTATTTCCTGCACAACTTTAGGTAACCTCCTAAAGTGTGTAAATCAACATCAACTCATAAATAGTTATCTTTTAGATTCATAGAATTGATGCGTTCACTGAACTCTGTCAGTGAGTGCTAGATAGGGGTAGGACCCCTAACTTACTTTTGAGATACTCAAAAGTGTCCCTTGGCAGTGGCTTTGTGAAAATGTTTGCTATTTGTTCCTTTGAGCTAATATATTCCAGCGCAACTTTCTTCTCTTGAACTTCTTCTCTGAGATAATGATACTTTATAGAGATGTGCTTTGTCTTAGAATGCATTACCAGATTCTTTGAAATGTTAATGGCACTAGTATTATCACATAATATAGTTACTGGCTCGGTAACTTTCTCATTCATTCCTTCCAACGGTTGTTTGATCCATGCAATATTGGTACAATTCAATGCTGCAGTGACATATTCAGCTTCAGTTGTTGACTATGAAATGCATCCTTGTTTCTTGCTAAGCCAACTTACTAGTCTGTTTCCCAAAAAGAAAGCTCCACCGCTTGTGCTTTTCCTATCATCAATGTTCCCTGCCCAATCAGCATCAGTATAGACTTTTAAGTCAAAATCATTCCTCTTTTTATATACTAAACCATAATTTTTAGTGCCTCTCAAGTATCTAAAAATTCTCTTGATTGCTGTCATATGGGTTTCTTTGGGATCTGTAGAAAATCTTGCAACTATACCTACTGCATGTGCTATATCTGACTTGCTGTGAACCACATATTGCAACTTTCCAATCATAGACCAGTAAAGTGTCACATCAACAGATGCAGATTCATCATTCTTTGATAGTTTACAATTGGTAGTCATAGGAGTACTTACAGGTTTAGAATCCTCCATTCCAAATTTCTTCAAGATTTCCTTTATATACTTGGATTGAGTAATGAAAATCTCATTTTTCATTTGCAGTATCTGTAAAGCTATAAAATACTTTATTTCATCGATTAATGACATCTCAAATTCTTTGCACATTTCATTTCCAAAGTTCTTGCATAAAGAGTCATTTCCACAAAAAATAATATCATCAACAAATATGGCTGAAAGCAGTATTCCATTGTCTTCATCATTCTTCATATACATGTTGTTGTTTTCACTTGTCCTTATAAATCCAATCTTGATTAAGTAAGAGTGCAGTCTTTCATACCATGCTCTAGGTGCTTGCTTTAGACCATATAATGCTTTGTTCAACTTACATACCTGATCTTTATTCATGTCTTCAATAAATCCTTCAGGCTGCTCAATATAAACTTCTTCTAGTATACCATTTAAAAATGCAGATTTAACATCCATTTGATATACCTTGAAATTTGTGTAAGCAACATATGCTAACAATGTTCTCACTCTTTCAAGTCTTGCCACAGGTGCAAAAATCTCACCATAATCTATTCCTTCTTCTTGAGCATAACCTTTGCAAACTAGTCTTGCTTTATTCCGAATGACCTCTCCTTTTTCATTTAGCTTGTTTATGAAAATCCACTTTGTACCAATCACATTTTTTGCTTTTGGTCTTGGGACCAGTGTCCATGTTTCAGTCTTCTTGATTTGTTCAATCTCTTCTGTCATAGCATTTACCCAATCTTCATTACTAAATGCCTCTTTTACTATTCTCAGTTCAAATTCAGATATCAGACATGTGTTTTGTCTCAGTTTGTTCCTTGTCATCAGTGGATCATCCTTATCTCCTATAATTTGACTTGATGCATGATTTCTTTTGACATACTTGGCTAATATAGGCTTGGTAGGCTCTGTATGATCTTCTTCATCACTCGATAACTGAGTATTTTCTTCATTTTCTTCATCAACTTTCTCGGTAGGACTTCTCGGTTGAACCTATACAAACTCTTCATAATCTTCTGGTTCTTTGGAATTTCCTTCATCATTTCTTTCTGCAAATTCATCGATTTTCACATTTGCACTTTCCACTATTTTGTTAGATGATTTGATCAGACATTTAAATGCTTTACTTCTAGAAGAATAACCAAGAAATGTTCCTTCCTTGCTTTTCTGATCAAACTTTCCATTTCTGTCATCTTTGTGAACATAACATCTGCTTCCAAATATTTTAAAGTAACTTACATTAGGTTTCTTGTCATACCAGATTTCATACAGTGCCTTCAAAGTTCCTTTCTTCAGTTGTACTCGGTTTAGGGTGTAAACTGCAGTGTTGATCGCTTCTCTCCAAAATGTTTGAGGTACCCTCTTTTCTATCATCAGGGTTCTGGCACAATCTACAATTGATCTATTTCTTCTTTCAGCTATCCCATTTTGCTGAGGTGTTCTCGGTGCAGATACTTGTCTCTTTATACCATGATCATTGCAAAATAGGTTAAATTCATCAGAAATGAATTCTCCTCCTCTGTCAGATCTTAGACATTTAAACTATCTTCCTGTTTCTTTTTCCACTCTAGCCTTGTACCATTTGAGCATTTGAAAGGCTTCCGATTTCTCTTTTAAAAACATAACTGACATCATCCTTGAGTAATCATCCACAAATAATATAAAGTATTTATCACCATAATAACTTTGAACTTTCATAGGACCACAAAGATCAATGTGCACGAGATCTAAAATTCCTTTAGAAGTGTAGGACTTACTTGTAAAGCTTGACTTTGTCATCTTACCCATCTGGCATCCTCGACATATTGCATTCTCAGGTTTTCCCAAGCTCGGTAGACCTCTTACTTGGTGCTTCTTACTTATTTTGATCAGGTTATCAAAATTTACATGAAAAAACCTTTTATGCCATAACCAGGTATCTTCTATTTTAGCATACAGATAATTGTTCCGAGTTGAGTCAAGATGAAATGTACTACCTTTTGTTTGTGTCCCAGTAGCCGCTAGCTTTCCATGTTTGTCGTGAACTTTGACACTTCCTTTCTAAAATTCTATTTGGTATCCTGTATGGTTTAGTTGTGCTACACTCAACAAATTGTATTTCAAACCTTCAACCCAGTATACATCATCACATTTAGCATTGTCAAGAAGTGTGATAGAACCTTTACCTTTCACCAGACATGGTGCATCATTACCAAATCTTACATAGCCTCCATCATAGTCTTCTAATTTAACAAAATTGTGTTTATCACCTGTCATGTGATGTGAGCATCCACTATATATGATCCAAGAATCATTTTTTATTTATGTGATATATCAAGGCTTTTTCCTCATACCTTTCTTCATCTGATCCATCTTTGATAGCCACATAAACAACTTCCTCTATCTCAGTCTCATCAGATTTGTCATCGTTGGATTCCTCATCGGCTACTAGGCATGTCTTTCTATCTCTCCTTCTGAAGTCTCGATGTCCTCTGTATTGGTTGTCTTTCTGTCTGTCATCTCAGTATTCTCTCTTTTCACTAGATTCTTTGTCAGGACAGTTAGAACCCATATGTCCTATTTTATCACAGTTAAAACATTTTAAAGGTAACTTTCCTTTATACTTACCTTTGCCTCTTGGTAACCTTCTAGCTAATAATGCTTCAAACTCTTCTTGCTTTCTGATCTCCTCATATAGTTTGTGTACCTCTTCCATGTTTTTGCGAAATCTCTCATTTGCTCCACTATGATTTCCTTCAGTATACTTGTACATTCTATCATTGTACTCATCAAATTCACCAAGATGAAAAGAACTGAATGCATATTCAACTTTATTTACCGAAGACCCACTGTTATCAAAATTACTTAACTCAAATGCATGTAGCTTACCGATAGTAGCATCCAAGGATACTGACATGTTTGGTACAGACCTTAATTCATTGATTGTAGAGACTCGAATGGCATAAGTAGGTAGAAGTGTTCTGAGCAACTTACTTGTTACATCCTTTTCTTCAATAGTTCCTCCTACTCCTTTGATTTGATTGACAATTTCCTTTAACCTTGTATTGTATTGGGTTATGTTCTCACCTTCATTCATTCTCATGGATTCAAGTTGACCTCTTAGACTATCTACTTTTTCTCTCTAAACATGTTCATCACCACCATACACAGATATAAGCTTGTTCCACATTGCTTTGGCACCAGTGCAGCCTTCTAGATCATTAAACTCTAAGTCAATTAATGTTGATGTTATCTCAATCATTGCTTGAATATGCTCTTTCTTTGCCTTTATCTCTTCCATTGTCATCGGGTAGGTGCTAGGTGCACTGTAATAATTCTCCAGATAATATATTGCATATTCTCCAATTCCTGATAAGTGCAGCTTCATCCTTTTCTGCCATGTGGAGAAACTAGACTTGTTCAACTTTGGTGCACCCCTTTTATACATCTTCAAATCTTTCCTCAAGTACCTTTTAACTTTTCTTCTAGAGTCCAAAGCTCTGATACCAATTGCTAATAAGATGAGGGGGGGGGGGGGGTGAATAATAAAAACTCACTATGCAATATATTTATCAGATTCAACCTTGGTAGCCTTTACTGATATGCAACTATGACTGTAAATCATTCAAACTCATAAACAGATACACTTAAAACATCATAACACATTTAACACCAGATTTAACATGGAAACCCAAATAGGGAAAAACCACTATGAGATTTTGGACCCACTAAGAAATATACCCTTCTAGAGTATGCTCGGTTAAAAGCCAATCCTGTTACAGATTACATAAACACATTGCTAGATGTGACCCGGTTAAGGGATTTCCCTCAGACCTGTTAGAGTCTTGCACTTTGTTAGAAGTGACCCTGTCAAAGGATTTCAAACACTCATTCAGAATGTTACCTTGCTAGAGGATTTGCAAATAAGACTATTAGGTCCACTCGGTTAAGAGATTTCCTGTCACTTACAAAATAAATAACAGTATAAGATATATCTGCAACTTCACATTTGAAATGCTAAAGCAGACTCTATGTGCTCAAAATAATCTTGTCATAAGACATATCTTGCTCCTTGTTGGGCTTCTCAATCTGTTCTTTAATCAGATATTCAATCTTCCGTGCTCGGTGATCACTGCTGTAGTATCACTGTTCTTCTATTTGCCCGCATACATTATTCATCAACAATTTCTTATTTATAAACAATTCCTCACCGCTTAATCTCCTTGATCACATTTCCCATGATCAATCTTAGCCATCAGATCTTAAAACTTGACTAGGTTCATTGTATCTTTCGATTTGGAAATGTTTTATCTCGCCTTGGAATTTGTATTCCTTCCTTGGAGCTTGTGTTCCTTCCTTGCAACTTGTGCTAGGTTATGACCGTTCAATTTGCGCTATAGATCTAACTCCTATATTTTCATTGTTGTAGATCCTTAACAAACTTCTTGCATGACATATCAATCATCTATACATCTCCAGCTCATTGGCATCTTTCATTTAATAATGCTTTTATCCATCCAATGCATTCTGTTAATACTCGGTTGTTACTCAGTAAATACCGAACCTTACTCGATAGATATTCTGCCTCCTTTAACCGATAACGATAATCTTAGGGTTTACCAACTAGCATCTTGCTCGGTAACATAGAACAATATCAAACCTTAACTAATTCTATAGCTTGAAATCTTTTCTCCTTCTTGTTCAGTCTTTGAATACTCATATATAGGATATCAAAACAATCAAAACAACAAAATCTCATCATTGTCTTATTCGGTAATAGTTTCCCATTGAATAACTTTTTACTCCCCTTCATTTTCATTCTTTCTGTGTCACTTACTGACATCTTTATACTCATCAAAATATACTCATTAAGATATGGCAACATCATACTAAATCAGAAAATCAATTGCTTGACATCAATGACAAAATAATATTATTAAGACAGTAATCATCCTTTCTCAGTTATATCCATAATCTTCAACAACCTTCTCAATATCCTCATACCAACAAACTTACTGAAATGCCAACAATCTCCCTTTGTGAAATGCTAATAGCTAATGGAATTTTTGTTAAAAAAACTAGAGTCAAAGATACGACAATCTTTCTTATTGCTTTAGACTTTCAATTTTTAACCTCCCGCAATTATTTGAATGCTTGGCTTAACAACGTCTGGGTAAAAAAATTAGGGTTCTCCTCATTTTGTAGAATAGTCCAAAAGGGTTTATTCATCATTTTTTTCAACAACCCCAACCACCAGAAGGAAGTGGTTAGGAAACAGTTTTGGTAAATTGGGAAAGGGTGTTTTAGGGATTTGGGTCGGTCGCCAGATGCCAATGGAGATGAAGTTGTGGTTCTCTCTTTCCCAAGATGGGTTATTGTGCATAACATACCCCCTATATATGGAGTTTTATTCCTAAAGCTATGGAAAACCTTGGCAATGTGTTAAGAATGGATGACTCCCCTATTGTTCTCCTGCACATTGATGCGAGGCTTTTGATCTCCCTTAATCTAGGGCAAGATTTGTCAAATAATCTTATTTTCGACCTTGGACATGATATTGTTTCTTGCCTAGTGAAATACCTTGGGGGAATTAATGTGTGCTTCCTTTGTCATCCAGAGGGGCACATGAGGAAGAATTGTTTGTTGCTAAAGAGAAAAAAATCGTCCCCTCCGATTGCTGACTCTCAGCCCGTACCCTCTGATTTACCTATTGCTTCCCCTTCACCTGTTGATTCCACCCCTCCCTCCCAGAATCCCTTCCTATTGAGCCTCCTTCCCCAATCTCCTCTTCCGCCCTGCGCGTTGGCCACCTCATTCATGATTCTTGGCCCAACCAACCCACCCACCGCACCCTTAATGCCTAGCAGCTAGCTTTGCAAATTATTAACAAGATGGCAGTTGTTAAAAGAAAAATTCAAAAACTTTTAAATATGAATGAGGATAAAAATTGTGATCTTCTAGCTGACTTCATCAAAGATGAAGTTTTAAGGGATATTGGAATCAAGAACTCTGGGAAGCATGAACAAAATTCTAATCTGAATGAGGGTGATGCCACAGATGCCATGGCATACATTACCTCTAGGGTTGAGGTGATGCCTGGTAGGGGGTTAGGTGGAAACTCAGATGTGTGCTCATCTTACAATACTTATGTTAATGATATGAAGAACTCTAATGAAGATATGTTTATTATCAAAAAAGCGGTTTCCCCTGGTACTCCTCTTATTGATGTGATTTTATCTATCGAGCCTTCGGACACCCCCCCATTTTAGGCAACCCCTAAGTGCTACTAGTAGTGAGAACCCTATTATCGGTGACCTCACCCTCACCCAGACTAGTGACATTGAGAACTTGAACAAACCGCAAGGCCCTGTGACTGATGATGATGTTGAGTGGAAAAAGTGGGTTATTGTCCCCTTCAGAAAGTCAATTTCAAATTATCTCCTAGAACAAGCCATGAAGATATAGGCCTTAGGAAAACTAAAGCTAAAAAGAAGAAACTGATCGAGAAAGGCAACAATCATATTCCCCTTCCTTTGGGGACAAAGCATGGCCAGGAAGGTAAAAGGAGAAGAGGTCGGCCTAATGGGTCAAGTAATAAAAAAGATAAATTGGGTCAAAAAGGAGATATGCCCAAATGGTATGATGCATTTAGGGCTACAATGGATACTACCCCATAATACTTGGTTGATGGAATTGAAATGTGGTTCTTGGAATGTTAGGGGACTTGAGTCCCTGACAAGAAATATACTATTAAAAGATTCCTTAAAATGATTGGCAATCTAGACATTCCCCTTTTACAAGAGATTAAGACGGTGAAATTCTCTCTAGATGTTAATCTTAAATGCATATGGAAGGACAAAAATCATTTTGTCACCAATCATGTGAAAGGGAAAGGTGGGACAACCATCTTAATCTGCAATAAATGGGCTAGATATGTACTTAGATGGGGATGCTCCTCATGCAATAGAGTTGTGTGGGTTATTATGAAACATAAGGACAAGGAACTCGAGGTAGCCTCCATATATGCACCTAATGACCACAGAGACAAGATTGATCTATGGAAATGGATTGCACAGATGGAGGATACCCCTTGGATCTTGGGGGGTGACTTTAATATGATTGAACAAGCTCAAAAAAAGACTGGTGGCAATATGTTTGACTGGAAACCTAATGAAAAATTCTTTTGGTCTTGGATGGTTCATAAACTTAGACCGAATGACCCCTTGGCAAGTAAGAAGAATGAGAACAAAGGTATATGGTATACTTAGTGTAATTTCCAACAGGGAATTAAGAGGATCTACAACAGGTTAGATAGATTCTATTACAATAAAGACATCCTCCCAACCTCTAAGGATTCCATTGGATGTAGTGTTAGGTTGATTCTCTATACTCTTTCAGACCACCACCCTATCATTGCATCCTTCTGCCTTAAACAACCCCTTCCTCAACAATTTTTTGGCAATGAATCATTCTCCCTATACACCTACTTGCTGGAGGATGAAGATATAACTTATGCTCCTTACATCATTAGAAAATTCAACTCTTGGGTCCCCAATTATCATAATGTTGTTGTTAAATGGAATGCATACACAAAGAGCTGGAAATCCCTCTTTCAGACCGTGGGCAAGACAAAAGCTAAGGACTATAGGAAAATGGAACTTGATTTGCATAATACTCTTGTAAAAGCTGAATATGATTTGCAATGTCATCCTAAACAACATGACATTGCCAAAGTTCACAGTATTGCTAAAGATGGACTGAGGAGAATTCAAAACAATAAAATTCAAGGTATGAAGGTCAGATCTAGGATTAACTGGATTGAGCATGGGGACAAAGGATCCAAATTTTTCTTCCAATATCTCAAAATAAGGAAGCCAAGGAGAATATTGATCATATTTGTGTGGATGGGGTGAGCACCACTAATCAACTTGAGATCATCCAGGCCTTCTCTCAATTTTACTCTAAGCTTTTCACTTTTGAAAACCTAGGGCTCTATCATGAGAAAGCTAGGGGAAAAATCAGTAGTTCATCCCCCAGAAACTTGATGTAGGTGTCTGTCAGCTATTGGATAAAGAAATATATGTTGAGAAAGTGACAAGGGCCATCCAAGCACTCAATAATGATAAGGCACCAGGCCTTGATGGCCTCCTTGCTGAATTTTATAAGAAAAATATAGATTAGATAAGTATAGATCTCCTTCAGGTCTATAAAGAAGTCATTTCTAGAGGTTCCTTGGGCAAGAAGATCAATAGTGGAGTTATTAAGCTCATCCCTAAGGATGGAGACAAATCACTTCTAAAAATTGGAGACCTATCACCCTGTTGAATGCCTCTTACAAAATATTGGCTAAAATCTTGGGCAAGAGAATTGAGGGGATCCTGCCGAAAGTTGTAAATATCACTCAAATTGGGTTTGTAAAAGGGAGGTATATTCTAGAAAACTTGATCACTTGTTGGGAGGCTATGAAATGAGATAATGACTCTAGCCAAAAGGGATCGATGTTGTTGATTGACTTTGAAAAAGCCTATGATAGGATAGAATGGAGTGTCATTCTGATGATCTATATGCACTAGGATTTCCATAGTTCTTTTGTCATATGATTAAAACCCTCATAGTGATGTTAAGGCTTATGTTGAGATAAATGGGCACAAGTCAGGAAATTTATAGCTTTCTAGATCTATAAGACAAGGATGTCCCTTAGCCCCAACCCTGTTTGTCATTGCAACCGATGCCCTACATTATCTTATGAGAGATGACTCTTTTTCTAATGGAGTGTATGGTATAACATTACCTAATAAGGAATATCTTCTGAATGTTCAATTTGTCGATGATACTGCCATTCTACTCAACCTGGAGAAGGACAACCTATTTGCCCTCATGGTCAAGCTTGATTTATTTTGTGAAGCATCTAGTAGCAAGATCTCATTGTCTAAATCTATTATGCTCGGATGGGATCCCCAACCACCTGAATGGCTCAACACTTTTCCATTAGCATGGGAGGTCCCAATCACCAAGTCGGGTATTTAGGTATACCTTTTGCTATGAATCCAAATATGAAGGACATGTAGGATTGGATTAAAGTCAAAATAGACAAAAAATTAAGGAACTGGAACAAACAATACTTGTCTGTGGCTGGTAGATTCCAAGTTTGCTAGAAGATATTGTCCTCGTATAACATATACTACACATCAACATGGCTATTTAGAAATTATCAATTTGCCTTTATTCAGAATATCATCAAAGAATTATTGTGGTCTAATGGTGTAGGAGGTAGGAAAAGATAGGCTGTTATTCAGAATCAACCACATGAAACCACCAGGAAACTATAAACAAGATCTACCATGAAGAACAAGCAACTATCGGTACATACCGGTAAGAATACTGAAACTGCACAAAGAACTAAACAAGAACAATACTGAAAGGAAATGTTTTTAGTTGATGCAAGATTTGTCATCAACCGATGATGCTCCTGCATCAAACAACTCAGGTAGAAAAAGATGTTCTATGAGAGGCAACTCATGAACATCTAAAAGGATTCAAAATGATTATCCCATGCTCATTTCTGATCCAAACATCTTCTTTATCTGCCAATCTTTGCTTTATCTCTCCCGGTGCTTCAATTGGCTTCTCTAATCTATGACTCTCTTTGTTTCTCTTTCTTTGCTTCAGATCTGCACATTGCAATTCTGATTTGGTTCTGCCACAAGACTTTATCTGGTTTATTACCATCAGCTCCCTGTCATCTGATTCCATCTGTCCATTAGACTCATCTATCAGATCCTTTTGTCAACTCATGTCACCCTTTGGTATAATCTCTGCAACTAGTTCTATCAGATCTTTCTTCAAAACCTTCGGTATAACCTCTGCAACTGGTTATGTCAAACCTTTCGATATAACCTCTACCACTGGTTCTTTCAAACCTTTCGGTATAACCTCTGCCACCGATTTCCTGCAACTTTTCTCAGGACTGAGATTCTTCACCTCCTTCTCTTTCTCCTTTAAATAAATCAATGTGAACTTCTTCCCATCCTTTTCAATAGTAACTAGGTTTCTTCTACAATCATAAATAGCTCCTCTATCATACTGCCAAGGTTTTCCCAACAAGACATGACAAACATTCATTGACACAATATCACATAAAACTTCATCTTCGGAAGGCCCAATATTGAAACTCACCCAACACTGCTCCTTTATCTCTATCTTCTGATCATCTTGTAACCAACTTACCTCATAAGGACAAGGATACTCAAGTCTCTTCAACCCAAACTTCTCAACCATCTCCTCAGATACAAAATTATTAGTACTTCCACTATCTACAATAACCTTGCAACACTTACCACCTGATTTGCATACCGTCCGAAAAATACTCTTCCTCAGAGTAGATCCAGTATCCTTTCGTCTGAACATAAGGGATTCTCCTTTCTCTGGTGCATAGTCAGATCTGATACCATCCAGTTCTTCACTTGCCACACAACTTCTTGCCATTCCTTGCTTACCTTCATAGGATCTATGTCCGGTTTCTCCACACTTGAAACATTTGCTAAGAAATTCTCTATGGGTACTGTTGTTACCTTTCCTCAGTGTCTTTTGCTCCGGTTCTTTACTCCACTTAGGTTTTGCCTCTTCTTCAACCGATTTCTTCAGACTATCATTCATCTTGAATTTCTCCTTTCGCTTATTCAGTTGTATTCTTCTCACCTTCTGCTCAGCCTTCAAACATACTGGTAAGCTTCTTCGACTGTTGAAACCTTCAACATACTCATCTCATCTTGAATGTTAAAAGCAAGTCCATTGATGTACCTCGCCACCTTTTCTCTGTCAATCTCTCTATCTAGATTTGATTACCACCTTGTAGAATTCCTCAGTATAAACCTTCATAGTCATGTTTCTCTATTTCAGGTTCTACAACTTCTTGAACAACTCCAGTTCATAGTGTCCCGGTATGAACTTGGCCTTCAACCTTGCAACCATTTGTCTCCACTAGGTGATCTTCAATTCACCATTCTCCACTCTGTCTTTCTTTAACTCTTTCCACCACAAGGCAGCATGCCCTTTCAACTTGGTATGTGCCAACCGGACTCTGTGTGGGTCTTTGACATCCTCAAACTCAAAGTAGTCCTCCAACTCTCCGATCCAATCGATCAAATCCTCTGAGTTCAACATTCCGAAAAAGTTAGAAACTTTAACTTTATGCATTTTACTTGCTCGCACCACTAATCTTAGGAATATTTCCTCTCTCTCATCTTCTGGTCCTTCAGCTTCCTCAAGCTCTTCATAGGCTTCCTCATATTCATCCATAGAATCAGGGTTTCTTCGCAAAGCAGGCAAAGCATTCCAGATTTCATTCCTCACTTTGTTTTTGAAGTCTTCCATCATTTGTTCTACCCTCCGGGGGTTTGTTCTCCTCAGTGACATCTCTCCTTCCACTCCAGTGAACTGCCTCAACTCGACGATCTGACTACTGATTTCATTTGCCTCCCCTCAGTGATCTATTGAACATACACACAACCTGCCTCCAATCATCGATCTGTCCACCTTAAGGAATGCCTCAATGTTCACAAATGATTCTTCCACCAGCCAGTCCATAACCAGCTCTAATACTAATTGAAGCAGCCATAACTGGTAAAAACCCTCAAAAGAGTCAACTGGCTTATGGAATAAGAGAGACACAACGAAAGCAATAAGAAAACATAACAAATGCACATAAACATATCAGATTATAGCCTTAGAACTTCTGATAATCATCTGATGATCTTCATATTATCATCAAAGAACATCCGATAGTTAACCAGTTACATGCAGGCTTCAAGCTAGATACAATCCCATCGGGACTCTAAGAATCAACCAGATAACAACATGTGAATCTCAATCCTTATTCTTAGTTCTACCTCCCCTTCCCTCACAAATTATTACATAATATCATATTTATACCCACCGAAACATGTCTGGGTCGACCTCAAAGGATTACATTCACCAATGCAGGAAAATGAAATGTGTAATTAGGTCGACCTTGAAGATTTGAGAAATCTTTTTGAAAAAATAACAACCAAGTGATGTGGTTCAGTAAGAAGGTCGACCACACACCAAAGAACATCGAGCAAGACCCAAGATGGATCCACATACCAAGAATCGCGTCGGTAATGAAGGAAAACCAACCGGTAAGCACAAGAACTGTCCCGGGAACCCAAAAATAGCCAACCAGAAGCGATGACTGACCGAAGAAGAACCCAAATGAACTATAAATCTGGAATCAACCACATGAAATCACTAGGAAAATACAAACAAGATCTGCCATGAAGAACAAGCCACTACCGGTACATACCGGTAAGAATACTGAAACTACACAAAGAACTAAACAAGAACAAAATAGAAAGGAAATGTTTTTGGTTGATGCAAGATTGCTCATCGATTGGGGATTCTCCTACATCACATAGGATGCTTACGAAGTCTCGCAAGAGACTCATTTATTATGATTTTTTCTCATAGGTTACAGTTGTGATGAGATTGGCCAGAAGGAATTTGGATGATCTAGTGCGAGATGGATGTGCTAGGGTCTTTAGATGGGAGTTATCCCATGACTTTACTTGGACCAGATAGAATGAGGATAAATCCGCCTTTGAGATGACCCTACATAAATTTATGAGAGAAATGCAAGGAACAAAATTGGTGATTCACAACAGCAAGTGGACCTTATCCCAATGGTAAAGATCTTTTCCCACCCATATCTGAGACAGATACAGGAAGGCAAAATATTGGTATGGATGGAAGGACACAAGGGCTGGACAGCGTGGAATCAAACCATTGCAGGGATCCTTGACTTATTGGATCATGTTCTTGTTTTTTTCCTATATGTATATCTAAGTCAATGTAATTTTTGCAACTCTATTTGAACTCTGTGATACTGTGAAAGTGAGAGGGATATAGCTGGCTTTAGAGACTCAGTGGGAGAGACAACTGTATTTGATGATTTGATCTAACACTCATCGTATATTCCTTTTGTATTGACTCCATGATCTTTAATAGGAAAAAAAAAGATGGAAGGTTACATGAATTTTATTTATAAAATGATGCAAGTTGTGAAATGGAAATAATCAAATAAACTTGATTTAGGTCAATCTTAAACCATTTTAGTTAAAGTTTCTTTCATAGACATTGTGAACGGAAATGATTGTATATTAAATGTTAGAGATTATTATTGTGATAAAAATAAGACATTTATTAGTGATAATTTATTTCATACTAGTTTTGATTTTTTTGATATTAGAAAACATAAAGGTCATGGAAGCAAATTTGAAGAAAAATATATTACATTAATTTTTGAGATTTTTTAATTGTCATTTTCTTTATGCACAATACAATGGATGATTTTTTATATATGTAATATTATGAGAAAGTTCTATTAGGTATGATATTTATATTAAAAAACTTAAAAGTCATGGAGGAAATTTGGAGAAAAATATATTACATCAATTATGTTCTAAAAATTTCAATATGTTTTCTTCAGCTTTACGCTTGACAAGTTGTCTACACTTTTCCATTTTTTCATAACAGTCATAAGTGAATGCCAACATTATTTTCAAACCTTCCAGAGCCTTTACATGAGATACTGCAACAAATGTCAATCACATTCTTTCTCTTGGTCCTATATCAACTATGGCTTTTGAAAGAGCCAATCCTTGAGATTTATGTATTGTCAATACCCACACCAATCTTAATGGTAATTGATATGTTCTACCCCTTTGCATTGTTGTTATTGGAATTGTTTTTGGATGGTTATCTTCAAATGGTATTCTTGAATAATTGTAACACTCAACCATGACATATGTTGGTGGTTCAGGTGGGGAACTTCCTTGTTTGTAGACAATATTTTGAATATATCTGAGAGCTCCATTTACAAGTCCTTCTTTTATCCAAAGATTTGGAGTCAACATGGCCCTTGATTTCCTACTAATCAATATCTCTAGATCAAGTTCATCACTTGAGAAATCTTTTGTTGAATGTGCACTTGCTACTTTTGTTGCAACATTGCATGCAATAGGATGCTTCAATGAATATAGCATTTTCTTAATATGATTATGAATATTTTCATTCATGGAGAACAAATGGATAATATTGTTAAACTCAACATTACTTGCAGTTGCATGTAAAAAAATGTGTGTGTAAACTATTTAAAAGATAAACTAAGCAATTGACAGACACATATCTCAACCACACTCAAGATTAGGACGTTAAAAAGGAATAAATTAGATAAACAAAATAAAGTTGATTAAAATGCAAACTCCATATTCCTCCTTCAATTTGATTGTCCCCTCCTCTGATTCGATGTATGCTTACTATACTGTATATACTCGATTGTGCTCCATGATAGTGAATGCAAGTTAGAAAACTAAGCAAGCTGTGATACAAAATACTATGCTAAATGGACGTGTTTATGCAAAAGAGTGTGAGCATTTATGCATTATGAGGGTATGAAAATGAAAGTGGATGCATTTTTGAAGAAAAATGTGGGGTTTAAATAGACTTGAACGAGAGATGGAGGGGCATGAGAATGAGACACGTGTCCCTGAGAAGGGCAAGTGTCATGGATGATAATGACACGTGTCCTTAAGAAGGACACGTGTCATTGGAAGGAATGACATGTGTCCCTGAGAACACATGTCCATTTGGGAATGAGACACCCAAATTGAAAGGTTCTATTAAAAAAGAGACTGAAAAAGGATGCAATTCTCATGTTTGAGGAAATTTGAGATATTTTCCCAAATTTTAGGAAATTTTCCCCAAATTTTAAGAAATTTGGGATATTTTAGGGAATTAAAGATATTTTGGGAATATGCACACATATAGTGAGGGAT
This sequence comes from Cryptomeria japonica, assembly GCF_030272615.1. Lineage (NCBI taxonomy): Eukaryota > Viridiplantae > Streptophyta > Pinopsida > Cupressales > Cupressaceae > Cryptomeria > Cryptomeria japonica. The sequence goes on along the minus strand of NC_081412.1, from coordinate 344,983,350 downwards.
AAGGGATAGGGTTGACTAAACCCTTGGTTAGCTAGGTGGGTCAGGCTAGGCGAAGGGTTACACAAGGGTTAAAGTTAGGAGACATGTGGGAAAATAGAATTAATTAATTATATGGGAGAAATTTAGAAGAAAAAAAGTCAATGTGAATTGAATAATCAAATTGCAAAATTTGGTATATTTAATAGAAGTGTTCAAATTTAATTAATTAATTAATTTTAATTACCAATCAATTAATCAAAAGTAGACTATAACATAATTAATAAAATTAATTGGCTAGAAGGAAAGACTTACCAATTAATTAAATAATGCGTAATTATTTAATTAAATGCGCTTGGGATGACTAAATTCAATTAATTAAATTAATCAAATTTAGGTGTCTACATTTTGCCCCTCTTTGCAATGATGCTAGAGTAGCGTCGGTGCAAAGACAAAAGACACTAGCAACCTGAAGAACAAGGTGCAAGAAAAATGCCTTAGATGGACAAAAGGACAAGAAACAAGTTAGCAAGCGAGAACGACACTTGAAAAGATGATTGCAGGAAGAAATGAGAAGAAAAATGGTCCCAAAGGGACTGAGATGATGAAAATAGGGCTTTGGGAAGCCCTATATTAGCATATTTGGAAATTTACTATTCATTTTTATTGTATATAGGAGAGATTTAAGAGAAAATTAGAGCCCTTTCAGATTTTCTTTACGCAATTGAGAGCTTTGAGTGCATTGGACTAGATGACATCTAGGGAGATCTCGAGGTATCGTGTGGATGTGGTGGCAAGTGTCAAACGGAGCATGCGACCTGATCAAGAGGTATGTCTTGAAAAACTTTAGTTTTGATTTTGTTTTTATACATTTATTAGCATTTAATGTCATAGAAACAAGGATCATGTTGGTTCGTGAACCATGAGATTGTGTGCTGAAGTGGTAGGAATGCGTTCATGTCGCTCACGCATGTAAGCGAGACCAGGTAGATTAGGGGTAGGATCGGGAACGCGATCCCACGAAGGTGGGTTCACTGAGAATGATAGCGGGATCATGATCTCGCTATTCTAATGCCAATGAGATTGCAATCCCACTATTAGGGAAGAAGGGAAGAAAGAGAGAAAGGAGGGATGTGATCTTGTGATGGCAAGAACACTATAAAGGATGGTGAGAACGTGATCTCACTATCCAAGAAACAGTGGGATTGCCTTTCTTTTATCAGAATAGGTAGACAATGCCTCAAACAACAACAAAGAAGGGAAAACAAGAGGCAAAAAGATAATCTAAAATAAGATAGATAGAAGAAAAGATTCTTGACATACTGATTTGCTTGGATGTAGTGGAGTGTGGATATCCTAGTGAGTTGAGAGAGGAGTTTAGCTATCTTGAGAGTAGTTGAAGGATTCGAGCTTGCAGATTGGGCTCAAATTGATGCGATCGGGTTAGGTCATCTGGCACATATGCCACACATTCAATCCCATATGTCTATGTTGATTGCACTAGAATAGAGATGGAGGAGAAACACAACTACTTTTCACATGCTGATTGGGTAGATTATTGTCACCAACGAGGACGTATATTGTATCTTGAGACTTCCGATTCGAGGAGTTAGGGTTATTGCAGATATGAAACCCCTGGATGATGCTATACAGAGATTGGTTGGAGTAGGGGTACAACTACGCCATGGACAGTTGTCATTGGATTAGTCTTTACAACAGGAACCTCCTGATCGACACATTTATTTTTTTATATGCGCATTGGTTAGCGACTTCATTTTGCTAGATAGAGGTGGATGATCAGTTGTTCTAGGTATGATTTAGGTTTGTATTAATGTTATAGATGGTGGTAGGTTGATGGCTTGGGGGACTCTCATTTTGATTGTGTTATACAAAGAGCTCCATTAGATATGTTATCATGGCGGTCATAGTTTTGGCTACATGAATCTACTCCAGGTATGGGCATGGGATTATTTTGCAGTGACTCAACTAGTAGGGCATGCAGACAAAGCAACATATTTGCCTATTGTATACAGTTATCGATATGGTTTGCATTATGAGGAGACTGAGGATATTGACTATTGGAGAGTCATTTTTGACATATTAGATGCTTCTCATATTCCATGGCAACCATACATGTCACTAGCTGTTTGGCTAGATGACCATCATCACATTCCATATAATATTACTCTTATGTACATTTTCGGCAAGAGGGAGCATGTGATAGAGAGATATAGACCTAATAGGGTCCAACGTCAATTCGGTTTTGTATAGGATTTTCCTGAGGCACCCCACAAGTTCAAATGAACTATGAGAGAGCAAGATCCATAGTGGGGTGCACTTTTGAGAGGCAACCATGCTCTTATCAATGAGTGGACACATTTAGTGCCCACAATATGGGATCCCAAGGCAGGGGTTGCAGATCCTAGTGTTACAGATGCCTACATAGCATGATGGGCCCAACATAGACCTACTCAAGTTGGGAGAGTAGGTTCAACACCATTGGAGAGTGGGAGGAGGGAGGCATGAGCTTGAGGTATCAGATGAGACGCTTATCACCCTTCCAGGGGTAGAGCGGAGGTAGCAACTGCCACAGTTTTGAGATGGGCACAAGGTATTCCAGCGACACTAGTAGTGCCAACTAGGAGACACAGAAAAACTAGAGGACAAGAGAGGAGAGGAGGAGGAGATGATATAGGAGGTGAGGGGGTAGGGACAATAGAGATAGAGGCCCAAGCCATGGATGTTGATGCCCCAATACCCACACTAATACAGACTCAGGGACAAGGACAACAGAGGAGCACACTGAGTTAGGTGTGTCCCAACAAATAGAGGAGAGAGGAGAGGGTTTTGTGACACCCAGATTCAGAGGCACGAATCCATTCCTTATAGGAGGAGAGAGGAGAGGCTGCAAATTATGACCATTGAGAGGGATAGCCTCCATAGAGAGAGGGATATAGCAGAGTAGGCTAGGATTTAGCTTCAGGCTGAGAGAGAGAGATTATTGCAGGAGCGAGACACGACCACAACTGTGAGGGATTCTATTGAGCATGCTAGGTGGAGGACGAAGGAGATGGTGGAGAGGTATAGGAGAGAGAAGGATGCGGCCTGGCACTAGGTTGATGGAGGAGGAGGAGGAGAACAACTGTGAGGGATTCTATTGAGCATGCTAGGTGGAGGACGAAGGATATGGTGGAGAGGTATAGGAGAGAGAGGGATGCGGCCTGGCACTAGGTTGATGGAGGAGGAGGAGGAGAGGAAGTTTTGGCAGTGATGGTAGAGAGACAAGGGACATATATTTAGGCTCTTTCCTACCAGGCTGGATGGTATAGGGCTTAGTATGAGAGAGCCATTCTTACATACCTGCACGAGGTGTATACAACTCCACCTAGAGCGAGAGGATCTAATTCTTCACATAGGGGAGGATCTAGTGGAGGGTCAGGGAGATCTAATCGGAGTACTGGTGGGTCTAGCAGGATAAACATACACAAGGCAGTGGGTAGAGCATTGGGTCAACATCAGGATCCGCACAGGTATCCCAAGGACAAGATCAGGGACAGGTACCTCCAGGATAGGGACTGACCTCGCCTTCCTTGAGCATTTTTTAACAGCTTGATGTAGATGCAGAGGATTATTTTTGATATACCATACACAAGATGTATTATTTGATTCTTTTCACCCCATTGAGATTTTTGAGGATGTGAGGTGATCATTATTCTTTTATTTGTTATTAGTCAAAGATGTACTTATTATTTATTCATGATGTACCATATGATGTATATATTGATACAATTGTACATATATATTCTTTTGACAATCATTGTGAAATTTTGACACACACACACACACACACACACACACATATGATGATGATTCAGCTCTAGCTACGTATGGTAGTTTTAATGTTTATTATGCATGCATGATGGATGTATGATGATGTATAGATGCATGACTATGATATGATGTTTTAACATGTTTATGATGCAAAATCTGATGTACTATAGGTTATGATGTGATATGGCATGTACTGACCACTTTGGTGATGCAAGATGGTGCAGTGATTGTGATCTATATTATATATTCTTAATTTTATGACATGGATGTTATGCATGATGATATTATGGAAGGATTGTATGTTGACTCTCTTATAATACAATATATGATGATGACATGATGTAATAGCCTATGATGTTGTTATTTATTAATAGCCTATAGTAGCGTCCTAAAATTTCACCCTTTGCAATTTTGACCGTATTTGGGGCCCTCACCTTAGCGTTCTTATCCCTATGCTTGATCATGACCTATTTATGCCTCTCCCATGCAAAATTGGCATCAATATCACATTCCACCTTGCATTGCACTTTAACCCTGACCCAAATATGGGGTAGGACTAGGGCGAGACACCTGGGTCCTCACTGGGACCATGGTGCCACACCATGGTCCTTCCTAATTGGGACCCAATTTAAACTCTTTTCCCCATCTCAAATTTGAGCGAGAAATCTTGTTTCATGTTGGCCTATGTCAGAAAATTAACATAATTGATGACAAACAAGTATATAAGGAGGTCTTCTCCTATCATTTGGATAATACATTCATGATAGGGGAAATTGGGAGCACAAGAAATCAAGCATTTGAGCATTGAAGTAGTCATCATCAAGCATTTCTAGAGGTCTTCAAGGCTGCATATTCTTTATCTATCCATCATGGATCAACATTACATCATTCATTTGCAAGCATGTGTGTGTGATTACGGTTTTGTCATGTTCATGCAATTTTCATACAACATATGTGATTACATTCAAGAAGCAAAGCATCATTATCAGTCATTGCAGATCCGAGGTATACCTTTCTATAATTTATTTCAAGTATTTGCAATATTTCATGTTGGCATGTTTGGCATAACTGATAAGGTTGAGATGATGATGAATGACTGTAACAGTAGAGGAAGATGACATGATCAATTTTTTGTGTTGTCATTGATGGAAACCAAGGTCAACTAATGTTTAATGATGTTTACAATTGGTTTTCGATGATCAATTTGTTGTCTAATTGATTTGGTCTACCGGAGTAAGAGTTTGACAATTTGACAGAGTTTATCAACAAGACTGCGAATTAGGACCTTAATTGATAAAGCATATAAGTTTTGATGGAATCAGGTGATTGGAGATGTTTGGTGACTTGTGGTTTGATACATAAGATTTTATGATGGATTTGATTATATACCTGGAACCGCATCCTATGATGGTTACTGGAAGGCATGTTTTGAATTTATGAAGTTTTGCTAGGATTTAAGAAGGGTTTAAAGATCGGTAAATAATTCTCTTAACCGGTAATGATTTTTGGTTTGGCGGTGATCTACATCAAGTTCATGTGTTGATGATAATGTGACACAAACTGCATGATATGTTTCAAAGATGTTTTGGCCTATTTGGAGAGCGAATTTCTTGGGAATGTGCAAAGTGCTTAGCAGAGTGTGCTAAGTGTTTGACTTTGTACCAGATCAACTTGCTATGAAGATTTATGATCATTCAACGAACGATATTGATTTGTAATTGATTGTAATGATTCCTATGATGATTTGTAATGACTTGTAAAGATCTGTGATGATCTATGTAGTAAGTCTTAGGGTTTTGATGTCGACTAGTTGTAAAAGTTATTTATGTCGGTAAGATTGATGTTTTGTAGTGTCGGTGATTTTGAGAAGTGTGAGAAGCGGAACCAGTGTGTGTGAGAAGATCTGCCAGTGAGATGCAGACTTAGAACTTAATTAGATCTGATCAAGCAAATAGTTGAGTGCTATACACAAATCATTCACTGTTGTTCTCTAATAATTATAACAACTAAAATCCCTTAATCGGGTAGGTCTTAATAGGCCTCATATTGTAAAATCCCCTAACAGGGTGACTCAATATCTGAGTTCTAAATCCTCTTGCGAGGTTGATCCTAACAGATCAAAGTTTCTAATAGGGCTGAGGTAAATCCCTTAACCGGGTGACTCCTAACAGGGTTTGCTCCTAACAGGGAATCATTGTAAGCTTCTAATCGGGCTTGGCTCCTAACAGGGCACATTCTGAAAGAGTGCAAAATATTTGTGAGTACTAATTCCCATCGTGGTTTTTCCCTATTTGGGTTTCTACGTAAAAATCATGGTGTTCATGTGTGGAATACTTTTCTTATGATGTTCATGTTTTATTTCTGATAACCAGTTAAGACAGTTTATGTTTGTTTTTCAGAGATCTTAAAGTGGTTACCGGTATTGATGATTATATGATTGATGAAGCATTCTGATCATTTAATAAGTTAGTTTAAGTATTGAATGTTTTCAGATCTAAGATAAGTCTATTTTGGTGTTGAAAGTTTCAGTTTCTATTAATATTGATTCACCCCCCTCTCAGTATTAACCAAATCCTCTAGGATTAACAATTGGTACCAGAGCATTGGTCCTCTATGTGCAGAAAGCTTGACAGCTTGAGGGAAAGATTCTATGAAAGATGATGAAGAAGGAGGGTCCCAAGCTTACCAAGGAAAACTACCAGATATGGAGTGATCAGATGAATATCTATATTAAAGGAATGGGTTCGTAGTACTGGAATCATGTGATAACCAAGTATGTTGCTCCTACTACGAGTCCCTTGACATCGAATGAGCTCAAAGAACAATAGGAAAAAATTCAGGCTCTTGAAGCAATTGTAAGTACTTTGTTTGACTCTGAGTATATTGATGTTCATGGATTAGAAACTGCTAATGAGGAGATGAACATGTACAAAGGGAAAAGGAAGAGATTCTGAGAGGAAAATTTGATGATATGAAAATGGTTGACGGTGAGAACATAACTCGATATGGACAAAGTATTAAGGAATTTGTAGGTGGTATAAAGAGTGTTGGAGGTAAGATTGAAGATGATACTATTGTTAGTAAAATGCTTAGAACTCTTTTACTGCAATATTCTATCCGAGTGTCTGCTATTCAAGAACTGAGATCCATTTCAAAAGATAAAGTTACTGTTGATTCTTTAATTGGAAAGTTAACTTTTCTGAGAGAAAATTCTGAGGCATTCAGTAAGTTTAAAGCATTTAAAGCTCTTGTTTAGAAAGATACCGAGAAGAATCTAAAATTGTTGAGATCTGACCGGGGGGGTTAATTTACTTTTGATGAGTTTGTGAAGTTCTGTGATGAACAGAGAATTAAGAGGCAGATGTCAGCTCCTAGAACTCCACAACATAATGGGATAGTAGAGAGAATGATTAGAATGGTTGTTGAAGTTGCTAGAACCATGTTGATTTAAGGTGAAGTACCAAAGATGTTTTGGAGAGAAGCAGTCAACATTGTTGTCTATACTTTGAACCGAGTACTTATCAAAAAAGGTAAAAACAAAACACCTTATGAATTATGGCATGGAAAGACTCCTAGTGTAAGTTATTTCAAAATTTTTGGGAGTAAATGTTATATTAAGCGAGATGATTACACTGAAAAGTTTGATGCTAAGTGTGATGAAGACATTTTTCTTGGTTACTCTATAAAGAGTAAGGCATTAAAAAGTTATAACAAAAGAACTAAGAAGATCATTGAGAGTGCTAATGTGAAGATAGATGAACTACTTGAGAAATATGGTGAGTCTAGCAGATCTGAGCTTGAGAAGATGAAGAAAGACTTGTGTTTATAGAACCGGAAGTGTAGAAGATTGATGAGAAAAATGTTGCAGAAATAAGTGCTCAATTGGTAAATGCAGAGAGTGATGAAGAAGATGAAGAACATGAAGCAAGAAGCACAACACCAGAACCGGTTATTCCAAGGTATGTCAGGTTAAATCACTCAGAAGAAACATGCCGGAGTACAAACAAGGAGGAAAATCAGAGAAAATTCTTGTCTGATTTCTACTATTGAGCCGAAAACAGTAAGAGAAGCATTAAAGGATGGTGACCAAATTAGTGCAATGAATGAGTTGGATCAAATAGAGAAGAACAAGACATGGACACTTTTTCCCAAACTAGAAGACAAGAATGTTATTGGAACCAAATGGGTTTTTAGAAACAAGTTAAATGAAGAAGGCAATGTTGTGAGAAATAAAGCAAGACTGGTTTGCAAAGACTATACACAAGAAGGAGAAGATTATGGTGAAAAATTTGCACCTGTGGCGAGATTGGAAGGAGTAAGAATGCTACTTGCTTATGCTGCATTTAAAGGATTTAAAGTCTATCAGATGGTTTTTAAATCTTTTCTCAATGACATCCTTGAAGAAGAAGTATATATAGAACAACCAGATGGATTTTCTTTGTCTGAAGACAAAGATATTATTTGTAAACTACATAAGGAACCTTATGGATTGAAGCAAGTATTGAGAGCATTGTTTGAAAGGTTGGATGCACACCCGATCAAGATAGGATTCCAGTGTACCAGTGAGGACAATAACATATATCTAAAGACTAATGGAGAGAAAGTATTGATAGTTGAAGTATTTATGGATGACATTATCTTTGGTGGTAATGATGACCTATGCATGGATTTTACTGAGGAGATGAAAAAGGAATTTGAGATGTCTCTTATTGGAGAAATTAAATTTTTTATTGGGTTGCAGGTCCAATAATTGGATGGTGGAATTTTTATTTGTAAGAGTAAGTATGTTAAAGAGGTGTTGAAAACATTTGGTATGGAGGATTGTAAACCGATTGGTACTCTGAAGGCGATAGGCTGCAAGTTGTCTAAGCAAGATGACTCGCCATCTGTGGATGAGAAAGAATATAGGTCTATGATTGGTAAATTGTATTATGTCATTCATAGCAGACTCAATATTGTACATGTTGTTGGATTGGTTGCTAGATTTCAAAAGGATCCCAAGGAGACTCACTTGGTAGCAGTGGAAAGGATATTCTAGTACCTGAAAGGCATAGTAGATTATGGTTTATGGTATCCTTATAAAGGAATTTTTTCTTTGAATGTATTTACTAATGCAGATTGGGCAGGCAATGTAGATGATCAGAAAAGCACTACCTGTGGAGATTTTATTCTTGGAGGCAGATTGGTTGCTTGGACAAGTAAGAAGCAAACTTGTGTTTCTCAGTCAACAATAGAGGCAGAGTATGTTGCAACATCAATGAATTGCACACATGCAATCTGGATGAGACATGTGTTTGAAGGATTTAGATTTGATATGTCTAAATCGATAACTATTTACTGTGATAATACTAGTGCAATCAATATTTCAAAAAATCATGCGTTACATGCAAGAACAAAGCACATAGAATTAAAATATCATTTTCTAAGGGAAAGAGTACAGGAAAAACAAGTCCGCATGGAGCATGTGACAAGCAAAGAGTAGCTAGTAGACATTTTCACAAAACCATTACTGAAGAAAACTTTTGAGTATCTTAGAGGTAAACTAGGGGTCATACCCCTACTCAGAAAAAAACTAGAACACAAGATGCATCAATCCAATGGGCTTCATGACTATTTTTCACTTTGGATTGATGCGATGCAGGCTACTCCATAGGGGGAGAAGCATAGATGGGTTTGCAGACATCTTGGAGATAGGAGTTGCAGTAGACTTGATGATTTGTGATGCTTATGCACCTTTGGAATTGTTGTCAAAGCGGGATAAGACATATGATTAAGAGAAGACATATGATTAGGAGGAGAAGATAGAGTGTAACCGACATATGAGGTGCAACAGAGAAGAGAAGAGTTGAAGAGGAGGTCCAGAACATAGCAAAACAATATGAGTTGAATATGTTGATATTTAGTGTTGCCATCAATGCCAAAGGGGGAGATTGTTGGCATGTTTGGCATAACTGATGAGGTTTAGATGATGATGGATGACTGTACCAGTAGAGGAAGATTACATGATCAGTTATTTATGTTGTCATTGATGGCAACCAAGGTCAAACGATGTTTAATGATGTTTACAGTTGGTTTTCGATGATCGACTTGTGAGGTAAGTGATTTGGTCTATTGGAGTAAGAGTTTGATAGTTTGACAGAGTTTACCGGCAAGACTGTGAATCAAGACCTTAACTGGTAAAGTAGATAAGTTTTGATGGAATCGGGTGATTGGTGACTTGTGGTTTGATACATAAGCTTTTATGATGGATTTGAGTATGTAATTGGAACTACATCCTATGATTGTTACTAGAAGACATGTTTTAAATTTCTAATAAAGTTTTGCCAGGGTTTAAGAAGGGTTTAAGGACCGGTAAAAAATTATCTTAACCAATAATGATTTTTGGTTTGGCGGTGATCTACATCAAGTTCACGTGTTGATGATAACGCGACACAAACCACGTGATATGTTTGAAAGATGTTTTGGCGCGTTTGGAGAGTGAATTTCTTGGGAATGTGCAAAATTCTTAGTGAAGTGTGCTAAAGGTTTGAATTTGTACCAGATCGATTTGCTATGATGATTTATGATCATTCAACAACTGATATTGATTTGTAATTGATTGTAATGATCTTGATGATGATGATGATGATTTGTAATGAGTTGTAAAGATCTGTGATGATCTATGTAGTAAGTCTTAGGGTTTTGATGCCGACCTAGTTGTAAAAGTTATTTATGTCAGCAAGATTGATGTTTTTTAGTGTCGGTTATTTTGAGAAGTGTGAGAAGCCAAACCAGTGTGTGTGAGAAGATCTACCAGTGAGATGCAGCCTTAGAACGTAATTGGATCTGATCAAGCAAGCAGTTGAGTGCTATACACATATAATTCACTATTGTTCTCTAACAATTACAACAACTAAAATCCCTTAACTGGGTAGGTCCTAACATGCCTCATATTATAAAATCCCCTAACAAGGTGACTCAATATCTGAGTTCTAAATCCTCTTGCGAGGTTGATCCTAACAGATCAAAGCTTCTAATAGGGCTGAGGTAAATCCTTTAACCGGGTGACTCCTAACAGGGTCTGCTCCTAACAGGGCATCATTGCAAGCTTCTAACCGGGCTTGGCTCCAACAGGGCGCATTCTGAAAGAGTGCAAAATATTTGTGGGTACCAATTCCCGCCGTGGTTTTTCCCTATTTGGGTTTCCATGTGAAAATCATGGTGTTCATGTGTGGAATGCTTTTCTTGTGATGTTCATATTTTATTTCTGATAACCGGTTAAGAGAGTTTATGTTTGTTTATCAGAGATCTTAAAGTGGTTACTGGTATTGATGATTATATGATTGATGAAGCATTTTGATCAGTTAATAAGTTGGTTTAAGTATTGAATGTTTTCAGATTTGAGATAAGTCTGTTTTGGTGTTGAAAGTTTCAGTTTCTATTAATATCAATTCACCCCCTTCTCAGTATTAACCGGATCCTCTAGGATTAACATTTCATTCAAGGTTAATTCCTAAACTGGGGGTTGACTTAGGAAAACCCTTATTCCCAACCTATTTCTCCTTCTTTTTGTGTGTAAGAAACAGGTACAAAGTTGTGTTCTTCAGAATAAGCTTTATTCACAGAGATGAATCAACCCTTTTTGGCATGCAAAAAGTTTGGAGGATTGTTGTGATGCGCCATGGTCCCATCTTTTTAGGAGATTTTTCAGGGAGCAGACCCGACTTGACTTACATTGCTCAATTCCAGGTGCCCAGCTCGATCCCGCATCTGTAGCTTACTGTTTACATATTTTTACCTTCATTTTTTAGCACTTTACCTAATTTCAACATTTCAAATTACAAAAGAGAGGACATTTAAAATTAATTCAATCCACTTAGTATTCAGTCCTTATCTGATTTGTGGTTGAATCTAGTGGATTCCCTTCTTCTTTTGAATGTAATGTCCTAAGTGAAATTGATCTAGTGGTTTCTCCCTTCTATGTTGCAAACCCTAAATCAGTTTTCCACATTACATTTTGGTGAACCCGACTCCTTACACCTTTAATACTGATTTAAGTTCTCAGATCTAAGTGTTTATGCAATTCAAAATTCAAGTTTTCATTTACAAGTTTGATTTCCTTGCAAATTTTAAAATTTTAGAGGTTAATTTCACTAAAACCCTAATTTTTAAATTCAAAATTGAACTTGTGAGTTGCTTAATTTGGATTAATTATTTCAGATCTGAGGGTTTTCCAATTTGAAAATTCAAATTTTTACTTGCTAGTTTAATTTCAAATTTAAATTTTAAAATTAAGTGGTTTATTTCAAGAACCTTAATTTTTAAGATTTTAAAAATTGATCTTGTGGGTTGTTTAAATTTTGAATTTACCATTTTAGAGTTGACACAAATTCAAAATTGCAATCTTGGATCAAATTTCAAATTTCAAATTTTAGAATTAAGTGGTTAATTAAAAGAGACCTAATTTTTAGATTTAAATTGATTATTTCAATTCCCCAAATTCAACATTACATTTTAAATTTAAATTTTAAAATTAAGAGGTTCTTTTTACAAGACCCTAATTTTAAATTTAAATTTCCTTTGGATAATCTTAAATTTAATTTTAAAATTAAGAGGTTCTTTTTACAAGGCCCTAATTTTAAATTTCCTTTGGATAATTTTAAATTTAATTTTTAAAATTAAGAGGTTCTTTTTACAAAGCCCTAATTTTAAATTTATATCTCTCTTAGGTAATTTTAAATTTCTAAATTCAAATTTCCTGGTGGGTAATTTTAAATTTAAATTAAGAGGTTATTTTAGCAAAACCCTAATTTTAAATTTAAATTTCCTAGGGGGTTGCATAAATTTTCACAATTATTATTTATCTTTTCAAACCAATTTCCTTAAATAATCGAATAATCATTTTTACAAAATTTTGCATTATTCAATTATTTTGTATGTTTCAAATTTCAGATTCAAATTTCACGATTTCAAATTCAAATTTCAAAATTTTCTCCTAGATCTCATTTGAATTACATAAATTTAGTGGTTGAATTTACAAAAACCCTAATTTATAATTCTAAAGTTAACTTGTGGATTGCATAATTCTTCAATTGTGTTTTTCAAATCTAGTTCATTGCATTCACTTCTTTCATTGCAAGTTTCATTTTCTTAATTTAGAAAAATGTCAAATTTCTTTTTACAAGAGGAGGTTATTAAGTTGAAAGGATTTAAGATATATGAAAATCCCCTTTATGAGCCTTTCAATTATTCCTCTCCCAAAGTTCCTCTCCCTAAAGAGGACATATTGATGCAAGAAGATATTTTTAACATTTCTCTCAATTATCTCTCTATTTGGGATGAGCCATTAGAGGATAGTGTGGATTATTCTCTTAATATGTTCCTCCCCCATGAGGATACCTTGGTGAAAGAGGATGATATTATGGTAAAAGAAGTTGAAATGAGTGAGAATTGTTTTGATAACACTTACCTTCTATTAATTTCAATAACCTTCCCCCTAGAGATGAAGCATTAATTACATATGATAGTCCCTTTCCTAATGTTTGTCTTGATCACAAAGATATCCTAGAGCAAGAGGATGATACTATTTTCCATCATTATAATATTTCCAATGCTCTCTCTCTCCAAAAAATGAAGAGACTAACAAAGATCAAATCAATGAAATTCATATTGCTGAGAACCCTAAAATTGTTCTTGATTATCAAGCAATGCCTTACACATATAATAATGAAGTGTTTGCTCTAGAAACTGATGAGAACATACGAATTGAAGCACAATATGCTTTCTTAGTTCCTACAATCCTCTCTCCAATTCAAACAAATGCTCCATATCCTATTAAAGAAGTTCCTAAAGAAGAACTCTTGGAGGATGATTGGGGTGATGAGCCAAAATAATGGCTCCATTTTGTCACATTTTATCATAAAAACTCTTGCTTTGGTCATATGTTTGGATAATGTTTGGGTCATAGAACTTCCTTGATTGATGTCTTTTTGATATTATTAGATTTGATTTATCCTAGACCTAAGGTTGTTAGCTGATGATCTTTATGCAATCAAACTATGTAAATTATCTGAATTAATCTTAAAATATGGTTTAATTTATGTTATGTTAGCATCAATGGATACACATGCTTTTGTGCACATTAATGCCATGATGCAGGAATGACTGAAATGAGAGGATGACTAAGTTGGTAGTTAAGGAGACACATCATCATGTTGTTGGATGCAGACCCTGTCAAAGTGGAGCAGCATGGAAGGAGTCCATAACCAATTGACTGCTTCCTCAACAGAGCAATTAGTGGAGCATTCATAATTGTTCTTGATGAAGCATAAATATAGGAAAGGAGGTTGTGCTATATTTTCTCAATAGTAGCACAATTGTTTGTTCTACTTTTATGCATTGACTTCTTCTTGTAATGTAATAAATCCTACCCACCTATTCCTTTGGAATGTGGGCTGATCAATTGAAATTTTGTTATAAGTTTTTATTATAAATAAAGAGCTCTTCTTCCTCGCGGGGGTAGACAAAGTGCAACCATAGAGTGGATAGTATTCTGGTTCTCAAACTTTTGTGTACTGAAATTAACTTCAAATGAATAAGATGATGGCGATGGTATTATGAGTTTATCAATTCTTATCTGAGTTTTGGATATACTCACTCAAGGGGGCCTACTTGGAGAGTAATTCCTATGAATTTGTTAGTTAGTTTCCATTTCGTTATAGTTGTTGTTTTGGTGTTCGACTGTTCCTGCAACCACTATAAACAATTCCTATGTTTGTTCTTGCAGCCAAAGCAGACAAAGTAGTTCCTATCTACTAACCAGAACATTGTTATCCGTAGCAGTTGCTTTAGTTCTGATTAATATGAAAAACAAGTTTTAAGGACCCGAAACCTTTAACATAGGAGCATATAATAGTTCATCAAAAAGCATCTAGACCAACTAAGAACGACTTACAAGATGACTGGCAAAGAGGCCAGTTAACTGAAAGGTCAGCAAAAGAAAGGAACAACAAAGCAAAAAAACCAGGGAAAACACATCACAACTATAAAGACTTAAGGAGATCTGTCGCCTTATTGACTAGCTGGTCATAGTTTGCCGCAACAACTTTGAGTTCTTCTAGGTCCTTGTTTGGCTTCTTCTCCTTCTTTTTACCTCTGGTCCTTGAACTTCTCCCGTGCCTTCAATGTCAGGTTCAATCTCCAGGGAGTCCTTCTCCTCCTCTAGTTTGCTGATGAGGATTTTTGTATTGCCAGCAGAGGCCTTCAAAATGTTTAAGCTTTGCTTTGCAATACTTTTAAGGCATTCCTCAATTTTGTTGACTTTACTGTCAGTTTCTGTCATTCTTTGATCCATAGCATTATCATTAGTTTTTCTCTCAGACAGGTCTTTCTTAATTTTCTCGAACCTAGGGTTGAAGGAGTCTCTGATCTTTTCAGCTCTGACAATAGTTTTGGTCAAATCCTCAACATATTCTCCCATAGATTTGCCTCCACCAATACTGATTGTTTCCAGAATTTGGACTCTGTGGTTAAGCTTCTTATTGTCCTCCACAACTTTCTTGTAACTGGTAATTAACCAATCCATGGTATCCACAAAACCTTTCAGACCCTCAGGAGGAGGATTTGATGAGGATGTTTTCTCCCCAGAATTGTCCTGATCCTTTTTAGAGATGTCACCACCAGTAACTTTATCAACCTTTCCATCGACCCTCTGTTCAAAACCTTCCCCAATGGTCACCTCCTCCACATTCTGGTCAACTTCCAAAATCTTTCTCTGCATTTGTTCCTTCAGCTTCTTAACATTGTCTTCCTATCTCTTCTGTTTGTTCCTATTAATCCGTTTCATTATTATTTTGTCCATTTATGATCTTTGGGGTACTATTGTATCGATCCTTAAAAATGATTGATCTGACATCCTCGAGGAGGCCCTCTTCTCCCTTCCATGTGACCATTTTTTCTTGATTAACCGCCACTTTGGCAGCCCAGTCAGCTGAACAATTAGCTTCACGATAAATATGAGATATGAAGCTTTTCTCAAAAGTGTTGATGAGGTCTTTGGCTGCCTTTATTATGTTATTGATAGTCCATGAAGGCTTAGAGGTTCCCTTTAGGCATTTGATGATGTTGTTAGAATCCCCTTCAATCCATAGGTAGGGATAGTTCCATCTTTTGGCTAGGAGAACACCTTGAAGTGT
The DNA here is from genome assembly GCF_030272615.1 of Cryptomeria japonica. NCBI lineage: Eukaryota > Viridiplantae > Streptophyta > Pinopsida > Cupressales > Cupressaceae > Cryptomeria > Cryptomeria japonica. Next base: position 344,967,370 of record NC_081412.1, on the reverse strand, counting down.
AGCCATTGCTTCTGCTTTGTGGTTTGTTTGACTCCCTATAGGAACAACAATCATTTCCTTATAGTTATAGTTTTCATCTCTGAGAATTGCACCACATCTCGCGGGGCCAGGATTACCTTTTGCAACACCATCGAAATTGACTTTGAGCCAACCATTTGGGGGAGTTTGCTATCTAGCTTCTGATCTTTTGTTTTGTTTGAGATCAAAACTGCCAGCACTCTTTAGATTCCAAGAACTTAATATGTGAGTTTCCAAGGGGTTGGCTGAAATGCAAGGAACCCTAATGATCCCAATATTCTCCACAATCGCCCATTGAATTTTCTGGAAAACAACATCTTGTGTGAGAGAAGTGTCCCTGAAGATACGATTGTTCCTTTCTTTCCATATCCCCCACAGAATGTGAGGGAGAGATAACTACCACAGAGATCTCAAAAAGGGGTTAGACCAGTGATAATTCCAAGAGTGGAACAATTCACTGATAGTGTTAGGAAACACCCAATAAATGCAAAAATTCTTAAGAAACCTTTCCCAAATTGAAACAGTAAAGAAACAATGGATAACCAAATGGTCCACAGACTCTTCCTCCTCAAGACATAGAGCACATCTATTAGGGAAAGAAAAACCTCTACCCTTAAGATTGTCTACGGTCAAAATTTTATTTTGAAGAATAGTCCAATAGAAAAAGTTGATTTTAGGGATCAGGCCCTTTATCCAAGCTTTAGACCAAAAGAGATATTTTGAGAGGGCAGGGGAGAGAACACCATACATTGAAGAGACAGTGATGTTGCCTTTAGTTTCATATTTCCATATAAGGGAGTCTTCCTCTTTGTTCAACCAAGCCGAAGAAAGATGGTTCTTAAGATTGATAAGGTCTGAGTGAATACTTTCAATGTTTTGCCATTTGTCACCAATCCAATACCCCTCAACCAAAGAGCCCAAGATTCTAATACAGGAGGAAGCATAAGGAGCCCATTCAGGGATATAAATCAGAGATTTATCAAAAAGCCAGGGATCTTCCCAGAATCTAACTTTCCTACCATTGCCAACTTTCCATTTCACCCCTTTAGCAATGTTGTCTTTACACTTAGAGGCATGGTTCCAGATATGGGACCCATTCATACTGAAATCATAATTGATAAAAGAGGATAGAGAAGAAGACAAAAGAGAGAGTACTTACTTCTCCAAATTTTACACCATTCACTATCAGAGTGGAACAATCTCCATACCTGTTTAGACAAGAGAGCTTCATTAAGGGTCTAGATTCTTCTAAGGCCTAGGCCTCCTTTACTTTTTGGTCTACACACCTTATCCCAAGCCACAAGAGCCATTCTTTTCTTTTCCTCAACCCCTGGCCAAAGATTTATTTTTTTAATTTTCTCAATTGCATCAACATACTTAACTGGAATTCTGAAGAGGCTAAGGGCATATATAGGTATTCTTTGAAGAGAAGATTTTAAAAGTTGAAGCTTTCCAACCTTACTTAAGAGGGCTCCTTTCCACCCAACAAGCTTTTTTTGAAATTTGTCCACCAGAGAGCTCCAAAAGGAGTTAGGTGGTGCAATGCCCAAAGGGAGGCCAAGATAAGTGGCAGGAAGATCAGCAATCTGACATTCCAAAATTCTATGGATTCTATGTTGTCTTCTCTCTAGAGTATTGATGAAAAAAACTTTTCTTTTGACCCAATTGATAGGCTGGCCTGAAGCAGAAGCAAACTTACATAGAGTGTCCTTCAGGGTTCTAGCTTTTGAAATGCTTGAATCCCCCATGACAATGGTGTCATCCACAAAAGTTTGGTGGGAACAAGTATGATCAACTGAAGAAGGTTGGAGTCCCTTAAACAATCCTGTCATCACCATGCTTTCCATAGACCTACCAAAACATTCAGCCATAATTATGAAGAGGATAGGAGAAATGGGATCCCCTTGCCTCAATCCTCTAGAAGCTTGAAAAAAGGAGGAAGGGGATCCATTAACAAGAACAACAAAGGAGGCAGAGGTAATAAGCTATTTGAAGAGGTCCACACATTTGGTAGAGAAGCCATAAGCCATAAGAACCTTCACGAGGAAAGATCAATCAACCCGGTCATAGGCCTTAGAGAGATCAAGCTTGAGGATGAAACCCTGTTTCTTAGCCGTAACAAGAGAATGAATATTCTGATGGATAGTAATGATGGAATCAAGAATTTGTCTTTCTGACACAAAACCATTTTGATGATGATTAATCAAAGAGGGAAGGACAGTCAGGAGTCTGGAAGTAAGGACCTTAAAAATAATCTTATAAAAAGAATTGCATTAGCTGATTGGCCTGAACTTATCCATGGAGTCAGCTCCTTGAATTTTGGGGATTAGTGCAATGAAGGTTCCATTGATCTCTTTCAAAAGTCTTCTAGCCCCCCAAAATTCTTTGACCCCATTGGAAACATCTGTCCCAACAATGTCCCAAAATTCTTGGAAGAAGAACATGGGGAAGTCATCAGGACTGGGAGCTTTGTTACCATCAAAAGAAAAGACAACATTCCTAATCTCCAGGTGCAAAGGTATAGCAGAAAGGGAGGCATTCATCTGCTCATCAATGAGGCAAGGAATATTATGAAGAAAAGAAATTTGAGCATCAACATCCAAACTTTGATCCCTACTTAGAAGATTAGAAAAGTATCTTTTGCCCTCATTTCTTATCTCATCCTCCTTAACCAGCTCCCCATTGTCCACTACCAGTTTTGTGATCCTGTTTGCCACTTTAAGTTTGATAGTCGACATATGAAAGAATCTTGTGTTCTTGTCTCCTTCCTTCAGCCATGTACATCTTGATCTCTGCTTCCAAAAAGTTTCTTCTTTAGCAATGATTTGATGATATTTTTTAAGGATCTCATTTTCTTCAGCAATTGACACAGTAAGAGAAACCATCCTTCTGAATTTGGACCTGTATTTTATTGAGATCATCCTGGATTTTACCTTTGACCTCAAAAATGTTCCCAAAGCTGGATTTGTTCCAGAACCTTATGTTGTCCTTGATACTTTTGAGTTTCTTCATGACTCTATACATAGCAGTGCCCTCAACTTGAATATTCCATCATTCCTGTATTTTAAGGGTGAGGTCTGGATGATGAGTCCACATTTTTTTGAATCTAAAAGGAAAATGCCTTCTTCTATTTATTGGGTCAGCAAAAAGAGTTATGGGATAATAATCAGACCCAACCTAGATGTGGGCAAATAGGGAATAGAAGTAATGTCTGTACCAGTCATTAGAAATAAGGGCCCTATCAAGGTGAACTTGGATAAGGTCATTTCCAGTCCTCCTATTAGTCCAAGTGTAATTGCATCCCTGTATCTCCACATCATTGAGAGCCTAAGTGTTTATAAAATCCATGAGGTCCAGTCTTCTTTCCAGATGAGAGGGGCTTCCACCAAAATTTTCCTCCTCTCTCAAAGGAGTATTAAAGTCTCCCATGACCAGCCAGCTAAGATTCTTGAAGTTGTCCCTTATTTCCATAAGTTTTTTCCAGAAGCAATTTCTGGCTTTCAAGGTATTAGGAGCATATATGTTCATGAGGACCCATGATGTTCCATCTTTTAAATGCTCAAATTTAATACAAGAGAATTTTTTTTCTTGAATAAGCACATGACCTTTGACACTATTGAGATTCAAAATAGTAGCAATGCCTCCCGAGGCACCTTCCAAGCTACCACCACTGATACTCCCAGATTTAAAGAACTTCAGAGATTCAACTTTTTCTCGACTCATTTTAGTCTCTTGAATAAGAAAAATATCACATTTACTATCCCTTATCATGTTCCTAATAATATCATGTTTGTGGGGACTATTGAGTCCCCTAATATTCCAAGAGATAATCTTTATAGTTACTTACCAATTCCTAACTCCTTCAGAGTCTTCTGAGTCCCATCTGCTATGTTCTTGCTGGCCTCCTTGTCTCTGACTTTGTGGTTTGAAGGTCATCCTAGGGAAGAGGAAACATACCCGACATCAACTTGGGCTATTATGCTAGATTTCCTTAATTGGGAAGCCGAGGGAGTGGATCCTTTCTTGTTCCTATATTTTGGTATTTTCCAGTCAACTTCTTTCTTAGGAACCGCTTTAGGATTATTGAGAATTCTGGAAATTTCATCTTTATTACCCCAATTAGGAGATCTGGAATCATGTAAAGTACTATTTATTGTTTTAGAAGTTTGGTCTGAATCCGAAAGGTTCATACCTAATATAGCACATTTCTAGGCTTCTTGCATTTCAGAGCTGATCATAATCGGGGAAGAGTCAGTCTTTTCTTCTTGGGAGCCAGTGATCTCCCCTTCCTCAGGTTGCTCCTCTTTATTGGACACTTCCTTACTAGCCAAAGTATCAACAATTACCATCTCAGCTATTCCTTTTGAAGATTCACACTATTTCTTAAATTCCTCTATTTGGATCTGCCCTTCCAGGGGGTTGTCTACTTTCGTTGACTCCTTCCTCAGGATTTCCTGGGTGGGGAGATTAGAGACAGATGTTGAGGATACCACTTCCTTATTTTCCCCCAAGGGTTCAAAGCAGTTATTGTCAACAAAGTCATCTTCCTTATTTTCTGAGTTTTTGACTTGCCATACCTTTTTTTTTGTAGCCTTAATACTTTCAACCGAAGGTTTGGCTTGCTTGAGCTCCCCTTTAGGCTTGCGAGGATAGGATTTGGCCCACTGACCTGCTTTCTTGTAGTGAAAAAAAGCAAAGGGGATGGGTTCATATTCTATCTGTTGTTTCCACGTTCCCAACTTTGACACTATGTCTATCTATTCTGGCATATCTGCATCATGAGCTATCCCTACACAAAATATAGCATGAGTGAGCCTCTTTTTTAAGGCCGTGACTGGGTCTATAAAGAGGAGCTAGCCAAAGGAGCTTGCTATTCTTGAGAAAATACTTTCTGCCTAATACTCTAGAGGCAGGCCTGGTAACTTGACCCAAACCAGGACTTGCGCCAAAAGAGAATCATTCATGTTTAGATTTGGATGCCATTTCTGAAGAACCAAGGCTATCTTTCCAACCATCCAAGGACTACCATAGAGTATCCTTATTTTATCTTCTTCACATGAGAAAGCAAAGGTAAGGAGGCCTTTGGGCATAGCCAAGATTTCAACATTACCTTTCAAAGCCCATTTTCGTTTGACATAAACCCTTGAAACTTCGATGTTTGGGCACGAACCCATAAAATTGCCTACCAGGGAGTTCAACATACTATTTATATTATGATCCAAAACCAAATCAGGGATAGAGAGAGCGAACTTACCACTAGTTGGATCAGAAATATTCTTGACAGGAGGCAAAGAGGATTTTCCAGATGGTCTTGTTCCAAAAAGGGATGACCATTTTCTAGATTCTTTTCCATTCTCCAAGGCCTCTTCACGTGGGCTGGACCCCCCATTGGACCCCCCCCTCAGTGAACCCAGAACCCGCTTTCTTCTCTGGCAAAGTACCATCAGCCAACAAAATGTCATCAGCCTTCAGAATATCCAGAGGCTTGTCCTTCTCCCCCATAGGACCAACTCCTTTGTTCTGGCACCTACCACCATTGGAACTAGAGTTTTCGCCTTTCAGAGAATTTGAATTTTGAATTCTCCCATTGCCGCTTACTCCTTCTCCCAACTCCATTTTTTTTTATTGGAAGTTCATTTGTTGTCTTTTGATGTTTCCGGAATATTTTACAGTTGCTTTAGTTACTTTTAATTGTGAGTTTTGATAAATTGTTAAGTCATTATGATTCTTCATATTTCTTTCAGAAAATTTCCTTTTCCTGCAGTAAGATAGAATGACTTCAACGCGAGCTTAGTGCACATATAGTGCTAGCCCATTTCAAGTTCACGACCCTGGTCGATAAAGTAAATGAATATTTTCCTAAGGAAAGGTAGCTACTAAGTAAGGATGTCCAATCCCTGAGTTGAGGTTTTAGAACCCAGTTACTGTTCCAAATGCGAGGACCAACATGGGGGTCCTTAGATTTCACACCTTCTTTTTGTAGAAAATCTAAGATACCTGAATTTGATAATCAAAATTTTTATTTTTAACACATGTCTAGAAATTGATTGGGCCTCTTTAAACTTCAATCCAATTCCACTTAAGATCTCTCTCTCTCTCTCTTGATCCTACACATGGACACTGTTACCTAATTTCGCTAATAGCTCAATCAGGTAGAGCTATTTGATGTTCTGCAAGTAAGAAGGAGGTATATTTTAACTCTGCTATCTCACATTCATGTGCATAAAGAAATATCAGAAAAACTACACTACTACATTGCATTATGTAGATGCATATGACATAAGAGAATGCATAATCTTTTCAAAAAGTAGCTTTATTGATAGTATAAATGTATGGTGTTCCACACAAGCTGTGGAACTAACTATCTGAATGCATATAATGGAAAAAACTATACATTTACAGATACAAAAGAAAAAGGAATTTGCATATAGGGAAAGGGGACCTGTCATTTCCTGAATGACGAACCCCAAACATATGTTCTACATCAGCTTCAGTCTTCCTCACTTGTCCAAGCCTCCAAGTTGTTGCTCCTTAGCTGCTCCTAGTTGCCTACATATGAGAGAGAGTATTGTTAGAGTAATAAAGGGCCGCAACTCAATACATGCACATGCATCTATAAACATATACTTTGATCCTCTCATGTGCATTCAATTAGCTAGCATATCATAGATGCCCAAGGAACAAGAGAGTTATCAAAAACACCTATCATATGCTTATTTTTATCTAACATTGTTTGTTTCCATGTGCAGATACAGGTGAAATTATGTCGTTGGGTTTCATTCAATGTTATTATTACAACATGTGGAGTAAAATGAGGCTTCTGCAAGGGTTGAGCCCAACATGCTTTTATGTCAGTATGTCTTCATTAAGTGGGAACTCATCATCCATAATAGTGAGATAATGAGATCACTATTATAGATAATAGGGTTGTTCCTGATGGAACCATACTAACATAAGGAAAGCCATTCAATTAATTCTCATAGTAACAACCTTTCAAAGCACAAGAGCAATAAAAAATACTATCATATAGAGCCAAAGCAATTATTGCATATGAAAGTATAGTCATTGAGGGGCACATATAGTTTTAGTCTCGATACATTACAGGTTACAGAGCAAAGGAGAAATGATAACCTCCATGGAAGAATATAAAACAAGTAAAGAACAAATTCAAGAATAAGAACAATGAGTCCATGGATCCTTTTGAGATGCATATCACACAAAACCCACGTTCACTATCACACTCATAGAGGTAGCAGACCATCAAAACAATGAGCATTATGAGGGTTGGTTGTGCACAAGACGGTGTTTTACACCATAGAACAAGTAAATATTAGATCAGACTAAGATAGTCCATGTGACTATCACAAGGGAGTTTGAAAAAAGATGCAACATTTCAATTTTAAGACCGTGATAAGTTATAGAATAGTCATAGTAGGACTACAAAGAGATGACATCATTGACATCACAAGTATAAAATTAAAAATACTGTTAGGACCAACAAAGATATTGCATCTATTCAGCTAGAAAGTGTTGGCATTGAGTTGTCATTAATGTCAACCGGTATTGCAGGCTACTGGTAAAGGTATGTCACCCGGTATAAAGAAGGTTGAATCGACATAAGGAAGATTAACATGAAACTGGTATGGTGGAAGACAAGTAGGTTTTGAGATTGTCAGTAACATCACTGGTAAGAGGCGATATGAAGTTGTGTATTGGAATGACAAGTTGTAACTGGTTTGAAGGTTGGCTGCCTGTTTATGATGAAGAGGTAGAATATTAAAATAATCACAAACCACTGGAGGTGAAGATGTGCTACCAATGTAGTGTGCACTACCGATTAGCAAAAGGAGAAGGCCTCATTGGTAAGGTCTTGTGCCGGTATGAGTTTGATTGAATGTTCAAGTGTAAACTGACCTTGTGTCAGTGAGTTGAGTGTATGACTAATGTGATGCCATGTGGAGCTGAGGTGGCAAGCATGCAGAGTTTGGTGAAGTTTCCATCGACATAGTTGTTGAAACAGTTAGTTGACATTAATGAAACAACCACAAATCATAGGACAATAATAGATTGATGTGGCTTGAGGAAGAATGAATGAAAAAGAAAGATCAAGGAGTTGTTGGTGCTTGGATCGAAGCAAAGAAATCAGATTGCAAGAGAACCTTGAGAAGGAAACAACTGGGTCATAAATGAGTCGACAGATTTCAAGGCCATAAATCATGGTTGAAATTGCTATCTTTAGAAAATATACATTGGATGATGGAAAACATGTATAGATGCAGTCCTCTAGTGCAGGTGATCGATCCAAGGCAAATTGGATCGGATTTAATGAAGATTTTATCGGTGGAAGAAACCCTAACTGCCTGAATTTGAATTGGTTTTTGGTAGGAAAGTCTGAATTTAAATATAACAACTTAAGACAGATAGAGGAGTTGCTGTAGAGTGAAGGTAAGTGTGAAATTATGGTTTGAGAGACGAAGAGATAAACACTTGAAGTGTTTATGAGAGAGGACTGTACCGGTAAGGAGAAGCAGGGTAAACTGGTGTAAGGAACAAACCGACAAAGTTAGCATAGGATGCAGAGGTGAAAATATGAAGGAAGCAACATTTGATAAAGAGTGATCAGCGTGAGTTGAATTATGAAGATTTTGTGAGAGAAGACTTAGCAAAGTTAGAATCAGCAACAAAGAAAAGTTGCAGAGTGTGTGGAGGAAACACAGACTGGTAAGGTTGAAACCAACATAGTAGTATATTGTAAGGTTGCAAAACTTCTTTTGCAACAGGGATCTCATTTGTATAATTGAGTTTTATATTGTTTTCACTGAGTTGGTGCTTAGTGCAGGGGTTATAGATCCTTTAGGTTGTAGCCTATAAATTGTGTAGGGGTTGGTGCTCCTTGGGTTGGTGCCCTAAAATTGTAATCAGATATTTTACATTGTGAGGCTGGATTGGAGTAGAAGATCTCCAACATCTATTCTCACCGAGGTTTTTCCCACATTGGATTTTCCTCGTATTTGTGGTGTTGTGTGATGCATTCTTGTGTATGAGTTATGTTGATGTTATAGAAAATCATTTCATACACTTAGTTTGCACTGTTTGAGCTACCAGTTAGCACTCAATTTGTTTTATATATTACTGGTATATCCCTGTTGAAGAAAAAGTGTTTAAATCACTGATTCACCCCCCTCTTAGTGATCCATTGTGTCCAACAGAAAGAGTAATTCAAATACTCCAGAAATAGTAAAGAAATGATCTCAAAAATCAGAGTAGTAGAAGAACATTATATTATGATATTAAGGCATGTATGACAACCTACATAAGACCATTATGAAGCATGCACTAAGTTCTATGTCGGTCACAAATACATAGAGATATAGTGAAAAGGGGAAAATCATCAAAGAAATACTAGCCAAGTATAGATTTGAGCATCAAATTCTTAATACAGTGTTTCTAAATAATGAGGGTAATCAAAGTGCAGGTTTTCCAATCTTTAGAAGATAGTAATATGTCTCAAAGCAATCAAAGAGCTTAAATGAAACAAGATGAACAATTATAGTCATTAAATAAGAGCTTTCTAGGCAAGAAGAGACTGTCATAGATTTCTTCAAGAGCTAGAAAGTACAGTCAAATTGACAAGGAGGTCATAAGATAGAAAAGCTCCCAAAGGCAGGTAGTGGGCTATTCTAGTCATGAGCAAAAGTTACAAGAATGTATCATACCAATCATGGAGTGGATAAAACCTAACACAATCCAATCAAAGGATGGTAAATCCTTTCAAAAACACAAAGAAGATACATGAGGCTAATAAGGTAGTCATAACTAAATGGCCTCAGGATAGCTAAAAGCATCCATTGCTGGTTATAAGCAACAAAGACAAAGATCATTGTATATTGGAGAAGTTAAGGTGATCAAAGGGGTCTTAGTATTTAATGACTCTCATATATTTTAAGGTTATTAATGTAGACTAGATCAAAGAACAATGTATGGAAAAAGAGCCTCAAACATTGTATGATAGTGACAATCCCAAAACATAGGCATTAACAATGAATGATTGTTAAGAGATATCAAAATAATTTAGGAACAAGGTGTACAAGGAACGACTTTAGCATAGTCAACAATGATTACATACAACCTTTATCAAAGTCCAAACAAGATAGACAGTTTGCAACATAAGGAATAGATGACACTGTCAAAAAGACAGTCATGCTAACATTTTCTTGGAGCTGAGAAATTCAAGACTAACATGGAGGGCAAGTATCAAGTCTCATAAGTCCTTGGTCATTATATATCAAAGATTTAGGGTCATGAAATAGAGTCCTTGTAGCCTCAATAAATATTGAAAGTGATAGTGAGCAAGTAAATATACAATGGACATTGAGCAACTTGTATTTATCCTCAGTGATGAAAAAGAACAGTGAATAGCCCTTGGGGATAGGTTGTAAATCATTCAAAGAATATTCCACAAAGAACTCAAAAGTTCTCAATGATAGAGTTCCATGAAAAGATTCAAGTTTATACAAATAAATGCTAAAAGTTTCTGAGCATCCTAAGGTTAGGAGTAGCCCTTCAAAAGTGTGGTGAGTAGATAGGAGAACTAAGCATTCAAAACAAAAAATGGTAGTGTAAAGGTTCATTAGAAGTAAGTGTTGGCTTGATGATGATTGTAATGTATTCATCACTTTTTGTCATTGATGAAACACTCTCACACACATATATGATTACTTTGACTATCGGTGTAACTTTAATTGGTTTACACTACCAACCGGTATGTTTAAGGTCTATCTCTAACTGGTACTTTGTGTCAACCGGTATGTGCCTAAGAGATAACCTGTGGTAACACTAAGTCGACATCAAAGTGAAGATAAAGTTGAAGGTGAAGATCAAGTGGAAGATTCCTGGACAATGATTCACTAGTTTTATTCCAATCGGTATTTATTGCTCTAACCGGTATCTGATTTTGTGATGAGTTACCAACACCGTTTGTTTGGCAGTCATTTTTGTGATGAGTTATGTTTACTTGTCTAGATACACTGCACCTAGGAAATTGTGTTCCTATGGCCGACATAAGATATGAATGCCTATTTAAAGACATCTTAGTGAAGCATTTCAAGAGAGAAGAAAAAGAGAGAACATATATAGTAGAAGTGATCTATGCGAATACTTTTGCTGAAGAGTGATAAGTGTTTAGATGGAGAGCAGTGTTGAATGTACTTAGAATGATCTGATCAAGCAAGTTTGTGCTACTCAGAACAGATCAAATTTTTTTTGTTGTTTTCTAATCATTACAATAGAATCAAATCCCCTAACCGGGTAAGCTCTAACAAGCTTCATTGTACAAATCCTCTAACAAGGTGATCCATTAGTTTGGATTCTAAAATCCTCCAGCAAGGTTACTCCTTACAGGGTAGTACTCTTAACAAGGTATAAGCTTCTAATCAATCTTGGGATCTCTAACAAGATTCGCTCCTAGCCGAGCTCTTTGTAAGACCTTAACCGGTCAGTTATCTATTATTGAAGATAGTTAACTTGTGAGTTCCATCTCACCGTGGTTTTTACCTATTTGGGTTTTCCACGTATAAACACTTGTGTTATGGTGGATGTTCTACTTTATGTGGATGTTGTTATTTCATTTTGGATAGCATGTATTTTGTTTAACTACTTGGTTAATTTCATCTACTGCTTAGTGTTTAAAGTAGTGTTTGTTTTGGTGTCACTGATTCACCACCCCCTCTCAGTGCTTTTCAAGTCCATCAATTGGTATCAGAGCCCAACTTCTTTGAAGCCTAACCGCTTGGAAGAAAATCTTGAAACTGCCATGGGGGACAAAAGTTACTTCGAGATAGTTAGAGAGCTAGATGCTAGAAGAAACGAGATTGAATCCCTTAGGGGAAAACTAAAAGTTTCTCAAACCAAAATGAGATAGCTATCTGAAAAACTGTTAGAAATATCTGACAATAGTTCTTCAGACGAAGCTAATATTGATGCTTTATAAGAAGAAGTTGAAAAGTTGTAGAGTGATAAATTGAATCTAAGAAGAGAGCTAGAAGGTCTCACTATCCGCATGTCAGGAACTGGAAGCCATAAGAGCTACTGAAGATCTTATCAAGGTAAGAGATCAGGAAATCATAAAGATCAATTGGGAAAAAGATACTATACATGAGGACTTAATTGTTGAAACAAAAGAAAAGGAAAACCTAAAGCTAGATCTTTAATTGGCATCGTCTGTGTAAGGGAACCTGTTTAAGCATAATGAAGATCTTGTAAAAAAGCTTACTAAAGCCAATGAGTAATTGGAGAAGTTCGTTAAAAGTTCTACCATGCTGGAAGAACAAATTCAATCACAGAGAATGAAGGGTGATATCTCTGGACTTAGTTTTCATACAACTGAAAAAGATGAACCCTCTGGCACAAAGAGCAACAATCCAAAGAACAAAACTGCTTCTAAAGTCAATAAGACTACTGGTAAGAAGGCTTTTAAACCTATTTGATTTGTTTGCCATAAGCCTGGTCATACTGCAAATGTTTGTAGGAACAAACCTAACAAGAATGCAAGTAACAATACTAATGCTAGGTATGTGTCTAGAAAGTTTGAAGGACATTGCTACACTTGTGGAATGTATGGGCATAAACATATTGAGTGCAGATATGGATCAAACAATCCTGTACCATACATGCATCCTAGACCATATGGTGACCGGACAAGGAATTTTGATAACCGGGTAAACAGGAACTGGCAAAGATCCTATGACAACCGGTTTAGTCCATTCGAAATGGAAAAGGTAAGAAATGTTGTTTGTACCTTTTGTAATAACCTTGGTCATATGGCTATGAGCTATAGAAAAAGAACATGAAGAGGAGATGTAGGACCCCGAAGATCATCTGGTATGGTCTATTGCCACTGCAACAAATCGGGGTACCTAGCAAAGTTTTGCACATCAAGGAACAGTAAACCAGTCAACTCTTTCAAGGATCAGAAAGGCAAACAAAAAATTGTTGTTGAGGAAACAAGAGAAGATATGAACCGGACTTGGAAGAAGAAAAGTGAAGAATTTCCTATAGAGGAAATCATTCCTTCACCTAGTGAAGAGAATCCAGCACCAGTGACTTAAGCCTATCTAACACGGCTAAGGGGAGCGTAACGGTAAAACTTTTCCGGATCCCTTTTGTAAAATGAGCGGGAAAGAATTTTTTGAATTTTGAATTTTGGTGATTTTTGTTAACATGTTATTAACCGGTATTTCACTTAAGTGGTGAAATTAGGGTTTATAACCTAAATGTATGAGCATTTATTGTGGTTGGTAAAAAGGATAAAAACAAGTTTTACCTTATCATTTTTACCCTAACTCTTTCGAAAAAAAGAAATTGAAGTGATTGTAGAGCAGAGCAAGATTGTCTTGGTGCGAATTGGCGAATTGATTTGTGATTAAGAGAAATCAAGTTGAATCAGAAGTTGTAGAGAAGCGAACGGGAGTGCATTTGAACACTCCAATCGAAAAACGGAGCGACGTGCAAGATTCTAGGTATTTCTTTGTATACCGCCTCGAAACTTGTTTATCTAGAATGACATCTACTTCTAAGTCTGTAGGGAGGTTGATGATCACTACTGAGCCTGAGGAAGCTCTAAAGGCAGATGAAATTACTTATAATGCATTTTCACAAGTCCCGAGTGGTGTCGTGGTCAAAGGTGATTTGTCCAGCTATATAGATTGCAAAATTGAAGATTTGGGAACTCTTCACATCTATACTCAACTAAAATCAGTCTGTAATAAGGATGGAAAGATTGAAGCTAAATATGCTAGGGTTTTTGAAAAAGGGTTTCATAATGGCGCCTACTTTCTTAAAGACTGAGGATGAACACATAAGAATAATTTTGAGTCGAGTCCATGGTGAAAATATGTATCTGGAGAGGACTCACACAATAACCAAGGAGGCTATTAGGGCTATAACGAGTTATTTCTCAACCGATGAAGTTCTTGAGTTGAGGAAAAATTCAAAAGATACTGTCTTCAAGTTAACTGGTTCTACCTCTGATAGGCGTGCTTTTTTTGTCAACAATATTAGAGACCCTACAGTGAAGCTTGCAACAATGGTGATAGGCTATCGAGTGTTTTACTCTAGTAGACTTAACAGTGTTCCATCCACAACAATTCATACAACACATAAAATGATAATTGATAATGTAGATTATGATATTTTTGAAGTTATCAGAGTCCAGTTATTTCAAAATTTGAAATCCATTAAGAAGGACAATACTCAGAAGTTCAAATATGGTCAGCTGTTAACTGGGTTATTTTTCTACTTTCAGAACTTTCTATCTGGTATAGGTGACATTGAATGGTCAAAAGAACAACCGGTCAATGCGCAGATCAAGAACATCATTAAGGCTATGAAGAATACCTTTTCAACTGCCATGAATAGGTACTTTAATGAATTCCAGAAGAAGATGAGCTTGAGAATGAGGTTACCTGAAGATGTGGTAAAACACTTTGAAAAAGACATAATCTTCATGGTTACCACTGACTTTTACTTGATGGAAGCAATTGAACCAAGGAAGGAAGAGATGGAAGATATGAGCTACAAGGTCAATCATGACTTACTGGTTGGCTATGCTAATACTCTGTTAGCATCACCCAAAGACAAAAAGAAGGCAAAATTGGACATCTTAGCAGTCCAAGCTGCACCAACTGAAACCGGTATTGCACCTGTAGAAAAAGCAAAAGGAAAGCAAAAGAAATGTGATGAAAAATCTCCTGTGAAGAAGACTACAAGGGTGACTTGGAGTGTCCTAACCAAGAAGGAACCAACACCTAAAATATCTGAGAAGAAGGAAAGTGCACCAAAGAAGAGGAATAGGAAACTGATTTTGCAACCAGAGTCTGAGGGTACAGAATCTGAAGAAGAACCTAAGAAAGAAAAAGCAACCGGCAGAACACCTAAGAAGGTAATGGTAGTGCCAAAGACAACTACACCTATAGACATTGCCACCTACAAATGTGACACAACATTTGAGAGAACAATGAATTCATTGGGAAGAAACAGGTTTGACAATGTCAAAGAACATTATGATTCTTTTACTGAAGATGAGCAGAAGCAAGTACTTCAACAAGTAATAACCTACTTGGGTCATTATAGTAGATTTCCACATGATTTGGAGCAAGATATTTCAGTCTCTTTGTATAATACTTTGTTAGATAAATGGGAAGAAGCCATTCAATTAGAAAAGAAGATTTTTGATGAAGTATTTGTACAGTATTTTTCCAATCTATCATCAAATGGAATTAGTGCTTTAACTGAGGAATACAAAGCATATTTTGATTTAAAAGTAAGAAGACTAAAGCTTCTGAATGGAAAAAAGGTCACTTGTTGAGTCTGAGACACATCAACTAGCCTATATAATCAAAAAGAGGGAAGATGTCATCCACTCAAGCAGTAAGGATGATACCACAGAAGATGTTCCTCGACCAGAAATGGATGAAGAGGAAATTGTTCAAGCTGATGTTGTCTATCCAACCAAGAAGACGGATGATTCCATTATTCTTGTTGATGATGATATTCAGGATACAATAGACCCATCTTGAGACATTACTGCACCATATATGGATCCTCCTACAATCACAAAAGTACAGGTTACATTAGGTGATCGACCGGGTAATCAAGTAAAAGAGGTCAGTGAACTGGCAAGTGAACAACTAGAGAAACCCCAATCTCCACCGGTCATTGAGACTAATCAAAAGGAGTCTACTGAGGAAGTTATTACTCAACAAACAAAAGATGCAATAGAGAAGAACATAGAAAGAGCCATCATTAAGAGTACACCCCCTGAACTGGCAAAGCCAGAACTACTTGATGATGATGATGAAGAATCTTTAAGTATTTTAGGACCTATTGACATGAATACCTTGAGTGCATCTGAAATGATGAAGATTGTTAATATTATGCAATCTTGTGCACACAAGAAGAGATTGAAAGAGAAAAGAATTGAGGTAGAGACAATCCAGAATGTAGTAGAAATTTTGTCTAGATTACTACCAGAAACCTCTGTCGCACATCTTCCTACTCCTATCAGCAAACTTGGTCAGTTAGTTGTAGATGCATCTGATCAAATCAAATCACTTGAAGATGCTTCTCAAATATCTTCTAAGAGCCATAAGAAAGCATATGGAGATAAAATAGCTAAGCACATTGAAAATGGCAAAATGGCTTTATCTCATAATGACAATCTGTTAAAGAAAGCTATTGAATCTGGAGGAAAGTATCTTGCCTCTACCTCCAATATTACTTTCTTTTATTCTGATATTTCTAAGAATCAAGTTGAGACTGAACAGGAAATAGAAAGGTTGTGCAAGACATATGTCCCAATCTAGGACTCTATTCATGCCTTTAACCGGTCTATAGATGAACTGCATGACAAACTGAATAGGTATGATAATGAGAGAGCTAAGCGATTCCAATCTCTAAGAGAGCTCAAGAGTCAGCTCACCTCACAGATTGACATTTTTCAGAAATCCTACTCCAGTGCAGAAGCTATTCTTGCTACTCTTGAAACCTGCACGCTAGATTCAATGGAAGAATTCTATTCTCAACTACTGTCTACCTTTGAGTATACAGACAACATACTGGAATCATAGAAGAATGCTCTATCCCAGATGAAGCAAAATTTCAATAATATTTTCATGAGAATATCCAATGCATGAACTTGATTAAAATTGTAATATATGATGAACACTTTGATACAAATTTTCTATATATATGTATATATTTTACTTTATCTTTTTGGCATTGTTGTCAAAGGGGGAGTAATAATATGTATGTGTGTTTTTGAAAATTTTGTATTTATACATGCATTAAGGGGGAGTATTTCATTAAAAGGGGAGTATGAGTAAATATGTAAATATGTTGTGTATGCACACTTAGCAGTATTTTATTACTCTAAAATTTTCTAAGTGTTGCCATCAATGCCAAAGGGGGAGATTGTTGGCTTGTTGATGATTGTAATGTATTCATCACTTGTTGTCATTGTTGAAACACTCTCACACACATATATGATTACTTTGACTACTGGTGTAACTTCAATTGGTTTACACTACCAACTGGTATGTTTAAGGTCTATCTCTAACCGGTACTTTGTGTCAACCGATATGTACCTAAGAGATAACCCATGGTAACACTAAGTCGGCATCAAAGTGAAGATAAAGTTGAAGGTGAAGATCAAGTGGAAGATTCCTGGACAATGATTCACTAGTTTTATTCCAACCGGTATTGATTGCTCTAATCGGTATCTGATTTTGTGATGAGTTACCAACATCATTTGTTTGGCGGTCATTTTTGTGATGAGTTATGTTTACTTGTCTAGATACATTGCACCTAGGAAATTGTGTTCCTATGGACGATATAAGATATGAATGCCTATTTAAAGACATCTTAGTGAAGCATTTCAAGAGAGATGAAAAAGAGAGAACAAATATAGTAGAAATGATCTATGCGAATACTTTTGCTAAAGAGTGATAAGTGTTTAGATGGAGAGCAGTGTTGAATGTACTTAGAATGATCTAATCAAGCAAGTTTGTGCTACTCAGAACATATCAAATCTTTCTTGTTGTTTTCTGATCATTACAACAAAATAAAATCCCCTAACTGGGTAAGCTCTAACAAGATTCATTGTACAAATCCTCTAACAAGGTGATCCATTAGTTTGGATTCTAAAATCCTCCAGCAAGGTTACTCCTATCAGGGTAGTACTCTTAACAGGGTATAAGATTCTAATCAATCTTGGGATCTCTAACAAGATTCACTTCTAGAAGAGCTCTTTGTAAGACCTTAACCAGTCAGTTATCTATTACTGTAGATAGTTAACTTGTGAGATCCATCTAACCGTGGTTTTTACCTATTTGGGTTTTCCATGTATAAACACGTGTTATGGTGGATGTTCTACTTTATGCGGATGCTGTTATTTCATTTTGGATAGCATGTATTTTGTTTAACTGCTTGGTTAAGTTCATCTACCGGTTAGTGTTTAAAGTAGTGTTTGTTTTGGTGTCACTGATTCACCCCCCTCTTAGTGATTTTCAAGTCCATCAGTAAGATTGTCAAAAAAAAAGTTGAACCCTATAGCTTCATTTCTAGTAAGCATTGTTAATAGGTATCGACACAATCTACTATCAAAGTTATAGTATGAAAGCATAAAGGCTGAAACCTAGAAGCTACAAAGAGTTGTATAAGGTTTAGATCAAAAGATGCTAATGCCAACAAGAACAAGTCATGATGTTATGAAATTTGCAACAAATATATACATGGAAATGATATATATATATATATATATATATATATAGTGATATAGTCCTAGCCAACAAGAGAGATAGGAAGGTATCTATATTCAAAGGTAAAAGAACTCCCACAGTCCTCACTATTGCAATCCTTTAGGATTCCAGTCATCAATGAAAATAGTACAATAATGAAATATAAACATTAGCAAAGAATATGTTGACAAAGGAAGATAAGTTACAACAGTGAAGACAGGGTTGTTGAGCAACAAAGCAAAGATACAATCATTCATGTAGGTAGAAAAAGAAAGGTTCCAGTCCTATTAATTAAGGACATTGTCATTGTTATCAATAAAATAGAATGAGGGCAACATTATGTCACAAAGCAATAGAAAATAATGAGTACCCAAGTACTAGAAATCATAAAGTCATGAAGAACAGGCCATGAAAACTCCCAACAATCTTCACCACAGTCTTAAATGCCAAAGCCTGTTGATTATACAAAGGAATAGATCTTTATCCATTACAAAATGCGGTGATTTGTATTCACCAAAAGAATTTTAATCAGCAAACTCTGTAAGGGAAGTTAAAAAGACTGCTCACTATCAAAGTTATAGATTCAAGCATTGAATCCAAAGAGAGCCAAAAAAATGTTCATCCTCATCACTTAAAGAGCTCGACCTAGTATATTTCAGACAAAGCATACAAAGAACTCACCAGATTCAGCTTCCATATGCTTGAAACTTGCATTTGTTCTATGTTTACAAAAAACGTCATCAAACCCTTGAATGTAAGAAAAGTCATGGTAACGCTCAACAAGAAGTCAGGCACAATGGCAAAAAGAATGGAATGAATGATTTAGGATTTGTTACCCTAATATGCTCGAAAGGCACTTGGGAATTTTTGCCTTTCATTTAACATTTTACCTTTCTCACTAATGCCCTCATGGGTATTGGGATGATTAGATATTTATGTTACTTTTTTATCAATGCAAATAATATTTATTAGGTGATTTATTATTGATCGCTTAACGAATATTATTAATGTGAGGAATTATAAATCACCTAGTTAATATTGAGCGATGAATATTATTTATAGAGCCAAGTCAAAGTAAAAATAATAAAATAATGACAAGTGCCAAGGATATAGGGCATATGTGCTATGAAAAGGGGAGGAGTTGAAAGAAGTTGGGAACATTGGGGAAAGAATCTAGGAGAGTTTATTTGTCATTTTAGGACTCTTAGAGTATATCTAGGCATGCTTTTAAGTGTTTTTAGGGCATGTATGGTCATGGTTTGACCATTTCCCCACATTTGAGCCTTTTTAGTGTCTTTTAGGGACCTAAAAAAGTATGGTTTTTAGTTGTATTCGACCAAGGAGGTTAGGATTCCTATTATCTAGTAACTGCAAAGATAGATTTGTAACTCATTTTTCCAGATTTTATATATTAGATTAAGTTTTGAGATTAATAGATAAGTGTTTTCCTTCTTTTATTTTCTGTCATATTGTATGCACTTAAGTGATTAGCATTTCTACTTGTGAATTTCATACTTCCTTGTAATTTTGTTTTATTATTCACCATCTTTTGCTGAGGGACTATACTTTGTTGCATATTTTTGTAAGTTGTGTTGTGTTGTAGTTGTTCAAGTTGTGAAGTTTATTTCTTCCTTCTTGAATTAGGTGTCGTAAAAACCTTCTTGTGGAGTGTCTATGCACGAAATATAGTTTTGGAGTTGTGCAAATTAGTTTATCTTTTCATTGAAACTGTGTCATTTAAAAAAATTGATTTTATAATTTTGGATAGAATATTTTGGTGCATCACACGTTAGATTATAGTTTCAGTTCATGCAATCTTCCTTTCTCTTTTCTGAGTGAAGTTATTAGAATAGTTGAATTTAGGTGAAACCCGATAAGAACAAGCTTTATCTGGAGGCTCACTCCATGTTTTAGGCAGCCTAAAGGTTTAGGAGTGTTCACATGTTTCTCTTTAAGGCTAATTTCTGCAAATTAGCAAGGGTGTGTTTTTGAGAGATAATAGATACAATGGAAAAGTTTTAGGATGTGTGCCACAAATTCTTGAAAGTTATGAGAAATCACACTTTTCTAATGAAAAGCTAGGTTTCTAACCTCTTCCTTTGTCAAGATCCCCTCCTCCATTGTCTAGTGGATCCACATATTCTCATTCTAATATGGTATTGCAACAAGAAAATGTTTTGTCTGATCTTCTCCATGCCAATTTAATCTCTCTTCTTTTTCCTAAACGAAGAAGGAAACATAGACAACATCTTAAAAATTCTTCTTTTTGCAAGTATCATCCAATTCATGGCCATTCTACTAATGAGTGTTAAGCTTTGAAAGAAAAAATACAACATTATATTGATGTAGGTGTCATAAAAATAACATCTAACAATGAATGGCATATTTCTCATAATCATTTCAAATAACATTCAAGTCCCTATTATGTTTCTCCTCATTATGTGACATTGTTAGCCTACCTATTGGGGGCTCATTGTCATTCATGGTGGTACAATTTCAAGTGCAATCATACTTAGTGAGCAACATAATAGTCTATTTATTCTTGTCTCTATGCTTGGGGGGCAAGAATATTATCTTTCTTCTTTCTAAGGTTACACTATTTCCTTTATGGGTTGCATTATTCATAAGTTGATGTCCTTTCTTGCATAGAATTATGTGAGCCCATGTTTGTTCTTTGGTTAGGACCTATTCTTTGTTTGAAATAGTACCTCTCTTATGAATAATCTGTCCTTAGAGGAGTTTGTGATCCTTCTTCTCTCTCTTTCTATTTGAAGATTTCCTCTTCTTTTGAGTTGCATTTTTCATAACATGATGTCCTTTCTTGCATAGAATTATCCTTCATGCGAGTACATGTGTCCCTTATTATTAGGACCTATTATTTGTTTGAAATGGTACGTCTATTATGAATAATCTCTCTTTGGAAGTTCTGTAATTCTTTTCATTCTCCTTACACTTGGGGGGAAATGATTTCTTTCTCTCCCTCTCTCCCTTCTAAGGATCTACTTTTCCTTTGTCGAGTGGTGTTTGTTCATGATTTGATATCATTCCTTGTGTGAAATTGTTGTTTTCAAGTATTCTCTCTTATGCAATAGGTGTATGTCCTTGGATACGACCTCTTTTTCACTTGGTGATGTACAACTATCACAAACTTACCCCCTCACATTGGTTCAAAAGTCTGTCATTCTACATCAAGAATCTCTTTTACCTAGAAATAGGGGGAAGGTCCTTTCTTTTGGTAGAAGATGTCATATTTGTTCAATAAACTCCTCCTATGGGTAGGTGTCTTTTGAGCAAAGATCTCTTTTCCTCCAAGGATCTCCTATACACTTGTTGCAAGATATCTCTTTTTCAACTATCTTATCCTTTCTTATAAGAGTAGTTCCTTTCTAGCTTGGATTTATGACTGTAGAAGGAGGAAATGGATTGAACAAAAGATTCAATCTTCCAACATCCAACAATGAAGTTTTTCTTGTAAAAAACACACATGCAAATTAAAATCTAAACTAAGAACACACATGCATGTTACACAATCTACTCCATTGCACTCCTTAAACCAATATCTTATGTAGATAATATTGCTCTCAGAAGCACACACAAGAAGCTATGGTTTTTTAGAGATTCAAGATGATTAATGCAAAGGAAGCTAAAGAAAATGAAATGCAAAGATGATGAAGAATGCAAACTGACATAAGTTTGACGCATAAAGATGAGATGCTCAAATAAGAGAGAGGGGCTTGTTTAAATAGAATTTCTCATGGCGAGTTCATGTTGTGGGATGAATATGGGATAATGCAAGATGAGTGGTATAGGGAAGATGAGTGGTAAATGGGAAATGGTAAGTGGTAGGAGGGGATATTAAAGGGGTTTTATTAAATAAATAGAGATAAGGTGAATGTATGAAGGCGTATAAATAAATATGATAAATGTTTTATTTAATAAATTTAATGGATAAATGATAAGATATTAATAATAATATAATAAAAGATGGAAATTATGAATAATGAATTATGGAGAAATAATAATGTAATAATAAGGACTCGCCCGATGTTCGGAGAAATTTGAAATTAAATGAGGATAAATTAATGAAAAGTTTTATGTGTCTACATTTTGCGCCTCTTTGAGACAATGTATCCTGTCGCGTTGTTTCAAAGAAAATGATCAGCTGATATATACCCCAGAGGTGTCCTCATAAGGATGATGATTGATTGGTTATGCCCCCTCGAGAGATTGATCAAACAGATTGATGGAGATTGGTCTCTCGATAGATCATGGGAGAGAAAGATTGGATGATTGATATTGCACAAGTGATTAGATTGAGATGTACATTTGATGGAAATGCACAGTTGATGAGGCGCAACTGAACAATTGATGGAAATGAACAATATAGCCAGGTTGATAAGCTGATTAAGCTGATTGAGCTGATAGGGATTGATGCTAGCACAAGATAAGGTGATACAATGGTTGATTGATTGATCTAGGGCATTGAGATTGCAAGAAGCAAGGTGGTTGATAAAGAGATTAAAGCTTCAAAGACATGCATCAGTTGGATAAACTGTTTGATCGATCTCACTACAGTAAGAAGAATGAAGAAGATGATGAAAAAGATAGATGAAAAGGAGGATGAGAAGAGAAAAGTGATGAGAAAAAAAAAGAAAAGAATGAGTGATGAGAAAGAGGATATGAAAGAGATGAGAATTCTTGTGCTTTTTAAGTGCTCGTATCATCATTGAGCTTATTATAGCAAAAAGGCAAACAATCATTTGGATATGAATTAGACCCAAATGAATCAGTCACACCAATTACGAGACATGAAATATATCAGACAGTAAAGGAATGCCTTAGTGTGTATCAGACCAATATGTCCTCGATGATCTTAAGCGATCATGTCCTAAGACGTATCATCATATTCCTAAGGAACATCCTGCAAGCAACAAACAAGTGAACATGCCCCATCGTCGCCTTTCTAGTCAATGACATCATGGAGATAAAATCTCTAGTCAGAGACATCCTGGAAAAACTAAAAGACATGTCACCAAAAAGGAAAATAAAAAACAATCAAGAGAAAATAAGCAAACAATATGTTGCATGTCGAATGAATTTTTTGTTCACAGTTGATGGGTTCAGGTGTATAAGTTGATCAGATGTTGTTCTGTTTGCTCAATTTAAGTCTCATCCTGTCATGAATTCGTTGAAGTGAAAAGTTGCATGCTTGTCTTAAGTGTTTGTGTCTTCTCAATGTTTATTACATGTTTTTAGATTTTTATGATTTTTAGGGTTTTATGAATGTTTTAATTTTTAGCGTTTTTTCAAGATGTTTTATGATTTTTAAGATTTTTTTTAGGACATTTTATGATTTTAAAGAGTTTTTTCAGGACATTTTATGATTTTCAAGGTTTTTTCAGGACATTTTATGATTTTTAAGGTTTTTTTTTCTAGGACATTTTATGATTTTTAATGATTTTTTGAATGTTTGCCCCTAGTGTCTAGCAAGGCAAAAGGGATTTTGAGTGGATGAATGAATGAAAAGGACATGAATGGATAAGTGAATGATGGAGAAAGCTTATGTGATTGTCAAGGACTATCTCAGAATAGGGTAGCATGTTAATCCAAGCTCAAGGATCAGATATAGCAATATAAAGCAAGGGTATGGTGTAACTAATGTCATATGGTCTAAATAAATGATCATGTCAAGAGGTTTGCTACATTTTATGTCCTTAGTTTGGATCAAGATCAAGGGATGGATTTGGTTAGGAGGTAGATAGGATATGCAAGATTGAAGGGTGATAATGAAGGATAGGAGCTGAAGGGTGTGGATCAAGTACAATAAATATGACACACAAAGCCTACAAAGGTCCTTAACCTTGTCGAGATCAAAGGTGGAAATAGGGATATGTATGGATATAGAGTGACTGAGGGATAATAGATGGATGCACACAGATGGAACTTGCCCCTAGTGAATAGTGCAAGAAAATAATGGATTACACATGATGCCTGTTTGCCAGGTTTTCATCATGGTACTTGCCCAAGGCACCTGTTTGCCAGGTTTTCACCGATGGACGAATTTTTTTTTCTTTTTACTTTTTTTCTTTTCTTTTTTTTTTTGACTTTTTTTTTTCTTTTTCTCTTATTTTTCATTTTTTTTTTTTCTCATTTTGACTTCTTTCTTTCATTTAAAAAAAAAAACTATTGGAAGATGTTCTATAACAATCCATTTCTATTGAAGATATGCTCAAAGATGTTGATAGGATGATGGTAAAGGGACTAGATGAAATGGGTGATAAGACGAAAAGGTTATAAGGATTTATGCAAAGGATTGGATAAGAGGGATGGAAGGATAGAGCATAGGTGTTGGATAATGGATGGGATGTTGGAATAATTGTGCATGGTTGGATGGAAATGTTGGCAAGATCAAGATTGGCACACACCTTGAGGGGTGGTGGACAAGTGGAGGATTAGTGGATTTTAGAGTTTGTGATTTTGATGGAAAGGTTGATGTGGATTTTAGGACACAAGGAGCCAAAATGGATGAAGGAGGTGAAATAGGTTTTAGGATAGTGGATGTGGGAGAAGTTGGGGTAGCAAACTTGATTGCCAATTTTGATTTTTCTTTAGTGTGCAAGTCTTGTATGAGCGACTTGGGAATCCACATGGATCTTGATTTTTTATTTTTTTGTGATTCTTTAGAATGCATTTCCTCAATGTAAGACTTAGGAAGCCATAGAAATTTTGACTTTTTTTTCTTGCTTTGTGGGCCTTTGTGGCCTTTTGGACATTTCTTTCTTTTGTAGTCCCTTGGAATGCATTTTTTCTACAAGCACCTTAGGAACCCATATGGGTTTTGAAATTTCTTTCTTTTTCTCAATGGGCCTTTGTGGCCTTTTGTATATCTCTTTTTATTTTTGGATCAAATTTTGCTTTGTTTTTACATGTCGATTAGATGGGATGTGTTGATCCTTAAATGCATGTGGATTGTTTGACTCCTGACTTGTATGCTTGGCATTCAAATTGCTTGGAGAAGGAAAAGAATGTGTAGATGGATAAGAATGATATAAAGGTATTTTGGATGGATGGAAGGTGCTAAAAAATGTGTGCCTTTTTTGATCTTGCATAAGGGATGGAGGGATATAGGGACCTAAAATAGATGGAAGGGGTGAAGGGGAAGGCATGTATTTGGATTTACCTGGACAAATGTAGGATTTATGAGGGATAGCAACATATTGAGAGTGAGCAATTTAGCCAGTATAATCAAGATTTTCTTTTATATCAGGGGGTTCTAATATACCATGTTCATGAATGTCTAACCCTTTTCTTCGATAATGCATGCTTTGGAAGATCTTTTTTACAAAGGGTTTCTTCTTACTTTTGATGCTATAGGAAAGTCCACTTTGAGGTGGAGGTGGCTTGCAAGGAATGATAGGATCATGAGAGGGATTTATGGGCATGATGGAATCTTGAGGAAAACATGGAGAATTATGACAAGGGAATAAAGGGATACTTTGATCTTGACATGGAAGAGGATCATTGGATAGAGTAGGAAGGGTGTTTGACACTTCATTTCAAATAGGATCATTTGAAAAGGTGGATGAGGCATCATGTTCTTGCTTAGGAAGTAGATTAGGAATATGATTTGGAAGGATGCTTTGCTCTTGAGATGGAAGGGGGTCATCTTGGAAGAAATGGAAAGGTATAAGGGGATCATCATGGGATTCTAGGGAGGTAGGATTTTGTTTAACCATTGGATGGGATTGGAGAGTTTTGGTGTCTTGATCTTGATTTATGATAGGACTTGTTTCTTCATTCTTCAGATTATCCTCTTGACATGGAGCCACTTCTAAGGAAGGGGTAGTGTTTGTGATATGCATGGGGGATTATTGGAAGGTTTTAATGTTTTTACATGATGGGAAAGCATTTTGGGCCTTCTAGAGTGGGTATGATTGGAATTAGAGTGCATGATGGCATAGGATCTAAGACATCTGAATCGTATAAAAGTATTTGTATAAAAGAATGGATTAGCTTGGATTTGTACTATTGATAGTCCTTGAGGGTCAACATGAGAAGTTTCACCATTAGATTCATTGCTTGAAGGAGATGGTATGGATTGTTACTGAGAAGTTTTAGGAGATGAAGGCATCGTGGAAGAGATGGAGGCCACATATGGAGCCTTGCTAGACATAGGTGTATTGTTTTGATCATGTTTGGTAATGACATCTAGTTTCTCCTTAGGTGAATCATTAGGATCTTCAATTTCAATAACACCATTATCAAGGAGGTCTTGAATTTTATGTTTAAATTCCATGCACATTGAAGTCTTATGTTTGTTATGTCTATGATATGCACAATAATTACTAAAAAATTCACATCCCCATATGGTCTTGTTAGGCAATATGATAAGATTGTGCTCAAGAAGCTCTTTCAAAGCCGACTCAATAGATTGTCCCAAAGGTGTAAATTGTCTATTTGACGGATATTTTAAAGAAATGTCTTGTTGTCTTGGTGAAGAATTCATGGGATCTTGTTTGAGATTTGTCTTTTGATTTTCAATCACTTGTTGTTCCACCTTATATAGTCTATTCAACATTTCTTGAAGTTTGTTATTCTTGATATTGTGAAATTTTATCTAAAGAGGGGTCATTGAATCTTTTTGTTGGGCTTGAATGTCATATATTTCTCTCTTGAGATCTTGAATTTGTTGGGTCAAGGTAGCCATGGAGATTTATGATAGTTCTGATCTTTGACCTAGGACAATGTATGAGACTCTAGATGGAATGAAAACCCTAAAATGCAAAGGGGGAACTATATGATATGAGTGAAACTAGGACGTAACTAAGGATCAATGCAAAGATGCAATCTATGTGATATGTTTGCTAAAGGATTGATGCAAAAATGCAATATATGGGTAGCTAAACCATAAATAGGATATGAGGATAAATGATGTTTGATGCAAGGACTAAGGATACTCTCGGTCTGAAAATATTCCCAATGTGGGGTTTGACTTGTGCTATGATAGATAGACACAAGGATAAGTTATCAAAGAGAGGGCATACTATGATAGGAGATGATGAACTCCAAGCAGAATACCAACTCAAAGACACTGATAGATTCCCTAACTCAAGGAAGATACACCTCAAGTGATAAGGGGATTCATGATCAAAAGTTGATGTTAGACCTAAGATGAGAAATCCTAAGTGCAAGCAATATTTTTGATTTTTTTTTGATTTTTTTGTTTTGTTTTGTTTTGTTTTTGGATTTTGGTATGCAAATAATAATGAAATGCTAGGACCAATGATGAAATGACCTAAGACACTTATGCAAGGTTTAAGGTTATGTCCTAAAGGAATGATGGAAGGCTATGCAAAGATTATGGGTATGATCTAAGGGGCTTATGCATGGGTTTGATCTAGGGGGGATATGCAAAGGCTAGGTATGATTAAATAAGATATGCAAGGATGAAAGGTGAAACTAGGTGAAGACTATGTAAGGACCTAAAAGGTATGGCAAGCTATAATGACGTGACTATGTGAGGACCTAAAAGATAAAAAATCCAAAAGTGATGTCTCAAGAGATTTGAAATGATTGTTTTGAGAACACCAGTTCAACATTTCAAGGATAATGTTGTTTCATAATGTTTTTACTATATAATGTGGATGTATACTTGAAAGCTTAGACCAAGGTTTTTGTAAAGTGTTTCGATTTCAAGTGTGGTTTTGATTGTGAAATTTTCTTGTTTGTTTGTGCACACACTCAGAAAACATGGTAGACAAAATGTTTGTTTTATTTTACAATAAAAACACATTCAAGCACAATCCTAAGGCTGGCTAGGAGAATAGTTGTTGAATCTCACTTGGGGGGTTACCCTGAGCTATGCAATTCAGAGCAGATACTTAGATGCTTGACCCCACTGGCTCCACCCTCGACACTCACTTTTTTGGGGTAGCCAAGCACCAGTCCCCACGAAAAATACCCGTGGCGAACTTTGTATCTCTACTAAGAACCGTAAGAATGTGAGCCGCTTCAGAGGTCCGACCTCCCGCGTCAACAACTAGAAGGTTTTTGGCTTCTAACACAAAAAAGGTGTCTAGTAAGGGCATCCGTTCAAGTGGCCATACATGCGGTGACGTACGTTCCGTTAAGGAAGGCTCCCGACCTATAGAGGTTGCACTCTATAGGGTTTATGGGGAGACATGCTGTCGGTATGAACTAATCAGCACTCGTTGCTTGCAACTTTCGTCACAAACACATTTATTTATAGTGGTTCAGAAGAGCTTGGCTTTAGCCCATTAACACTTGGGTCGTTCCCTCTCACCGAACCTTAAGGGCTTCTCGGGAGGCAGACCCTCTAAAAGGTAAAACAAAAAAAGCCTATTGCTCAAGACACAAAAGACACTGGTTAATTTTAAAGCACCATTTGAAGTGTGATCTAATCTAAAATTCAGACAATCAATTTCAAATCACCATTTCTTCGACATGCATCCTGCATCAAAATGACATTAGTAGTTTCAAAATTATGGTCTTTGGCGCCCCTGCACAAGCACACAAAACCACAAAGATTAGTTCATAGAAAGAAATCAAACACATTGACACAAAACTAAACATTAATCTAATTAACAAAAAAATTAAAAAACTAATCTAATTAACACAAATTAAAAAAACTAATCTAATTAACACAAATTAAAAAAACCAATCTAATTAACAAATTCAAAATCTAATTTTATCTAGAAAACTAAAATCCAATCTAAATCAAAATTTAAAATCTAATCTAATTAACAAAATTAAAATCTAAATTAAATTTAATTAAAACTAAATCTAAAACCTGAAAAAAAATCTAAAATCTTAAAAATCAATCTAATTCTAAGAAAATTTAAATTACATAAAATTACTCTAAAAGAACTTAAATTAAAAATAATGTAAAAACCTAACTTAAAACTAATCTAAGGAAACTTAATTTTAAAATAATAAAAAGAAAAAATCCTAACTTAAAAACTAATCTAAGATAACTGACATTTAAACTAATTTAAAAGAAACTTTAGAAAACTTACGTTTAAAAAAAAGAAAAACTTACTTAAAACTACTTTAAGAGGACTGAAAACTAATGTAAAACAATGATTGCAAAATGCATGCAAAACAGATTTTAGTTCAAATGGATTCAAAGACTTTCAAGCACAAGATACGTTCAGAGCGAATTTTTTGAAAAAGCATTAATTTTTTTTAACAAATGTGCAACAACGTGGGTTGTTTTGCAGAGTTATACATGAATGCCAGGAAAGATATGTTATGAAAAGCGAAGGGTTGTTTCAAATTTTCTCAAGATTTTTGATATCTAATTCTTGAGGCTATCAGTTGCAGCGAAGTGAGACATTTAATTGATTTTTCTGTCACTGATCTTAAAGAAGCTTTTAATGGCAGATGGTAAACTAGTAAATCTGAGCCTCAAGAAATTGAAGCAGTTGCTTCACAAATCCTGGGACTTCCTTTGGCTCGAGATGCTGCCGCAAAAAGCAAGGAGAGGTTGCAACGTAGGGAGAGAGGAAGAGCGAGGTGGTAGTAAGGGAGTGGGAAAGAATGAATGTAGAGGGAAGTATCGGGAAGAAACAATAGTGACAAACTACCAAAACAACAAATGTAGGTACATGGGAGCACAAGCAAAGCAGAAAGCGTATGGGACTGCAGGATATGTTCAAAATGGACTTTCTACTATATAATTTACGAACTGATTTGAAGAAACAAACCCATTAATCATTCAAGAGAATTCTTCAACCTGCAGAACAAAATACCAAAATCTCAAGCAAACCTGCAAATGAAATATTAGAACCTCAAACCAATCTGCAACAAATCAGAAATCTGAAACTTCTTTCAGACAAAAATACAATAAGGGAAAGGTCCCACCGGGCATGCCAATTGTAGATGGAGGAAATGGATTGAACAAAAGATTCAATCTTCCAACATCCAACAATGAAGTTTTTCCTGTAAAAAACACACATGCAAATTAAAATCTAAACTAAGAACACACATGCATGTTACACAATCTACTCCATTGCACTCCATTGCACTCCTTAAACCAAGATCTTATGTAGATAATATTGCTCTCATAAGCACACACAAGAAGCTATGGTTTTTTAGAGATTCAAGATGATTAATGCAAAGGAAGCTAAAGAAAATGAAATGCAAAGATGATGAAGAATGCAAACTGACATAAGTTTGACGCATAAAGATGAGATGCTCAAATAAGAGAGAGGGGCTTGTTTAAATAGAATTTCTTTGGGCGAGTTCATGTTGTGGGATGAATATGGGATAATGCAAGATGAGTGGTATAGGGAAGATGAGTGGTAAATGGGAAATGGTAAGTGGTAGGAGGGGATATTTAAGGGGTTTTATTAAATAAATAGATAAATGTATATAAGGTGAATGTATGAAGGCGTATAAATGAATATGATAAATGTTTTATTTAATAATTTAATGGATAAATGATAAGATATTAATAATAATATAATAAAATAAAAGATGGAAATTATGAATAATGAATTATGGAGAAATAATAATGTAATAATAAGGACTCGCCCGATGTTTGAAGAAATTTGAAATTAAATGAGGATAAATTAATGGAAATTTTTATGTGTCTACAATGACATTGTTGCCTAAAGGATATCTCCTTGGTGTTGAAGGTTGGTATCCTTGTTTCTATCTTCTTTAAGACATCAACATAGGGCTATGTTGACATCTTAAGGGGGGCACCCACACCGCTCCCTTTGTACCATATTGTACCAGATTTTTACATATCATTTTTGCATGTCTTAAATGGGGTGTTCATTCTTGAAACCAGAGAAAAAACTCATACACGAGATGCTTCATTCCCGAAACCAGATGCACCATTTGATAAATATCTTAGATGGGGAAACACATCACCGAAACCAAAGCAAAACTCTTACATGAGATGTCCTTGAAACTAGGCATGTATTTGTCTTAATCAGGGTTACACATTCTCAAAACCAGAGCAAAATATTACACGAGATGTTCCTGAGGTTAGACATTCACCCCTTGGAATTTACATTTACATTACATGTCTTAAACAGGTTGAAGCAAAATCGAAGCTAGAGGAAACAAACTCCTATACGAGGTGATATACACTTGAAACTAGACATCACTTGCACACATGCATGAGGATGAGTAGAACTAGTGTAATAAAGCTAGACTATTTCTACTCTCCTCCCCAACACGGATCACCTAGATGCAAACATGTAGGGGTGAGGTATCTATGTTCTCCTCTTTTTCATAATTCTTATCATGGATCACCCAGATAAGCATATCTAGTGTGTACTCATGCTCTCTCTCTTCTTCTTCTCATGAACTCATAGCTTTGCCATTGATAGTTCATGGATGATGCTTTCTTTGCTCTTTTATATGACCACTTATGTTCGTGAGATGACATTTTTCAAGAATGATATTATTTGTTGAGATATTTTGATATTGAGGTCTCTTTGGGTAGTTGACTTGAGGTCTTGTTTTTGTATTTAGCTTTTATTCTGTGTCTTTTTGTGTCTTTTGTCTTTTTTTACCTTTTTGTTTTTGTGTGCCCTTGCATATGTTTGAGTGAGTTAAGATCCTAATATTGGGGGCTTGGTTCCTCAAAATTAGTGATGTCTTATACTCCTTATGATTTTTCTCTGCATTCCTCATCTTCTTCATCTCTCTTTCTTCTACTTTATCACAAGTATTTGCATTAGTTTATACGCTTGCTAAAGTGGGGGTTAAATGTAGCGTCCTAAAATTGCACCCTTTACAATTTTGACCGTATTTGGGGCCCTCACCTTAGCAATCTCATCCCTATTCTTGATTAGGACCTATTTATGCCTACCTCGTGAAAAATTTGCATCAATATCACATTCCACCTTGCATTGCACTTTAACCCTGGCCCAAATATGGGGTAGGACCAGGGTGTGGCACCTTGGTCCTCACTGGGACTAGGGTGCCATGCCATGGTCCTCCCTAATTGGGATCCAATTTAAACCCTTTTCCCCATCTCAAATTTGAGTGGAAAATCTTGCCTCATGTTGGCCTATGTTGGAAAATTAACATAATTGACAATGGGCAAGTATATAAGGAGGTCTTCCCCTCTCATTTGGATAATACATTCATGATATGTGAAATTGGGAGCACAAGCAATCAAGCATTCGAGCATTGAAGTAGTCATCATCAAGCATTTCTAGAGGTCTTCAAGGCTACATATTCTTCATATATCCATTGTCAAGCAACATTACATCATTCATTTGCAAGCATGTGTGTGTGATTAGGGTTTTATCATGTTCATGCCATTTTCATACAATATATGTGATTACATTCAAGAAGCAAAGCATCATTATCAGTCATTGCATATCTAAGGTATACCTTTCCATCATTTATTTCAAGTATTTGCAATATTTTATTCAAGGTTAATTCCTGAACCAGGGTTTGACTTAGGAAAACCCCCATTCCCAACCTATTTCCCCTTCTTTCTATGTACAGGAAATAGGTACAAAGATGTACTCTTTAGAATAAGCTTTATTCACAGAGAGAAATCAACCCTTTTTAGCATGCGAAAAGTTCAGAGGACCATTGTGATGTGCCATGGTCCCAAATTTTTAGGAGATTTTTCGGGGAGCAGGTCCTACTCGGCTTACATTTCTCAATTCCAGGTGCCCAGCTTGATCTCACATCTGTAGTTTACTCTTCAAATGTTTTTACCTTCATTTTGAGCATTTCAATTTACAAAAGAGAGGAAATTCAAAATTAATTCAATCCACTTAGTATTCAGTCCTTATCTGATTTGTGATTGAATCTAGTGAATTCCCTTCCTCTTTTGAATGTAATGTCCCAAGTGAAATTGATTTAGTGGTTTCTCCCTTCTATGTTGCAAACCCTAAATCAAATTTTCACATTACACATACATACATATTTGCATGATATGATATGTACATGTTATAATAATAAAATATGAATATGGTATTGATGACACAATGCTTTTATGATGATGCATGATGAGATGTATATAATGTGTATTATGCTATGCAATGGATGATTTATCTGATACCTTCTAACCTATGTGCAATACAGAATGAATGAATGCAATCAATTATGACAAAAGATACAAAATGCTCCAAGGATATTCAACAAGGATGAAGGCCAAAAAGACGAAGGACATGTGCACATTCCCAAGAGAAGATCACTTAAGGGAAAAGAACCAAGCATATGTAAATGAAATGCAAATGCAAATAAATCATGGAGCACAAGTATCTTTGGCACCAATTGCCATTTTAGCAATCACTTATTTTACTTTAGCACCATATGTGACACACCAAGGTACAAAGAACCAGGATGTTTTTCACAAACAATGCTTAAAATGACTCAAATAAATACACAAGAGGTTGACCTAGCACCACATAAAATTATAGAGAATATTGCAGGAAATAGTACTAGAAAAACCACAAGCAAAACAAGTATGCCCCAGTGTGACATGAGATAACTAAGACCTCATGAGGGAATAACATGAAACACATAAAAACCACACCAAGAAAATACGAAAATCCACAAGATCAAACCCCTGGATTTGTTATTCTTAGCGCACCATGATATGAAAGATAATGGCAATTGAGAAGACACAAATCATAAGTTCTGAAAAGATAAACAAGGATAAAAAACAATTAAAGTCAACACAAGTGTCTCAGATATATTTTGCCAAGTTATGACTGATGGATAAGGATTTGATGATGTCTCACTCGAGGAAGGATAAATCCTATGCATATTGATGATTGGAGAAAGGAATGATAAGAGGGATTTGACAAAGGAGACCTGATATGATTATGATGACAAAGATATACATTAATACTTGTTGAATAACCAACAAGTGAGGTATGATCTTGAGGACACAACCAACACACGCATATGAACAACAAAACAAGCGTATAGACAAGACATATTTTACATGACAAACTAAAAACTTGTACATAACTAAGCTGACACTACGTACAATATTCTACACACTTCCTATGTGCAAGGAAACTACAATTAGGAGACCGCTGCACAAGAGCCTAGATGAGGACAAATGCAAGGATGCGTAAAAGTGCAATTTGCAAAGGCAAGTAACCAAAGTTATCATGCCATGATAGGATTGAAAGGATGTAGCAAAAGGATAATGGAACTGCCCTTATATATAGTGCTTGTTTCTAGGTTTTCACCATATATACATGCCCAAGGCACCACCAAAGGTAGTTTTCACCATACGACGATTTTTTTTTCTTCCCTTTTTCTCTTTTCTCTTTTCTCTTTTTTACTTTTGATCATTTTTTTAAAATAATTTGCTTAGGTTTTGAATGGTACACTGTCATGGACTATGCATAAAATTTCTTTAAATGTAGGATATTTAGGGGGTCATTGAGAGGCTCCCATTATAGAGTGGATAATTGATAAGATCCTGAACCATATTTTGTTGTGATTATATATGGGCCTAACCAGTTAACCTCAAACTTTCCTTTCTTTTCTCTGTCCTGTCGTTTTCTTAGATTTTCCCTAAGCACTAGATCACCAACTTCAAACTCAAAAGGATGAACTTTCTTCTGATATTGCCTCTTGAGTATGGTTTGATATACTTAAAGATGATTGTATGCTTTCTGGCATTGTTCATCATGAAGATCTAGTTGAGCTAGCCTTGGCACCCTATAATCTTCATTAGACACAAAGTCCTTCAAGGATATGCGTAAGAATAGTAATTCACCTTCAATTGGCAAAAATGATTTTGTACCATAAACAAGGGAGTATGGAGTAGCTCCAGTGGGAGTTCTGATGCTGGTGCGTTATGCCCAAAGGGCAGGGTTTAAATGGAGGTGCCAATTATGACCAATTTCATTGATAATTTTTTAAAGGATACACAATAGGGTTTTACTAGTTGCCTCAACCTATCTATTACCTTGTGGGTAGTATGGGGTAGACCAATGATGCTTGATATGGAATGTAGAGCACAAATCATGCATGTGTTGGTTTTTAAATGGGGTTCCATTATCAGTAATGATGGCAGAGGAAACTCCATAACGACAAAGGATGTGGTATATGATAAATTTTGAAACTTGAATATCAATGGTAAGAGTAAGGGGAATGGCCTCAACCCATTTGGTAAAATATTCATTAGTTGCAATGATGAACTTGTGTCCATCTGAAGAAGGAGGATTAATCTTACCAACTAAATCAAGGCCCCATATAGAAAAAGGCCATGGTGTTATGATTGGCTGCAAATCTTGGGCTAGAACATGAATTAGGTCGCTATGTTGTTGACAAGGTAAGCATTTATTTACAAACTCACAATAATAATGTTTTATTATCCAGGTCAATAATATCCCACTCTCAAAAGCTATTTGGTAAGGACATATCCTCTTGTATGAGTGCCACAAGTTTCGACATGTACTTCTTTCATTGCTAGATTAGCTTCATTTGCATCGAGACATCTAGTGAGGATGTCAAGATAGCCCCAATGAGATAGATCATCTCCTATAATTGTAAACCAGGCACATCGACGAATGAGATTGTGACGATCATTTTGGGACATGTTAGATGGAAGGGTGTTATCTTTTAGGTAGGCATAAATGTCATGATACCAGGGTGATTGGGGATCAACAATATTACACACCATATCTGAATGTGACATCTCAAAAGATGGTTGGAGAAGTTGTTCAACTAGAAACTTATTTTTTGGACTATTTGACTCCATTGCAATTAATGAACCAATAATAGCTATTGCATCAACTGCTTTATTTTGTGCTCTAGGGATTTGATCAAAGGTAATGTTCTCAAAGTTCTTCTTGAGATCATCAACCATTCTATTGTATGGTAATAACTTGTCATCCTTGGTTTTATATTCATCATTTACCTATTTGACAACTAATTGTGAGTCCCCATAAGAAAGAATATCTATAATATTCTATTTCATGGCCACTTTAAGTCCCGCAATGAGACCTTCATACTCAACAATGTTATTAGTACATGGGAAAGACAACTTGAAAGATTTAGGAATGAAATGCCCTTGTGGTGTGATACATAAGAAACTTTCCCCTGACCCATTCTGTATATGTGATCCATCAAAATAAAGTTTCCATGGGGTATATGTTACAACTATACAAAAATATTCATCTAGAAATTTTGCAATTAAAGGCTGAGTATTCTTTAGGGATATTTCTGCCAATTGATCTGCAATTACCTATCCTTTAATAGCCT
Source organism: Cryptomeria japonica (assembly GCF_030272615.1). NCBI lineage: Eukaryota > Viridiplantae > Streptophyta > Pinopsida > Cupressales > Cupressaceae > Cryptomeria > Cryptomeria japonica. The sequence continues at coordinate 344,930,828 of NC_081412.1, read as the reverse complement.
TTCTATCTACATATTGGATATCAAACTCACTGAGCAACATGACCCATTTAGTCATGCAACTAGTTAGAGTTGTTTTGGATAACATGTATTTTAGAGGATCAATTTTACAAATGAGCTTAAATGTATGACTTAGCATATTGAAGCTTTTGTGAAAAAACAACAACAACTAGACATTCTTTTTTCATGGGTGAGTAATTAAGCTCATATCCTATTAGGGTTCAACTAATGTAATAAATGGCACACTCTTTCCTTTGATCATCATGTTGGGCAAGGAGTGCCCCCACTGCTACTGGAGTAACTAAAATGTATAGAAGAAATGGCCTTCGTGGAATGGGTGGAATCAACACTAGAGAATGAGCTAGATATTCCTTTATTCTATCAAATTCCTACTGACACTGAGCATCCCACTTGAATTTTGTACCTTTCTTAAGAAGACGCATGAATCATTGACATTTATCTACCAATTGAGCAATAAAATGCTTGAGAGATTGTAGCTTTCCTTAAAGGCTACACAAATTCTTCAATGTTTAGGAGGAGGCATTTGTATAATTGCCTTGACTTTCTTAGGATCAAATTCAATGCCACGCCTAGAAATTATGAAACCAAAGAGTTTACCTGATGTAACTCCTAATATAATCTTTTTTAGGATTCAGACACAACTTATACTTAGCCAAACAGTCAAAAATGTGTTCAAGAATTGCTGGATGTTCAGTCTTGGTCTTTGATTTCCCTAAGATATCATCTACATAATCCTCCAATATTTGATGCATGAGGTCATGTAATATTATTGTCATATCCTGCTGGTATGTGGCACCTACATTTTTGAGACCTAAAGGCATGACTTGATAATAGAAAATTCCCCCAGAAGTAGTAAAGGTTGTTTTATGCTGATCATCCTCTGCAATTTGTATCTTGTTATAACCTAAAATACCATCCATAAGGGAAGGCTTTTCATGTCCCGCTATCAAATCAAATAAGATATCAATGTTAGGAAGTGGAAAATCATCTTTGGGACATGCTTTGTTGAGGTCTCTATAATTTCTACAAACTTGGATAGCTCCATTAGGTTTAGAGACAAGCACCATGTTAGAAATCCATTCTTAAAAGTCAATTGGTCAAATAAATTTGACCTCTAACAACTTTTCCAATTCTACTTTGACTAACAATGCAATACGAGGATGCATCTTTCAAAGTTTTTGCTTAATAGGTTTAAGATTTGGATCAACAACTAAGTGATGTACAACAAGCTTAGGATCAAGATCGAGCATGCCTGCATAGGACCATGCAAAGTTAATAATCCATTTATGAAGTATCTAAAGGAAAACTTGAAACTCTTCATCAGACAAAGATGCTGCCACATAGGTAATTCAAGGATTTTTTGTAGTTCCCAAATTAACTTCTCTTGTTTCATCAATGAGCATTGGGGATTTATTAGGAACCTATATATCTATGAGAGGAAGAGGGAAATCCTCATCTTCTAGCGCCTCCAAGAGGTTTTCACTAGAAGATACACCCTTTGTTTTTTACTTTTTTGGAATCTATAGGTGCCTCTGAAAGGTTTTCACTTTTACAGTTCAAGATCCCCTCTTCCCCAAAATATCCTTGAGAATCCAATTGGTACATTGTATTGAGGGCTAAATGATAATATGGTGCATATTCAATCGCTCCCAGGAATCGAAAGAGCTTGCTACTACTATAGAATGTATCAAGGTGTGTAATAGTTTGACACCAATTAATGATTTCAGGATGCCGAAGGGAAAGACTAATTAAAAGAATAGATGTATCAAAGAGGGTGGATGTACCAAAAGATAAGGAGCTATCTATATCATCATACACTTGTTTGACAACCTCCTTACATATGTCTTTTAATTCCATGTTTTTCTTGTCCTTATCCTCCACCTTGATAATCCCATTTCTTAGTAGCTAATTTGTGTGCTACTGGGTATTTTTCTTTGAAATGATTAAGGCGGGTGTCTTTGTCTTCAGTAGCATCTTTGAAAAGCCACTGATTAATATCTCCCTCTATGATTTCATGATTAAGTTCACCATGAGATTGAAATGTGGTAGAACCACACATTCCGAACATAGGTTCTTTCTTCTTCTTCTTCTTCTTCTTCTCTTTATTATGTTTCCCATGGGTAGGAGGATCTAGAGGTAATTCACCCACTGAAAAGGTTTCTTGTAAGGTATATTCACCACAACTGACATCGTCGATCTTGAGCTAAGAAAAGGCATATGAAATAGATTCTTTTCCTTTAGGACTAGTGAGTATGGATTTAGGGTCAACATATGAAGATGATGGAATAGTTTGAGGTATTCCAATGTTAATGCTTGGGAAATGATGGGAATATGGGGAAGATGCTTCAAGAACGCGACAATATTCAAATGTTTGAGTGTCACCACAAATAGTAATTTCACAACCTTGGCATGGAAATTTTAAACGTTGGTGGTAAGTGGATGACATAGCTTGCATGGCATGAATCCATGGATGACCAAGAAGGATATTGAATGGAAGGTCAAGATCAACAATGTGGCAAAGAGTATCATGTGTTACTAGGCCCACCTGAATTGGAAGATTAATCATTCCCACTGAGGTTCTCTCTATATTATCATATGCTTTGCTAGTGATGCATTGGTTATGCAAATCCATGATAGTATATCCTATTTGTGTGACAAATTTCAATGTACAAAGATTTAGGGTAGAACCATTATCAATCAAAACTAACTTCACTTTATATTGCTTGATAATGGCCTCTATATTAAGTGAACGGATATGAATGGGATCAAGAACCACGACATTTGATTAGGTGAAACTGATATGGTATGTGGTAGATAAATGTGCCACCAAAGATTGTAATTGTGTCATATCTATATTGCTGGGCACATGGGTTTCTTTCAATGCACGGTTAAGAATCTCTTGGTGAGTAGGTGAAACTTTTAAAAAGTCTAAAATGGAAATTTGTGCAGGGGTCTTCCCTAAGTGCTCAAGAATATTATATTGTGTTGACATAGGCACTTGAGGTAGAGTAGGAGGTGGAGCTCCAAGAACTGTCATGCGAGCTCTTCTGGTAGTTACAACACATTGAGTATCGACTCCTTTGTCATGAATCATATTGGAATTCTCTTCTACCTGAGTAATGCAACCTACTGTAGGACCATAATTGAATGATACCTTGTTGTAGTTGATGTTATTGGTGGTACGAATCTTACTAGCATTGGATGTGCTTGCTTCTTGATGTTTGGGAAGAGCATCTTTATACTTGCCTAGATTCGCATTAGGTGACTTTCCTGTGGTAGGGTCAACATCAAATTTTCCTTGATAAATAAGATCTTGAACTAGATGCTTAAGCTTCATGCACTTGTTTCTTGCATGATCCTTGACACGATGATAAACACAATACACATTCTCTTTATACCAATTAGGCTTAGGTTTTGACTCATCAAATGGTATTGTTTGTGGATACACAACCATATTGTGCCATTCAATGTGTTTGAAAATCACATCTACGGGTTCCCCCATGGGTGTGAACTGATGTCGCAAATTATTATTAGTTGTTGTAAAGCGGAAAAATCGAACCCTAGTCGTTCTCCCCTCCCCAACTCCAAGGAGAGAGAAGGGAGAGTCACTAGGGTTGATGGTTTTCACTTAGGAGGGACTTTACATTCAAAAGAGGGGTTGAAACCCACAAGATCTAGTCCCACACAATGCAAGACTGGATTCTAAATGAGTTTCAAGGGTTAGGACATCAAGGATACCCTCTTTTGTAAAGAAATGTGGATAGAAAGATTAAGCTAGGAATGCATGAAAAGTGAGAAAGATTCACTTATAAACAGAGATAGGAATATAGGATGAAGCTGCGGACCTGGAATTAGTAGTAAAATGTCGAGACGGTGCTGTTCTGCAAATTTGAGCAAAAGTTGACGAGACGATGGCGCCCGGCGTGCACACGGTCCTCCGAAAAATCCGCGAAACGAAGGTGGATCTGTTCATCTCTGCACAAGGATCCCAGATCTTCAATTACAGCCACGTACCTGCAACCTACACACAGAAAAGAGAGGACGATTGGGGGGTTAGGGATGAGGGATTTTCCTTTAGGTCAAACCCCGGTTTTGGAATTAACCAAGAAATGAGAATGCTGTAAATGTAAATGTTTGTAATGTAAACAAGTACTGATACCTTGTTGTAAGAATGTTTGTATTCTTACATGCGAAGGTGTAATGTAAGTAGTATGTTGTATGTTGTATGTGATCTCCTCTTCAATGGTTGAATCCTTGTCTTGAATGCAACACTTATCCTTGAATGGAGACTTAGAATGCTCAATTACTTGAAGGAATGCTTGAATGCTTGAATGTTTGAATATTGCTTTCGCCTCCTTTTTTCCATCTTTTCAAAATGGGAGAGGAAATGTAGTTTATATACTTGCCAATTAGGGTTAAAAGACTGATTTTCCCGACCTTAGGCCGACCAGGAAACATTATTTTCCAATTTGCAAACTTAAAGACCCGAAGCCCCATAAGAGACCGGGCCCAAAATAGGGCCAGGGACCAGGGCGCTGGGCGCCATGGTCCTGGGGGACCAGGGCGCTGGGCGCCCTAGTCCAGAAGGACCAGGGCGCTAGGCGCCATGGTCCCACCTCCAGGGGCAGCAGGGTGCAAGGAGGATCAGGCCAGGGTGCTGAGAAATGCAGTTTTTGGTGTCATGAACAAGTTTCGGGGTCTCCATTCAGGTTCAGTGTTGCATCGCCATCGTGAAGACCCAAATGCAGTCGAAATTGCAAGTGTCACAATTTTAGGATGCTACATTTAGCCCCCACTTTAGCGGGAGTATAAGCGTATGCTCATACTTCCGGTAAAGTACAAGGAAACAACATTGAAAGACTTTCACCACGTCAAGAAGGCAAGATACACCAAGCCCCCAGTGGACTAAGGATCTTACGACTTCGATTGACAAAGTAAAAGGGAAGATCACGAGGGAGAACCATGACTGTCAGTAGTAAGGTTCCCTCACTATGAGTCATGCAAGAAAGATATCAAAAATTTTCAAGGCAAAGCTAAATTTGTCAAGAAATTTTCAAGTATCTTGAAAAGATATGAACGGGATGTATGCCCCCCTACGTTAAAGCGATCGCACACGCCTCACCGGGGGTGATTTCTTTAAGGTAGTGATACATATAAGAAATGAAAAAGGAGAACGTTATCGCAAGGATTTAGCCCCCAAGTGTGAGATAAGCCCAAGGATAATAGACACAAAACACAAAGCACAAGGTGACTTCACTTTCCTCGGGGTCAGTATGCTGTATGATAATTCATGTATATCATATGTATGTATGCATAATTGTTCTTCATTCCCCAATCAAGGAAGGTCACCTAGAAGAAGGGAACACATGTGTCTTTTGAGTCAACATGAGAGAGACCAAAAGAGATCTCAATGCTTTGCATCGTCCTCAAGTAGACAACACTAAGGACAACAAATAGAAGAATGAGAATAACACATAGAAGAAGTAACAAAAGAGAGGAGGAGAGAATCTGCTATGCTAATGAAACTAGTCTAGCACCTCATCTACCCCCTGATCTTGCTGATCAATATTTCAGGAAGGTAGGAAACATGCTAGAGGAGGAACATCCAACACAGCAGATGGAGCTATCACAAGATCCAAACAAGGGCTATGTTCATATCCCAAGCCACGGTGTTCTTGTCTAGGAGCTAGGATAAGTGCTTTAGAAAATTCATTAGATAGATGGTTATCAACGTCAACAAATTCATATTCACTATCAGAATGAACAGGAGTAACATTTTCACCATGAATAACATTTTCAGCTATATCATCATCAAGATTTATAAAAATAGGATCTTTAACTCGCACAGGATCAAGACCATCATGCATCTTATGTTTAAGAGATTTTGGCTCAATCGTCGGCTGAGGAGAAAATGGAATAATATTGGCTGAAGGTGTTTTTGGGGATTGCAAAGTTTGAGAAGCAGCTGCCTGAGCTCTAAGACGACGCTTTCGTCGGCGTTCATGTGCAGAACGATTTCGTCTAGTCTTAGTAGGAAGATTAGGAGATTGAGGAGGAGGAATGTTCTCATCCTTATCACTTGGGTGTTTAGGTTGAATAATAGGAGAAGAGGAAGGTCTCTTCTCTCCATAAGAGGAAGGAGGAGGAACTGCTCCATATAAGGGAGGAATATTTGGTTTAGGAAGGAGACCAAGCCCATCATGACGAGGAGGTATAGGTCTACTTTTAGGAAGTTTATTAGATATAGGCATAGTCACATTCATAGGAATGGGTTGGGAATATTCTTGAGGAAAGACATTAGTTTTATCTTTCAAAGGAAGAACTTCCTTCTCAAGAACGATAGGAATGTCAAGTTTGGGTGTTCTAGGTTCACTTAGAGATAAGATCATATCTGTTTTCCACTTTTGATAAGATTTGAAAAGATGATCACTTCGCGGAGGAAGAGATTGGAATTGTTTAGGCCAAAAGTAATCAATAGGAACGCTAGAGGTTCTTTCAGCTGGTTTAAAGAGACTATGATTGACAGTAACAACTTCACCATTATGGGGAAATTTCAAGCACTTGTTAATAGGAGAAGCAATAGCTTTCATGGAAGATAGCCAAGGATAGCCTAGCTTCACACGAAATTGTTCGGATGATGGAATAATAGCAAAGTCCACATCAAGGGATTTGTTATGGACCTCAATAGGTAATGTAATAGAACCAATTGCAGGAGAAGAAAATGCATCAAATAGTTTCACAACCACATTTGTTTCATCATAGATCACTTGATTCAATTGCAAAGTAAAAAGAAATTCTTCAGTAATGACATTAACCATACAAGAAGGATCAATAAGCACTCCACGGCAAGGTGTATTCTTGACTTTTGCAACTATATATAAAGGACCATCAGGTGCCCTGATAGTTTCACTAGAATCAAATGTGATGGAAGGTTCTTTAGGGATTTTCTGCTACTCTACAAAGTTAATCACATTCGGAGTCATGGACACAAGATCATCAGGTGAGACAGAGGAATCAGTAGTATCAATCGCACTAGAGGTATGAGAAGGCAATGGATCAGTAAAAATCTGAAGATTTTGGTTAGGAGGAGCTATAGATGTGTTGCCTTTATCATTCACACCAGAAACAGAGATAGTATTATTATCAATCAAATCTTGAATTTTACCCTTTAAAGCAAAACATTTTTCAGTATCATGCCCAGGATGACGATGAAATTGACAAAAAGATTTGTTATCAAAATAGGGTGAATTAATCTTTGTAGGATATATTTGCCTTATAGGAGGAAGAGTAAGCACATTTTGTTCCAATAACTTATTCATAATACTATGCAATGATTCATTCAAAGGAGTAAACTTTCTTTCTTTCTTGAAAAACCTAGAAATAGGAGGCACACCTGATGCTGCATTCACATTGTTGATGATGTTTTCATTGAATTTAATGGACTCTCTGTTCAGTTTAAACTTCCCAAATGGTTGTTGACTACTATCACCCTTATCACTCGGAGCCATAGGATTTGCTTGTTCCATTTGACTCACAGTCAGTTGATAATTGTGAAGAGTTGTGCACAACTGTTGGAAAGAAGTAAACTCAGAAAACAAGAGTTTTTCTCTAATGTCTTTTTGTAAATTAGAAATAAAGATTCTTTGAATATCATTGTCAGGTACTGGAAAAGAAATTTGAGCATACAAATGCTTATATCTACCAATGAAATCAATCACTTTTTCTTTAACACCTTGTTTACAATGCATTAAATCAATCAAAGTGACTTTAGGACTTATATTGTTTTGAAATTGTTGAATGAAAGCATTTGTGAGTTGTTCGAAAGAAGTAATAGAATAGGAAGGAAATGAGAAATACCATTGTAGGGCTTTATCTCGTAATGTTCTAGTAAACAGTTTTGCAAGCAACCTTTGGTCATAAGCAAAATCAGTACATATTGTTTGAAAGGTCTTAACATGTGTTAGAGGACCACCCTTACCATTATAAAGCTCCAAATGTGGAATTTCAACATGTTTAGGGGGGATAGCTCGAACAATGTCAAGAGAAAGTGGGCTCGCAACATCAAATGTGGGCACACTAAACTTAGATTGATTCATAGAGGCAATTTGTTGCTGTAAAGAAGAGACAGTTTGTGCAAGATTGTTAATGGTCGCTTCAGTCGAAGAGTTCATATTAGACGTGTTAGATTGTGATGGAGGTGTTATGTTATTGAAAGAAGGTAGAGAGTAAGGTGGTGGGACACTATGATAGTTAGTCATAGGAGATGATTGGACAGGAGGAACACTACAAAGAGGAATGGAATGATTAAACGAATTGCCCCCTTGCGTCATGTTCATTTGTGGTGATATAATAGGAACACTTATTGAAGGAATGAATGAAGAAGTTGGATTGAATGAAGGAAGAGGGTTGATTGAAGAAGAGGGATTGCCCCCATGACTGGTGATCATAGGAGGAATGTCTTGTGTTGAAGTAGTCATTATGTTTGATGTAAAAGTAGGTATACTAGCAATAGGAGTTGTCAAAGGAATAGAATGATTAACTTGAGTAGGAGGTTGTGTATAACCTAAGGTTTCGGCACAACTTTTCATAGGCATCACATTCGAACCCACAATGTGTGCAATACCACGCAAAATATCAATTCCATTCTTATCACTTTGAACCATACGTTTTAGACCCTCACTTAATGAAAGAGCTTCGCTATCGGGGTATTCTTGAGACATCCATTGTCGAAAATCATCAAATTGGTTATCCAATTTTGAAAGTTGTTCTACAGAAACCTCATGGAGAGCTTCTTCATCATTAAGAGGATTAGAGGAATTACCCATGTCCTTGTTAAAAAGGCCATTCAAATTAGGTTCCATCTCCTCGGTAACTACACCTTGGAAAGACTTAATTCTAAGGCTTCATCTAACGGGAATAGTGTAAGTAGGACTTATTGTTGTAAAACTCATGCACTAAAGAGAGAGAGAAGATTTTGAAGTTTAGAGGTAGCAAATTTCAATAAAATCAGCCAATCTCCTAGATTTAAGCTGTTAAATGCAATCAGGACAATCTCCCGAAATTTCAGAAAAAATGTCCGGGACCGTGGCGAACGGAGTGCACATGGTCCTTGCAAATTTTTTCGAAATTTTCAGGGATGAAAGTTATGATGATTTTAAAGCTAATCTGAAAAAATTGAGTGATTTTACGATCTGTAGATAGGCCAAATTAAAGTTGCAATCTCAAAATTGAACCCTACCAAGATTGTTGAAAAATGTAAAATTTGAATTTTGAAAAAGAGAGGGAAACTGAAATTTTGAATTTTATGATTTTAGAGGGAATACTGAAAGCAATGCAAGCTTTGAAATTTAAAAGTTGACTTGATTTCGTGCAAAATTTGAATTTGAAAGTGGAAATCAAAGTTGTTGTAATTAAACACCTAACTTCAAAAGTCACAAATTGTAAAAATTTAAATAAAGCACTGAAATTTTGAATGAATGCCAACACACTTTTCAGATTTAGGACTGTAAGAAACACAATTTTGATATGAATTTCAATTTCAACAATTTTTGAATGATTTGAAGCCTTAATCCAAGCAATCGCTAGACCAACTTTGACTTTAATTTTGAAAGTGTTAGAATTGATAAAATCAGCCAAAATTCTGGATTTTAGCAGAAAAATATAGTAAGATCTAGCTCCCGAAATTTCGGAAAAAATGTTAGGGACGATGGCGCTCGGAGTGCACACGGTCCTCGCAACTTTTTTCCAAATTTTTAGGGATGAAAGATATTGTGATTTTATTGCGGAATCCAAAGTTACAGCCGATTTGGAGGTGTTTTGATCAGTGAAATTATCAGTCAAAGGTTGAATCAAGGAGGTTTTAAAAATTAGGGTTTTGTCATTTAACCACTTAATTTTCAGAATTAAAGCACAAATATGAATTGACAATTTGCAATAGAAGGGTAGATCTGAAACAACCATTAACAATTAAACATTTCACAAGTTTAATTACTAAAAACAAAATTTTAGGGTTTTTATGCAATTAGCGTCTAAAATTTGCAAAAGATCAAACATGGAAATGTAATTAAGGAAACAAAATTTTCAGATCTAACCATGAATAATCAGAATGAGGATGTTCACGTCGGGTTCACCAAAATGTAAAGCGGAAAAATTGAACCCTATTCGTTCTCCCCTCCCCAACTCCAAGGAGAGAGAAGGGAGAGTCACTAGGGTTGATGGTTTTCACTTAGGAGGGACTTTACATTCAAAAGAGGGGTTGAAACCCACAAGATCCAGTCCCACACAATGCAAGACTGGATTCTAAATGAGTTTTAAGGGTTAGGACATCAAGGATACCCTCTTTTGTAAAGAAATGTGGATAGAAAGATTAAGCTAGGAATGCATGAAAAGTGAGAAAGATTCACTTATAAACATAGATAGGAATATAGGATGAAGCTGCGGACTTGGAATTTGCAGTAAAATGTCGAGACGGTTCTGTTCTGCAAATTTGAGCGAAAGTTGACGGGACGATGGCGCCCGGCGTGCACACGGTCCTCCAAAAAATCCGTGAAACGAAGGTGGATCTGTTCGTCTCTGCACAAGGATCCCAGATCTTCAATTACAGCCGCGTACCTGCAACCTACACACAGAAAAGAGAGGACGATTGGGGGGTTAGGGATGAGGGGTTTGCCTTTAGGTCAAACCTCAGTTTTGGAATTAACCAAGAAATGAGAATGCTGTAAATGTAAATGTTTGTAATGTAAACAAGTACTGATACCTTGTTGTAAGAATGTTTGTATTCTTACATGCGAAGGTGTAATGTAAGTAGTATGTTGTATGTTGTATGTGATCTCCTCTTCAATGGTTGAATCCTTGTCTTGAATGCAACACTTAGCCTTGAATGGAGACTTAGAATGCTCAATTGCTTGAAGGAATGCTTGAATGCTTGAATGTTTGAATATTGCTTTCGCCTCCTTTTTTCCATCTTTTCAAAATGGGAGAGGAAATGTAGTTTATATACTTGCCAATTAGGGTTAAAAGACTGATTTTCCCGACCTTAGGCCGACCAGGAAACATTATTTTCCAATTTGCAAACTTAAAGACCCGAAGCCCCATAAGAGACCAGGCCCAAAATAGGGCTAAGGACCAGGGCGCTGGGCGCCATGGTCCTGGGGGACCAGGGCGCTGGGCGCTCTAGTCCAGAAGGACCAGGGCGCTAGGCGCCATGGTCCCACCTCCAGGGGTAGCAGGGTGCAAGGAGGATCAGGCCAGGGTGCTGAGAAATGCAGTTTTTGGTGTCATGAACAAGTTTCGGGGTCTCCATTTAGGTTCCGTGTTGCATCACATCGTGAAGACCCAAATGCAGTCGAAATTGCAAGTGTCGCAATTTTAGGATGCTACAGTTGTCTATCGAGGAGGATCTTGAGAAACAGTGATAGAATTGGTATGATTGGTTTGCACATTTGATGTCGGCGTTTGAGGATTATGATAAGCTTGAGGTGACATATTGACATGTATTGTTGATGACGGGTTGCCATATGACTGCTAACTAGAATATGTTTGTATAGGTGGCGACTTGGCAACCGCAACCATTTGAACTCTTTTAGAATCGGTAACTCCATCTCCTACAACATTCTTGTTTTTGTTCCAATATCTTTGCCTATAACCACTTGGTTTATGAAAATATTCTTTCTAAATCTTGATGATTCCCTCATAAATTAAATCTTGTTCAACTGATGGTCCTTTGGTCATGATATCTTTGAATGTAGTTGCACAATTTAAATGAATATGATATGCCAGCTTTGGGTGTAGATTACTGATGAATATTGAAACCAATTGAGTTTCAGGTACTGTACAAGGGAGATGACCAAGAAGGGCCCTCCATCTTTGAATATAGTCCAAAAGACTCTCACCTCCTTTTTGTTTATCCTGACAAGATCAAGCATGGAAATATCTTTTTCCACATTATAATGATAACATGCCACAAATCTCTCTGATACATTTGCAAACATGGTGATGACACCAAATGGTAACTTAGAAAACCATTCTAGAGATGAGACACCAAGACTCTTAGGGAAGAGTCATAGTAGGTAATTATCACAATATGACACTTCTTGACAAGCCATACCAAATTCCTTGATGTGATGACGTGGATCACCTTTCCCTTGATACTTGGTAAATTTTGGTGTTTCAAAATGTTTGGGGAATCGTAGTGATGTTATTGAATTATCAAATGGATACAGACAAAGCTCATACAATTTGAAAACCTTCTCAAAATTTCTATCTTGTAAGGTTTTGAGAGTTTCATTCATCTCCTCCCATTCAGTATTGACTGGAAATGGCTTAGAAGAAGGTGTGGCTAGTTGGTAGAGTGGTGTTTGATATTCTATTTGGGATGGACACATATTATTTTGTTGTTGTTGCATATATTGATAGCCTGATATTTTCTAATAAACTGGCACCTTTTATTGAGAGAAATGCATTTATTGTTGTTGATATTGGGATGGTTGTTGTTGTTGAATTTGATGTGGTTGTGAATAAGTGACCACATTCATTTGTGAAGGAATGTATTATTGTTGATATTGTATATTTTGAGGCTGTTGAATTTGAGGCACACTACCTTACAGATAACTACCTCCTACATAACTTGGATGAGATACACTTGATTGTTGCATACTATATGACACATGATTATGAGGAATACCACCTTGCAATTGTTGAACATTTGGAATATAAGATGAAGATGGTGCTTGCAACTAACTGAGTCGTGGTTGTGAGACAATAGGTGGCATAGTCACTTGACATTGATGTTGAGGTGCACTCATAATTTGTGGCATGGGTTGCACAGATAGAGACACAGATGATGTTGGTGCTACATAACTCATGCTTCCAGTCATGACTTGTGTACCAGATGGTGGAGGATAACTAGACATACCTGTGGTCCAAGGTGACACTTGTGTAGAAGGTAAATTTACTGGTCTCATAATCAGATCAATGAAAGAAGTCATATGCACTACGCTAGAAGTCATGGGCATTTGAGAAACCATGGGTATTGAAATGACAAGATGCATAGATGAAACATTAGTGGGTGCATTGTAGATGACTCCCCCTAAGGCTAGAGATGACATAAGACCTGATGAGACATCGTAAAAAGGCTGATAATGTCTTGTTGTTGCATCCAAAGGTGGAAATTCTACGGATGCAGGTAAGATATTTTGTTGTGATGGTGTTACCAAAGCTTGAACTGAAAGTGGTTCTGATAAGGGTTGTTGTAAAGGTATCTACTATTGAGATGAACCTTGAGGATTAATAGTTATAGGTATATCAGGTGACACAATGGTCAAGCCTTGGGAAACCATATTAGCAAAGATTATATGTTTACATTTTCAATGATTTCATCGACCATTTGAGCATTGTCTAGATTTGAAGGAAATTGATCAATATGATTAGTTGGAACAACAGTTTCATCTGGTTGATTAACCATGGTTTCTTCAGTGATTACTGGATTAAGTGGATCAAAAGTGACAGGGACACTTTCTGATATTGTAGGGTTGGCACCCAAATCGGGATTTAATTGTGAATCAAATGTCCCTACTAATTGAGAAGATTGTTGTTCCATTTCTTATCTAGATCAAGATCGAGTGGTGATGGGAATGAACTAAGATAAATTCAAAGATTTGGATTAACTGATTGATTAAAAAAAGATAAACAAGATGATCGATTTTGATGATTTGGTACTAAAATCACAAATGGATAAATCTGATTTGAATGAAGCAACTTCAAAGCTACTCAAGAGGATACACTTGAGAAATAAGAAGAATTGGAACTAGACCTTTGGCTTGAAGTAATAAGACCACAATGATGTAAACTAGACTCTAAACTCGATATAGTCAAAAGAGCTAGTGATAATAATCACTGAGACAAAATATAGGTTCACAATTTTGGATGTGAGACCAAAGATGGTAAAAATATTTGATTTGATTTGACTTGGTTTGATTTGATTTGATTTGATGGACTTGGAAAAGTTTGATGATTGTATTAAAAGATTTAATTCTAACTAAAAGATCAATCCCTGACTTTAGGAACAACTTGTGTGATAATGATGAGATAGTGATAACCCATACTGACAAAGGGTACAAACTGACGATAGTAATGATGCAAAATCAATGTGATAACCAAGATAATGACTCAAAAACTAAGATAGTCAAGATGATGGAATAAGTCAAGGCCTTGATAGATGATAATAACGATGCAAACATATGTGAATCAAGTTTGGGTAACTGGTAAACTCGTGATAACTGAACTAAAGACTAGATTCTAAGAAAATTTGGGTAGAATAATGAGACAATAAGCAATCCTACCAGTTGCAAAGAAATCCCGTCATTTCAACAGGTGATCCCGGGGTTACTAAGACTGATAGACTGTAAATAGAGCAATCCTTTTATTTCTAAAGTGGCAAAAATAGAGCATTCCCACTGTTTTCAGAAAGACTAATAGGGAATATAGATAGAGTGATCCTACTACTTCTAGATTGGTAAAAATAGAGCATTCCCATTGTTTCAGACTGATAAAGTGATGAAAATGATAGAGTGATCCCACTATTTCTAGATTGGTGAAAACAAAGCGTTCCCATCGTTACAGACTAATAACGTGATGAAAATGATAAGAGCAATCCCATTATTTATAGACTGGCAAAAATAGAGTGTTCCCATTGTTTCAAACTGATAAAGAGACGACACAAGCAACACGATTCCTCTACTTCTAAACTAGCAAAAGAAGAACATTCCTGCCGTTTTTAAAAAGACTAATAGGGAATATAGATAGAGCAATCCCGCTACTTCTAGATTGGCAAAAACAGAGTGTTTTCGCCATTGTAGATTGATAAAGTGATAAAAATAACATATTTTTGAACTAATTTTTTTGATATTTCTAAGACTTTTTGGACTTCAATTTTTGACAAAAGATATAAATGACACCAAACACAACAATCACACAAGTAAGATAAACAGATTAACAATCATGTACTTCCTGGGATAGTCAAATGACAATACTTGTTTAATCCCCTTGCCCAAAATACCTCATTAAGTTAAATAGATAAAAGCTTGGTAGCATTGACTCCACTCCATGACACACACTTCTTGTAATACCCTAAATATGGTCACCTAAACCATGGACCCCTAATCTCGACAACATCACCAAGGTCCTAACCAAAGGCAATTAAATCAACTTTGAGCACACAATTAATTAATTCTTCAATCATTAAATGTCACATGGCAAGTGAATTATTCTATATTAATTAAATATTTATTTAATTAATTAAATCATTCCAAGAAAATCATTTTGGTCAATTATCCTATTTAATTTATTAAATATCGTAGCATATTTAATTAATTAATAAATTTACCATTTAATCATAAAAAAAGAATTAATTTATTACAAAAGAGGAATCAATATGCAAAGCAAGAGTTAAATTGAAAATAAAATAAAAGAATTGAATTGAGAGAGAAATCAAACTTGAGATATTATTTCTTCTTCTAAATTGGGAACTTGAAATCAGAAAAAACAACTAAATGAATTATTAATCATTCTCTAAAATTGGAACTCAAAGATTTTGAGAAAAGAAGTTCAGTTGCATTGAAAAGACTCTTTTCTTGAATAAATCAAAGAATATGCATGGAATCACCTATTTTTATCTCAAGTGCATGGAATTAATTGAATTTGATCTCCAATGCAAACTCAAACTTATAATCTGAATGCATTTCAATATTCGAAATCTATCTCAAGGTTAACTGAATTTGATCTCTCAATTATTTCAATTATCCTAAATTGTGCTTTTTCTTGATCTCTCTTGTGATTCTCTATAAATTCAGCCTTCATCTCTCAGTCAAAACACCCTGGAGATTTATTGTTATTATACAGTTTTTGCTCTAGAGTCATTGAAGATATTGTGCTTGCTTTTTGAGATTATTGCATCTTAGTTTAGCTTTTGCATATTTAGTTCAATTATGATTGCTTGAATTCATATAGCTTACTATTCATCCATCTAGCATAATCTTGCATCTATTTAGCTTAATATCATGCTCATATAGATTAAATCCTTCATCTTGGTGTAGTATAGTCACTGGTATTGCTTATACAAATCTGAGAGCAAGTCTATACTCCCATCTTTTAGAAGGCAATCAGTCAATTTGTGATGGTTTTATTATTCATGCTTATATTTGTCTAACCATATATGTAATGACCTAATTGAAGTGTTGTGTCGTACAGCTTGCAGACTTATTCCTTTTTTGACACACACATTTCTGGTGCCCACCATGGGACAGAAGACTACATCTTTTGGCCTCGAAGACTAATTTTTTCTTATTTTTCAGATTTTTATTTTTTTGGATTTTCATCCATACAGTTGCTGTGAAACATCATACGAGTTTTCCCACACTACCGAATGACAAACTGCAGATATCGTGCGATCTCGTACGACTCGGTGAGAATCGTCGTACGATATTCTATGTTTTTGGGTTAAAAGCAGATTTCATTTTTTAGGTTTTCTTATTCAATTATTATCATACTAACGCTGATCCTGGCTTGTTGTTCGTCTGTTTGAAAATTTTTCACAACCTAATCAGTTTTTGCAGAATGCTTGTCAAACAAAGATAATATGACTACTGATTCGTTGGCTTTGCAGGTTGCCTGAGGAGATTCAAGTAAACATTGTGTATTCTTTAAATTCATTTTTAGGCACCTAAATTGCTATCTGGTTAATGAATAAATTTGTCTTTCGTGTTTTAAGAAAATTCTGAGAGGTAGGAGAGTATGCTCTTGTCTGTATAGACAATCAGAAATCCAGACCCTTGAGGCTTTTTCTAGGTTTGAGATTTGTGTAACTTTAGCGGGCCTGTCCTCCTGAGGAGCCTATAAGGCCAAAGCCATTAAGGTTGGTGAGAGGGGAACGATCCAAGTGGGAATGACTAAACGCCAAGTACTCTGACCAACTATAAAATAAATGCGATTTGATGAAAATTAAGTCAACGATAGTGCTTAGGAATAACTCTCCTCTGTACCTTCAAATATATCAAACCTTGGTTTTCAAGGCTGGGAGACCTCTTAATTGAGTTTATACCCCGACGTGTCGAACAAATCCCTTACTAGTTCTAATTAAGATTAGAAGCTTCCTGATTCACCTCTGAAAGGGGGGATATTTTTTATGCAAGAGAGATAGTAACTCTCCCGAGATACTTGCCATTTTGTGCCCCCATTAGCATTTGGAGTTGGCTAATACGACATTGAGAATCCATTGCGTGAGACTCAATGGCCGTATTCTGATTAGCTATTGGGTGTGTACTTGTGTCTGCAAGCAAAGGTTTTCTTCTCTCACCAATTTCCATAGGGTTAGCATGCTGTGATTGAAGTCATTATACATATTGTGTGTTTACTATGTTTTTGTTCCTAAAACTGAAACTAAAATACCAAAAAACTGGAGAAAACAATAAACAACTCAGTGGTCAAAACATTGTCTGTGTCAAAACCTAGTCTATCTTGGTCAAAACTCTATCTGTGTCACAAACTAGTCTACATCAACTGTCAAAAACTAAGTCCATCTCAAAACTGGTTGTCATTAGTCTTTGAAAACCCCGTCTATCATAATTTTGTCTCTGTCCAGTAAACTGTTGTACGAGTCTTCTGATTTATCGTCCTGCTATATAACTGTTGTCGTACAAAATTTCATCAGTCTTACAGTTTCTCGTCTGGGTCCTTATTCTGTGTCGTACGAAATCTGATAAACTGTCGTCCTGCCTAGGGAATTATTGTCTGATCTCTGGTCCTGTGTCGTACGAAAAACAAACAAACATTACATTCATCATTTTGTCATTTGAGGTATACCCATCTATCGTGCGAACATAGGCAGCAACTCATATGAAATTCTATTTTTATCATCCTGAAGCTATTAAACTGTCATCTAGTCCTGTAAAACCTATCATACGAATCTATGATTTTGTCAGTCCAGAACAGTCAAACTTGCATAAAACTGGTTATCATCATTCTGAGCATAAACAAATATAAAATAGTAAACTTCTATCATTGTGTTGCATGATTTTATCGGTCACCTGTCAGCTAGTTCAATCAACCATTTATCAAACTTAAGTTATTTAGATAAAATGTCTTACACAGGATAGATCATTCCTGAAACCAGACTGAGTCTTAGTCACTTCCCTCAAATCAAACTAGGTAACTTAGATAACGTCTTACACAAGATAGATCTTTCTTGAAACGAGACTAAATCTTAGTTGCTTTTTCTCAATTGATATGTTAAATAGACAACTAGCTCCAAATTTGATCTTGACTTCTGCATCACAAACAACTTTAGGTCACATCAGTCAATAAAAATGCCTATTCAAACCAGAAGTTCTCATAAGAAACCTGCCAAAGACAAAGGACAATCCTTTTCATATCAAGATAATCCATTTTACGTAGAGGATCCTCTCACTAATAAACCTTCATCATCAGATATGCCAGTTTATGATCAACCCTTGTCTCCCACCATATCTAGAACAAAACTAGAAAGATGAGTTGCTAAACACAATGATGACCTCAGTATCCATGATACCGACAATGATTCCTCATCAAGTGAATCTGAAGCCTTTGAACCTCCAAAAACTGATATTCATAAATGTCAAAAGGATAAAGATTTCCGAAAAATGATGAAGGTTATCATGGCTAGAGAAAAATAAGACTATTTTCTAGAACTAGCAAAAAAAGGCACTAAACTTCCTACTGGTTATAACGTTGAGACCCTCATCACTAAAGAGGAAGAGACACCCTTAGCAATGGTAAACAGACAATTACAAGCATTACGAACTAAGATAACATAACTGAAAAACAAGGATAAATCATCAAAACAATATTCTCTGGACACGATATGCCCATTTCCATTTGATAAAAACCTTTACATGCCTCCATTTCCTTCACAAGTGGAGATCCCAAAATTTGAAAAATATGATGGCAACTCAGATCTCCAAGACTATATTAGAGAATTTTGTGCTTTATGTATGGAGTTCATGCATGACCAAACATCTCATGTGCCTTTTCCCAAGAAGTTTAGGGGGACAACCTATGGAATGGTTCTCAAGCCTACCTATGGGAATAATTTTTTTTGAAGAATTAATCCAATTGTTTCTACAACAATACTCCTATAACATTCATCACCCAATAAATATGATAGAGCTTTGCAATACCAAATAGAAAAGAGGAGAGCCCTTTCTCACTTTTCTCCAACGATGGAGAAAGATGTTCTCTAGATATTCACGACCTATTCCAGGTTATGAGAAGATGGATATCTTCATCAACAACTTAATCCTTGAATTGAAATACAGTATCCAAATGCAAAGTATACCCTTTATTCAACAAAATGGTAGGCAGTGTCCTCAGAATGAAAGATGTTCTTATAAAGAAAGGAGATATCTCACTCTAGAAAGAAACACAACAAGGTTCTAGTTCCAAAGAAAAGAACAAATATTGGAAATATGGCAAAGACAACAACAAAAACATTGTTAATGATGGAGTGGTAGACATTGTTAAAGTAAAATCAAAATCCATGATATTTAACTTGTCTAGTGGCACACAAGCACTCAAAGCAGCTAAAACCGCAACAGAAAATCCTCCGAAGAAAGTAAAAGAGTGGTTTAAAGAGAAACCCTGGCTTTCGAAACCTAAACACGAATTCACTCCTATGTAAGAATAATACGAATCCAGACAATCTGATAATCTTACCAGACAATTCTAGACCATATGATCCAGAAGTTAAACCAAAATGGTGGAGAGAGAATGAATACTGTGACTACCATCGAAACAAAGGTCACAACACAAACAACTACATGAAGCCCAAGCATGAGATTCAAGATCTCATTGACGCTGGCAAAATTGTTGTTGGAAATCACACAACTAATGCTGATAACAAAGCTTTTAAAGATCCCCTACCTGTTTATAAAAAAAGGTGATTCTTCAAAGTCAAAAGGAGGTGCCAAAGTTAATTACACCTATACCAACAATGACAATGCAATCAACATGATTGAGTCTTCCCCACCTAAATATTGCAATGTGATCATAATCAAAGATAAACAAAATGAATCACAAAATGCAAATGCTATGACCCACACTCAAAAGAAAGTCACTCTCCAAGGAGCTAGTTCTTCAATTCCTGCTCAAACAACATCAAACCTACCAAGTTCTTTGAACAGACAAACAGATACAAACATGGCTAAATCCAAACAAATGGCTTCATCATTCTCTTTTGGTTATAGCATTGTCGAACAATTGAAAAGAACGAATGCTCAAATATCCATCTTTGAATTGCTCAAAATCTCTTCTTCTCATAAAGAGATCCTGGACAAAGCATTACTCACTACTAATGTCCCAAAAGATTTAGATATCGATCGGTTTCAATCTACGGTGGGTCACCTGACTTCACCTAATTATCTCACTTTCTCTGAAGAAGATGGCAACTTATTGAATCACCCACATAACCAGCCATTGCACATTGAAGCTATGATCCATAAACACCAAGTTAAACGTGTTTTGATAAATGGAGGCACTGGGTTGAATATTTGTACCTATAATCTGCTTACACAGCTGGGATTTTCTGAAAATGTCATTGATCCGGCTAAGAAAATAACAATCAAAGCTTATGATACAAACTCCCCCTATAATGCATTGACAAAGAGTGTTGATACCTTTGTGCCTCATAATAGAGCAACCTCTACAACTGAAAGTTCAGAAACCTTGATGAAGGACTTAGAAAAGAAATTGAAAATCACAGATACTGGCATAGATGGATACAAGATAGAATCAACCCTTTCACTAATCTCTCTTCCTCCATCACCAAGACAGTCAGGAAAACCATCAAAGGTTATGAAGCCACAAACTTCCACTCCAAATGTCATATATGACAGTCTCTTTGTACAATCCTCCACTTCCCTTGGAGATGAAATAGAAGAGGATGCTGTTCTCAAATGGATTTTCAAAGAAGATAGTGAAAACAAAGAAGTAAGACATTATGAGATTTCTTTGACACAATATGGTCTAGGATATAAAATGATTCAACGCATGGGATATTCAGGTACTGGTCCTCAAGGAAAAAATCAAGAAGGTATTATTGAACCTATTCAACTATAAACTAAGTCTACAAATGAAAAAGATGGATTGGGATATAATCTAGGAAAGACATCAGACCAAAAACATGCTTCTAAGTCTAAGTGGAAGAAAAAGACACTGCCTTCACTATCATAGGAAGTAAACACTCAAAAAATTCAAGAAGAGTGTGCAAAGGAACAAGAAGAACTATCAATCAAGAGAGAAAACTGTTAGTACTCAAGTCCAAATGATATCAGCTACAACATTACAAGAAGTAGAAATTCTAGAGGATATGAGAGAAGAGGTAGAAAGAATCAGAGAATTGTTTGCACCACTAAAAATTCCAGTCACATACACTGGTAGATAACAAGTAGATGATTTAGAAAGTGACTCGAATGAGTATGAATGGGGTCCAGATCATCTCTCAGATACATCTAGTATAGAAACTCCAGAAGAGTCCAATGATATCACAGATGACACACAAGAGCCAATACGCTTAAAACTACAAACAAAGATAGAAGAAATCGGTCTAAAAAGACAAGCAGACTATAAACAAAAGTTGAAAAGAGAAAGGAAATAAGAAAATTATTCACCTACTATGTCTCCCTCTAATAGGATAGAACAAATTAGGTATGGAACTACATAAGAAGAATCAGAAGCTATAGAAACAAAACTAGTCATTAGTCCAGAGGAAGCTGAATGGAGTAGAAGACAAAAATTCATAGAACCATCAAGGTTATGTCAACAAGTATGTCAGATACAAGTGATAAATGAATCAGATCATGAAGGAGCTTGCAACATCAAAGATGTAGGTATTGACACTATACATACATTCACTTAATTACTTGAAGAAGAGTCAGAAACTTCCTCTTATGACTCTGATGACTCTGACAACAATCCTATTGATGACAATACCTATTCAACATCAAACTCTGACTCTTCTATCATAGATGTCGAGAATCTATCTACTAATCTTGTTACTGTCGAACCACGATATGTAGTCCAGTCTGGCATAACAAAAGGTTCTACGAGTAGGTCTATTGGATTTGGTCAACTAAATAGTAATGTGCACTTCAATGATCATGTTGTAACTATTCCTGATCTCGAGACATTTATGCAAGGTAGTCTTCTAGAACTCAACTTGTTGATCCAAAGTTATGATGACAATAGCGTGAACTCCCTCGAACCTATTCAAAATTTATCCTTGGTACATCTTGAACTAATTGACTGTAGTCTCCAAAACCAACCTATGAATATACCTATCTTTGCCAATGACTACACATTATCCTACTACCTTAATGTAGTTGAACCAATGGACTCTTCCACCAACGAACATAGTGA
Source organism: Cryptomeria japonica (assembly GCF_030272615.1). Taxonomy (NCBI): domain Eukaryota; kingdom Viridiplantae; phylum Streptophyta; class Pinopsida; order Cupressales; family Cupressaceae; genus Cryptomeria; species Cryptomeria japonica. The sequence continues at coordinate 344,908,367 of NC_081412.1, read as the reverse complement.
GAACATGACTGAAACAGATATCAAGTATCTTAGTCGCAAAAATAAAAAAAATAAAAATAAAAGATCTGACGGCGAAAACCACATTGTGGCAGTGTCAAAATCAAAAATAGAAAAAATAAAGGACGTACCTAAGGGTGAAAACCTCTCTAAGGCACCTGAATGTGAGATACTTGATATACTGCCAAGTCACTTCCAGGAAAGGTCTTCTATATTGATTGATCCAACTTAGCCAGTAAATATTGGGAGTCAAGAGACACCACATATCATTCACTTAGCTGAATCATTATAAGAAGAAGAGTTAAAAGATTTCAGCAATCTCTTTTTAGAAAAGAAGATCAACTTTGCATCGACATACTTTGATATGCTAGACCTAGATCCTGATCTTATCATGCACCATCTTTCTATTACACCAGGAGTTAAACTAGTCAAGAAAAAACTCCATAAGATGCACCCTCATGTGGCACTGCTAGTTAAGGCTGAGCTAGAAAAATTACTAAAAGATGGATTTATCAGAGCTATAGACTATGTAGAATGGATTTCAAACATAGTGCCTATATCAAAGGCACACAAATCTATTAGGGTTTGCATAGACTTCAGGGATCTCAACAAAGAATCTTTGAAAGACGATTTTCCATTGCCTAATATTGATATGATAGTGGATAAGACTGTTGGATATGAGATGTACTCACTAATAGATGGATTCTCTGGTTATGATCAGATCAAAATAGCTCCTGGAGATCAAGAAAATATAGCTTTTACCTGTTCATGGGGAACCTTCTGGTGGAATGTCATTCCATTTGGGCTAAAGAATGCAAGAGCAACTTACCAAAGAGTAGTAACTACTATCTTTCATGGTATGATGCATAAAAACATGGAATATTATGTTGATGACACCTTAGTAAAAACTATGAAGAGATCCACATATATTCAAGAGCTAGGCCTCATACTAGATAGAATGGAAAAATTCAAGCTCTGACTAAATCCTAAAAAGTGTGCATTCAGAGTAACATCAAGGAAATTACTTGGTGACATTGTTTCAAAGAAAGGAATTGAGGTTGATCCTGAGAAGGTCCAAGCTATAATGGAAATGCCACCTCCAAAGAATATTAGTCAAATGAGAAGTTTACAAGGACGTCTTTAGTCAATAAGACTCTTTATTTCTCAGCTAGCAGATAAAGATCAACCCTTCACAAAAGTATTAAGGAAAGGAGTAACATACAACTGGGATCAAGAATGTGAACAACACCTTCAACAAATCAAAGAATACTTGTCTAGTCCCCCAATACTGATGCCACCAATTCAAGGTAAATCATTGATTCTATACATATTAGCAATTGATTCATCACTGGGGGCATTTCTGGCACAACAGGATGAAAATAAAAAAGAGAGAGCTATATATTATATTAGCAGAACAATGGTGTCTTATGAAATGAACTACACTATAATAGAAAAAGCATGCTTGGAATTGGTCTTTGCATCACAAAAATTGAGACACTACATGTTAGCACATTCCATCAAGCTAGTAGCTAAGATTGATCCGCTCAAGTATCTTCTCAACAAAGCAACACTTACACAAAGATTGGCTAAATGGGTCATGGTTCTTACAAAGTTTGATATTGAATATGTAGAACACAAATCCATCAAGGGACAGGTAATTGCAGATCAAATTGTTGATAATCCACTTGAAGACACTCAACCTCTACATATATAATTTCTTGATGAATCAGTCATGCACCTTACTCAACAATCATGGAAGACATTCTTTGATGGGTCTTTTATTCAACATGGTTCCAGTGCTGGAATACTTTTTATTACTCCTCAAAGGTATTCATTCCCAAAGGCTTACAAGATTATTTTCCCTTGCACAAAAAACATTGCAGAGTATGAAGCTTTGATAAACGGGATCAAGCCGGCTATTGAATGGAAGGTTTTGGAATTACACATCTATGGAGATTCTTAGCTAATCATCAATCAAATCAATGATACATATCAGAATCGAGATGAGAAACTGATGCCTTATAAGAGAATGGTGGATGATCTCAAGAAATATTTTACTTTTGTATCATTCCAGCAGATTCCCAGACCTGCAAACAGAGCGGCAGATGCTATGGCCACCTTGGCATCCATACCAGAGTTACAAGAATCTAATTTTTGCTTTGAATTCCTGGTGGAAGAGTTACATTACCCTATCTATGATTCTTCTGAGTCCTAGATGGTCTATTCTATTATTGGACATGACTCATCTCGCTACAGCCATATTTACTCTTATCTACGAGACCAAATTGTCCCAGAAAATCTTACCCGTAATGAGAAAAGGAACCTAATCCAAAATGCTTCATGGTACGTCATCATCGCTAACGATTTATTTAGGTGAGGTTTGGATAGTACTTTTCTTAGGTGTCTAGAAACAAAAGAGTCCCAACATACATTATCGGAAGTCCATGAAGGTATTTGTGGATCTCATTCAAATGGTCTAATTTTGGCTCAGAAACTACTAAGGGCTGGCTACTACTGGCCAGACACGGAGAAAGATGCTATAAAGTTTTCTAAAACTTGTGAGAAGTGTCAGCTACATGGGAATCTCATACATTCTCTAACAAGGGATCTCATACCCTTCATTACACATTGGTCGTTTTAGCAATGGGCCTTTGATCTCATTGGTCAAATATATCTTGCATCATCCAACAGACACAAGTTTATCATAACTGCCACTAAGTACTTCACTAAGTGGGTAGAAGTGGTTCTGCTCATCAAAGTAACCGACAAACAAGTAGCTCTGTTCATCCTTAACTATATCATCTGTAGGTATGGGATACCTTCATCCATTGTGACTGATAACAAAGGACAATTCAAGAATAAAGATCTAGATGAGCTCTATGAAAAATTCAAAATCAAACAACACTGGTCATCTGTATATTACCCTCAAGGAAATGGAGAAGCTAAGGTATCTAACAAAAATCTGCTGACTATCTTACACAAAATAGTAAACAAATCTGGGAGAGATTGGCATCTGCAACTCAATCCTGCACTATGCGCTTATAGAACAAGTATTAGAACACCTACTGGGGATACACCTTTTTCTTTGGTGTATGGATCCGAAGCAGTCTTATCTATTGAGGTGGAAATACCGTCTTTGAGAGTTTCTTTGCAAGGTCTCGTTACTGATGAAGACTACAAAATATCTAGATTGCAAATATCTAGATTGCAAGAAATTGAGTTGCTGGATGAACGTTGGCAAGTGGCATTTGATCATCTGAGAGTGTATCAAAAGAGAATGTCTAAAGGATATAACAAGAAGGTTCGACAATGAGAATTTCAGGTTGGTGACCTTGTTCTGAGAGAAAATCCTAAAAATTAATAGTTTCAACATAACAAAGGGAAGTTTTAACCCAACTGGCTGGGTCCCTACATCGTTACTGCAGTCTTTGGCTCTGGTGCCTATCAGCTCTCAACATTGGAAGGAGAATAGATCCGTGAACCGATTAACACCATCCAATTGAAAAATTTATTCACTTAGTATTCTCTGCTCCAACAACCTGTACAGATAAAAAGTCCTGAAAAAAATCATAAAAATCATAAAATGTCCTGAAAAAAAAAAAAAAAAACTTTGCCAAGCAGGTGAAAACCTGGCAAAGAGGCGCCTCTTGTACTCAAGCGCTCCATCTATCAACGCAACGTTGACATTTCCCACTTTCATATATCTTTGATTTTGCTTATACATATATTTTAGTTGCTTTTGTGACATCTTGGTTCTTTTAGAACCCTCATGGCTTGAAAATGATCAATGTCCTAATCTTAGGGTAATCGACTGAGCAATTTACGTGTCCTAAGTAGTATCAACCAAGTCATCCTTCTGTTAGTGATATCTGGTCGTCCAATCTGAGTCAGTCACCTGTCTCCTAACTATTGAAGAGTTTTATCACTGAGCACACAAGCAAAACAACATTATTGAAAACAATCACTAAACAGTTTGAGATATGCATGAAATTTTCTTTGTGTGCTGTCTTTTATATTGGTTTTTGATTATTATTTCCTCTGAGTATCTTGAGGAAGTCTATCTTGACTAAGAGGAGCAAGGATTGGGGGCATAATATTTTCTTTATTTTCTACTTGTAGGAATGATTCCAATGATCTGGAAACATCTAATCAGCTGGGTGTTTGTGATAAGTGCCTTCACATCAAGGTGAAATCACCACACATACCTCGTCTCCGCTTATTTGTATGCTATAGGGAGGTTGACATCATTTTTTTTTGTCTATTTTGAATACTAAGAAGGGGAGGGGGGGGGGTGAATTAGTATGCCAAAAATATTTGCACTTAAACACTTTGCAAGACTAATAATAAACCGGTAAAATAGTTTAGTAGACAAACCGGTTAGCACACATGCAAACCAAATAGCAAAGAATGTATTCACCCACAGAAGCACAAACACCATAACACAAAAGATTTTGACGTGGAAACCCAAATGGGAAAAACCACGGTGAGATGGAACACACAAGTAAATATCTATAGAATAGGAACCAAACCGGTTAAGGTCAGACCGGTTAAGGTCATACAATGTTCTTTACCAGAACAGATCCTGTTAGGATTCTCAATCTCTGTTAGGAGATAAGTCCGATTAAAGACTACCTTGCTAGAGGATTTTAGATCCAGAGATGTGAACCACCTTGTTAGAAGATTTACAAAAGGCTTTTGGGCCTACCCGGTTAAGGGCTACAGACTTGTCGAAGATGTGAGTAATCAACAAGTGAGTGATCTAGTAAATAGCACAGATTGCTTGGTTAGATCCTTGATAGCTCGTTCCTAATGCATTCCAGCATTACTTCAGTCTTCTATACATTCATACTCTCTCTGGCTCCTCAACCACCTTAAACCCTAGCAATAACATCAACAACAACAACCTAAAACCCTAGACATGATGTCCTTATAAAGGAATCTGATTTCATGTTGGTCCAATAGGATTACAATACAATTTCCTAGGTTCAATGCATCTAGACGTATCTAGTAACATGACACAAAAAGCACCGTTAAAGTGTCGGCACCATCAAACAATCGGTGGATGGTAACTCATCACAAAATGCCGGTTGGTAACTCATCACAGAGTATTACCGGTTCATACAAAATACCGGTTCAAGCAAAATGCTGGTTGCCGGTTTGACAAAATGAAGACTGGGAAATATGTGTTCTGCCTCTTTGATCCTTTGTGCCGCTTGAGATCCTCAAACCGCTTGGGGTTAACATACCACTTCAGATCGGTAATTACTTTCTGCAAAACACCAATAGTCTAAAGACTATAATGCATCATACCGGTTGGAACAATTGCCGGTTGAGCATAACTCATACATAAAAGTAGTTTCAATGCAAGTGTGTGTCCATCAATGACAATCACAACATAATCATCAAAAATGCCAACAATTCCCCCTTTGGCATTGATGGCAACACTTAGGAAATTTTGACATCTAAGTGTTTTACAACAAAAATATGCCAGAATCAAAATTACTCCCCCTAAGCATATACACTATCCCTTTTGCAGAAAATACAATGTATACTACTTCTTAATAGAAATAAAATGAAAGTATACATCAAAACATTCAAAATTTATACTTCTCCCCCTTTGCCAACAATGACAACAAAATATTACAGATGAACACCTGTGTCATTAGGATTAAAAGAATAAGAGTTTATGACAATAAGGAATAAAACTTGTCAAAAATAGATTTGAAGTCCTGCAAAAACTGTTTCATAGATAAGGACCAGGACTCAAGTAGGGGAGGTTGCCACTTCTTTCTCTGTCTGCATCTAGGAGAACTGTTCTTCCATGGCATCAAGTGTGCTCATCTCCTGAGTCACTGTTAAAGCATCCATATTGAGATAACATTTTTGAAGAATCTACAGGCATGGGAGTAGAACCAGTTGGAGTTCCTGCAAATCTCAAGTCTGGTTGCTTATTTCCAACTCTAATTTGGTAGACTGGATGTGAAACTGGTGAATGGTTTGCCTATAAGTTGTAAAAGAGTCGTATGGTAGCTTGAAGGTACTCATATACAACTGCAAGTCAGTTTGAAGCTTCTGCTTCTGTACAAGCACATCATCATAGAAGAGATGGGGCTGGCAAATCTTACTTAGTAGTAGATTTCCCTCATCTAGAGCATTCCTTATATCCTTCTATGCTTTTTACAGTTCAGACCAGAGCTCATTAAGCTTCTTCACTAGGGCAATGTTGAGAGTCTTTTGATGCTCTTTCTTAGCATTTGCCTTTGCTACCTCCTCTAAGCTTTGCACTTGATCATCTACTTCTATGCATAGGAGCTTCAGTTGTGCCAATGATGAGTCGGTACTGGGGAGGTTTGTACTAGGTAACAAACCGGTAAGAGTGTCCACCGCAGCTTGGATCACATCTTCCTCCTTCTTCCTCCTTAACACCTCAAGGCATTCTTGAGCAACCTTAATGCTCTGTAGCAGCTCCATTTCACTTGCGGACTGGAGGTCAATAGGATTGGTGAGGTCAGCTAGTTTGGCTTGACTATCAATTTCCTTTGGAGTCTCCATCTGCATGCTCTTTGCCGCTTCAACTTCCTTGTTTTCCTCTGCCTTCTTCTTCTCTGCTTCTTTTCTCTTTTCCTCTTCCTTATCCTCCTTTGCCTTCTTCTTTTCTGCTTCCTTCCTCTTCTCCTCTACCTTATCTTCCTCTTCCTTCTTCTTTTCTGCTTCCTTTCACTTCTCCTCTTCCTTTCTCTTCTTCTCATCCTCTTCCTATTTCTTCTTCCTTGCATCTTCTTGTTTCTTTTTCTCTTCATCCTCTTCTTTTCTTTTCTTCTTTTCTTTTTTCTTCTTGTTTCCATTTCTCCTCATCTTTTTCTTTCTTCTTCTTGTCCTCTTCCTTTTTCTTCTTCTCCTCTTCATCCTTCTTCTTCTTCTCCTCTTCTTTCTTCTTCTTCTTCTCCTCTTCTTTCTTCTTCTTCTCCTCTTCATCCTTCTTCTTTTCCTCTTCTGCTTTCTTCTTCTCCGCTTGCTTCTTTGCTTCCTCCTTTTTATCCTCAGTTTCCTTTTGCTTATTTACCTGTTTTTCCTGCTTCTCCTGTCCTGTTACTTCTAATGGTGTACCCTGAGCAACATCCTCTCCATCCAGAGCATCGACATCAATAGTGTCGATAGGTTCAATAACCGGATTTCCTTCATCATCAAACACTTCATCCGGTTTAGTTATTGTTGGTTCTTGTTCAACCTTCCTGTTGGCTTCAGCCACTTGATGCATCTTCAGAGCTTCTAGAGCAAGGGTGTGTGTATTCTTGAGCACTTCTTGACCCTTCCCTTCCAGTAACAGGAGTCTTCTTCTTCTCATGAAGAAGAGGCCTTTGTATTTATTCATTACTTCGAACAGTTCTGAATTTGATACATCGGGAAAATGTTTAGCAAAAAATTTCTCTCTCATTTCCTGTTCCTTCTCTATGGCAATGCGCCATTTATTGTCTAAGGACTTATACAAAGAATCCGGTGTCTCAGATCTAATTTCTGAAGGCAACCGGTCATTGACACATAAATACTAAATAATTTCTTTTTCAATCGCTTCCGGTGCCGATGATGTCAGTTCATTCTTTGTCTTTTTCTTTGCTTGTCGTGTCTTCTTAGGTTTTTCCTCAGACACAGTTTCTTTTGAGTCTAGTGAGCATTCCTTGTCTTCCTCTTTCTCTCAAAGACTTTAGCAGGTGCCGTTTTCGGTTTCTTTTTAGCCGGTGACCGCTTGGTCACTTTAGGACTGGCTGTAGTAGCTGGTGTTGATGCTGAAGGCACTGCTTTTGCCTTCTTCACTGAAGGTTCTTTTCCTTTCTTTGCTGAGGATTCCTCAACCAGTGTTATCCTTTCTAGCTAGGTGCCGATTCTCCTTGCCTTTGGCTCAAGTGATGAGGCAATAAGGGTAGAGGAATATCCTTCCAGCATATCATTCATTACCTCATAGCCCATAGGCTCCACTTCCTCCTGTCTGGGCTCAACAAACTCCATTATGCATTGATCCACTTTAATGGTGAAACATATATCATCTTCATATTTCTTGACAATATCACCTAATATTCTCATCCTCTGACTCATTTTGCATTTGAACTCATCAAAGTACTTGTTCAAAACTTCAGGGTAACCAGTTCCAACTGCTTGAAGGCTTTCCTTGATTTGCTTGGTTACCGGTTGGTTAGCAGACCACTAGACATCACCTACTCCTAGAAAGTAGCTTTGGAAGTAAAAGAACAACCCAACTAGTAGTAGTCCAAACTTGAACCTCAATGCATTATCCTATTTGATCGATTTAAGATTCAATAGGAGTTGCCTTTGCATACTGGTGCACAGGTCAAATGATGCATCCTCCTTGATCATCTGGTAAGCGGCATTTACTACTGTAGCAGATACAGAGTTAAGTCTGCTGGCTGAGAATGTCCGGTAGCCTATCACCATGCAGGCATATTTGACCAGATCATCCTTGATTGAATTAACGGTCATACCTCATGAGTCGCTCACTGAACCAGTGAGCTTGGACATTTCAGTCTTGCTTACCGTCCTTAGGGCTGACACTTCCCCTGTATTGCAGAAACCAGTGATGACATGAATTGCTTGCGATGTAATATCATGCGTTCTTTCCAGGTACATCTTGTCACCATGAACTCTGCTCAGAATGATCCTAATGTGATCATCTATGAAATCCTCTAGGAAATAAACAACATTGTGGAGCTTCTTCTTCTCCAAAATACTATACTCCGGTTTGATCTTTTTATCTTTTCCACAAAATAAACCTAGCTGCGAGTGAATTGCTAGAGACCCTAGGTCTTCAATTTTACAATCTATGTAATCTGAGATTCCCTCTTCTACTATCACAGGAGCTGGAACTTGTGATAGGGCATTATATTTAGACTTGCATTGAATAAAGCTTGCTGAATTGATAGATGCACTAGAGCTAGTATGGGATGCGGAAGCCATGATAGAAACTGAAAACTCAAAAAATACCTTTCAAAAATTGTGAATTTAGGGCTTTCAGATTCTTCTCCACCTCACACTCCATCGGTTGTAGAATCACCGCTTTGCGTTCTTCACTTGACCGTTTGCAATTTGAATTTGAATCTCCTTCAAGGTTCCTTAATTTCTCAGAACCACAGCACAAATCACTTTGTCATCGTTTTGCACTTGAAAACCTTCTTCGCTTCAAAAAATGATAGTGAGAAATGATTTGAAAATTCCTTTTAAATATATTCATCACCTACCGTAATTAATGTTCCATCATTAGGGCATAAACCCTAATTTGCCTTTTACCATTTTCGGTCTTCTGCCAAATGACAGGTATCGCATACTGGTTAAGGTCTTTTACTGGTGTAAACTGGGGGTTCAAAACATTTCACCATTTGCTCCCCCTAAGCTTTTCTGAAGCTTAGTTTGCCGGTTTCGTGATTTCCACACTAGGTGCAAAAACTAGTTCTTCTTGTAACATCGCTGGTTTCTTCTTCCAGGTTTTGTTCATATCCACTTGAACAGTGTCAACATCAATCTTTCCTTCTGGAGTGACCAGTATGTCATCCGATATGTTCTTTCTTGATCTATAGAATCTAGCAATGTGACCCGTTTGTTGCAGTGATAGCAGACCGATCCAGGTGCTCTTGAAGGTCCATTAATCATATTGTCGTTCTTCCTTCTGCATGTTGCAACAGTGTGACCATGACCATGACATACCATACAGTTTGCTCTCCATCCGGTTGCCGCTTGATAGCCACCGCTTCTTGGCTGATGATTGAAGGCATTAAACCGGTTGTGATTCCAGTTCACAAAAGGTTTAGGACCAACTCCTTAGCTCCTCTGAGGATATCTTCTAGTGTTATTCATAATAGACCTGCATTCAAATGCTCTATGCCCAAACTTGTTGCATGCATAACAGTTACCATTGAATTTATAGGATCTAGGCTTATCATTTAGAAAATAAGGAAAATTATTGTAAGCCTTACTCCTACACACATTGGCAGTATGTCCTTCTTTAAGACAATTAAAGCAAACAGGTTTAAACTTTTGCTTACCTTTATCCTTTGATGCCGGTTGATTCTTTGATGTTCCAGCATTTGTACCAGAGGTCTCACCTTCCTCATGACCAAAATAACCAAGTCCATCAGTATTCTTGACAGGTTTGGCAGATTCAAGATTTTTCTCTAGCTTGACAGTACTCTTGTTGAACTTAGCAAGTATTTCCTTTGACTCAGAGAGTTCTTTGGAAATAGCAGCATTTGTTTCCATCAAGTTTTCATTCTCAGAGATGGAAATGTTCAGTTCTCCTTGCATGTCTTCCTTTTCCACTTTGCTCGCATGGAGTTGAGTAGTTATGGCACTGATCTCTTGCTTCAGCTTGGAGTTTTCATGATCCTTGTCTTTGACCAGATCTTCAGCTTTCCTCTGGTTCTCAAGATCTTGGCACATTCGGATAGTTAGTCCTTCCAATTCTTTTCTTAGGTTGGAATTGGATTCATTTAGCTTTTCTACTTCTTGAATCGGGGCTTCCATGTCTGCTTCATTAGAAGAACTATTTTCAGATAGCTCCATCAACTTTTCTACATGTTCTCTCCTCTTTGCTTGAGAGGCCTTATATTTGACCATAAGATCATCATAGGCTTGCTCAGACTGAGTGAGCAAATGAGTAAGTTCTCTCAATGTGTATTCCCCCATATCTCTTTCCAAGTGGTTAAACTTATAGAAAGGTAGGCTTTGATACCAATTGATGAATACTAAGAGCGGGGGGGGTGAATTAGTATGCCAAAAATCTTTGCAATTAAACACTTTGCAAGACTAATAGTAAACCGGTAAAATAGTTTAGTAGACAAACCAAGCACACATGCAAACCAAATAGAAAATAATGCAATCACCCACAAAAGCACAAACACCATAACACAAGAGATTTTGACATGGAAACCCAAATGGGAAAAACCACGGTGAGATGGAACTCACAAGTAACTATCTGTAGAATAAGAACCATACTAGTTAAGGTTAGACCGGTTAAGGTCATACAATTTTCTTTACCAGAACAGATCCTGTTAGGAATCTCAATCTCTATTAGGAGATAAGTCCGATTAAAGACTACCTTGCTAGAGGATTTTATATCCACATATGTGAACCACCTTGTTAGAGGATTTACAAAAGGCTTTTGGGCCTACCCGGTTAAGGGCTACAAACTTGTCGAAGATGTGAGTAATCAACAAGTGAGTGATCTAGAAAATAGCATAGATTGCTTGGTTAGATCCTTGATAGCTTGTTCCTAATGCATTCTAGCATTAATTTAGTCTTCAACACATTCACACTCTACCTTCTCTCATAGACATGAGCTTCTCTTCTATATTCTCACTTACAAAAACTTATCAACCACCTTAAACCCTAGCAACAACCTAAAACCCTAGACATGATGTCCTTATAAAGGAATCTGATTTCATGTCGGTCCAATAGGATTACAATACAATTTCCTAGGTTCAATGCATCTAGGCGTATTTGGTAACACGACACAAAAAACACCATTAAAGTGTCGACATCATCAAACAATCGGTGGATGGTAACTCATCACAAAATGCCGATTGGTAACTCATCACAGAGTATTATCTGTTCATACAAAATACCGGTTCAAGCAAAATGCCAGTTGTCAGTTTGACAAAATGAAGATTGGGAAATATGTGTTTTTCCGCTTTGATCCTTCATGCCGCTTGAGATCCTCAAACCGCTTGGGGTCAACATACCACTTCAAATCGGTAATTACTTTTTGTAAAACACCAATAGTCTAAAGACTATAATGCATCATACCGGTTGGAACAATTTCTGGTTGAGCATAACTCATACATAAAAGTAGTTTCAATTCAAGTGTGTGTCCATCAATGACAATTACAACATAATCATCAAAAATGCCAACAGTTGACATCATTTTTTTGTCTATTTTGAGTGAATTTCTTTAAATGTGCAATCCAGATGCATGTGTAATCTGTCCAAGGATATGAACAAAAAAAGGGTCATTGTGGACAAGATAATTAATATTACACATGAAAAGGAAGGAAGTCTATTATTCCTGCTATGTTTGTAAACACTCAGTGATGAAAATTAAGCATTCCAAATCCAGTGACTAGTTTTTAGTTTGCATTCATTCTACATTTTGTGCATTTCGAGTGATTTCTGCATGATAACAATGATCTCTTTATCTTCTGAATGAGAGTTTGAAGTATCATCATTTCTAAGCTAAGTGGTCTCTCTTTTTCATCATTTCTCTGATCGAGTACTTGTGTATTGAGATGCTAGCTGCATACATAAGCATCTTATATATATCCATACATTTCATTATATACATTCATTGACATTCACATTATTGCATAGAATTTTTTTTTTTTTTTTTGCATTACTAGTTACTCATTTTCATCCTTTATTTGCATATGAAAAGAAACAAAAACAAACATCCTTATTCATCTCCATTACACACATCCATACTGAACAAATATGCATACATATAGAATAAAAAAATAGAAAAACATCTCATAGTCAATCAACACAAGTACGATGACATCAAACCAAGATCTCGTATATATATCATCATAAATATCTCGGAGTACAAATAAAAGTCTCAGGGGACAAATGATATCAACTGTCATCTACAATGTCCCATCGGAGTAAGAATTATATGGGCTACAAAAAATGGGGTATGTAACAAAATCTAAGAGCTACAAAAATCTCTCTTTAGCTCTCCCTCATTTCTAGGTGGTAGAGGAGGTGGAGCCTGCTGACCAACATCCTGCCTAGGTACCCAAGCTCCCTTAGATCGAGCCATATACTGAGAATATGGAACAACCTGCTGTGCTACAGGAACTACTATGCTATATGCCACAACATAATAGGTTGCTCGACTGTTTTGATGCAAAACCTCTCGCTGGAGAGTATCTCACTCTACCCTAATCTCCGCCAGTTGTCGGTCCCACTCTGCAAGCTATGTCTGAGCCACTGTCAATTGTGACTACAAACCTGCTAATCTTTCCCTCATTGACTGTGTTGCATTGGCTGCCCCCTGCTCCCTCACAGGATCTTCACCTCCATCTCCACCTCCATCTCCACCCTGCTCATCCCTCCACTGCCGCACCTATCTAGAAGCTTCTCGCTCCTCCTCTTCTCTAACCTCTGGTGTCCTAGCATCACTAACCCCCACACCAACAATTCCATGGGATCTGCCCTCTCCTCTCTACCTCTGTCTCCCCCCAGCTGGTATCCTATTGCTGCTCGCACTAGGATCACCACCTGCCCACCTAGGAGCCTCTACTCTCTGTCCCTGTCCCTATGCCTGTGCAGGGTCCTCATCCTCAACCTCCTCTATGAGAGGTACATGCTCAGCTGGATTTGTAAACCTGAGAAAGGGATGACTCTAAAACCAATCCCTATACTGGGACAATACCCCACATCTACAATGTCATCCAGGTAGTCCCACCGAAGTCACTGTAACCATGCCAGTGCCTGCACGCTCAATGCATATGACAACCTAGGGGCCCTTCCTCGTCTCTCCTCATCTACATAATGAGCATAGGTGGTGAAATCCTATGAGATCCCCTTAGGCCTACCATATTGCCTCATGACCCAAGAAACAACAAATCGCTCAATAACCATCATAGACCTACTGATCAGAGGACGAGTCATGAACATATCTCTTCGCACAACCCTCTAGTCATCCCAAAGCTCAAGACCCCTGTATGGTCTCCATGCAACAATGATCAGACTGTCAAGCTGTTGTCACCAATACTTTGTCTTGCCCAGATGGGGCTGAGTAACGTATCCAAAATATCTATAAACTATTGGCTGTTGTGGATCTCTGGCATCATCCACAATAGGTCTGCAAATTGGGATATGCTCCTAGGCTCATATCTATTAAACCAGGACACCTGCTGCCATGCTCTTCCCCTCCCTATATACAAACTCATGCATCTCACGATACATGTGAGCTAATAGACAAGAATCCCATCCTAATCTCTCAGGATGATCCAAAGTCTCTCTAGCATACTAGCCCCGTCGCATAAGAAACCCTGCTATCCTCTGTTCGGTATAATGAAGCAACCAATGAATCCTACCAAGACACATGCCAAGGGAAACTGCTCACTATACTTGGCCATCATATCATCCCAAGTGATAGCCCGCGTAAGGATGTCCTCATCATGAAAAATGCATCTCAAGGGTAATATACCAGGATGCTGAGCAGAATCGTAATCAACCATATCCCCAGCAAATGGAATCCTTAATATCTTATAAATATCCTCTAGAGTGATGGTCATCTCCCCAACTCGTAAATGGAACATGTTATGCTCAAAATGAAATCTCTAAACCAATGCAGTAAGCATCCCGTGATTCACACAGATATCTGGAATCTGTAGAAGGTGGGTAAACCTGCACAAATCAATATGTGCTCTATCTATATCAGATAACTCATGAAATAACCTCATTGTAGGAGGATAAACACACCAAAAAAGGACATGTGGAAATCGAACATGCAAGAATCAAACAATAGAGCATCAGAAAATTATCCAAATTACGCTACAAAACAAATTAAACATCATAAAAATCCAAATACATCAATTGCAAAATCAAAATTTCATGTTTGGATACCTAAAAATGCTCACTATTTTTCATATGAGATTTAACAGTCTAAGCAGAAACTCGTACGAGTCAGGAATGTAGGTAGCATGACAAAAGACTCTCATATGATAAACTAAGTGCATTCACATGACAAAATGGTCTATCAAGCACAAACTCGTACAATACATGCGGAGGTCTCAGATGACAAATCTAATGGCCAAAAATGACGAAACAAAAAAAGACAGTTTGTCGTACGAGACACAGTATGGTCTCACACGACAAAATGACACTGACCGGTTTTCAATGCCACAAAAAGCAAAAAATTCAGTGTCTCTTCTAGGTTGATCTCTACAATCTCCAGCAAAATGTCCAACTTTGTGACAATGAAAACATGCCATACCAGGATTTCTCCATGATCTTCGGTTGTTCATTCCAAACCTTATAAAATAGTTGGCACTAATATGTCCATATCTTCCACAACATTCGCACCATATCCTTGTATTGTAATCCCATGGTACTGCTGCATATTGTCGGTAAGGATCTGTGTGAGTTCGGTAACCTCTAGTGTTTGCTCGGTGTGGATACCACCTGTAGTTCTTTTGCTTAGACCAGCACTTCTTGGTACTATGTCATATCTATTGTAGTTTCTACAAAACCCTTTGAATTTTGCCTTCTGATAGTTGTCAATAGACATTGTCCTACATTGATTAGATGTGTGACCATATTTATTGCAATTGTAACAATATCCATTGGGCTTAGTGATATTCGGTTGCTTACCTTTTCTGATTTGGCATATGTTGGCATTATGACCTTGATTTCCACAGTAGTAGCAAATAGGCTTCTTCCTTTTGATGTTATTCCTGTTTCCAGCTTGTTTTGATGATTCTCCTCTCTCGGTAGTGTGAATTCCTTTCTCGGTAGATTCTTTTCCTTTGTAATTGAGTCCTCCTTCTTTGTAGGGTCGTCTTGTATTCAGTTGCTCATCCAACATCTTTGATGCTTCATAACTTTTCTCCAATGTTTCTTTGGATTTCTTCTCTGTTTCAAGTTCACCAGTCAACCTTGATACTTTAAGTTTCAATGATTGATTTTCATCATTCTTTAGAATTGCTTCATGATGTGCATAACCTAGTTGATCTATCATATTTTGTTGAATCCCAATCAACCTTATGATTTCATCATCCTTATCAGATACTAGAGCTTCAAGTTTTTGTTTCTCTCTTTGTAGATCTCTTGCTTTATCCTCAGCTATCCTTAACGCATCTAGATTTTCAGTCATCTGTGTACTGAAATGTTCATGTTCCCTTTTCATTGCTTTTAGTTGATCAGCCAATGCTTTGTTGTTTTCTTTCAACATTCCAATCATTTCTTCAGTCTCTTAAGATATACTGTTCTCAGATGATGTCTTGATTTGTTCCACTAACTCTTGAGAATCTTGCAAGTCATCAGATAATCTTCTCCTTACTTTCAGAGATTTTTGCATTTGTCTTTGTATGTCTGCAATCACTTGATTTGCATTATCCAGCTCTTCTTGTAGATACACAATCCTCCGAGATTGTTTGTAGCCTTCCATTGATAAGATCTTTCTCTTTAGGTAGTTAAACCCTTTTCCAAGATTCAAGCTCTGATACCAATTGTTAGGCCCAATATGGAAAGCTAATGTACTGAGAGGGGAGGGGTGAATCAGTACTCCAAAAATTTTCTTCAATAATAACCTTACTATTATGCATAAATAGAATAGTGCAGTAACATAAAATAAAGTTAAAACAAACAGATAACAATCATACATGATTCACTCCATAACGCATATATTTTGGTCACGCAGAAACTCTTGGTTAGAGAGAAAAACTGCGGTGGGGATGGCACCCACAACTTCACTACTGCAATAATAAAGATTGCTCGGTTAGAGCTACATTTAGCTATTTTTGATAGCTTACCCTGTTAGGAGTAACAAGATCTATTAGATCTACATTACTAAAGGGTTTCACAACACTATATAAATGCTGCACTTGGTTAGAGGATTTACAATTTATAGACTTGGTTAGAGTCTTTTACCCTGTTAAAGGTATCTCTTTCAACTTCAAAATATTACAATAAGACTTTACAAATATCTGCAACTTTACATCTAAAATGTTATAGCAGATTCTATGTGCTCAGAATAAGATTACCTAGCTTGTAGCATACCTCGGTAACCCATATTGTAACTCGGTAAACCCTTCTATTTACTCTGTTCTTCGATTGTTCACTGATAACCTTCTCGGTGACCTCTCTATGTCTCTGTAACAGTCTTCCTTCATACATAGACACAAACACACACATTTCTCTCTTCCCATGTTGTATAAATAGATCTCTTATAGTGGTGATCTAATTCATTGCTTCGATCTTTACAAAAAGATTCCTCGAATGAATAACTAAACAAAAAATTTCATTGGTTAGATTGACCTTGCAATCATACATAATCTTCTAGTGCAATTTCCAATGTAATAATGGTTAGATGTGCCTCGATCTTGTAACACGTTTTCATGTGCATGTCTAGGATTAATGTATCTTTTAAAACGTTTCACTCAGTGAATATCAACTCGGTGAGTTAACTTTACTGCTCGGTAGCCATGAAACAATACTCGGTAAACAACTCGGTGAATACTGTGTTCTGTGACTGCTTTCTTCTGTAACCGACTAGACTGTTCATACCGACTTCTCTGTGTGTACCGACTGCATGATTCGGTAATACTAACCGACTAGAATATATAGTATGACATTGAATATAAACTAATGATAATTTGATAAGTATTAATAGATTATTCGTTTAAACTCAATCAAAAGTTTAAAGAGTATCTTTGATCACACGCTCAATCTAAGTAGGTGTTCAGTTTCATCACTTCAAATCAAGCTGGACAATTTACCTTCGCTCATTGTGTCTTGATCCATCAAGTTCAAGATCAATTTTATGTTCGCTCACTATGTCTAGTTCAATCAAGTTCTATATCAGTAAGATCCACTTCTTGGTCAATCAAGTTCAAGTTTGGTATCTTTTCTCTTCATCAGTCCTAGTTCAATCAAGTTCGGGATCAATATCACTTTAATAAACTCTGTTCAGCTTCATTGCTTCAAAAAAAGCTAAACACCTCTATAGGATTTTGCCAAGATCAAGGTAACAATGAAAAGCATAAAAAGAGAGACAATAGAATGACAAGAACAAAACTGTATTCTCATCAATATGCAAATGATCAACTGGATTAACCAATACAATGAATATAGGCCTACTTATATAGGCAAGGCCATATGGATGTACGAGCACACAATTATGACATGTGGCTCAATGAGAAACAAGGGTAGCTAAGAAATACTAGGGGTAGGTAGGAGAAATAATATAATATTCCACAAGAGGTGGATGACCCACCAAATGTGGAGTGTAACAGCAAAATAAGACCACAAAAGGTGGAATTTCTCCTACAAGCTCTATCCTTATGTGCACACTTCCCTAAGTGTCTCAAATCCAAACTACGAAGAGATGCATTATCCTAAGTTAACTTAAGTAAAGTGTAATAATATCCAAAATGAATATTTATTTACACCAACACCCCCCCTTAAGTGCAACTTAGGGGAATGAAGACTCAAGTCAACAATGCAAGATGGGTCCCGGCTACTAGGCCATGATAGGTACCCATGTACAATATGCAAATGCAAGCAAAACCATGCAATGCAATCTCTCACAAATAGAGAAAGGGGGAAAACCCAGTGGGAAAAAACTCCCCCCAAAAGAGAGATGAAAGTACAAAAGACTCTCAAAGAAGAAGGACAAAACCTCAAAAAGGAAAAAGTCCCCCCCATAAGAGAGGAAGGAGAAGTCAGCTGACCCCCCCTAATGACACATCCCGCACCCCCAAGAGAGCTCGCAACTACTAAAACTTGCTCTCGGTGAAAGGTTTGGTGAATATGTCAGCAACCTGCTTTGCTGTAGGACAATACTGCAAATCAATGACCTGCTCCTGAATGAGCTCTTGGATATAGTGGATATGAATCTTGATGTGCTTGGTCCGTTGGTGCTGGACCGGGTTCTTCGAGATTGTAATAGCACTCTGATTGTCGCAATGTAGAACTGTCGGCCGTGGAGTGGTGAATCCAAACTCTGTGAGAATCTGTTGGAGCCAAATGGTCTTAGTCGCTGCGTTAACAGCGCCTCAATACTCAGCCTCAGTCGAAGAGAGAGCAATAGCATGTTGCTTCTTTCTCTGCCAACAAATGGGGCCCGAACCAAGGTGAAAACTGTAACCGGAAGTAGACTTACGATCATCAAGATCGCTAGCCCAATCAGAGTCTATGTAACCAACCAAGCGAAGTCCTGTGCTTGCTGCATAGTGAATCCCATAGTGATGTGTACCCTGGATGTAATGAAGGATGCATTTGGTGGCTTTCCAATGAAGCTCATGTGGTTCCTACATGAAGTGGGAAACCATGCCAACTGCAAATGAAATATCAGGGCATGTATGGGTCAAGTAGATGAGACTACCCACAAGTTGACAATACAAAGTGGCATCAACTGGTGGAGAAGAACACTAAGCCTCAAGCTTGACTCTTGAAAGAAAGGGAGTCGGGGCAGGCTAACAATCAGCCATATGAAAGTGTGCAAGTAGATCAAGAGCATACTTGGGCTGTGATAGTGTAATCTCGGAAGGTGACTGTGAAATCTCTATCCTGAGAAAGTAGTGCAAAAGACCCAAGTCAGTCATAGCAAATCAGTCATGCAAAGTAGATTTGACCCTGCTAATGATGGATGTAGTACTCCCTGTAATGATCAAGTCATCAACATAGAACACAAGTATCAAGTGAGAGTCATCCTTTCGCAAAATGTAGACATTCGGATCGGAATGACACCTGGTGAACCCTGCGAAGAGAAGAAAGGAATCCATCTTGGCATACTAAGCCTTGGGGGCCTGCTTAAGGCCATAGAGAGATTTCCTTAGTCTGCAAACCAAAGAAGTATCCTGGATGAAACCCTGTGGCTGCTCCATATAAATCTCCTCATCAAGATCACCATGAAGAAAAACACTCTTCACATCCATCTAATGTACAACCCAACCATGAGCTACAACAATAGCAAGTGTCAAGCGAATGGAGTTCATCTTGGCTACGGGTGCAAAGGTCTCAGTATAGTCAACACCTGCAACCTGAGAGAAACCTTTCGCAACAAGCCGAGCCTTATACTTATCCACACTACCATCCGCTGCAAACTTGGTCTGATAGATCCACTTACATCGAACCATCTTTCTCCCCTTAGGGAGATGGACTAAATCCCATGTTCTTCCTCATCAAGGAACTATACTCTTCCTCCATAGCTTGGTCCCACTCAGGAACCCCTGATGCTTCCCTAAATGTCTGTGGATCGGAAGTGGTAGCAATGAATGCATGTGGTAGATCCTGATGCTGTGATCGAGTTCTCCGTGTATCTGAAGGATCCCCAACAAGAGAACCCATGGACTCAAGTGTCTGTCGAGCCCAACGAGGTCTAGGTGGAGGTGGAGAATGAGGCTCCTCAACTGCAAGTGGACCCTGCGGAGGTGTAACCCTGCGAGTCAGAGTTGAAGGAGTCTCGTCATCTGAATCACTAACATCACTATCCACAATGGAGGAAGGTGGAGGAGGTAGAGAGGCTAAGCTAGGAGAGCTTTCCTCAAAGTGAACACTCCTCTCAATGAACACCTCATGTGTCTCAGGATCCATCAATCTATATGCCTTAACACCTTCAGGATATCCAACAAATATGCAAGGTCGACTCTATGGTTCCAATGCCTTGCATTTCTGCGGAGGTATGCGAGCCCATCCTGGACACCCAAAGACTCTGAAATGTCTCACAATCAGTTTCCTACCAGCCCAAGCCTCAAAAGGAGTAATACCTTGCAAAGCTTTGTGAGGAACCCAATTTTGGATGTGTGTGGCACAACTGATAGCCTCTGCCCAAAAGGCGGGATCAAGAGAACGTGCATGTATCATACAGCTAGCCATTTCTTTGAGAGTTTTATTCTTGCGTTCTGCAACTCCGTTCTGCTATGGAGTGTATGCAACAGAATGCTGAAGATCAATTCCCTCAAATGTACAAAAATCCTCAAGTCTTTTGTTCACATATTCCCTTCCATTATATGTACGAAGAATCTTGACCACTTTCCCAGATTGCATCTCCACACGAGTCTTGAAGTCCTAAAATCTGTCAAATACTTCACTCTTATGTATAAGAAAGTAGACCCAAGTGAAGTGGGAGTAGTCATCAATGAAGGTGAGGACATAGCGGGCCTTGCTAAATGAAGGTGCTGGAAATGGACCTGCTACATCACTGTGAACAAGTTGAAGAACTTCCAAAGCTCTTCAAGCTTTCCCCTTATCAAACTTCTCTTCGGGATGCTTGCCCATGGAGCAACCTGAACATACACCCTCTGAAAAACTGATTCAAGGTAGACCTGTGACCATGTCTTTAGTGCTGAGCTACTGAAGATAGCGGTAGTTGAGGTGACTAGACCGCTCATGCCATAGCTTACTTTCTGAATTTGAATGAGTAAGCAAGGCCCTAGAAGGTGAACTTGGCACAAAGTGGGAGAATGAATAAAGCCTTGAGTTGTCATTGACTTGTCCCACTGCTACCAAGGCATCATCATCAAGTTCCTTTACCACAACTGAATCTGGTGTAAACTCAACCTTTTTCCCATTTCCATAGTGAGTGATTTGGTAGATAGAGAGAAGGTTGGTAGACAAGTTAGGAACATAGAGAACATTCTCAAATGTTCCATCATCCATGTCAACTGAACCTTTCCCTTCAACCTCTACTTGTGTATCATCTCCTATGTAAATGTGAGGTACTTTAGATGGCTCCAATGAAGAAAACTGCTCCTTTGTAGAACCCATGTGATATGAAGCACCCGAGTCAAGTATCCATTACTGTGAAGAACTTGTTGTAGCCACAAATGCTTGCCCTTTTCCCTTAGAATGTGAGGAAGAGGAAGGAGATGAATCCTTCTTTGTGTAGGCGGATGGCAAGTTGATGTTGTTTTTCTTAAGAAGATTAGTTAACTCATCAACTTGCTTTGCGTGGCATCGATGCTCATCATGACCATACTTCTTGCAATATGCACAAGTTGGTTTATCCTTCTTAGGTGGTGTCCCCTTCTTGGAAGAGAATGAAAAATTGCCTTGTGATGGAGAGGATGATTGTCCTTTTTCCCGTTGTGGCTTATAGACTTTGATTGCTTCTTCTTCTTGTTGGAATCTTTGCCTTGACTTCCTTGATTCCCTTGATTAGCCACCAAAGCCTTGGACTTTGAAGACTTGAGAAGTCCCATGTTCAACAACTTAAATTGTTCCAATATCAACATTTCTGTGAAAGCATCAAATGAAGGCATAACATAGGAACTCCCCACTGTCAAACGATGAGTTTGGAAGCTAGACACAAATGCTGCATATTCTGGTGCAAGCTTGTCCAACAAGTTGAATATCAACTGAGCATCCTTTTTGTCAATTTCACAATCCTTAAGCTTTGCTCTTAGCTCATTTGCTTTGGTGACATAATCTTGGATTGTATCAAAACTCTTGGGATCCAAGTTGGTGAGCTCATTGTCAATTTTGTAACCTCTGATTTCATCAACTTGATCATATAATTTCTGAAACATATCCCATGCATCTTTGATTGTAGTACACTTTTCAATATGAAAGATGAGATCATCTGATACATACTTGCACAAAGTTCTAAGAGCCATGCAATTCTTAGTGAGACATTTTAATTGAGCATTAGGATCAGCCTTAGGATCAGGTGGTGCTACTATTGTTCCATCTATGTAATGCGTGAGACCCTTTTCCATTAATTTACTCCATACTTTAGTTTTCCATGATGCATAATTATGTGGAGTTAAAGGTGGAAATTTATGAGGACTCATTGCAAAAAAAATGAAAGAGCACAAAGAGAGGCACAATCACATAAGACACCCCCCAAAATTCACTCAATCAAAGAACCCCCCCAAAAGTGATGATTTGGCACTTTATACTTAGTGCGTATACAATGGGCCACTTGAAAAAAATGGCAAAGTGGGCTTCTGATTTCAATTTTACAACTGCCTCAATAAGGCCAAGAGAGACTCAAACTAATAATGCAAGAGATCTAAACTAAGATCCAAGCACTTTACAAGTAACTAATAGGTCAAATAAGACCAATATCTGAAAGTACAACTTCCACTCATAATATCTGAAATCTGATCATTGATTATGAAAGTAGATGAAAAAACATGCACTTACAAAAAAAATGGCACTTGAAAAGGAGGTCGTATGAGCTCAAACGAGGCCTTTGAAGTTGCAGAATTGAGGATTGGATAGGTCTAACTAATAGAATCTGAAAATTCCAAAAAACCTATGCACCAAAATCAGAAAATAAATACACCACTGTTAAGATCACAAAATTTTAGCCCATTTCAAAAAAAATTGCACCAAAAAAGGAGCAAAAATGAGCAAGATATGGCCTTTAAAAGTTGAACTGCTAAATTGAAAAGCTCAATGAAGAGGGGGTCAAAAAATTTCAAAAGTTTGCTGATGTGGTGCTGATGTCAGCAAATGACTGGCTTAAATTTGATGCCCGTCTGGCCGTCATAAAAACTTCATCCTTGCCCATGTGGCGTCCGTACAATACCGACTTGCTAACTGTGCAAGCTGATGTGGCAGACGTACTGTGGCAGGCAGACGTGGTGTACGGATTTGACATGGCAGAGATGACTGGGCAGGTAGTGGGCCCGGTTGTCGGTTGAGGCATTTTCTAGCAACGGGAGTTTGTGGGTCGCTGGAGGGGCCGGGCCGGAGACGGTGGGTGGTCGTCGGAGGTGGGGCCGTCAAAGTCAGGGTCTGCGGCAGCGGGGCCGGGCCAATGGGAGACGTCAGTGCCGGAGGGCCGGCGGGGGCCGAGCCGGGACGACAGGGATGCACGAGCCGACAGGCAGGGTGCCGGAGATGCACGGGCCGAGGCTGGACCAGCAGACGGTGGGGAGACAGTCGCACAGACGATGCAGCGGAGCAGAGTACGGGCGGCAGGCGGCGGCTTCCATGCAGAGGCAACGCCTTCCGAAAAAACCTACAAACAATTACTTTGCGGTACCAGGGGGGGGGGGGGGAAGGGGTCTGCGGACCCCCAAACAATTTTTTTGATCGCCCTTTTTTTTTTTCAAATTTTATGTTTTTCAGAAATTTTTTTTCAGAAAATACCTTTTTTTTTTTTTTCGGCAAATATTAAATTTTTTTCGAAATCCGAACAATAATAGCCAAAATGGGCAAAAAAAATTTCTCACCAAAATAGGTCGACTTTATAGTCGAAATTCATGTAAACGGCCTCCCGGATTCAACCGTGATGTCCAAATTGCTATACGACGCCCCCAAAAATTGAAGATCCCCAAATCCAAAAATTGAAGCCTCCAAAATGTCTCCAAAAGACTAATCAATGAAGCCCTATTGGCTTTGATACCATGTAGGATTTTGCCAAGATCAAGGGCACAATGAAAAGCATAAAAAGAGAGACAATAGAATGACAAGAACAAAACTGTATTCTCATCAATATGCAAATGATCAACTGGATTAACCAATACAATGAATATAGGCCTGCTTATATAGGCAAGGCCATATGGATGTACGAGCACACAATTATGACATGTGGCTCAATGAGAAACAAGGGTAGGTAAGAAATACTAGGGGTAGGTAGGAGAAATAATATAATATTCCACAAGAGGTGGATGACCCACCAAATGTGGAGTGTAACATCAAAATAAGACCACAAAAGGTGGAATTTCTCCTACAAGCTCTATCCCTATGTGCACACTTCCCTAAGTGTCTCAAATCCAAACTATGAAGAGATGCATTATCCTAAGTTAACTTAAGTAAAGTGTAATCTAAAATGAATATTTATTTACACCAACAAATGTCTTATGTGCATGTAGTGTGCAACTATATGAGAATAGTCTATGACATTTTGTTTTCACCAAATTTGAGATTCTCGTGGATTACTTCACGGTGTTCCTGGCATTAATGCATGCAAATCAGGCCAATACATATCTGCAACACTCAATGTGAATAATATTGTAGGAGAGCCTATTTGATGAAGCATATCTGTCAATTCTTCATGACATTTGGTCTAGTATGAGCTTGTAGCCCTCAATTTGTTTCCTATTGGTTGATAAAATTGCTTTTATGAAAACAACCTTATGGGAAACTTAGTGATGGTGGACTTGTGCATGTTCACTGAGTGACCTCTGGGATTTTAGAAGCTGACTCTTCATACATGGGGAGAGAAAAGGTAAAGAAGGAAAACTTAAAGAAAAACTATTCTATAGCGATGCGCTGAGATGATTTTACAATACTAGAAGTAAAAACTTCATATACGTGCAACTCTGAGGCCCATTCGACAATCTACATGCCTATAAAATCAAGATTGAAAAATAAACAACTGTCCATGCAACATAAAGAAATAGATGCCATTCATCCACTAGATAATAAGTTCATAGGATATAGTTTAATCTGTAGTCTTACAACATATATTCTTGAGCTTGTACAAAATTACAAAATGCACAAAAAGATATTTTTGTAGACTGAAATATAGTGATCACAAAGGACAAAGGCACAATTTAATTATCATAGTCTCAAAAGCACAACTACAAATTAAAGGCGCAATTCTCCTAACAAATGTATCTATTTTTCTTCTCAAAATTCTGAACCCTTACAAAAGCAAAATGAAACACTTATATATCCAACACCCTGGAAAGGAAACCAGAGAGAAAAACCATATACATCGTTGGTAGCACCGTTAGCAACTGTAAAATAACCTAATGAGAAGATGGATTAGGACAATTCAACTATAAAATAACCTAATGAGAAGATGGATTAAGACAACTTCAACTTCTAGCATAACTGCCACCAAATCTCATAACGACGGATCAAAATGGAAGAACCTGCAAGTGTTACTCAACCACATGCTATTGGTGATAAATTCCCCATTATCTTGAAAATATACTAAGGTCACTCAACAATTGCTTCAAATGCAACGTGGTAGTAGGAGGGAGTGTCCTGGTAATGAAATAAAACTGCATAAGATGCCTCGAGAGGATCTTCCACATGGCACAGATGCAAACACCTTTTGGAGATGTGGGCCCACCAATAGAGAGCAACAAGGCAACTTGCCACATGTCAACATCTCTCAACTTCCTGGCAATGGGGAAAAGAAAAATCGAACAATGCGAGTCGTGTCGCCACATGGAATATGCGAGGAAGCAAAAAAAGTATATCTTCGGCTGGGGGTAAAATTAAAACAAACTCCCCAAAAGGGGCACGGTAGACGAAAGTCTACATTTCTTGGCAACTTCTAGGGAAATCTCACCTGCGGGATGCTGATACCCAAAATCTCTTATTTTGCAGACTAGACCTAAGCCTCAGGCTTGAAAAGCTTGTTGAAAAGCTGCTACAGGGGAGACCAATCATCTTTGGATGGGATTGCCTAAGCCTTGAGAGTCTAAACATTCTGGCCCAGCTCGTTGACATCCTTGAAAGGAATTGTCTCTGGTTCTTTGTGGGCTAACTCAAGCATGGTGAGGAGTTTGGCCAAAGGATGAAATAAAGCCTCAAAATCATCCACCTTAGGGGGGTTGCTCAGGACTTGCAAGGATGACTGATCTTGCTGCTTCTGCATAATTAAGCTTGAGAGTTGCTTAGCTTCCATGAATGAACCATTTGGAAGAAAAGGGGAGGGTAGGCCAAGTTTTATGAAACCTTCAAGGCATTACATAACAAAACCGATGGAATCTTTTAAAGCTGACAGACTTGAAACACCTTGTTTGGCTATCTTGCTGCAATTGATAACACAATTATCCTTTTGGTTTACTTCCTCAAGATCTACGATTCCTACTGCAGTTAACTCTTTTGAGGAAGTTGCGTAAAGCCAATTGACTAACTTTTGAGCCTCAAAGATGTTAGGGGCCACTGCTTGCATGGCATGCTCAATGAAAGGGTCAATCTTAGCGCACAAACCATGAGAAACTACTAAGAACCTTAGAGCGAGTTCCAAGAAGGAAATGAATTCTTTATCTTTTCCCAATACACATTATGAAGCCCCTGCACTAGATAGGTGAATTCTGCGAGAGGAATAGGCTGAGAATCCAATGGTTTTGAAAGTAATTCCACCTCAACATCTTTGGATTCCAACCGATCATGCATTTCTTTCAAATCCTTTACTTGCGTTGTTATCTGATGCTACAACATTATTATTCTAGTCTACTTATCTTGCAATTCTTCCTGAAGTCATTTGTTTTCCACCTTAGAATCATGAAGCTCCTAAGTGGATTGAGCCTACAAACTCTGTAGGTCCTACAAAGATTTATCATTTGCTTCTCTATCTTCTACAAGAATATTTTGGATGCTGACCAATTCTATATGTTCTTTTTTACTCTACAATAGCCTCCTGTAATTGGGATTGAACCTGAGCCATATCTAAAGAAGCAACTTACATATGCAACAATTCTTGCATTTTATCATATGACTCCTGGAATACTGTATCTTTAGTAGACTACTCTGTTCCTAGTTGGCCCTTTGCGATTTTTAATGTATTTTGGAGTTTATCTCTCTCGCCCTTTTCTTGAATTATTGTAGACTGTAGGTGAGTCATCTTTGATTCTTTGGCCTTCCCTTCCTTCATCAGTTGTTCATTTGTAGATTTTACTCTTTCTAGCTCAATCATGAGCTTCTCTAGGCGGCGTGTATGCTTTAGATAGTCTAAAGAGAGCACCTTATGTGATTCCTCCATAATCTCTACCCTATCTTACGGTTGGGCTCTAGTTAGATCAATGCCAATGGCATGCATAGAATAGTCTTTGGGTTGCATTTTATTGGCTGGTTTGAGATCATTCAATGTCATGGCTACAAACACTAAATTTTAATGATCCTCCCTAAAGATATTCTAAATACAAGGCTCTGCGATCTTTTGGGAATCTTTAACCTTCCTCTTTTGTGCTCTTTGAGCTCACATAAGATTGCCTGAATCCGCATATTGCTGGAAATCTGATGGGGAAGGGATCATTTGCCCTGTGAACGGAGCTCCTGCAAGTGGGATGAAAGGAACGAGAGCCATACTAGCTTGCAATTGGGTTGGAGCTATCAAAGAGAGAGTAGTTGGGGAAAAAGGAGGGATCTCGAGGTAAATGTCAGTAGGCAAGGAGAACAACGGCAACGGGTGAAAAACTTGCAAACCCGAGGACATGCAAAGAAGATATCTCAGTTGGTTGCTTGGGGTCTGAATAGAGTGGGTTATGCTAACTGTGGTATAAAAAGTGACAACGCTAGGTGGGGAAGACACAAACAAGCTAATAGAGATTGCAATTGATTGGGTTTGCAAAGGGGGTGTGAAAGACGTGGCTGTTGATGAGGTTAGGATGTGTCACCTAATTCACCTATAGGACACCCTTTGTTATTCCCAATTCTTATGTTCATATCCTTTCTGTCACTATTTGGTAAGGAAAGAAGAAGAAATTTAGTAAATAAAGAAGAAAAGTTAAATATTTAAACTTTGCTGAAAATCATGGTTGTCTGCTGATTAGATTGCTTGATTGTCATAATAAGGGATTGATAGATGGATAGGTATCCATGCTTGGCACATAAGACATGTGAATGGAAAGCGGCATGATGAACAACCTATTTTTGATTACCAGTTTTTGGTGCAATCCTTGTTAGGCCCAATATGGAAAGCTAATGTACTGAGAGGGGAGGGGTGAATCAGTACTTCAAAACATTTTTTCAACAATATCTTTACTGTTATGCATAAACTAAATAGTGCAATAACATAATATAAAGCTAAAACAAATAGATAACAATCATACATGATTCACTCCATAACACATATATTTTGGTTACGCAGAAACTCTTGGTTAGAGAGAAAAACTGCGGTGGGGATGGCACCCACAACTTCACTACTGCAATAATAAAGAGTGCTCGGTTAGAGCTACATGTTTAGCTATTTCTGATAGCATACCCTGTTAGGAGTAACAAGATCTGTTAGATCTACCTTGCTAAAGGATTTTTCAACACTTCATCTAAATGCTGCACCTGGTTAGAGGCTTTACAATTTATAGACTTGATTAGAGTCTTTTACCCTGTTAAAGGTTTCTCTTACAACTTCACAATATTACAATAAAATCATTACAAATATCTGCAACTTTACATCTAGAATGTTATAGCAGATTCTATATGCTCAGAATAGATTACCTTGCTTATAGCATACCTCGGTAACCCATATAGTAACTTGATAAACCCTTCTGTTTACTCTGTTCTTTGACTGTTCTCTAAAAACCTTCTTGGTGACCTCTGTGTCTCTGTAACAGTCATAACACTTAGTGTTATCACACATCTTGCTTCATATATCTCTGTATCATCCTTTTTGTCATGCTACATGTATATTTCTGATCTCAATTCATGTTGTATAAATAGATCTCTTATGACGGTGATCCAATTCATTGCTTCGATCTTACAAACATGATTTATTGAATGAATAACCATGCAAATTATTTCATTGGTTAGATGACCTCAAAATCATACACAATCTTTAAGTGCAATTTCCAATGTGATAACGGTTAGATGTGCCTCGATCTTGTAACACGTTTTCATATGCATGTCCAGGTTCAATGAATCTGGTAACACATTTCACTTGGTGTAAATCAACTTGGTGTGTCATCTTTGCTGCTCGGTAGACAGCTCGGTGTATACTACGTTCTGTGACTGCTTTCTTCTGTAACTGACTAGACTATGCATACCGACTAAATATTTCGGTAATAGATAACTGACTAGAGTATATAGTATAACTTTGACATAAAACTAATGACAATCTGATAAGTAGTAACAATCCTAAATTAGTTTGTTGATATTAAGTTAATGGTGACGGTTTCAGAATAATCAATGGTTGTTATTTTGTTTCATGTGGAAATAAAGTTTCATATCTGTAAGCTTATAATCTGTTAAGAAAAAAGTATTGGCCTATGGCCCTAATGTAATATAGCTAGATTTAGCAGGATATCCTGTAACAGATTAGTTTCACTATTATGTTATAAATATGGATGTACACGAAAGATTGATATAATATATATTCCTCCATTAATCAAATATATGCTTCTACTTTAATCTATCAGATTGGTAATTTGTACTATGGATGACCGGTTTAGTGTAAAGGTTTATTTGAAGTATCTCTCCTGGTAGCCGAGGAGGCAGCCCCCCCTGCTCGTGTTATTAGGTGATTTTTTTATAAGTGTGGATTGGTGAGTTTGTTATTTTATCTATATTATACTTGTGAATTTATGTCAGTATTTTGATAAATCATATGAGTTTCTAGGCCGTGTCTACAAAGTAACTTTATCGTGAATCTGCTCTCAATTAAGCATATGCATTCTATTATAACTATGATATCAACTATTGTGATCATGATAGGTTGGTTTTTATAAAGAGTTAGAATTATTTAGCCTAAAAATATTAAACATAAATTCATTAGCGAATACATCAATTGAAATAATTGTGCTATCATTATTTGTCTTCCTTTATACTGCTCCACTTCCTATCACTACAGTGACAGGAAGAAGAACCATATTGTATTCACTCTTGAAGTGTAAAGGGAAAGTCATTTAATAAATTATAATAAGAGAAGTAGTAACTAAAAAGAGAACAGAACACTTCCAGTTAATGTTTAAATTAAATAAGCTTAATTAAAGTGTGTGGTTTAATGGTATAGTGTATGAATGATTAATCTTAGAGTGTGACTTAGTATTAATTCTTGTTAGAAGAGTTTACATAGCTAAGGTGAATACATTGTGATTTCATCACTAGAGTCGAGGCATAAATAGAAGTGTGAGTAAAATGCATCCATAACCACTTAACATACTATCTTCATCCCTTGAGCAAATAGCCATGATACCTTTCATTAGTTTACGACCCTAGATTGACACTCTTAGGTATAAACTGAGGACATTGTGCAAACCAATCATAGAATCATTTTGATTTAATTTGAGACCACAGTTTTACCCAACAACTGTCTTGGGATTACTTAGCGTAGTAGTAGGGTTGATTGAGTGCAACATCGATACATAAACCAAAGATTGAGAAGAAAGAAAAGGGGCATAAAAAATACCTACACCGGAGAGGTTGTTGATGCAAGCGAGGATTGCGTTAATACAGGGGCTTGAGTCTGCAAACTCTTGAGAATACTAGAAGTATTCTTTTGCTTCTTCTGAGAGGCCGCGATCTCCTCTGGAGAATCCTGCTTCTTTTTGGCTTGACTTGACCACTTTCTTATAGTCTGAGATCTAGGCCTTCTGACAGACTTCTCTATAGAGTGAAAAGTGGTATCAAGTGCGGATCCCAAGACAATGATCTTCATTAGCTATCCTTTCCCTTTGGGTGCCTCAACCACTTTTGTAACAACTCCTTCATTAGTGGTGCTCGAGGGAGGATCATAATCTTCATCCTCGTCACTATTATATTTCTACCACTATCTCTTGAAATCATCGTCACTGGGAAGATTTCCTAATCCCAATTTGTTTTCTTTGATCTCTTGCCTATATCTCCAAAATGCCTACCTCTTATCTTCAGGACAATTCTCTTCTTGCATTTTTCTATATAAATAGAGTTGTAATTTCCTGGTCAGGTCATAACTTTCTTTCACCTTATAGAAAGATAGCCAAGTCAATCTTTCTTCCTTGGGAATGAGATGCAGATTCACATATATTGCCAGACTATCTTCTTGCAGGTTTCTCCATGAATCCTAACTAGGGCCATGCGGTATATACACTACTAGGTTCTTTCTTGAGGCTAGACATCCGTCTAGGTCATAATTCTATTTATCATCAATAACCACTAGGCCTAGCTGAACCACCGTCAAAGTGAGTATGCTTTCTGCATGAAGTCTTTTTATGACAACAATGGGTCCAATTATAGTGTTGTCCTTAAAAATGGCAACCCCATGTCTTCCTGAACCTATGCGTTATTCAATAATGACCAATTGCCTAGACATTTATAGAGCCAAAGTGCAATCTAGGATGATTGCGGGAGGCAAAAAGGTTCTTCAGTAAACCCATGAGTTCTGATGAAAGAAAAAACTGACCCTAGATACCAATCACATAGGAGACTATTGGATCTCATCCAGGAGATTAGTGTTTTTGAAAAGCATGTGATTGAATCTGTATCTATCTTAATCAAATCTTGCATTGCAGGGGCCAAGAAGGCATCTAAAAAATGCATAAGCATCGTGTGTGGTAGACAACAAGGGTGACCACATTGTCACCAGATTCTTTTTGTTGTTACTATCATACATTGAAAGCTCCATGGATTCTTTAAAGAATTCAGGGTTCTGGTGCAAGAACATGTGGACGAGAAAAGAGGTGTACCTGA
Source organism: Cryptomeria japonica (assembly GCF_030272615.1). Taxonomy (NCBI): domain Eukaryota; kingdom Viridiplantae; phylum Streptophyta; class Pinopsida; order Cupressales; family Cupressaceae; genus Cryptomeria; species Cryptomeria japonica. The sequence goes on along the minus strand of NC_081412.1, from coordinate 344,876,345 downwards.
ACATGTGATACTTTTTGAAGTTCATCAGCTGCTCCACCATCTCATGTACCAAGACATCCGTGAAGTCTAAATGAAAAACTTCCTTTTGCTTGTAGAACTTGAACAGGAAAACCATTTGAAATGGGTGAATATCTTGATCATCATTCATGCTGAAAATGTATGCCAACATAGATGCAACATCTTTCACATCTTGTTGTTTGAAGGTGCCATAAGCTATTGGGAACTGAGGAAGCTCGATGGTATTTGGATCTCTTTGCACCAAGTCAATATAGAAGCTAACAATGAGATCTCTATTTCTCCAATAAAACTTTAGGGCCTTTTTGTTAAAAATCACTGTAAAACTATCAATCTGAGGAATACACAACATATCCCTAATGGATTCAACACTTATCACCACCCTTAGCTATTCTCCTTCAATTATAGATGGGTATGGGGTAAATTTATCAACACATTCATTGATAAAATCAAGACAAAGATGCACCATAGGAGCCATGTACTGCTGGAGGCCAGAGTGCCAAATTTGAAAGGAAGCCCTACCAAAACCACCCTTCTTTGATCACTGATAAGCAACCTCTCAGAGGGTCTTTGGCCGAACACGGATATCTAGGTCAAAAACATCTTCAAAGTTATCTACAACCACGATTGTGTCTTTGACATGGCCCTTTTCTTTTGGTTTTGTGAAAGGACGGTCGGGCTTCAGAGGCATGGCATGGGTTGCAAAAGACGCCACTTAGAAAATGTCCACATACTAGCTGTTGAGAGAGGTACCAGAAACTCCTACGGATGATGCCATTTTTCCATATTTTCTCAGGGGTTGCACTTAGAGGCTGAAAAAACTTTATTCTTATTTTACTTCACTATTGCATGTGCTTCCATTCTTGATAAAACCTTATTCATGAAGATGGGGTCGTTGAAAATTGCACTACATGGTATGTTAACTAAGAGTTAACTTGATGAAATGACCAACTCACACATATGTGTGGAATTAATTTGTGTGTTATGCGCCTTACTACCAGCTCACTTAAAACCTTTTGCATTGGCCTGTATGATCTTCTTGGTTGAAGGGCTCCCTGCTTTATGCATATTTATGAAGGCCTATCGAACATATTGATTTGAGAGTTTATCTAAGATCTGCCACAAGAGGAAATATTAGGGAAGGATGCATGGTGACAACTCATGATTTGCACATCCTCCCGAAATCTTGCACAAGAGAGACGATTAAAGGATAATCCATGCGATAATAAACTTCATTAATCACCAACTTATGCTAATGCAAGTGTTGAACACAAGATGTCACTAAGAGAGGGGGGTGAATCAATGATTTCCAAACTTTTCCCTTTTCTATCCTATGTGTGTATACAGGTTAACAGATCTAACATAAAGAAGACATACTGGTTAGATGGGAGAATGACACAAATGAAACCACACATAAAAGAGACACCACATAATACCATATGTACGAGGAAAACCCAAGATGGGAAAAACCTCGATGAGAAATGCTGTTGGAGACTACTGTTCCAATCCAGCCTTATAATGGAACATTTGGTTACAACATTTAGGGCACCAACCCAAGGAGTACCACTCATGCTTTAGGGCACCAACCCAAGGAGCACCAACCCCTAATTTTAGGGTACCAACCTATTGTCAGTATTTTGAGTATTGGGATTTTTTCCTTGCAATCCCTAAAATTTTCAGGTTTTCAGAGTTATATTCGTTTCTAAGGGTTGAAGTTTTGAGGGTTCAGGGTTTTGCATTTTTAATTTTTCATTATGCAGGCCTTTCATTTATGTTTCCTCATTACCTTTTTCCACTTAAGTGGAAGGGTTCATCCGTCATTAGAAGGGGGGCCCCTTTTAAAGTCTTGGCCTAGGCGGGTTATAATATTTTATTGACTTGTCGCCTTTCTCCTAAGTTTTATTTCCCTTTTATTTGTCTGCTGAGTTTTGTAATGCTCATGCAAGTTCCTGTTGATCCAATGGTTATTGCTAGTTCGCAATGTGAAGGTGCATGAAGGTTACCCTTCGCGAAATAGCGAAAAACCACGTGTGGAAAAAACAAAATAAAGATCGTGTATCTTAAAAATAATTAGATGACTGTCGTTGATTCACAATGTGAAGTGGCGCAAAAGTTACCCTTCATGAAATAACAAAAAGGTGGTGGGCCCGATGGGTAAGCGGCTCCCGAGGTAATGATTGAGTAGGTTGCAGATGATTAGACGATTGTCGCTGGTTCGCTATTCGAAGGTGCATGAAGGTTACCCTTCGCAAAGCAACGACCAATGAGTTGGCTGTCTGGTGGCAGATGAGGGGGCTGTTACATGGCAGATTAGGTGGCAAGACAACTAGATGTGCAGATGAAGAAGAGGGTGATCTATCGATAGGACGTGTGACTCTAAATAGATTTTCAATTGGTTTGTTTAATAAAGTAGCAGTGTTGATGGAATTCCTGGTTCGGTGAGACATGTGGTGGTTAGAATGTGGAGCATGATAGATTTCTTGAGCAAATAAGTGATAGAGACATGGAGACATCTGGCGGAAGTGTGCAGGCGAGTGGATTTACATAAGGGGCCCACTTTGAAGGCTAAGGTAGTTAATGACCAGGCACATTCGAAGATGATCAGTGGTTGTTGCTGATTCGCAATGCGAAGGTGCACAAAGGTTACCCTTTGTGAAACAATGAAAAACCACTAGCGGTGGCGGTTAAAGTCAGTTGTAAAGGCAAATGGTTACATTGGAGAATAAAGATCGAGTAGTTAGTTGTTGATCTCATAGATGTCGCTGTGTCACAAAGGGAAGTAGCATGAAAGTTACCCTTGACAAAACAATGAAAAGGTGGTGGAACCCGTTATAAAGAGGATGACTCAGGTAAGGTAAAGGACATGCAAGTTTTACATGATCTCATGTCTGTCATTGAACCGCCATGAGGAGAAGCTCGACTGTTAAGCACCATGAACCAGTGACAAAAGGCAAAACACTTAGAGAAATTTTGCTGTTCGTTGGAGCCAAATTTTGAATTCGATTTATGAATTAATTGCCGAAGCATGTGGCATAATTGACTCTAATCAATGCTCAGTTGCCATAATAATCCTTACATGATTTGAAGATTTTGTATGCGTTCAAGGAATCTTGCAGAAGAACCAGTGCACAGGGAAAAATTTCTCAGGAAACAAGTAAGTTTCTTGCAATTGTTTAATAATTGCAGTTTTCTTAGTGTCACTGGATGTTTGAATTTCCAAAGAGTCTGTTTGGAATTCCATTGAAATAAGTATAATTTTGAGATGATACCGCAAAGAGAATTCAAAGGGAAGGTTGATTATCAAGAGAGAGCCATTTGTGATGATTTTATAGAGCAATTAACTCAGTCCACTAATAGTTCAACTAGAATAAAGGTATTCGTGCCTAAGTCTCCCCGCTTGAGAATTGGCGATGGTCTCTATGATAAAGGGAACTGGTTGAGAGATGCCCAGATAGGAATGTTGGGCTTGGGACTCTTCAAAGTGGGGTTTAGTCAGCAAAATTCCCCTGCTCCAATTAATAGCATATGGGAGCTAGATGTTGGGAAGCTTATAGTCCCTGGGGTTTTCATGAACGTGGACTTGTTAACCCAAATTGCAAACAATTATGATCCCAATACCAGGACTGTGAGGAATGTAAATGGTGGGTCTCTAATTGAAATAACTGATGATGAGTTCAGGAGAGTTTTTTGACTTAGTGAGGTGTCAAATTATTTGGAGCCTATCAATTTTGAAATGCTGGTGAAGGTCTATGAGGCACAAAGAGATCACCTCAGAAATGGCCCCTTGAAGGAATTATTTGCCAAAATAGGAGGGCTGACAGTAGTAGGCCCAAGCACCATGGAACCTTTCTCCTTAAATTTATTTTCTTTAAGGGCTAAGGGAATGTATTGGTCCTTATGTCAAATTCTTGGGGAAGATGCGGAAACTACCATGCCAACCCACTATATGCTCATGATAGCACAGATTTTGAACCCATCTCTGGCAATGAATTTTGATTTTGCACCTTATCTCACTGATGCCATTCATGAGGGATTGATAGGGATAAAGAATGATAAGGTGGATAAACCTTTTGGATGGTATTTTCTCCTCATGCATATGTTTTTATTCAAAGGTGCTGAACATTCTGCTAGTGAAATGGATTTGGTCAAGGAAAAGGATGGAGAGGAGATGCCTATTCAGTTATGGAGCACAATTTTGTATTGGGATAGAGAAGACGCAAGTTACTTAAAGTTTGATAGATTTTTTGCATCTAGGCTTAGAATCCTTTTGTGCCCATAAAACCCTAGGATTCCCAAAGCTCTCCTTGAATTCCTTAGGCCTAAAGAATTTGCTGAAGACATCAAAATTGTACACAACTGGGGTGATATATATTTGTACCCAGTCTCCACTGTGTTCAGAGTTTATGGTTTTAGAGGAACCTCATATTTGCTGCCCTATGAAGTCCCTTTGAAGATAGGAATTGCTGAGGTCCTGAGACAAACTGGAGGCCTGCAGGAAGCAAAATTGACTAATAAAGGGAAGGGAACAATTTTCCCAACTATTACCCTAGCACATCAATTTGTAATCACCAAGGGTGGCTGGACATATTTTGATGATTTCTTTCAGCCATATAGGTTATCTACTACAATAGCGAGGTTCGCTGATCCAAAGGATTTCTTTAACAGTATGTTTAAGAAGAGGGCCAAATGTGTAGGTAAGGCCCACCAGTTTCACTTCCCTGAGAATTTAATAAGGAATGAGTTCAATTTAGATGAGCAAGAAATCAGGAAGGAAAAATGGATAGCCTTCAATAAAACCTTGGACTTCATTCACCATTTTGACAACAGTTATGATCCCTTGGTTAGCTTTCATCCTTTTGAAGAAAAGATCAAGTTTTTGGTAGTTTATTTTGAGGATTTAATGCAAACCTTGAAGGAAAAGAAGGAGGCTGTGATGAAAGATAATCCTGAAAAGGCTAAACTAGTTTTAGCCAAGCCTACCTATGCCAAGGTGATTCCCCCAGGTGAATATGTAATGCATAAAAGGTCAAAATATAGTGTACTAATGCTGATAAGAGATGAGCCTTCTACTTCAAAAGAAACAAAAGGGTAATAGAAGATGTGGTTGAGGTTCAAGATTCCCCTAAAAGGAAGAGGGTAGGGAAGGAAGTGCAAACAAGTGAGCTTTTGTATTCTCCTTCCCAATCCCCAATACATATAGGAGAGAGAAAGCAGTAACAGAGCAAGTGTTGTAATTAGGAAGTCTTGGGGAAATTGCTTACACATATGAAGAGTTGCAAGAAGGAACGCCGAAGGAACCAACAAGTGCCCAAATGGAATTGACTGTAGAGGAATTTATAGGTAAAGAATTGGACCCTGTCATTAAGCAGGTCAGTGAGGAGTTTCTGGCAGATGATAATTTTGTCAAAACAAGATCTTTTTTGGAGTTTGTTTAGAGAAAATATATAGAATAATTCAAGGCAAGATGTGATAAGAGGAAAATTGAATGTCCTCACAAAGATACGTTTGTGGTTGAGGCAAATGTAGAGCAAGAAATGTTGACAAAATTTGAGACGATTACCCCAGAGCAAGGAAGGAAGATGATTGTAGAAGCTGGAGTTTTGTTTCTCCCTGAATGGGACATAGAAGATGCATTAATTCTTGAAGTAGTAAGGAATGAAACAAAGCCCTTGGAGAGAGTGACCTATAATAATGATCATGCTGCCTTAGTCATGTGGTCATTAAGAAGGGAGGAGAGAAAAAAGAGGAAAGACTCCTCAGAAGCCAGCTATTCTGGAGGCATGATTGTGAAGAAAGTGAAGGCCACAGGGGTGGTGGAGGCTGCTAGTACAATCTTGGAATCCACAAAATTCAATATGGCTGTAACTGAGAAAGAGGCCAAGGAAAAGGTTGATCTCCAGGTAAAGTGGAGTTAATCCTAAAAGCCTATAATGAGGCTAAAATTGAAATAGCTCAAAAGGATAGTATAATTGATAAATTGAAGAATCAAATAGCAGGGCAACATCAGAAAGGTGAATCTTCTACCTTGATGATTGCCTCCTCTCTAGCCAAACCTCCATCTACTATTCCAATCATTGAGTTTCCCCCTTCCCCTATGACTCCCGATTTCCAATCTATTGAGACTATATAGGATGAAATGGAAAAATTGAAGAGGCTCAAGCCATGTTTGCAAGTAAATATGAGGAGAAAATAAGGGGAACAATTTTGAAGTTTGTTGACACAGTCAGGGCTTCTATTGTGTATATATATATATGAAAAGAGTTTTGAGCATGTTGACTGCTTTAAAGGAGGACAAGGCTATTCTGGAGCCAATTTTGAATAAATGGATGGCTAGGGAGGTAGATTTGGAACTTATTTGCTCATCCCATGAAGAGGTAGATGCTAATGCCACTATTAAATCCACTTGTGATTTGGTAAAAGGTATGTCTAGGTTGGTAGAGGGAAGAGTTGGTCTAGAAAGAAAAGTAAACCTGTCTAGAAAAGAGTATGTTGACAAAAAGTTTGAATTATTTCCTGGGGGTTTTTTTGGCACTAACAAGTTGAAAGATGAAGAGGTGTGGCTTGGTGAGTTAGGCCATAAATTATCATAATGGATAAATGATGTCAATAATTTAGATGATACATCTTTATTCATTTGAACAATTGAGGAAATTGAAAAGATAAAGTCACATTATGGTTTTCTGGAAATTGAAGTTAAGCAGTTAAGGAATACATGGAAAAGATTAAATAGGTTGAAGAAGAAAGTTGTTAGCTTCTCTTGGCATAGTGATGACGTTTTCAAATAATGGAAAGCTAAATATGTGATGCAAGAAGCAGAGGCTCAAGAATAGTCAATTGATGCTACAACATTGTAACAAACCTCAGGAAACTTGGAAGTGGTTAGCTCTTGTAACTGTTTGTTTTAGGCTAATCGGATTTTTGAGGAATTAAAGACACCTGGCACTTGACCTATGAATACTGAGAGGTCTTTTGGCCTTTATCTAGCTGGTTAACTAATTGGTTTTCCTCCTATTTCCTTTAGTAAGAATTGTAACCCTCTTTTGAGAGGGAATTATGATTGTAACAAATTTTCTAGGAAAGTTTGAAGCTTGTTGCATCCATATCTCTATAAATGGATATCGGGACTATTTTAGAAATTCATCACAAGAATTATGTAAGAAAACTCTGGAAAAATGTATTTAGGGTTCGTCTAGTTTTTGGAAAATCATTCTTGAGTTGTGTAGAATTTGATGGAAAGTATTAATATGTAGACCAGAGCATTTTAAGTCTTAATTCCTATTGTCTTCATGTCTTTATGATTGGATACCATTTTGATTAAATGAATTAGGATTGTTTGATTGAATGATTTGCAAAGCAATTTATGAGAATGAGTTTAGGCTATTCCCTCAAGGAGGGAAATTAGATATACCATTTTGATTAAATGATTTAGGATTGTTAGTTGAATGATTTGCAAGGCAATTTACGAGAATGAGTTTAGGTTTTTCCCTCAAGGAGTGATTCTTACTTGAATTCGATGACTGGATTTATGCACATGGTGAGAGTTTATATATGTTAGGCATATGTAGATTTGGTTAAATAAATGTAATGGCATGTATGTGAAATATTTTCTGTCAGTTCTTGCCCAATTCTGAGTGACTCTAAAGCCCAAATAAGGCACTGGTATAACTTGTTAAGGCTCATGATTTTCTTGATGATCAATGAAAATGAATACAAGTCTTCCTTTTACGTCCAGTTATGTTTAAAGGTGTAGGGTTTGTAGGAGTTGAAACTTGTCTTTTGTAAATTTTCAATTTCATAAAGTGATCTAAGAGGTATACCAACCTAAGCTTAAGTTTAAGCTTGAAGTGAAGAAGGTTTTTGTATAAATATTGTTAAATGTTGTCTTTTGTTTTTGTTTCATGCTTTTTCTCTCCATAAGTGATAGAGGTTTGAAAATTCAATTAGAGAAAACAAAGCAATCCAAAATTGAGAACAACACAACCCAATGAGCACCAACCCCTACATCGAGCTCCAAGTCAGTGATTGCAAAATTATATTTTGAATACAATAGTTATATTCTTGTTACAAAAGAATTTTGTAACTCTCATGTATGTCTCTTCACCGGTTCACCTCTATAGAGATCTCTGTCAGTTCTCTATTCACCTTTTCTATGCAGAAACCTTATCTCCTGCTGCAACCCACTCTCTGCTGCACCTTTGCTAGTTCAACCTCTTCTTCTTCTATGTCGGTTATTCTCTCTGCCACATTGATGCTATCTATGATCGGTCTTGATAACTTAGTTAGATGTCTACCCTCTGATTCATTCTGGTTCTCAGCTTGCCTTCTCTGCAATCTTCTGTAACTCTTCTCTACCGATTCAGTCACTACCGGTGTACTCCTCTGTTAGACTCAATGACAGACTACTAATTGTCTCACTATTGTTAGTTGAACTCTTCAGCCAGATTCTCTCTTTCACATAGTCTCTCCTCTAATTCTCAATGAGCACTTTTACTGATCTCTCCTCGTGTAGCAGCACAAACAATATCTTTGGTTCGCATACTTATAGCCAAATTTTAATGCCTAAATGTGAGTTTGAACATTGGCATGCTAGGGTTTCCACCATGCACTAAATCTGTATCTGATATGATCTTTGATCATCGTGACATACCATATCCAATCTAATATCATATCCTTGATCGATGTTCAACACTCAATCAATGAGCATCACCCATCTGTTTACCTTGTGAACTGCGTCTTCTCTCTTTTTTCCTTTTGTCTGATCGATCACGTGCGTGATAAGATTTCCTTCTTCCTCTTTGATCTACAAGATTAGTCTATACTAGATCTATATTGTTTCCTTTATCTTGAGACACAATATTCTGCCTTTATTCCTCGAGCTTTGCAGTCATCATAAATGTTGGACTAATTGCCAATGACCTCACCAACAAATCACACCGACCTATGCATGCATGCCACTTCACCTCCATGTGGCCCCTTTGTTGAAATCCACCTTTGCTAGGTTGGTTATGTCGATTTGGATAGGATAATATACCAATCACACAACTGGGTTCATCTATCGACTCACAGACTCTGCCGGTTATACCCTAACCGACCTGCCTTCACCCTTGTACTCTTCTTCTCTTTTGGTGGAGCACCCAAATCAACCAGCACACATGCCAACCATCTCATGAACATCTTCATCGATTGGGAGCCTTCTGCATTTGAAGTTTGATAATATTACCGGTGGACATACTTATTGGTAAACACCTTGATGACATCATGTCATCAATCTTCAAGACACTCCATCTGTCTGCAACTGCTCAACCTTGCCTTCTTCATTCATTAGACCGGTTCTCCTATTAAATGGTTTGTCAAAGTGACAAACATATCCTTCAATCTCTTTACTGTCAGCTCATTATTGTCTACCCTTCTAATCCGGTGCATATCTATGATCACATGCACCTAAGGTAACTTAGTGTTTCACCAGTTCATTCGGTGTGAGCCTTCAATCAACTGCCTTTAACTCTTTTGTCTTATCTCAGAGAACTATGATGCATTCCATGCATAATAGGAGATAAGCTCCACTTATCAGTTGGAGTGGATCCTTGTCATCTACATCCTGCATTGCACTAATGTGGCTTCACTGCTTGAGCAACATATCTTCAAACAGGAACATATGATCCAGTTGGGCACATTTACTTCCAGTCATCTTCTCCAAATGGTGACTGCATCTTTATCCGATGAGAGTACTACTATTTCTCATCCACACAACATATTAGTGGCCTACACATACTTCACCTCTGGTGTTGATGTAATATTGGTAACAATCCCCCTCTTCATCACAATCAACAACCCAACACTTTTCTCTCTTGTTGGTTGGCAACTATGCACTACCAACATGTCACTTACCGGTTTGAAGTCCTTATGTCTTCAACACAAGTCAACACTAACTTGTATACTGATGACTCCAATGGCCATTATACTAGATGAAATACTCTTCGTTATGTTAGATGCAATGACAGTCGCAAAGACACTGAGGGGGGGGGGGTGAATCAATGTCTAATCGGTTAGTGGAATATTTGAACTTATTTATAACTTTGCAACCCAAATTAATGTACCGGTAAACAAGTTATAATGCAAAAAAGAGAAATAACAGAGACAACATAAATGTACACCATAACACAAGATATTTTGGCGAGGAAACCCAGTAAGGGAAAAACCTCGGTGGGATTTGTGACCCACAATATTTAATCACTAGCCAATATGAATAAATATTACTTACAATAGGGGCCTGCACATGCAGGAAGTCCAATAGCCTAGAGCGCACTGCTCAATGAAAGAGTCTCACTGACTACACAATGGATAATTAAATCCAAGACAATGTACTGCTCAAAATAGCATCTTCAATGCTTGATTCAGTACTGGTTCAAGCTCAGTTAGAAACCTTAACCAAAAGCCTGCCGGTGAATGATATTCGCTTGTTAGGTCCCAGAGACAACTAAGAGGGGGGGGGGACTGAATCAGTTGTCCAATATATTCAAACCAAAATTAACTTAACCAAAATTTATGCCGGTAGATAGTTTTATCAGTTAATTGTAGTACCGGTAAAGATTAATGAATGAAACAGAAAGACAATAACATCCACAACACATAACACCAATATTTGTACGTGGAAACCCTGTAAGAGGAAAAACCACGGTGGGAAACCTTACCCACAATAAGATGATACTACTGCAAATAGTATGTGTGTACAATATGGAGTCTGCACATGTAGAAAGGCCAGCTACCTAGAGCTCACTGCTCAATCACAAAATGGGAGTCACACTGACTACAATTGGATGGTTAAATCCAATGAAAATATATTGCTCAAAATAGCATCTTCATATGCTGGATTCAGTACCAGTTTAGCTCTAATATGCCTTCTTCAAACCTTCCTTTAATCTTGAATAATGTCTGTGTGTATAGCTCTGCTTATATTCGCATATAGCTTGTTACAATCCTTTTTCCAATCCTATATCAATCTCACAAATGAGATATTACATTTATACCATAACCTAAGACCAATTGAGTAGGTCGGCTCACTAAGAGATATTTAATAAAATCAATTACAAATAAATCAATATGCAATGCATCATGTCAGTTCAATGCATTTACAATAATAAAAAATCATCTCCATAACATGCCGTGCTGATCTAGAACATATATGCTTGCCGGTGCATAACCTGGACCTATTTGCTAGTAACAAAAAATATGCAAACCCAATTAGATCAATAACCAAATTGCCAAAACCAGGTGATCAAAGTGTCCAAACAATGTCTTCGACATAACCAAGTAGTCTCCAAGTCATTCCAAGTGCCAGTGAACAATATAACCTGTCGGTGAACTGAATACAGGTGACTGTGCATAAGTCACTGACTTGCCGGTGAACATAACCAAATCTCCAATTGCTAGTAAGTGTTGACAAGTATTGACATCAATGACAAAACCATATCAACATATCAAAATACCAACAATCTCCCCATTTGGCATTGATGGAAACACAAGATAGAAAAACCATCAAAGTACCAAAACAGAAATGCCAAGAATCAAAAACCAACAATCTCCCAAAGAGATCATTAACTAGAAATCATAATACATAATATCTCTCCCCTAGGAATAATCGCTCCCAAAAGATAATGTGTTTTTCCATAGATATCTCTCCCCCTTTGACATCAAATACCAAAGCAATACAAAACCAAATTCAAATACAAAATACCAATTCATTACAAAATACAAACTACCCCCCTGAGAAGTAGCTCTCCTCATCAAAGCCAAAATAAAAGATTTCTCTATTAATTATGCCAGTTGATGACAAACATCAACTGTCTAAGTCTCTACCAGTGGGGGTAGAACCCCAAACTGCTCTCTAAGATATTCAAAAGTCTCCTTACGTAAAGGTAGTAAAAATATCTGCAATTTGTTCTTTAGTATTCACATAAACCAATTTCACTTCTTTTGCTTCAACATTCTTTTTCAGAAAATTAAATTTCATAGAAACATGTTTAGTCTTTGAGTGAAATACTGGATTATTTGATATATCAATTGCTTCCATATTATCACAGTAAATAGTTATAGGTTCCTTGCATTTTACCTTTATGTCCTTCAACATTTGCTTAATCCATAATACCCCTGTGCAATTAGTTGGTGCTGCAATATATTCTGATTCTGCTGTTGATAAAGATGTACAACTTTGTTTCTTGCTCAACCAAGAAATTAATCTGTTGCCAAGAAAAAATTATCTGCCGATGGTTCTTTTTCTGTCATCCACATCTCCTGCCCAATTAGCATCTGTGTATGCACATAAATTAAAATTTTCATCTCTAGGATACCATAAACCAAGATTTGTAGTGCCTTGTAGGTACCAAAAAATCCTTTTTACTGCTGATTCATGATTTTCTTTAGAATTAATCTGAAATCTTGAGACAATACATACTGCATTCATAATATTAGGTCTTGTTTGTGTCAAATACAGTAAACCTCCTATCATAGATTTGTATCTAGTCAGATTAACAGGTGTTGATTCATCCTTCAAAGATAGTTTATCAGTTGTAGTCATAGGTGTGCTTACCAGTTTAGAGTTTTCCATGCCAAATTTCTTTAATAATTCCTTCAAGTACTTAGATTGACATAGGAATATACCTTTATCAGTCTGTGAAATCTGCAATCCTAAAAATAATTTTATCTCTCCAATCATAGACATTTCAAATTCTTGCTGCATTTTATTAGAAAAGTCTTTACACAATCCATCTTCTCCTCCAAAGATTATATCATCAATAAAAACTTCAATAACCAAGATGTCATCATTAGTCACTTTGTAGTATAGATTGTTGTCAGCATTACCTTTAGTGTATCCAAGCTTCAAAAGATATTTGTCCAATATAGCATACCAAGCTCTAGGAGCTTGCTTTAGTCCATATAAAGCTTTCTTTAACCTGCAAATCATATCTTGCTCTTAGATGAATAACCAAGAAATATTCCTTCATCATTTCTAGGATCAAATTTTCCAATATACTCATCTCTTCTAATATAGCATTTACTTCCAAATATTTTGAAATATTTAAGAGTAGGAGTATTACCAAACCATAGTTCATGAGGGGTCTTATCGGTTTCACCTTTGATGTGAACTCTGTTGAATGTATAAACTATTGTATTGAATGCTTCTCTCCAATATATATGAGGTAGATTTGCTTCTGATATCATACTTCTAGCTGCATCCAAAATAGTTCTATTTTTCCTTTCCACAACTCCATTCTACTGGGGTGTTCGGGGTGCTGATAACTATCTTTTGATCCCATTCACTTCACAGAATGTATTAAATTCCTTAGATGTGAATTCACCTCCTTGATCTGATCTCAAACATTTTATTTTCTTGCCGGTTTCATTCTCTACCTTCACCTTGAATAGTGTGAATTTCTCAAAAGCTTATGATTTCTCCCTGAGAAAATTAACCCAACACATTCTAGAATAGTCATCAATGAGTAGCATAAAATACCTATCTCCTTGTAAACTTCTAGTTCTTGCTGGACCACATAAATCAGTATGAATTAAATCAACAACATTATTGGATTTTTCTGGAATACTCTTAAAAGATGCTCTAACTTGCTTTCCGAATTGACATTCCTTACATACCGGATTGTGAGGTTTAACAATCTTAGGTAAATCGGTTACTTCCTTGGTTGTACTAATTTTCACAATGCAATCAAAATTTACATGACAAAGTCTCTTATGCCATAACCAACTTTCATCAATATGAGAAATCAAACATGCTTTCTCATTGTTATTGAAATGAAAGATATTACCTCTAGTCTGATTACCAGTTGCAATTTCCAAACCAATTCTATTTAAGATTTTGCATTTACCATTCTTGAGTTGTAACTACAATCCTTTCTCAACTAATTGACCCACACTCAAAAGATTATGCTTCAAACCTTCAACATAGTAAACATTATCAGTAATGTGCTTACCATCAAAAGATATAGTTCCTTTTCCTTTGATCAAACAAGCTTTATCATCTCCAAATCTCACTAGACCTCCATTGTAATCCTGAAAGGTTAAGAATTTACTCTTATCACTAGTCATGTGATGCGAACATCTAAAATCAATAATCCATTCATTCTTATCTTCAATTTTAGTTGCCAGGGCCTACTCTACTGGTTGAACAATAGGTGCCGGTTGATCTTCTATTATAGCAACAAAAACCCATCCATTGTCTACCGGATCCTCATCAGAATCATCAGTGACTCCATCAACATAATAACAAGATTTGTCTCTATTCTTCTTAAACTTGTATCTCTGATAATCAGGGTTAGGCTTATATGTTCTTTTAGCTTCTTCTCTTAATCTTGCATGTCTATCAGGACACCTAGAAGCCATATGGCCAATTTTATTAAGTTGAAACATTTAAAGGGTTCTTTACCTTCATACTTACTTCCAACTGGACCTTTAGGCATTTTCCTTGCAAATAGTGCTTCAAGTTCTTCCAGCTCTTCATTCTCTTTTCTGATTTCTTCAAGTTCTCTTGCATAAAAGGATTTCCAATTAGATTTCTCAGATGATGATGGTGATGCTGTAGATGATGATGATGCATTGAAAGCTATATCTGTCTTAATAGTAGCAACAAGACCAAATTCCTCAAGTTCAAAAGCTAAAAGTTTTCCAACCAAAGTGTCTCTAGATACTGATGCATTAGGCATTGTTCTTAATTCATTTATAGAAGTACCTTTCATTTTATATGCCAGTGGCAAAGCTCCTCAAAATTTAGAAACAATCTCATCTTCACTTAAGGTTCCTCCACACCATTGTATACCCAAAACAATTTCTTTTACTCTTTCCATAAAAGGAGAAATCCTTTCATCTTCTTCTATTTTATGATTTTCATACCTAACCTGGAAGCATTCAAGTTTTGCAATTTTGACAGTGGTATCACCTTCATTCAATGTTTCCAATTTGTCCCAAATAGCTTTAGCAGTAGATCTATCCGATAATCCCATGATTTGCTGATCTAACAATGTGCTCAAAAGTGCTTTTCTTGCTTTGCAATCATTTTCCTCATCTTTAGCCAAGGTTGGTGGATTAGGTTGACCTTGAGTAGGAGCAGTATAACCATTCTTTGTAACCTCTCGTATGTCCTTTCCAATGTAATTCAAATGTGTCTCCATACCGATCTTCCATATGCCATAGTTAGTTCTATCAAGTTTCAGACTGCCCTTCTTGAAATAGTTAGAAGACATTGGATCTCCTCAAGCTGTTAAACTTCTGCAAAAAGAGGACTAGGCTCTGATGCCAATTGTTAAGTCCCAAAGACAACTGAGAGGGGGGGAGGGGGGGTGAATCAGTTGTCCAATAAATTCAAACCAAAATTAACTTAACCAAAACTTAATGCTTAATGCCAGTTGTTTACGGTGAAAATGGATAACAACAATATTGAAAGACTAAATGAATTCAACCATAAAACCCTAGCCTGACAACAACAAAGATCCACCATAACATATGAAGATTACCTAAGACAATGCAAATCAAATGAAATCACAAAGATTATACCATCACATGTCCAATATGGTTTGAATCTCCATTCTTCCTATCTCCATTGATCTTGCTTGATATATTTACTCCCAGATTTTATATGTGCACAAGAGCTCAACAAAGAACGAAAATGTGGTTGCAAGTAGGATCGCATATGAAAGTTTAAAAGCGTAGTGTAGTTGAGTAATCATCGGGGGTTTGATAATGAAGGAAGCATCTCCTTATATAGAAGACACTATAAGAAATGGAGGGATAAGATTGAGAGGTGTAAAAGAGGTTGGCTATGATTAAAGGGTAGGTAAAGAAAATAAGAAAAATAATGAAAGGGGTAGGTAGTGTAGGAATTAAGAGATGAATGACATGTGTCATAGGTAGAAAAGGCTAATGAATTAATTAAATAAATAAAGATTTATTTAATTAATAGAAGAAGTGGGATCAATTAAATAAATAAGATATTTATTTAATTTAGGAAAAATGATAATTTAAATAAATAAATGAATTTATTTAAATGAGAAATAAGGCTAGAAGAGGATAAATGAATTAATTAAATAAATAAAGATTTATTTAATTAATAGAAGAATTAGGTTTAAGATAATTAAATAAATAAAGATATTTATTTAACTAGACATGACAATTTTAGGTGTCTACATTTTCCCCCTCTTTGAGACAATGCAGCTTGTCGCGTTGTTTCAAAGAAGATAAGATAAACTAATACAAAGTTGCCCTAAGATGGGAATGATATGCCCCCTCGAGAGATTGGATGAAAATGTGTGGAAAGATCACAGGCAATCTCTCGATAAGAAAGAAAGGCTAGAAAGGGTTGACCAAATAGGATAGAGTGACAGAGTCATGGGATAAAGAAGACTGACTCGAGAAACGAGGGCGAGGGCTAGGGCTAGGGTAGTCTATAAGATAGACCACAAGGGGAATACATCCTCATTGTCATCCACACATCCAAGAGATCAAAGTGTAGAGAGAGAATAGAGAAGCAACAATCAGCAGCGATGGCATTGGTGCATAGATTCGATCGCATTTGTCGATATTAGAGGCTAGCAGATGTAGGAGAGCCGGTAAGTACCTCAAAAACCTCGTTGTACTTTGTTGCATTAATTGTTGTCATAAATGCATGCTAGGTAGTGCAATAAATGCACTTTAGGGTAATGTTAAAAAATGTCAAAAACGTGTAGGCGGGTCTGCGTTGGTGCCAGACACGTCTATGTTGGCTAGGCGCGTCTATGTTTGTGCCAGGCGTGTCTGTGCCGGAAAAAGCATTTGTGCAAAATGCGAGCGTGTCTGCATTGTATAGGCGTGTTTGTGCAATGTGGGCATGTCTGTGCAGGACATGAATGTCTATGCAGAGCATAAGCACGTATGTGTATTTTAGGCACGTCTATGCAGAGGAGGCACATTTGTGCAGTCTGTAAGCACGTTTATGTCTTCAAGGTCAAATCGACAGTTCTATGATGAACATACACTGTTGATTGGATAAGCTGCTGAGAGGATACACTCAAGCAGGTCCTCTAGGGAAGACTAGGATAGCAGATAGGGCTAGGATTGACAATTCTGTGATAGAACATACGTTGCCAATTAGGAAACTACTCAAGAGGATACACTCAAGTATAGCCCTAGGATAAGATAAATCAAGGCACTTTGTGATGAACAATGAGTACCAAGACATAGTACTTTGTGATGAACAGGGAGTACCAATAGGAGCAGGACTTTGTGATGAACAGTGAGTGCAAATATGAGCAGCACTTTGTGATGGACAAGGAGTACAAGAACATGCAGTACTTTGTGATGAATAGTGAGTACCACTAGGATAAATAGCAACACTTTGTGATGAATAGTGAGTGTCACTAGGATAGATAGCAACACTTTGTGATGAACAGTGAGTGTCACTAGGATAGATAGCAATACTTTGTGATGAACAGTGAGTGTCACTTTGACTGACATGATTGCTTTGCTTGACTGCAGGAGTACTTGCCTATGCTGGAGTCATGAGAGAGATTCCCGTCAATGCAAAGGTTATGACCAGAGTTGACCTTCGAGGACAAGGCTGCCATTGAGGTTATGGATCTGTGATACATTTTGTATGTGCCTAAGTTTCGGGTGAACATGGGATTGCTGACTACACTTGCTGAGAGGTGACATTCTGAGACATGTACTTTTCATTTGCCGATGGGTGAGATGATAGTCACCTTAGAGGATGTTTACAGGATATTGAGGATACCAATCGACAAGGAGCTGATACCCTATGATCGAGATGGAGACAGGGAGACCCTGAGATGAGTGTTCTAGGATCCAGGACTGGAGATGAGGGCTGGACACGTGGCATGGGACATGATGACAACAACAGGACTGGCACTACCAGCAGTGCTAGGAGAAGTGATCAGTGGGTTCTTGTGTCGAGACAGGGTGACATGGGGGTTGGCTGTGGGCTGGGGGAGCACCTTGGAGACACTGGTTACACAACATACCAGATATGCCTGGGGACTGTGCGTGCTGGCACACTTATACTATGAGCTACATCAGTTTGTTTATCATGGATTCGTAGGATTGGGCTACAGAGTTACATTATTATAGGTTTGGGCATATGAGCATCTGCCAGTGACCTAACCAATTCATTTTAGAAGCAGGGGCCATGGGCACAGTTTTGTGCATTTATATGATATGATTACCTCATAGCCGTGGATTGGGAGACTCGAGCACTGGCACAGGGTCATTGATGAGTTTGACACTATGGTATGGAGACCGTACCGAGAGTGTGAGGCGTGGGAGGATGATGCAATGAAGCTGCCATACACCTTTAGGAGTAGGTATCTGATTGGGCGGACACCCTATGTACTAGAGAGGCAGTTGGTTGACAGGGTATGTATGTAGTTTGGCAAGATTCAGTGGATGCCATGAGGTTTCGGGATGTATGCTCAGATAGTCAGGGATTGAGCACACTTCGGGCCGTTGCTATCATATGATCAGGTAGTGATGCAACTGGTAGAGATGGTGCCCATGCCATGGGATATGTGGCCTGAGATTGAGGATGCAGGTATGGATGCAGAGTACACTACAAATTGGGCTGAGCATCCATTTCCATGACTGATAGACCCAGGGGAGAAAATAGATGGAGATGGTGGGGGGGATGAGGATGATGATGGAGATGGTGGGGAGAGAGGCCGACGAAGGAGGCCGGGTGCAATTGGAGAGAGGAGGGTGGCTCCACGGAGAGAGGGTGGAGAGGAGAGATAGGCTCAGGTGGTGAGGGGTCGTGGTGGATTGCCACTACAGGTGCCAGTAGCACAGTGTCCTAGATAGGTGCAGGGATAGGGATAGAGGCAGGTATAGGTACAGGTAGAGGCAGAGGCACAAGTACAACCACCAGTACAGGGGGAGCCATAGGCAGAGCCACAGGAATAGGCATAGGGGACCGAGGAGGAGGAGGAGGATGAGCTGCTTGAGCTGAGGGAGATTTTCCAGGGACAGGCAGATGAGATCCAGGATTTGGAGAGGGAGATAGCTAGGCTTAGGAGACAACTGAGGGATATTGAGCGAGAGCGGGATCAAGCTATCCAGCGTTATACTGAGGCTGAGACAGCATTGAGGGCTGGGAGGCAGGCAATAGAGGACACAGGGGATGGATATGCCTATGTTCTGTGGGCAGGGGAGGAGATAGGTTATTGGCAAGACCTATACTATGGGGAAATGCCACCAGAGCAGTGGGCAAGGAGCTTCCACAGACCATCGTAGACATCGAGGGCTATGGGAGGGAGTCAGAGCAGACAGGTGTCCAGTGGTGGGGCTATGGGTCCTCCACCACCACCAGATAGAGGGGGCAGGAGAGACGATCCTGGGGTGGGTCCTTCTAGGGCTCAAACTCTATCGAGGCCAGGCGGCTCTGAGGGAGGGAGTTCATCATAGCCATAGAGGGCTCCCTATGTATCAGTTTTGTACTATTTTGTATGATGATGTAGACACCTTCGGGTGATTGTAGCCATATGATTTTGACATCATTGTATCATGACACTTTTGATAATATATATATGAGATGATTCATCTTTGTGGAAGCTATATGCATGTGTACCTATGTGATGAGATGTTTTATGATGTATGTTTCTATGTGATGGTTATGATATGGATGCAAATATGTACATGATGAAATGCAATATTTTTGTTCTTTTATGTTTTTAATATGTTATGTAAATGCAAATGTGAATGTATGAAATGCAAATGAATATGATAATGTAAAGAACTATTTACATGATGAAAATGTAAGATGTGCTAATATGTGTTGTGTGTAGGATGTGATGCAATTGTGATCTACCTATATGTATGTATAAAATGCTTAATATGTGGTAATGCATGCGCAACTACATGAGATGTAGATATTTTTTGGTCTGTCATTATACTCAGTCATGTGATAGCGGGCTACATGGACTCAAGAAGGATGATGGAGGTCAATCAAGAAAGGGGGATGGAAGATAGAAGATATGAAAGTGAAAAGAGGTTCTTGTGCATTATCATCATTGAGCTTTATTACGACAAGTATGTTATGACAATCGAGGCATATGTTTGACCTAGAAAGTCATTGTACCTGTTTGCATGGAGATAAGATAGTCACAAACAAGGAATGCCCCAGTTCATACTAGACTTTTAGTGTCCTCATATCCTTGGACAAGTCATAGCATTACTAAGAGACAATGCATAGACAACAAAAGAAAAATAGGTGACAATACCCCATCCTCACCTTTCTAGTCAAAGACATCCTGGAAAAGCTAAAAGACATGTCACCAAAAGATAAAATCAAAATAAAACCAAGACTCGACACCAACATCCACTGTAGTCCTCAAGTTTAGTGTCTCTTATCACTTGTATAAGTCTTATTTGATTGTGGTCACAATGTTTACTTTCACAAAAAGGATAGATAGCACTGAACCATAATATTGTCTAAGTCTGTTGAAAGATTTGATTTGTTGAAGCCCATTGTTACTATTGTGTCTCATCTAAAACTGATTGAATCCATGTAATTGATACTTTATTGTGGAGAAGATGAAACTTTATTGCAGATCTGTGATGCAAATGTTGCTTTATTGCGGATTGTGCGCGGATAGATTGAAGAAAAGTGGAAGAAACTGTACTCCTTGAAACATGTGATGCTCTCAGTTTCACACCCATCACTAGACTTAGGATTAGCCTTAGCCACAGATAGGATCTGATTTATTATGGATGATAAGGGGTGAAAAGGAAGGTTTATTATGAATGGCTAACCAGTCTTAGGTAGATCAATAACAAGCCATGATGAGAATGGGTAAGTTTATTATGGATGAATAAGTTGTGAGTGTGTGCAAAGTGAAAGGATGAGATGAAATCCCGAAGGAGGGAGGAGAAATGTCTCTATGCATGGCACTGGTGACCCAGTTTTCACCATGGTACTTGCCTAGGGAACCGCTGAAGTGGTTTTCACCGTTGGACGAAATGTTTTTTCTTTACTTTTTTGATTTTTTGCTTTTCAATTTTTTTTTTTTTTTTTTGTATTTTGATATTTTTTTGATTTTTTTGTATTTTTGAATTGGGATATGCTGAAGAGCTATGTGTAAAACCTGCAAAGGAGCATGCTATTGATAGGATCCTCCAAGAGTTCACCCTCTATGGTTGAGAGTTGATATGCACCAGATCCATATGCTGCTGTGATGATGTAAGGACCAAGCCAGTTTGGTTCGAACTTTCCCTTCTCTCTGTCTTGTTGAGTTTTAGGATTTTCTCTGAGGACCAAGTCACCTACCTCAAATGTGTGAGGCTTGACTTTATGATTGTAGCTCTGACTCATTCATTGTTGATAAGCCTTGAGATTATTAAAAGCAGTTTGTCTTCGTTCATCCAATAGTTCAAGTTTGTGCAAGCGAGAGACCCTTTAGTCTTCATCACTGATAATGTTTTGCAAAGAGAATCATAAAGAGGGTAACTCGACCTCAATAGGCAAGATAGCTTCAGTGCCGTAGACAAGTGAATAGGGTGTAGCTCCTGCAGGTGTGTAGACACTTGTGTGGTAAGCCCAAAGTGTGGGATTAAGTTGGATATGCCAATTACGGCCAGCGTCGTCGACTGTCTTTTTCAAGATTTTAAGGATTGTTTTATTAGACGCCTCAGCTTGACCATTACCTTGGGGATAATAAAGTGTGGAAAAATGATGGGTAATATGGAAGCGGTCACAGAGTTCACGAATATCCTAATTTTTGAAGGGACGCCCATTATCAGTGATGATGGAAACATGAATATCATATCGATAGCTGATATAGTTGAGAATGAATGTAGCAATTTTTTTTCTAGTGACTTGTGTGAGAGGAATGACTTCGATCCATTTTGTGAAATACTCTGTGGTAGCGATGATGAATTTATGACCATTGAAAGATGGAGGGTGAATCTTGCCTATGAGATCGAGTCCCCACTGACAAAAGGGCCAAGGAGTCGCAATTGGTTGAAGTTCTTGTGCTAGCGCATGGATGAGGTCTCCATGAAGTTGACACTGCTTACATTTCTTGACAAACTGATATGAACTTTTTCCATATTTGGCCAGTAATATCCAGTCCCGATGAGTTTCTTGGCTAAGGTAGGACCACTAGAATGTGGACCACATATCCCTTCATGTACTTCACGTAACGCAATTTGAGCTT
The DNA here is from genome assembly GCF_030272615.1 of Cryptomeria japonica. Lineage (NCBI taxonomy): Eukaryota > Viridiplantae > Streptophyta > Pinopsida > Cupressales > Cupressaceae > Cryptomeria > Cryptomeria japonica. The sequence continues at coordinate 344,854,128 of NC_081412.1, read as the reverse complement.
CGTCACTTTCTAAACATCTAAGAAGAGTGCCTTCTAGACCTTGATGATATATGATATCGGCTAAAATGATATATCGAGAAGATTGGTGAATGAAAGTGCGACGTTGGTTATTGGATAGGCCAGGAGGTAGGATATTGTCACGAAGGTACGCAAAAATGGAACCGTATAACTGGGACTTAGGACCAACAACACATATCATCTCAGTAGGAGTGATTTCATATGAGGGAACCAAAAGGTTATCCACCAAGAACTCATAGTGAGTCTCATTTGGTGGTAGATCAATTAGTGAAGCAATTGTAGCCATGACATCCGCAGCTCTATTCTACTCTCTTGGTATCTGCTCAAAGTCTATCTTCATGAAATGTTGTTTTAGGTCATCCACCATTCTTTTGTAGGGCATTAATTTCTCATCCTTTGTTTGGTAGTCATTAGTTGCTTGATGAATTACAAGTTGAGAGTCCCCAAAAACACAAAGTTCCTGGATCTTCCACTGAACTGCAATCCATAATCTAGTTGTTAATGCCTCATATTTCGCTATGTTATTAGTGCAGGAAAATGATAATCGATATGATTTTGGTATAGAATCCCCTTGAGGGGTTATGAAGAGAATGGTAGCTCCTACCCCATGTTGTGTGTATGAGCTGTCAAAGTATAGTTGCCAAGGCTTTGCATGTAACACTGTTAAAATGGATTCATCTGGAAATTCTGAAATTAGAGGAACATCATCTAACATGGGAGCATCTGCTAACTGATCTGTGATAGCTTGTCCTTTAATTGCTTTTCTGTCCACATACTTGATGTCGAATTCACTCAGGAGCATCACCCATTTGGCTAGTCACCCAGTAAGTGTTGCTTTATTGAGAAGGTATTTCAATGGATCGATCCTTGCAACCAACTTAGTCTTATGAGTTAGCATGTAATGTCGTAATTTTTGTGAAGTAAAGACCACAACGAGACATGCATGCTCAATTTGTGTATAGTTTAGCTCATATCCCACCAATGTGCGACTGATATAGTATACTGCCTTTTCTTTGCCCTCAGCAACTTGTTGTGCTAAGAGTGCCCCTAGTGCTGTTGAAGTAGCTGATATGTATAGTAATAGAGGTTGATCTGGAACTAGTGGCATCAAAACTGGTGGATTCAGAAGATAATATTTGAGTGTTTGGAAAGCTCATTGACAATTATCATCCCATTTGAATTTGATGTTTTTATGTAGCAAGTGCTAAAAAGGATTACACTTACCTGCAAGTTGTGCTATGAATATTCATATGGACTGGAGTCTCCCTTGCAAAGATCAAAGTTGACTGATATTTCTTGGTGGTTGCATCTCTAGGATGGCCTTGACTTCTGCTGGATCGGCTTCGATTCCTCTTTTTGATATAATGAATCCTAGGAGCTTCCCGGAGGTTACTCCAAAGACACATTTCTTGGGGTTTAATCTTACTTTATACTTTTCCAACCGATCAAAAATGACTGAAAGTATGTCGAGATGTGTATCTCTATCTATTGATTTACCCAAGAGGTCATCAACATAATCTTCCACAGTCATGTGCATGAGATCATGAAAGATAGTAGTCATGGCCCTTTGATACATAGCGCTTACATTTTTTAGCCCAAAGGGCATAACATTCCAGCAGAAAGTTCCCCACGGACAAGTGAATGCTATTTTGTGTTGGTCCTTGGATGCAATTTTTATTTGATTGTAACTAGAGAATCCATCCATCAAAGATAACATCGCATGACCTGCTGTGAGATCGACAATCAATTCAATATTTGGTAATGGAAAATCATCCTTAGGACAAGCTTTGTTGATGTCTATGAAATCTTTACATATTCTGATACTACAATCTGGTTTACTGATAGGCACTAAGTTGGAGATCCATTCAGGGTAATCAATTGGGTGTATGAATCCGACATCCAATAATTTCTCAAGCTCCACTTTGACTAATAATGTGACTTGTGGATGCATTTTCCTTAATTTTTGTTTCACTGGTTTTGCCCCTGGTTTAACTGTCAAATGATGCATTACCAAATCCAGATCCAATCCAGGCATATCAACGTATGACCATGCAAAGTTGATTTGTCGTTCTGTGAAGAAACTTATGAATTTTGACCTTTATGACTTTGTCAAAGTTTGAGCTAGGAATATGTTGTGTGGAACTTCTTCTGTGCCAATGTTTGTTTTGATAGTCTCCTCTACCAACATGGATGACTTTTCCTCATATGATGCTGGGAGAATGTTGAGCCTTCCATCTTCGGGTGCCTCAGAGAGGTTTTTGCCCTCAGATACGTCCTTTCTTTTTACTTTTTTGGGGTTAGACAGCACCACAATGTGGTTTTCGCCATAAGACCCTTGGTTTGTTTTTATTTTTATATTTTTGCGACTGGAAGGCCTGACACCCTCGCCAAAATATGCCACGCTGTTGAGTTCTATAGTGTATCCTGCCTTATGGTCCCCAAGGGGAAGATCATCTCGTATGCCTAGATAATCAACGAAGGCTTCATCATTTTGGAATGTATCGAACTATGCAGGTCCTTCATGGTCCCAGTCAATAAGTTGGTGGTGAACAAGGGGAAGGCCTTTGATGTCTTCGAAGTTAGCAAGGCTAAGAGTGAAGATGCAGTTATATTTAGGTATGTCGAGGTAGTTATCAAGGTTATCATTGGCACTCTCCTCATTAGTCTTGATTGTGAATGAATCCAAATTATCATGACTAGAAGCGCATTTTGGGATAGGTGTTCTCATTCTATGTGATTTCAACCTAGGACCTAGAGGCAAGGACTGTATGGGATCCTCCGGGGTTGTTTCTTGACCAACTTTGAATTTTTCATAAAATTCCTCTTCTTCTGTGGGTTCATCTGGCTCTCTGAATGTCTCAGTGAGCTCGTAGTCACTGGCGGATTTGTTTGAACCCCATTCCCATTCATTGGAGTCTATGGAATAGCGATTCTCTTGTTGAATTTTGGTAGCTTTGATTTGTAATGCTTCTTCTGTCCTTTGAGTGTGGACCTTGGAAGTCATGAAACCAAGTCCCTTCAAGCATTCCTTTTTGAATGTCAATTCAGGTTGTAAAGGTTCAATGATGCCTTCCTTTCTTAAGCCAAGAGGGATTTTGCCATCATACCCAAATTTTTGTAGGATCTTGAACCCTTTGCCATACTTTTCACACGGTATGCTGATGTGATCTTGTGTATCATTTTTAGGGTCTTTGTAAAGCATTTTGTATAAGTCTTCCTCTTCTAGTTCACCCCATCTTTGAAAGATAGTAGGGTCCCATTTGAGTATAATGATAGATACCTGCTTATTAGGATGTGGTCTTCCATATTCTTTTGGTAAACTCATGACTTGTCGTAAGTACATGGTTTGATTCAAAGTGTATTCACCCATGCCATTGTCCTGGAATTTGCCTTTAAGCTCACCTTATTTTGAGGTCAAAGGTTTTAATGATTCAGGATCAATGTATGCAGAAGAAGGAACAACTTCCCTATTACTTGGGATGATCATTTCAGTTTTCGGTCTCAAGTTATTGCAGTATATAAATGGATTAGGATCACCATTAATAGTTATCTCAACTCCATTGTGAGGAAACTTAATGCATTGGTGGTATGTAGATGGGACTACCCTCATTTCATGAATCCAAGGACGTCCTTGTAATATATTGTATGTGAGATCTAGGTCTAGGACTTGACAAACCACATCCTTTGTAACTGGCCCAACTCTGAGAGGTAAGGTAACTGTGCCCTTGGATGAACGTTCTTCATCATCATATGCCTTGATGGTAATTTTGTTTGTAGAATTCACAGCTTTATCAGAATATCCCAATTGTTTAATAGTGCTCAATGTACAAATGTTTAGACCTGCTCCTCCATCTATCAGGACTCATTTTATTCGATGTTTGTGTATGAAGGATTCAATGTGTAAAGGTGCATTATGTGGTTGGCTCATGGAGGCGTCATCGGGTTTTGTGAATGTAAGGGAGTGTGGAATGGAAAGGTATCCCACCATGGCTTGAAAATGGTCCACATTCAATCAATAGGAATAGCAGTGTCTCTCATGATTTTATCAAGAATGGCTTTATGTGCGAGGGATATGCAGAAGAGCTCAAGAATGGAGATGAGCGCGGGTGTCTTCCCTAATTGTTCTACAAGGTCATATTTAGGCTTGGTTGATGAGGAAGTAGCTTTTTTAGCTGGAGCACCTTGCAAAGTGAATTTACCTCAACGAGTTGTGACATTACATTCAGAGGTAGGTTCGGAAGAAGATCCAATGCCCTTTAGGACAATCTTGGGTCGTTGGGTAGAGTTCTTAGGCGTTTTGTCCTTGATGATAATGGTAGAGACATAATTGTCCATTGAAATGTGATTTATAGTTGAATCATAGTTATAAGATGCTCTTGTATAGTTGGTTTGGTCATCTGTGGCTGCATCTTTTCCCTTGCCATGCTTTGGGAATGGTTCCTTAAACATCTCATGTTCTTGATTGGATGAGTGTCCTTCAATTTCAATGTCACCTCTATCAATAAGATCTTGTATTATGTTCTTCAGTCGATGGCAATTTCCCATCTTATGACCCTTTCTCTTGTGAAATTTGCAATACTCATCATCATTCCACCAATTTGGTTTGACCTTTGGTTCATATGGAGGAAAATCTGGAACTGTGATTACCTTGTTTGACACTAGCTTTTTGAAAACTGACTCAAGTGGTTATCCCAATGGAGTGTACTTCCTTCGTGACTTTGAAGTTGTTTGAGTATTCACTTGATTATTTGTAGAGCTTGATCCTGAAAAAATGATTTTGGGTCGCATTGTATTGGCATCAACAACACCATCATTGACTGTGTTCTTGTTTTTGTTCCAAAATCTTGGCTTATCTTTTCCTTTAAAGTCATCTTTGTTTTCCTTGAATATCTTAATGACTCCTTGCTCAATTAGGACCTTCTCTATTGCTAAGCCTTTTTCAATGACATCCTTGAAGGTGGACAAACAAGCTTTTCTTAGGTCATAACCAATGTCTTTGTTAACATTCTGGGTGAACATTTCTACCATTTATTTTTGTGGAATTTCACAAGAGCATCTGCTGGCTAAATTCCTCCATCTTTGTAAAAATGATGAAAAAGACTCTCCCTCCCTTTGCTTGGTGTTGCACAAAGTGGTGACTGATATGTCTATCTCTATGTTGTATGAGAAATGTTGTATAAATGACTCAGCTAAGTCACCCCATGACTTAATTCAGGTGGGAGTTGGGAGAACCATTCCATAGTTTGATGTCCTAAGCTTTGTGGTCATAATCTCATCAAATATGTCTCTTCTGCTGCTACCTCAATGCAAGCTGTGAAAAATTGTCTTATGTGTGCCTTAGGATCTCCTTTGCCTCTATACTTATCAAACTTAGGCGTCACAAAATGTGTAGGAAATGGAGGCATTGGAATGCTTTTGTCAAATGGATAAGGACATATGTCTCTCATTGTGTAAGTTGGCTTCGGTGTATTTATGTCCTCCATTTTCTTTTGTAAATCCTTGATTTGCTGTTCCAAATTGCTCTTAGGTGGAGATTGACTTCTTGGACCATACCCCATGCTTGAGGCACCAATTGGAGGAGGAGCATGTTGCATATATGGATGATATTGATCATACACATGTTCATATGGAGGAGGTCTATAATGATGCTGCGTATAAGGACCACTTGGTATAGAGTCATGATGAGGAATGGAATATCTGCTTTGTCCATGTATACCATACTCTATAGGCATGTCATGAGTTTGTTCTAGTGTGTTGCCCCCAAATTTGACATGGGGTTTCCTTGTGTCCAAATTTTGAGCATGCCTTTGAATATCCAATTGCTTTGGTGGTTGATCCTTAGCATTGGTATGTGATTGAGCATATTTTTCTGCATAAGACTTCCATATTGGTCTGCAAAGGTGAGTATCATATGCTTGACCATGTGTGTATGGGACCTCTGGTTTTTGAAACAAAGATGATGGTGATTTAGGGACAAGATGTGGTCCTCTATTGCCTCCACTATTAGGCCTCCTTTGATCCATGTTGGAGTGAGGTTGTTGCAAAGGTCGATTTTCCATTATTTGAGACATATCAAAATCATGAGGGATCTTGGTTCCACTTTGTGCCATTACTTCTAGAAAGTATTGTCTATCTCTTCTCATTATTTCCTCAACCAATTGATTGAAATGGGGATTCATAATGGTGTCTTCCACTTCTACTGAATGTATGGAAAAGTTGTCCATATTGTCATTGTGTGTATCATTGCTGTTTGTAGTGTCCATGTGCTCAACATTTGGAATGTTTCTATAGACATCTATGTCAGGTAATGTAGTATGATCAGAATTGAAAAAGATATCATTGTCATACTCATAGGAACTCATGTTTGCGGACTCTTGAGCCTCTTTAGCTTCTCTCCTAGATTTTTGGGAACGGGTTTCAACCATGAACTAGGTATTGACCAAGATGTGTGAGACTAGATGAAAATGGAAGAGAGTATGGAAGACCAAGAGTTGGATGGAATGTAAATGAATTTGAGGTTTACTTGCAATGTCCAAAGTTTAAGACCAAGTATGTATGTAGTAGAGTAGGTGTGGCTTCCGAAGAGATGATAGTTTCTCTTGATGAGATAAGTTGACCTTGACTCTAAGTAAGACCAAATGAGACCCAAAGGTGATAGACCTTGATGAGGGACCACTTAGCAAAATGTTGTTGTATGTAGTGTGTTGAGAAAGCAAAATGAGGACAAGCAAGTGACCTTTGGACTCAAGTTGAGACAAATATGAATGTAATGTAAGGTGTAAAGCAGTGATGGACTTTGTGAGACCCCAAGACAGGTTGAATGCTAGATGAAAACCCTAGAGAGATAACCTAGGAAGCTCAATAAGTCTGAAACTGACTGTTCTTGCTTGCTGAATTATGAAAGTTTTCAATCCTGAACACAGACGTGCTTAAAGGACATAAACACTATTCTGTCAGACACAGATGCGCTTAAATGACACAGATGTGGTTCTACCAGACACAGACGCATTTCTAAGATGCTGCAATGTTGCTCAAAAGACACAGACATGTTTCTGCCCTTCACAGACGTGGTTAGATGACACATATGCTATTTTGTCAGACACAGACGCATTTTTGCAAACTTTGTGTAATTTTTCCAATCTGCGAGGTTTCTTGTTGTGACCAAATCTGAATGTTTGACTATTTTTCGTGACAAGAGGACACAGTATTGATGAGGACTCAATGTTTGCAAGTGTTTAGACTCCAAAATGACTCAAAGACAAGTGTGTTGTTTGATGTAAAATTGTTTTGCATACACTTGAAGACACGAAAGACACAATGTTTTGATGTTTGGTCTTGAATGTTTGATTGTTCAAAATAAGTCAAGCACAATTCTTATGGCTAGCCAAGACAATAGTTGTTGATCCCACATGGAGTTTCCCCTGAGGCTACGCTATTCAGAGCGGATACTTAGATGCTTGACCCTACTGGCTCCACCCTCGACACTCACTTCTCGGGGAAGCCAAGCATCAGTCCCCATGAAAACTCCTCATGGCAAACTTTGTATCTCTACTAAGAATCGTATGTGTGTGGGTCACTACCAGAGGTCCGACCTCCTACCCCAACAATTAGAAGTATTTTGGCTTCTAAAACAAAAAGGTGCTAGTAAGGGCATCCGCTCGTGTGGCCATACATGTGGCACTTTCAGCTCTGTAAATACAGAAGGCTCCCAACCGGTTGGGGTTACACCCTACAAATGATCAAATAAATTTGATCAAACGGGTTTATGGAGAGACATAGTGTCGGTATGAACTAATCAGCACACGTTATCCATAGTTTTCACCATGAATACAGTTATTTATAGTGGTTTGGAAGAAGATGGCTTTTCTTTTGCTACCACTTGGGTTGTTCTCTCCTCACTAGTAGTCCTAATGACCACACGGGGAGACAGTCCCACCCAGCGGGCGTGCCAAAATGTTTATGGTGAAAATGGATAACAACAATATTGAAAGACTAAATGAATTCAATCACAAAACCCTAGCCTAATAGCAACAAAAATCCACCATAACATATGAAGATTACCTAAGACAATGCAAATGAAATGAAATCACAAAGATTATACCATCACATGTCCAATAGGGTGTGAATCTCCATTCTTCCTATCTCCATTGATCTTGCTTGATATATTTGCTCCCAGATTTTATATGTGCACAAGAGCTCAACAAAGAACGAAAATGTGGTTGCAAGTAGGATCGCGTATGAAAGTTGAAAAGTGTAGAGTAGTCGAGTAATCATCGGGGGTTTGATAATGAAGGAAGAATCTCCTTATATAGAAGACACTATAAGAAATGGAGGGATAAGATTGAGAGGTGTAAAAAAGGTCGGCTATGATTAGAGGGTAGGTAAAGAAAATAAGAAAAATAATGAAAGGGGTAGGTAGTGTAGGAATTAAGAGATGAATGACATGTGTCATAGGTAGAAAAGGCTAATAAATAAATTAAATAAATAAAGATTTATTTAATTAATAGAAGAAGTGGGATCAATTAAATGAATAAGATATTTTTTAATTTAGGAAAAAGGATAATTTAAATAAATAAATGAATTTATTTAAATGAGAAATAAGGCTAGAAGAGGATAAATGAATTAATTAAATAAATAAAGATTTATTTAATTAATAGAAGAATTAGGCTTAAGATAATTAAATAAATAAAGATATTTATTTAATTACACATGACAATTTTAGGTGTCTACACCGGTAAACCAAACTTTATGTCGGTAGATAGTTTTATCGGTTAATTGCAGTACCGATAAAGATTAATGCATGAAACAAAAAGACAATAATATCCACAACACATAACACCAATATTTGTACGTGGAAACTCTGTAAAGGGAAAAACCACGGTGGGAAACCTTACCCACAATCAGATGATACTACTGCAGATAGTATGTGTGTACAATATGGAGTCTGCACATGCAGAAAGGCCAGCTGCCTAGAGCTCATTGCTCAATCACAAAATGGGAGTCACACTGACTACAATTGGATGGTTAAATTCAATGAAAATTTACTACTCAAAATAGCATCTTCATATGCTGGATTCAATACCGGTTTAGCTTTGATATGCCTTCTTCAAACCTTCCTTCAACCTTGAATGATGTCTACGTGTATAGCTCTGCTTATATTCACATATACCTTGTTACAATCCTTTTTACAGTCCTATATCAATCTCACAAATGAGATCTTACATTAATACCATAACCTAAGACCAATTGAGTAGGTCGACTCACTAAGAGATATTACAATAAAATCAATTACAAATAAATCAATATGCGATGCATCATGTCAGCTCAATACATTTACAATAATAACAAATCATCTCCATAATGTGTCGTGCTGATATGGAATAGATATGCTTGCCGGTGCATAACCTAGACCTATTTGCCGGTAACAACAAATATGCAAACCCAATTAGATCAATAACCAAATTGCCAAAACCAAGTGATCAAAGTGTCCAAACAATTTCTTCAACATAACCAAGTAGTCTGCAAGTCATTCCAAGTGCCGGTGAACAATATAACCTACCGGTGAACCAAATACCGGTGACTGTGCATATGTCATTGACTTGTCAGTGAATATAACCAAATCTCCAAGTGCTGGTAAGTGTTGACAAGTGTTGACATCAATGACAAAACCATATCAACATATCAAAATACCAACATCGCTCACATAACCTATCTTCTATGATCTATTACATAATCGCCTTTCTTCTATTCTGTATATTTTCTCATATCAAAATTACCTATAAGATCTCATACGTATATGAGTCTTTACAATACATCATGTCATCTTACAGATAATTAATTACATTACAATACAATTCATATAAACAAAACTTATCTTATGTCAGCCTGAGTGCCAGTATGCTTTATTGCTAGTGTAAACTAGATGCCAATGAATGAACTTGTTGTGCCTGCCGATGCCAGTAGATGATGTCTACGTTGTCGGTGAACCTATAGAATCTTGTTACCGGTTGGTTTCCATCAATGACAACATCAACCATTCTCATGTGAGTGGAGAATGCCAACAATCTCCCCCTTTGGCATTGATGGCAACACTCATGAGAAAAATCCAAAAACTGTTGTCCAAAAATGAAGTCCAAATCTGATCCCCGAAAAGAGTGTGCTCCCCTTGAGCAAGTGATTTCTCCTGTGCATTTTCCTCCATAAATTTTTCTCCATGCTACTCCTCCTTTGGCATCAATGACAAAGGATGTCAAAAAGAGTCAAATAATACAAAATTCTACCTCATAGCCTGTAACTGATTGTTTACAATTTGAAAGATATCTGCCAATATTAGATTCAGGCTTTGCATGAATTTATTATTATCAGAAATAATGGTTTCGGTCTGCTGGATCATGCCGATCAGATAATGCATCTGTTGCTTTAGTGATCGGTCTCCTTGATTTGATGCTTTAGATAGCTTAACCCCCTGAGTTATAAGACTGTCCAATCTTGGACCAAGTTTTTTTTTCATCTCCCAGGCCTTCATCTTTATCCTTTCTTTTTCTTGCTCCAGTTTCTCTATCTTTTCCTAAAAAATTGCCATTTATTGATAAAAAACCGAGGTAAGTTTTGAAGAACCTATCATATTATCTACTATGTCATCGATCTCCTTTTGTGTTTTCTTAATCTTCTCATCAATGTCTTCAGTCAGGTGGTGAGGCTTCCTTATATAATTCTTTGTATTCCAAAATTATGGAATTAAGTACCGATAATAAGGAATCAATATGCTCAGTACAGTCCTTGATAGTCTTCTCAAAGAATTCACCCTTTTCTTTATTCACCCTTTCCTTAATAGTTTCTTCATTAACTTTATCTACAGTTAGAACATTTGAAGCAATAAGTTTGGATAATGCATCCAATTTACCCAAAGAACCATCAATATGATCTATCTTACATGCCGGTGCAATCATTTTCAAAATAGGCAATGTATCCTCAATGGCCTTGAATGATAAGGCGTTGCAATCTGTGATCCTCTTAATTGAATCCAAATGAACATTTGTTACCTTTATTGGTCTGAAATCTATAGTGGATGTGCTCGGTTCTGTAATAACTTTCTTTTCAATAGATACTTGACCAATTGCCTTAACCACTTCCTCGTTTCCAACATTTATTTCCTCTTTTTTTAAAGTTGCTGTCAGTTTCTCACTCTGTGTATGTACCTCTGCTTCTACTGGTTTCTCAGTGTTAGGCTTCTTAGCTTCCACCTATATTTCACTATTCTGAGAGTCAATAGTGTTAACCAGTGACTTAGAGATCTCAACATTCATAGCATCAACTGTCTTAACATCTGCAATATCTTTATCCATAACAATATTAAACTCTTGTGTATCTACATTCAAAGTAAAAAGAATTTCTGATTCTGGATTAGTATCATCATTAGTTCTTTCTTCAGCCTTCTTTTCTGGTTGACTATCTATATGTACTGGTGTCCCTGAAGTTATTGGTGGGGTGTCCCATGCCGGTGGAGAAAGGTTATCTTTGACCTTTATAACATGTACACTACCAATTCCACCTTTACCTTTGTCCTATTGATATACCTTTGCAAAAGACTTATGCATTTTCTGTCTATCCCTTTCTTCTTTCTTTTTGTTTTCAACAAAAAATATGTCCCATTTGGCTGCAGTTTCATTTGCTATTTCTTTCACTCTCCCAGCCATTAGACTAACCTGTTGGTGACCACTCACAAAAACTGAGCGGTTGGCTTTAGCAATCAGTTCATCAATGTCTTCCTTGAAATTAACAAGGTGAATCGCCAATAATTCTTCAACCTTTAACTTTTTATCCTTTTCCATCACTGACATTCTTTTAGCCTCTAACCTCAAATATAAGTGATGAGGCAGATCATCTACAACCTCAATCAAAACTTTCTTGTAGATGTCAAGATGAAAAATAATGCTTTCCTCTATTGTCTCCTTGTCAGAGTCCTTGAAAGAATGATAAAATTTATTCACATTGTTAAGATTATCTTCTTGTGTTATTTCATTGATCAATTGCTCCGATGTAAGGGTATCCAGTGCCTTAGGTTGTTGTTTCTTCTTTGGAGTTAATTTATTCTTGGGCTCTCTCACAACCTCTTGCTTCTTCTTTAATGTTCTTATCCTTTTAGTAGAAGAAGAATTTACCGGTGAAGGTTTCCTCTTCTTCCTTTCAACTCTTTTGAACTCTACTGCCTTACCACTGTCTGTATCAGAAGAAGTGACAATTGGTGAAACATGAGCACCGGTTCCAGTCCTTCTAGTTCACTAGCAGAAATACCACTTAAGTTCATCACATTTTCCTTAACTTATTTAGCCATTTTGGATGCATCTCTGATGAATATTTCTCTTCTTTTTCTCTGCTTCTATATCAAAACAACACTCTCAATAGTGCCAGCACTGCCAAAAATTTCTTCAGAAGGTTCCCTTGGTGCATCAAGAGGTGTCTTAGCATAAGCCTCAAGAATATTTAGATCAACTTCATATCCCATCTTTGTTATCCAAATGGTTCTACGAGTAACAACTTCCATCCATGTTTCATCTCTTTTGATTACAAAACGTATTTGTTTGTCATAGTTATCCATAATAATCTATGGTATCCTTTCTTTGGCCTTCATCTTGGTTTGGAAGTTTTTGAAATAGTCTGCTACAATGTTATCACTATTAGCACCTATGTTGATAATATCTTCCATGATCTGTCTACCTATCAAGATGTCATATGCAAAGTCCTTGTGACCAATGCCGGGTATCTCCTTTGTGAAGTAAAGCATTAAACACACAAGTGGATTCCTGAAACGTAATGTTCCCTTCTTCTCACCCTTAATCTTTTTCAAGTTATCTAGCAGTTCATCCTTAAGCCATTCACAGATGTCAATTTTAGCATTATTCTTAACCATTTCATATGCACTATGTATACACAAGCTAGAAACAAAATTTAACCTATTTGCATGAGTAACTCTGTATCCAAATACCATACTCACATATTTCACATTTGCATCAGTGATGTCACTAACCCTAAGAGATCTATTGTCAAATGTAGCTCCGGTTAGGTCCATAACACCCTTGTTTGGTATCTTCTTCTTTTTGTCAGGCCTAGTACCGGTTGAGGGTAAACCAGTAACTACCTTGATTTCTTCCTTAGTAATTTTAAAAATAGAGTCTAGCCACATAAACTCCCCATGAACTTTTCTCAGTACAAAACAAACTATCTCTTCCGAAAATTCAAGAATGTTCAAAATTTCAACAAATCCTAAATCCTTAACAATCTTATGCTTCGTCTTGACTAAACCTTGTTCATCAGTTATAACATCTTTGTACATGTTTTTCAAATCACCAGACCCTAAATTCTCTATGTTGTAGTGAATATAAATCCTTGGGTCTTCGACAAAAGCAATTCCCGAATCTTAGAAAAGGCTCCAATGAAATCATCTTGCTTAGCAATCTTAGGAATGATTTTAAACATGGGTCTAGGGCACTTAATGTTTTCTACCACAGTAGGGTTTGCAATAAATTCAGGTGTAGAAGATGAAGATGCCATTTTGAAAGATAAATACCTTTTAACTTGAAATCCTTGAATGCCTAAAAACACCTTGCTGCTTCGCCTTTAGAATGCCTTTTCTCTCTGTCTTTGCGCTCTTCAAATGCTTGGATTCTTGGTGAATTGAAATGAGGGTTATTGGGTGCTTCATAACCAAAATGTTCTCCAACAACTGCATTAAATGCTTGCCAGTTAAGTGTGTTGGGATTCCCAAAGATATTGAGAGGGGGGGTGAATCAGTATCTAACCGGTATATAAATTTACTTGACTTAAAACATGAAAAGCATATTAAAACTGTGTATTGGTAAACCAAAACTAATGCAGTAACTAAGAACAATAAAAAAAACATGAGAAGCACACCATAACACAGTGTTTTAATGAGGAAACCTGGTGTGGGAAAAACCTCAGTGGGATTTGTGACCCACAATATTCGCTCACTAGCCAATAAGGGAATATTACTCTTACAATAGGGGCCTACACATGCAAGAAGGCCAAGTGCCTAGAGCTCACTGCTCAATTACAAAAGAAGTCACACTGACTTACAAAAATGGATTATACTAATCCAATGTCTTGTACTACTTCAGATCAGCATCTGCTATGCCACATTCAGTACTGGTTTAAGCTCTGCTGCAACATAAACCCTTAACCAATATTTCACATATTAGGTCTACTTATTTCACATCCTATTTCACACATTTCCTATTACAAAATGATCTCATACATATACGAGTCATATTACAACTCACCATGTCAGCTTACAATGATTTTACAATTAATTACAAAATACATTTTAAACAAAATTGAAGTCGGCCAAGGTGCCGGTATCCTTCCTTTCACTGCCGGTGTTCTGTATGCCGGTGTAGAGTCTGTCGGTGCCGATATCTTTATCTTGCCGAGGTCATATCATTGTAAGGTTGCCATCAATGACAAAACCTTCAATCACCTACGATTTCTCATTGGAGCGTGCATTTGCCAACAATATCCCCCTTTGGCATTGATGGCAACACTCATGAGAAAAATCAAAAGTGTCCAAAACGATATCCAAAAATAGTCTGTCAAAATTGTCTTACCAAAACTGTGTGCCAAAAAATGTATGCTCCCCCTGAGCAGATGATGTCCTTTCTTCTGACCATTTTTCTCATCCCACTACTCCCCCTTTGACATCAATGCCAAAGGTTGTCATTCGGTGTCAGTGGAGTCCTGCTTGGATTCTTGTAACCGGTGGGTTACAATCTGAAAGATATCTGTCAAAATTAAATTTATCACCGTTACTGAATGTTTTGCTGTCGTTTATTGCCTCTTGAGTTTTCCGCACTGTACTGATGAGTATGTGCATTTGTTCTTCCGGTATCTTCAGTCTGGGAACCAGAGCCTCAGATATTTCTTTTCTCAAAGAAATAAGGTATTCAAGTCTTGGACTAAGTCTGCATTTCAAGTCCTTTGCTTTATCCTTTATTCCCTATTTGTCATTTTCTAGTTTCTTGATTTTCTCTTCTTGCTCTGCAATCTTCTTCTCTAACTCCAAAAATGAATCCAATGCACCTATTAAATTGTTAGCAATATTGTTTATCTTATCTTGTGCTTTGCTGATCTCCTTGTCAAGATCCTCTGTCAAAATATTTATTTTACAGGTGTCCCTGTACAGTTTCTCGGAGTCAAGAATTATTTCTCCAAGTTGGTAATAGAGTATCCATTTTCTCCTTTTTCTTATTTACAATATCCTCAAAGAATTTCTCTTTTTTCTTTATCATCCTTTCCTTAAATGTATCCTCATTTATTTGATCAATAGTCAATAAGTTACTGGTGATGAACTTGGACAATGTGTCTAGTTGTCCTAAAGAATCCTTATTATCAACTGTGCACTTTGGTGCAATCAATTTAAGAATTGGAATTGTATCATCAATAGCCTTATAGGCTTGTGCATTGCATTCTGTGATCTTCTTTATTGAATCTAACAAGACCTTTGTTACATTTATAGGTCTGAATTCTATTAGGTCCCGGAGACAACTGAGAGGCGGGGGGGGGGGGGGGGGGTGAATTAGTTGTCAAATAAATTCAAAACAAAAACAACTTAACCAACTTACTACTTAATACCGGTGAACCAGTCTTTTATACCGGTGGACAGTTTTATTAGATAATTGCAATACCGATAAAGATTAATGCATGAAACAAAAAGACAAAGTCATCCACAACACTTAATACCAATATTTGTACGTGGAAACCCTGTAAAGGGAAAAACCACGGCGGGAAACCTTACCCACAATCAGATGATACTACTGCAGATATTAAGTGTATACAAATGGGGTCTGCACATGTAGAAAGGAAAAGCACCTAGAGCTCACTACTCAAACACAAAATAGGCGTCACACTGACTACAATTGGATTGTTAAATCCAATAAGGATGTACTGCTCAAAATAGCATCTTCATATGTTGGATTCAGTACCAGTGTAGTTCTGATATGCTTTCACAAAAACCTTGCTTCACCTTCAAATGATGTCTGCGTGTATAGCTCTGTTTAATCTCCCATATACCTTCACACAATTCTTCTTCGCATTCCACATCCAATCTTACAAATAAGATCTTACATTTATATCATAACCTAGGACCAATTTTAGTAGGTCGGCTCTAAGAGATATTACAATAAAATCAATTTACAAATAAATTAATGCCCGATGCAATAACCGATTCAACATGTCGGCTTAATGCATTTACAACAATAATAAGTCATCTCCATAGCGTGCCATGCTAATCTGGAAAAGATAAACCTGCCGGTGTATAACCTAGACCTATTTGCACATAACAACAAATATGCAAATACGAATATGCTAATAAATGGTTTTCCAAGACAAAGTGTCCAAACGATGTCTTCAACATAACCAAGTGTTTTCCATGCCATTCCAAGTTTCGGTGATCATTATATCCGATCGATGTACCAGATACCAGTGACTATGCATAAGTCATTTGCTTGCTGATGAATGTTGCTGATTCTCCAAAGTGCCAGAGTTGATAAGGTTTAGTAGATGTTGACATCAATGACAAAACCATACCAAAATACCAACAATCTCCCATTTTGGCATTGATGGCAACACAAGATGGAAAAACATCAAAGTGCCAAAATAGAAACGCCAAATACCAAAATACCAATAATTACCAAAATATAAGTAATCTTTCTCAAAGTAACAATCTCTCCCCTTGAGAGTGACATGTGTTTCCTTTAGTTTTTCCATACCAATCTCTCCCCCTTTGACATCAAATGCCAAAGTTACTACAAAACCAAGTTCATTACAAAATACCAACCAATTTAGTATACTAACTACTCCCCCTGAGAAGTAGCTTCCTCATCATAGCCGAAGTAAAATATTTCTCTGTTAATTCTACCGATTGATGACAAACATCAACTCTCTAATTATCTACTGGTGGGGGTATGACCCCAAGATGCTCTAAGATATTCAAAAGTCTCCTTAGGCAGAGGTTTAGTGAAAATATCTGCAATCTGCTCTTTAGTATTCACAAACCAGTTTTATTTCTTTTGCTTCAACATTTTCCCGTAGAAAATTTAGTTTGATGGAAACATGTTTGGTTTTAGAATGTAGTACCGGATTATTAGATATATCAATTGCTGTGATGTTATCACAATAGATAGTTATAGGTTCCTTGCATTTTACCTTTATGTCTTTCAACATTTGTTTAAGCCATAATACCTGTGTACAGTTAGTTGTTGCTGCAACATATTCTGATTCTGTTGTTGATAAGGATGTACAACTTTGTTTCTTACTCAACCAAGAAACTAGTCTGCTTCCAAAAAAAAATGCTCTGCCAGTAGTTCTTTTTCTATCATCCACATCTCCTGCCCAATTTACATCTGTGTATGCACATAATTCAAAGTTTTCATCTCTAGGATACCATAATCCAAGATTTGTAGTGCCTTGCAAGTACTGGAAAATCCTTTTTATTGCTGATTCATGATTTTCTCTAGGATTAATCTAAAATCTTGAAACAATACATACTGCATTCATGATATCAGGTCTGGTCTATGTCAAATATAGTAAACCTCCTATCATAGATTTGTACCTAGTTGGATTAACAGGTGTAGATTCATCCCTTAGTGATAGTTTGTCATTTGTAGTCATAGGCGTGCTTACCGGTTTAAAGTTTTCCATCCCAAATTTCTTTAGTAACTCCTTTAAGTACTTGGATTGACTCAAGAATATACCTTTATCAGTCTGTGAAATCTTTAGAAAAACCAATCTTCAAAAGATACTTATCCAATATTGCATACCAAGCTCTTGGAGCTTGTTTCAATCCATACAAAGCTTTCTTTAACCTGCAAACCATATCTTTGTTATCTGTCAAAGAAAAGCCATCAGGTTGTTCAATGTAAACTTCTTCTTCAAGATCTCCATTCAGAAATGCACATTTAATATCCATTTGATATACTTTGTAGTTCTTATGTGTTGCAAAAGCCAAAAATAATCTGACTGCCTCAATTCTAGCTACCGGTGCAAAGGTCTCATTATAATCAATTCCTTCTTTCTGAGAATATCCCTTACACACTAGTCTTTCTTTATTTCTAATAACCTTACCATCTTTATTAAGTTTGTTTCTGAATACCCATTTGGTTCCAATTACATTTTTATCTTTAGGCTGGGGAACTAATGTCCAAGTGTTATTCTTCTCAATTTGTTCTAATTCTTCTTCCATAGCTTTAATCCAATATTTATCTTCACATGACTCATTAACTGATGATGGTTCAATTTGAGAAATAAGACATACCTCTTCATTTGCCAATCTTCCTCTTGTCATAACTCCTTTATACTTATTTCCAATTATCTGATCTTCAGAATGATTCAATCTTACATACTAGGGTGTCTTTGTTTGCTGTTGTTCCTTAGTCACAGTGGAATTTTCAGATGATACCGGTGTAACTGGATCTTCATTCTGTACCGGTGGGTTCAGTGTAGGTTCATTTTCTATAATTTCTATTGCCGGTTCATAATCTATATACCTTGAAGTTTCTCTGAATTGTTCATCAATCTTCACATTTGTACTCTCAACAATTTTCTGCAATCTTTTGTTAAAACATCTATATGCTTTACTCTTAGATGAATAACCAAGAAATATTCCTTCATCACTTCTAGGATAAAATTTCCCAATATACTCATCTCTTCTAATATAGCATTTGCTTCCAAATATTCTGAAATATTCAAGAGTAGGAGTAATACCAAACCATAGTTCATGAGGGGTCTTATCGGTTTCACCTTTGATGTGAACTTTGTTGAATGTATAGACCGCTGTACTTACTGCCTCTCTCCAATATACATGTGGTAGGTTTGCTTCTGATAACATACTTCTAGCGGCATCCAAGATAGTTCTATTTTTTCTTTCAACAACTCCATTTTGTTGTGGTGTCCGAGGTGCTGATAGCTATCTTCTGATTCCATTGACTTCACATAATGCATTAAATTCCTTAGATGTAAATTCTCCTCCTTGATCTGATCTTAGACATTTGATCTTCTTACCGGTTTCATTTTCTACCATAGCTTTGAACAGTTTGAACTTCCCAAGTGCTTTTGATTTTTCTCTGAGAAAAGTAACCCAACACATTCTAGAATAGTCATCAATGATTAGCATGAAATATCTATCACCTTGTAAGCTTTTGGTTCTAGCTGGACCACATAAATCAGTATGAATTAAGTCAAGAGCATTATTGGATTTTTCTGGAATACTTTTAAAGGTATTTCTAACTTGTTTTCCAAATTGACATTCCTTACATACTGTATTGTGAGGTTTGACAATTTTAGGTAAATCTCTAACTGCCTTAGTAGTATTGATTTTCACCATGCAATCAAAGTTTACATGACAGAGTCTCTTATTCCATAGCCAACTTTCATCAATATGTGTAATCAAGCATGTCTTTTCACTATTATTCAAATGAAAAATATTACCTCTAGTTTGATTACCGGTTGCAATTTTTAAACCAGTTCTATTCATGATTTTGCATTTTCCATTTTTGAATTGTAACTGAAATCCTTTTTCAACTAATTGACCAACACTCAAAAGATTATGCTTTAAACCTTAAACATAGTAAACATTGTCAGTATTATGCTTACCATCAAGAGATATTGTACCTTTACCTTTGATCAGACAAGCTTTATCATCTCCAAATCTCACTAGACCTCCATTATATTCTTGAAAGTTCAGGAAATTACCTTTATCACCTGTCATATGATGTGAGCATCCTGAATCAATGATCCATTCATCCTTTACTTCAATTTTAGCTTCCAAGGCCTATTCTACCGGTTGGATTGTAGGTGCCGGTTGATCTTCTGTTATAACAACAAAAACCCATCCATTTTCTGTTGGATCCTCATTAGAATCATCAGTCACTCCTTCATCAGCAAGATAACAAGATTTATCTTTATTCTTCTTAAATCTGTATCTCTGATATTCAGGGTTAGGCTTGTATGTTCTTCTAGCTTCTTCTCTTAGTCTAGCATGTCTATCAGGGCATCTTGAAGCCATATGACCAATCTTATTACAATTAAAACATTTAAAGGGTGCTTTACCTTCATACTTACTTCCAACTGGACCTTTAGGCATTTTCCTTGCAAATAGTGCTTCAAGTTCTTTAAGTTCTTCATTTTTTTTCCTGCTTTCTTCAAGTTCTCTTACATAAAAGGCTTTCCAATCAGATTTGTCAAATGATGATGCAGATGATGTTGATGCTTTAAAGGCTAAATTTGTCTTTATAGTAGCAACAGGACCAAATTCCTCAATTTCAAAGGCTGAAATTTTTCCAATCAATGTATCTCTAGTTACTGATGTATTAGGCATTGTTCTTAACTCATTTACAGCACTGACCTTCATTTTATATGCCGGTGGCAATCCTCTTAAAACTTTTAAAACAATTTCATCTTCACTTAAGGTTCCTCCACAACATTTAATACCCAAAACAATTTCATTAACTCTTTCCATAAAAGCAAAAATCCTTTCATCTTCTTCCATTTTCAGATCTTCATACCTGACCCGGAAGCTTTCAAGATTTGCAATTTTGACTGTGGAACCTCCTTCATTCAGTGTTTCCAAATGATCCCAAATAGCTTTAGTAATTGATCTATCTGATAATCCCATGATTTGCTGATCTGTTAATGCGCTCAAAAGTGCTTCTCTTGCTTTGCAATCATTTTCTTCATCTTTAGACAAGTTATGTGGATTAGGATGGCTTTGAGTAGGAGCAGTATAGCCATTCTTTGTAACATCCCAGATGTCCTTTCCAATGCAATTTAAATGTGTCTCCATTCTGATCTTCCATATGCCATAGTTGGTTCCATCAAGTTTAGGACTGTCCTTTCTGAAATAGTTAGTAGACATTGGATCTCTTCAAGTTGTTAAACTTCTACAAAAGAGAACTAGGCTCTGATACCAATTGTTAGGTCCTGGAGACAACTAAGAGGGGGGCGGGTGAATCGGTTGTCAAATAAATTCAAAACAAAAACAACTTAACCAACTTACTGCTTGATACCGATGAACCAGTCTTTTATATCGGTGGACAGTTTTATTAGATAATTGCAATACCGGTAAAGATTAATGCATGAAACAAAAAGACAAAGTCATCCACAACACTTAATACCAATATTTGTACGTGGAAACCCTGTAAAGGGAAAAACTATGGTGGGAAACCTTACCCACAATTAGATGATACTACTACAGATAGTAAGTGTATACAAATGGGGTCTGCACATGTAGAAAGGCCAAGCGCCTAGAGCTCACTACTCAAACACAAAATAGGAGTCACATTGACTACAATTGGATGGTTAAATCCAATAAGGATGTACTGCTCAAAATAGCATCTTCATATGCTGGATTCAGTACCAGTGTAGTTCTGATATGCTTTCACAAAAACCTTGCTTCACCTTCAAATGATGTCTATGTGTATATCTCTCCTTAATCTCGCATATACCTTCACACAATTCTTCTTTGCATTCTACATCCGATCTTACAAATAAGATCTTATATTTATATCATAACCTAGGACTAATTTTAGTAGGTTGGCTCTAAGAGATATTACAATAAAATCAATTTACAAATAAATTAATGCCCAATGCAATAACCGATTCAACATGTCAGCTTAATGCATTTAAAACAATAATAAGTCATCTCCATAGCATGCCATGCTTATCTGGAAAAGATAAACTTGTCAGTGTATAATCTGGACCTATTTGTCGGTAACAGCAAATATGCAAATACGAATATGCTAATAAATGATTTTCCAAGAAAAAGTGTCCAAACGATGTCTTCAACATAACCAAGTGTTTTCCATGCTCTTCCAAGTGTCAGTGATCATTATACCCTGCTGGTGTACCAGATACTGGTGACTGTGCATAAGTCATTTGCTTGCCGGTGAATGTTGCTGATTCTCTAAAGTGCCAGAGTTGATAAGGTTTAGTAGGTGTTGACATCAATGACAAAACCATACCAATATACCAACAAATTATGCCATAGATGTACCAGATGTTTGTCCAACAGTCTTTATAATAGCCATGTTACCGGTTGTGGCAATTACTTTACTTGATTCGACCTCTGGTAGGTCAGCTTGTGTTTGCATTTCTACAAACAAAGGTTTTTGCTTTTCAGTTTGGGCCGGTGGCACTGTGTCTGTCTGAACCTATGCTTCAACTTGTACCTATTTTGGTTTCTCTATCTATGTCTTAGAGGGTTTCTCTGAGCTTTTAACTGCCAGTTTCTCAGATGTAATCTCAGTTTGTACCTCTGAACTCTCTTTTGCCGCTTCTTCAGATGGTTTTTCTGTTGTATCTACCGGTTTCTCCGTGGTATCCTCTGCCAGTTGCTCTATCTGTGTAGGTTTTTCTATGTTCATCTCAACCTCTACAGCGAGTGACTTAGTAGTCACATTTTTCACCTTATCCTTAGTGGTTTCTCTATCAACCACAACATTAACTTCCTATGTGTCTACATTTACCGTATACAAAATTTCAGAATTAGGATTTGTATCCTCTACTAGAGTTTCCATACTCTCTGTGGCCGGTTGTCTATCAGTAGTGTCTACCAGTGGAGTATTTGAAAGAGGTGGGGGCACATTGTCAGTTATTTTTAGGCTTGGTGGTCCACCTACCTTACCTTTCCCCTTATCTCTGTCCTTTTGATATACTTTGATAGTTTTTGGCCTAAGTAATTCTTCCTCTTTTTCTTTTTCCACAAAGAATATATCCCATGCATCTGCTATTTCCTTAGATACTTCATTTAATCTACCAACCATTAGTGCTACATGCCGGTGAGCAATGGAGAATACTGTCCGGTTTGCTTCACTGATTAATTTGTCTATTTCATCAGGTGAGTTAATTGGATGCACTGCAAGTAATTTTTCAATCTTAATTTTCTTATCCAGCTCAACAATGGCTAATCTTCTAGCTTCAAGTCTCTTATACAGATCATTTGGAATTTCATCAACAATTTGCATAAAAAATTTGTTGTATCTATCTAAGTGTAAAATTACACTGTTCTCTATGCTTTCCTTATCATCAACTGATAGTGTATTGTATATTTTGTTTATGTTCTTCAACTTACCATCCTCTGTAATTTCGCTAAGAAATTTGTCTAGAGGAGCAATAGTCTGTTTCACCTTCTTCTTCTTAGGAGTCATTTTCTTTGCTGGAGGCCTTACTGCCTGCTGTTTTTGTCTGGTTCTTTTTGGTGTAGGAGAGGGTACCAGGGAGGGTTTTCTTTTCCTTTCAACCCTTTTAAATACTGCCGGTATATCATTCTCATAAGAAGTTCCAACCAATGAAAGATGAGTTTTCGGTTGAGGTGCTTCCAACTCACTTTCACTTATACCAGTTTGTCTCAAAACATCTTCCTTGATTGCCTTTGTCTGCCAGGTTCCTTTTCTTACAGTTGCTTCAACTTTCTTAACCCTTTTCCTAGATTGAATAGTACTTTCTATTGTTTCAACACTACCAAACACTTTCTCTTTCGGTTCCTTTGAAGCTTCAAGGAGGGCTTTTGCATAAGTTTCTATGATGTTGTCATTTATTTCATAGTCCATTTCAGTTACCCAAATAGTTCTAGGGATAACTATCTCCTTCCAGATTTCATCTTTCTTGATCACAAAACAGATTTCTTTCTAATACTTATCGATAATAGCTTGTGACAATCTTACTCTAGTTTTCATTTGAGCCTTCAATGCTTGAAAATGCTCATTTAGGTTTTTCTCCCTATTCTCTCCCATATTGCTTAATGAATCTAACAGTTGGTTTCCTACCGATATGTCAAAACCAAACTCTCTAGCATCAATACCGGGTACTTGTTTGGTTATGTACAACATCAAACAAACAAGTAAGTTTCCAAATCTGAATGTTCCTTTCTTATCTCCTTTAATCTTTCCCAAATTGTCTATTAGCTCATCTTTAAGCCATTCACATATATTTATTCTTGCATTATCATTGACCATATCATAGGCACTTTTGATACATGGGCTAGAAACTGAATTTAACCTATTTGCATGTGTAGCCTTATAACCTAAGATCATATTGATAAATATGACATTAATGTCTTTTACATAATTTACCCTTAAAGACCTTTTATCAAATGTTGCACTAGTTAGGTTTGTCACTGTGTCATTTGAGACCTTCTTTGTTTTGTCAGGTTTGTTACCGGTGGAAGGTAACCCTGTTACAACTTTTACGACTTCTTTTGTGATTTTATGAATTGAGTCCAACCAGAAAAATTCACCATATACCCTGCTTAACACAATCCTTATGATATCCTTGGGAAAATCCGGGATACTAAGAATTTCAGTAAAACCTAAGGTTTCCACTATTTTTTGTTTAGGCTTGACATTTCCATATTCATCACAAATCACAGACTTATATATATTTTTAATCTCATAATCACCTAATTCCTCAATATGACAATGTATATACATCCTAGGGTCTTCAACATATACTACTCCCTTAGGAATTTGAGAAAATGCACCTATGCTATCATCTTTCTTTGCAATTTCAGGAACCAGTTTGAAAATGGGTCTAGGGCACTTAATAACCTCAACAACAATAGGGTTTGCAATAAATTTAGGAGTGGATGAAGATGCCATGGCTACAAATACCTCAATCTGCCTTAGGGATGAATGCTTTGATGGATTTCTTCACTTCTTCACTTATAATGCCTTCGCTCGGGAATTTTCATGCTCTCTTAAATTTGAATGCTTGGTGAATTAAAAATGAGCCAAAATTTTTTCTTTATAGTGTTATTTTCTCCAAATACCATATTTAATGCTTGTCGGTTAAGTCACAACTTAACTCATTTGCCAGTATAGAAGTAATTTCAACTTCTCACCATCAACTGAGGGAATAATAGCAAGTTTTTCATTTTGTTGCTAAACTCCCAAAGGATTTTTCTTCAGTTAGATGAAGAGTCTCCTGCCGGTGGAGTGTTACTCTGTTCTATCGGTGGAGGAGTATTCCCATCAACATTCAGATCTGACTTTCTGATCCATTATTTTGAGAATTCTTTCTTTACCTCTTCAACCTTTTCTTTACCTTTCAAACTAGGACCTTTGTTATCTGCTGGTGATGCCTTACTTCTACAAAATTTTGCAATATGTCCAATTTTGTTACAGGCATAACAAGTCACATTGTTCTTTTGAATAGCTTTCCCATATCCTATTCCGGTATGTGTTCTGCATTGATTAGATAAGTGTCCAAATCCTCCACAAATATAACATCTTACATTCATTATGCAATTCTCTGAATTATGACCAACTTTGGTACATTTAGAACATTGACTGGTGGGTGTATTAGTATTCTGATAATTTCTAGATCTACACTGATTTTCTCTATGACCATACTTGTTACAGTTAAAGCATTTGCCATTAAATTTGTAAGTAGTAGGTTGTCTTACCGGTTTGCTATGATCACGATTGTTTGCAGTACTGGAGCTTTCACCAACTTCAAAGCCAAGGCCATTTGTATCACCATTAGGTTTCTGATTCTTCAGCTTGTCACCAAGTCCTTCTGAACTTTTCTTGAATTTCTCCTTGTGTTGATTTGCAGTAGTTAGTTCATTCTCCAAGATTCCTTTTTGTCTCATGAGTTCAGTTCTGTCATTTTGTGTGTGCATAAGATCTGTCTTCAACATTTCATTTTCATGACTGAGTCTTGTGTTTTCATTTCCAGCATCATTTAGTCTTCTAACCAAGTCTTCTTCATTCTTATTTCTGTCTTCAATTTCTTTACAGAATCTCATAGTCATATCTTGCATCTCATTCTTTGTTGTACTGATTTCTTGTCTTAGCTTGTTTACCAAATCATTAAGAGTTTCCTTTTCATTTTCCTCATTCTGCATCTTTTCACAAAGTTCTCTCCTCTTGTTCCTTGCAATAGTAAAATTCTCTTGAAGTGCTTGAATAATATCTTGAGTAGCTTTCAGATCATCCTCAAGTTTGATATTCTTCACTTTTTCTGCATCATAGTCTGTATGACCTGTTTCCAATTGCTTTCTCAAGTTTTCCATCTTTACCGGTGACAAGATCTTCCTCAAGCTGTTAGACTTTTGAAAATAGAGGACAAGGCTTTGATACCAATTGTTAAGATTCCCAAAGATACTTAGAGGGGTGTGAATCAGTATCTAACCGGTATATAAATTTACTTGACTTAAAACATGAAAAGCATATTAAAACTGTGTACCGATAAACTAGAAATAATGCAGTAACTAAGAACAATAACAAAAACATGAGAAGCACACCATAACACAGTGTTTTAATAAGGAAACCCAGTGTGGGAAAAACCTCAATGGGATTTGTGACCCACAATATTCGCTTACTAGCCAATAAGGGAATATTACTCTTACAATAGGGTCCTACACATGCAAGAAGGCCAAGTGCCTAGAGCTCACTACTCAATTACAAAAGAAGTCACACTGACTTACAAAAATGGATTATACTAATCCAATGTCTTGTACTGCTTCAGATCAACATCTGCTATGCCAGATTCAGTACCGGTTTAAGCTTTGCTACAACATAAACCCTTAACCAATATTTCGCATATTAGGTCTGCTTATTTAGCATCCTATTTCACACATTCCCTATTACAAAATGATCTCATACATATATGAGTCATATTACAACTCGCCATGTTGGCTTACAATGATTTTATAATTAATTACAAAATACATTTTAAACAAAATTGAAGTCGGCCAAGGTGCCGGTATCCTTCCTTTCACTGCCAGTGTTATGTATGCTGGTGTAGAGTCTGTCGGTGCTGGTGCCGGTATCTTTGTCTTGCCGGGGTCATATGATTGCAAGGTTGCCATCAATGAAAAAACCTTCAATCACCTACAATTTCTCATTGGAGTGTGCATTTGCCAACAAAGTGAAGTCTTAACATATCTGTCGGTAAAGAAGAAATATAACTTCTTACCATCAACCGAGGGTAGAATGCATGATTTTCAGTTTTCTGCCATACCCTCTAAGGATAATTCCTTAGTTAGATGAAGAATCTCCTACCAGTGGAGGATTACTCTATTCTACTAGTGCAGAGCCAGATTCATCAACTCTCTGATCTCTCTTCTTAATCCATTATTTTAAAAATTCTTGCTTTATTTTGTTTATTTTTTCTTTTCCCTTCTCATTAGATCCTTTATTGTTCTCCGGTATAGTCTTGCTTCTAAATTTTTTTTTCGATATGCCCAATCTTGTTACATGCATAACAAGTTACATTATTCCTCTGAATATCCTTTCCATATCCTTGTCTGGTTTGTGTTTTGCATTGATTAGATAAATGTCCAAATCTACCACAAACATAGCATTTCACATTCATTCTACAATATTTTGAGTTATGACCAACTTTATTGCATTTAGAACATTGACCAGTGGGTAAATTTGTATTTTGATTATTTCTAAATCTGCACTAATTTACTCTATGACCAAATTTGTTGCAATTAAAACATTTCCCATTAAATTTATAAGCATTAGGTTGTCTTACCGGTTTGCTGTGATCTTGATTGTTTGCAGTCCCGAAACTTTCTCCATGTTCAAATCCAAGTCCAATTGTATCTCCATAAAGTTTCTATCTTTTCAGCATGTCATCAAGCATTTCTGAACTTTTCTTGAATTTTTCTTTGTGTTCATTTGCAGTGATCAACTCATTTTCTAGAATTCTGACTTGTCTCCTAAGCTCCTCTTTATCACATTGCATGTGAATCCGATCTATCTTTAGTATATCATTTTCATGACAAAGTCTTAGATTTTCATTTGCTCCATCATTAAGTCTTCTAGTCAAGTCTTCTTCATTCTTGTTCCTATCTTCAATATCCTTACATAGCCTCATGGTTAAATTTTGTATTTCATTCTTCATGTTAGTGTTCTCTTGCCTCAACTTCTCTGCAATATCCCTAAGAGTTTCCTTTTCATCATCATGTTTCTGCATTTTCTCATGAAGTTCCTTCCTCTTGTTTTTTGCTATAACCAGGTTCTCCTGAAGTCTGTTAATGAATTCCTGGGAAGTCCTCAGATCATCTTCAAGTTTGATATTCTTCAATTTTTTGCATCAAAATATTTAAGAACTCCTTCCAATTGTTTTCTCAAACTCTCCATCGGTACCGGTTTTAGAATCTCCCTCAAGTTGTTAGGCTTTTGCAAATAGAGGACTAGACTCTGATACCAATTGTTAGATACAATGATAGTCCCAAAGACACTGAGAGGGGGGTGAATCAGTGTCTAACCGGTTAATGGAATATTTGAACTTATTTATAACTTTGCAACCCAAATTATTGTACCGGTAAACAAGTAATAATGCAACAAAGAGAAATAAAAGAGACAACATAAATGCACACCATAACACAAGATATTTTGGCAAGGAAACCCGGTAAGGGAAAAACCTTGGTGGGATTTGTTACCCACAATATTTACTCACTGGCCAATATGAATAAATATTACTTACAATAGGGGCCTGGACATGCAGGAAGGCCAACAACCTAGAGCACATTGCTCAATGAAAGAGTCTCACTGACTACAAAATGGATAATTAAATCTAAGACAATGTACTGCTCAAAATAGCATCTGCAATGCTTGATTTGGTACCGGTTCAAGCTCAGTCATAAACCTTAACCAAAAACCTACAGACGAATGATATCGCTCACATAACCTATCTTCTATGATCTATTACATAATCACCTTTCTTCTATTCTTTATAGTTTCTCATATCAAAATGACTTATAAGATCTCATGCTTATATGAGTCTTTACAATACATCATGTCGGATTACAGATAATTAATTACATTACAATACAATTCATATAAACAAAACTTGTCTTATGTTGGCCTGAGTGCCGGTATGTTTTATTTCCTGTGTAAACTAGATGCCGATGAATGAACTTGTTGTGCGTGCCGGTGCCGGTAGATGATGTTTGCGTTGTCGGTGAACCTGTAGAATCTTGTTACTGGTTGGTTGCCATCAATGACAACATCAACCATTCTCATGTGAGTGTAGAATGCCAACACCTTACCGGTGACCTACTATGCTAGATGACATCAATGGCACCATATTTGGTATTCATCAATGACAACACTGCACATCAATCTCCCATAGCGGTTGCCATCCTATATCGGTTGACATCAATGACAACACAATGCCAATAATCTCCCCTTTTGGCATGGATGTCAACACATGTAGTATCCAACGTACTACAGATTCTCTTTCTCTCCCTTTGTGTGATCCATGGTTTCTCACACATGTAGTATGCAACATACTACATAATCTCTCTCCTGCTTTGACAACAATGGAAAAGAGCACTGACAGAGTTTTTCTCCTCCTTATGTCTACCGGGCACTAACAATTTTCTAACCCCTTTTTCTCTAGTGGATGCTTCTTCTCCTTTAACCACCATGCATTTCATCCTCTCAATTGTCAGCACTTGAGATTGAGATCTCAACCACTAACTAACACCAATTACTTAGCAACCAAGTGTATATGCAAATCGGAAACATATGCATATACAAGACCATAATCATGAAATTCTCTTGGGTATTCCTACAACAATTTCCTTCTTATGTAGTTGATGCGGTCAGTACACCCATAAGTTCAAGCATGCTGGTTCTGCATCATCAACACTTGATCTCCCCTTTAGTCTAGTAGGTCTGATACAAATCAAGAAAACATGGCTGTCAAGTCCCCTTGAGTCATACATCTCAAGTTCTTATTGCTTGTCAGGTTCAAAACCGAAGCCAACTTTCCCCTTATATCGGTTGAGCTGTGCATATGTGATCAATCAGATGATCTCTCATGTCCATTATAGCCACCACAACATATGATATGATCCTAGATGTACACAATGGCATACTATATCATTATCATGCCATATATCAAACCGATTAGCCCACAAAGGATGTATGCAGACAAAATTAACTACTGGGGCAACATCTGTCATTTAGGTCTTCATCAACATTACCTAAGACATAAAATCCTCATTCCATGGTACCAGAGTTAATGCAATGATCATGGACCTCATTATCTTACAACCTGCAAGTACCTGTTAGCAAACATACCGATAACATTCTGCACATACCAGTTTCTTTTACCGGTCCATCATCACTACTAGAGAACCTTCCTCTAACTCCTATATTCTTGTGTCAATTTGCATCTGATACCAATTGTTAATTAGCCATCTATTGACACATGTAGTAGTGATCTATCTTTGATCTATGGGTGTGTAGCCAAGGAAGCCACTGTACACTTCCCATCTTATTTTCTTCTTTCTAACCGACAACATCCTGTTATTCGATTTGTCCTTTTTCACTGAGGGGTTGAATGATATGGTCAGTGTACTACTCTCCCTAAGGTTTTGCATCTCCTTTAAGCCTTAGGAGATATCCCCTATGCATTGAATTCATAGTTCCGGTCCATGGTTGCATCTTCTTGCTTCTTCCTCCATACCTACTTGGTCTCATTCTTCTTCCCATTTTCAGTCTTGGGGGCAGGTGTTACCTTCTTTTTTTGATGGGTCCTTTCTTTGCCAGATTCTACATCATGATCAGAAGCATTGTTGTAGAACCAAACTGTGCTCATGCCTAATGCATGATTGGAGGACCTTCTATTAAACCAGTTAGACCATCTTCTTCTGGTCATGCCATTGTAATCTGCTACTCGAACCGATGGACCACTTGATCTTGCAGGAGAAAAACCTCTTCTACTTTTGTTCCAAGCAACATTTTGTCTCTCATATGCTCTATATCTATTTCCATTGTTCATCCTTCTACAATTATGAATTTTATGGCCAAGGCCATTACACCTCCAACAAATGATATTATTGTTTCTAGGAAAAACATATTGTCTATTCCTAGACATCATTCTGCATTCATCTTCTCTATGGCCATATTCCTTGCATGCAAAACAATAACTGGAGAAAGGAGGCTTGTGACCTACAAATTTGTTTTTCCAAGCATGAGGAGATCTTACCGGTTTAGTATCTCCATTTCTGCTTCTTTGGGGACAGATCATAGATTGTCCACACTCTGCAACTCTTCCATCTAATCTCTTCTTTTCCTACACTTGCTTTGTCTTATGCGCGGTAGCATTTCCTTGTCTGGTAGGAGGTGTTCTTTGCTATCTTCTCATTTTGTTACTTCCAGTGAAGCTACCTTCTCCCATATTTCCTTTTCTTTTGGTATCTGCATTGATTCTCCTTCTTGCAGCATGGGTCTTCATTCTTATCTACATGTCTTCACTGGTAGTGGTTAGATCTACCTTCTTTTAGGGAGTATTCTAGACAGTGAAGGTTTGTTCCTTGTTATCTCCATTTGAGGAGACAAATAAAATGTCATTGTGAGGGACATTCTTGCTGGTGGAGCATTCACTGACACCACTTCCTAATCCTTCGATATCCTTGGCATGCTTTTTCTTCTTTAGCATCTTATCCAAGGCATCACTGCTGCCATCATACTAGATCCTTACCTTGAGCTCATCTTAATATTTCTCAAGGTCTTTCCTGAGATTCTCTAGTTCCTCATTTAGCCTTTGACACTCTTTTTCCTTGGCCTCTAGCTTAGATGCTAGATCTTTACATCGACACTCCTTGGTGTGTTCTTGTTGAGTCTTCAACTCTGAGATACATTTCTTAGATTCTTAAGGGCATTTTATTAACTGGTTCTTCTCCACAACTGCAACATTCTTGAATAACTTGTATTCATTCCTCACTCTACTAAGTTCTTCGAGTGCACTTACAAGTTCCCATTCAAGATCAACTTCTGCCTCATCTTTTTCTTCACCTTCACTATCACTACCAAACACATCTTGCTGTTAGGAATGATCTACATGATCATTCTTAGATGTGTGCCTCTTATCTTTTGATTCTTGAGCCATGAAGAGGTGGGTTCCTTCTTCATCATTTCTGTGGCTGCTAACAAATCTTCCTTCATCATATGCAGAAACATGAGTTGCATTTCTCATCCTATCTTCACAAACCATTTCTGCAGTAGTAGGCTCATTTCCATAAAGCTTCTTCAATCTATCCCAAAAGATTTTTGTCGATCTACATCTATCCACCTCTGAGGAGACATCATCTAATAGCCCAAAGAGTATAACCTTCATTGCTATATCATTACACCAATTTCTTCTTTCTGTATCTGAACCGGTGGGAGGACTGACATTACTAGGGAAGCCATTAACAACCAAAATCCATACATCAAACCCTAAGGAGGATAGGTAGACTTCCATCCTACAACTCCAAATAGAAAAATTTGAACCATCAAATATAGGAGTAGGGATTGACACAAAACAAACCATTGTGTTCAAATACTAGAATCTACCCAAGCTAGAGAAACTTTATCAATCAGGAACCCAGGCTCTGATACCAATTGTTGAAAACAAGATATCGCTGAGAGGGGGGGGGGTGAATCAATGATTTCCAAACTTTTCCCTTTTCTATCCTATGTGTGTATACCGGTTAATAGATCTAACATAAAGCAAACATACTAGTTACATGGGAGAATGAAACAAATGCAACCACACATAAAAGAGACACCACATAACACCATATGTATGAGGAAAAACTAATATGAGAAAAACCTCAGTGCGAAATGCTACTGGAGACTACTGCTCCAATCCAACCTCACAATGGAACATTTAGTTACAACATTTAGGGAACCAACCCAAGGAGTACCACTCCTTCTTTAGGGAACCAACCCAAGGAGAACGAACCCCTAATTTTAGGGTACCAACCCAAGGAGCACTAACCCCTGCATTGAGTTCCAACTCAGTGATTACAAAATCATATTTTGAATACAATAGTTATCTTCTTGTTACAAAAGAACTTTGTAACTCTCATGTATGTCTCTTCAGCAGTTCACCTCTACAGAGATCTCTACCAGTTATCTATTCACCTTTTCTATGAAACAACCTTATCTCCTGCTCCAACCCACTCTTTGCTACACCTTTGCTGGTTCAACCTCTTCTTCTTCTCTATCAGTTCTTCTCTTTGCTAGTTCTTTTCTCCACTAGTACATCTGGTGACAATTTCCGACGACCAATTGTCGGAATTGCGACTACTTTTTCCTCAGAGTGCCGACAAAAGTAGTCATTGAAAACTCATTGTCAAACTTGTCGATGATGGCTCTGACCATCATAAATATGACAATCCCATGGACTCTGCTGATGGCGGGCATGATCACTCTTCCAACCAAAAAAGTCATCGGACATACATCATCCCAGTCGGATGTTTGTTGAGATGACGCCAGAAACTTGACAGAAGTCTGGAACTTTGCACTGACAGGGATGCTGTTTGTCTGACGGTTGTGTCGTCGGTCCCATTAATATACATCAATGACCGTCTGACAAGGAAGTGCCGCCGAACATACAACATCCTCATTGGATGTTTGTGTAGTTTGAGTCAGAATTTTGATGAATCTAGAAACTTTGCACCAATGAGAACGCTATTGGTCTGACGATTCCATCGTCGGTGGAAAGCTTAGTCTTCATCATAATTCTGACGAACATTCATTTCTTTAAAAAAAAAATATTATTATCTAGATGTAAAGAAAACCTCATTGATATGTACATCGAATGATATTCTATCCCCATCAGCTACCAATAGGGGGCATAGGTTTTAAGCTAATATGAGGCACACTGGTTTCAAGCTAATATGATCAGGCACGCCATGGTTGAGATGGTCCAACTCCTAAGAGGACTGTATGAACCACTGAGTACTAGTAAACCTATTTAAAATGGTGCTGATAGGGAATTAGATAACCCAAATATAAGAGCCTTTAAAGCCAATCAGGGAGATGAAATGACTTTATCTACCTTATGTAGATGAGAAGCAATTTCGCACAAGAGAGAAAGAGAGAGAGAGAGAGAGAGAGAGAGAGAGAGAGAGAGAGAGAGAGAGAGAGAGAGAGAGAGAGAGAGAGAGAGAGAGAGAGAGAGAGAGAGAGAGAGAGAGAGATGACTTCATTTGCTGTTGGTTTTATATCCAACCTTTGGTGCCAATACCCTAAGTCAGCTTACATATTAATTTAATAATAATATTATGTATATCGTCCGAATAGGTCTTGACCTATTAACACGTTATTGCTTGTTTGCCTTTTACAACACGCTACATGAGTTTGGGCCCAACCCAATTACATAATTGCTCAAAATACATATTTGATTTAATGCCCAAATTGGGCCTACCCTATCTACAAGTTACATTATACATAGGTCTTGTCCTATCCATAACAAGATATAATTACAAGTTACATGTATTTGATCCCAGCCATAAGTTACATCATTTACCTTCACGTTACATGCATTTGGGTCCAACCCAAAATAGTTTGAATTGTATGAGAGATAATACATATGTATTTTAATTGTCATTGACAACATTAAAATACAATAGATAGGTATCCAAGCTAGCTACTAATTCAACACTTTCTATATGCATGACTTTTCATTGTAGATATAAGTTGAGAAGTGTCTAGCATTTCTTTGCTGTCTACTTGATGCAAGTTGTCTAGAACTCAATTATATGAAACTTAAATTTGATTACCTTATATTTGTATGCTTTTCTTATAGCTATAACTTCAACATGCGCAATAGGTTCCATATACTTCAAACAATGTTGATAGCTTGAAACAACTTTAATATTACACCAACAACAACAAAGGCCCACCATGGACACAATGAAGGTAATTATTTTAGATTTCTACCTTGAAGAGATTCTTGATACACTGAAAACAAAAATGCAACAACAATTTTTCATACTTCGACTCCACAACACTTTCTTCCATACATTATATGGCCCTACTTTTTATGATTTTGGACATGATTATTGTCTTTATACTCATATAGGTTGTTATCTTTCCCCATCTTTTCTATTGTACATAATGATGAGCTTGACCTTCAAAATGAGTAGCGAAAGGACCTCTATCCAACTATTCTCTTGTTCACTTAAACTCTATTCACTGTACACTTCACTTTGCAATGTTCTCCTATACCTATCACAGTCTTTTGTCTTCATGACACTTATATAAACCTTTCTCCATATTCTCTCCAAAGTCTTTGCAAGTTCCTGATTTGTTTCACTTATCCATTGTTAACCTAGGTTTGTAGGGAAATTGAAACACTCTGATGACTATTTAGTACATCCTTATGACTGTCCTTTAAAACTTATTATGTGTGTAACAACGTTTGTAGTAATAAGATTAATGAGATATTTTCTTGCTGGGAAGAGGAGGTCCAGATTGCATCAGGCACCTCATGCTACAATAGTTAGTAATTCCCAACATCTTCCCTATAATAGATGCTTGTATTCAATGCATGATGTAGCTCAATACAAATGAAAGAAGGATCTCTAAAGGGTAAACATGAAGTGTTGTGTTTAGGCAGAAAATAATAGGGTCTTAGATAGGACAATTATGTACATGTGATGGGATATGTAGTGTGTAACAAGTCCCATAACACAATTGTGGGTTTCATCTATTGTCCATAAAGTGAAGGGATAATGCCTTAGAGAATGACACAAAAATATTCTAAATGGAATAATATGGGTGAACTACTTAAAATAAGGATACACACCTTGGCCTAAAGAGTTGTGTGCACTAATGTACATTTCATGGCTTAGGATGGTCATATGGAGGACACCATTATAACCAAGGTAGTAAATTATTGTATTATATAAAAAAATACAATTGAATTCAAGCATCAAGAAGACAATAAAGTAGAAAATAATGCTCTTCCCTTCATTGTGGATAAAGATAATGCATACGGTTATAAAGTTTCAAAAGTTTTAAGAATGAGATTCTTATGATCTAAGGCTAGGGAAAAGTATGCAAGTTAGAATGTTCTAGTTGGACAAGAACTCTTCTTG
Organism: Cryptomeria japonica; assembly: GCF_030272615.1. Lineage (NCBI taxonomy): Eukaryota > Viridiplantae > Streptophyta > Pinopsida > Cupressales > Cupressaceae > Cryptomeria > Cryptomeria japonica. The sequence goes on along the minus strand of NC_081412.1, from coordinate 344,818,205 downwards.
TTCTTTTGTACTTAATGTAGGAGTTAATGGCGACTCAACACCTTTAGGATCAATTGCTAGACCATAATATCTTCTACAAGAGAGAAAATGACAAAAATGGTTTGCTTCAACAATGCAAGATTGATTGAATTAATTTGAAATATACAATGGGATGACCTTGCTTATAAAGACAAGGTTGGGGGATATGATTAAGCAAAATTATAATGTGTCTTAATCCTATGTTATGAGACAACTAAAGTGTCAAATATTAAATGACTTAGGTAACTAGAATTAAGTAAAAGTCATAAAGAGAAGATATAAGATCTTATTTAGGCAAGACAAACTTTTAAAAATAACACCTTAAACCTAAGTAAACTTAAGAAGTGAATAAGTTCTCTACTAAGAACTAGCTAGGTACAAGACTTTACTAGGTACGTATGAGACATCAAATTATCTCTAGAATAAGTTTGCAAAGCTATGTATTTGAACTTTGGGCAGTAAGAATTCAATAAGGAGGATTTTTCTGTATTAGCACTGCAATTCATATGTATGTAAGGTAATGCATGTTTAGGATCAAGCAAAATTAGGTGAACTACTGCTTGTGAGGTGTTTTTGTGACAATTTACAAGTGGTGCCTCATCTATTTATTACAAATGAGACAAATAGCTTTGTTGTATCATCTAGAGATTGGCACACGAGGAAAAAATTATGGTTAATTCATTCATATTGCCATTATTAAGATGTGGAAGTGAATGTTTGTTAATGAGATCTGACTTTCAGAGGTGTTTGAGACATTTTTTTCCTCCCCAATCAACCCATTAAGACATGCTAGGGGACTTTGAAGTGCCTAAGTATGAGACTCATGTTTGTAGATTGAAGAAGGGCCTTCATGGTCTAAAAGATGTACCTTATTTTAATTTGGATGCAATATTATAGCTTCATAATTGTTAAGCATGAAGTAATCATGAAATACGCATGGAGTAAACACACTGAAAACACATCAGACATGAAGAGAATATACATAAGATATGAAGCATACACAGGACAAAAGCATACATGTAAAAAACACATGGAATAAACACGCTGAAAACACATTAGACATGAAGCAAATACACATAAGATATGAAGCATACTACGATGTCCCTTCTCGCCTAGCTTAAATAATGAATATTTTTCCAGCCTATTTTGTTCCCATAGGCTAAGGAAAGGAATAATTAAGGGAATAAGATGGAAAAATTAATATGAGGAGCAAAAAGCTAAAGTGGAATTCAATTCCATTTAATTATGTAAGAAACCTTATTAAACTGTATAGCTTTATCCTTCTTATCACTTAAGCCCATGGAGGAGGATAAGGCTATAAAATCTGCTACTATGCATTTGGCGGGAGTAACATATGACTGGTGGCACGATGGATTAGTGTAGCAAGATCATGCCATTATACACTCTTATGAAGAATTTGTTAAAAATCTAATTGCTCACTTTGACCGGAAAGATGTAGAAGTCTATTACAGGGATTTGGCTCAGCTTAAACAAGTTGGACATGTGGAATCACATATTAATGAGCTCCAAAATATTTTTTGTCATGCTTCCAGATATATTAGAAAAGAGAGTCACTATGCTATTTGTGGAAGGTTTGAGTGATAAATTAAGGGGATTGGTCAAGGCACATAAGCCTAACACCTTGCATTATGCCATTGAGTTAGCAGTTGACGTTGAGACCACACCTTCTTTTCATTCGTAGAAGAAAGGTTTCAACCCTTGGAAATCGAATAAAAAGGGCTTTAATCAGCAGAAGAGCACACCACCAAAAATTGATCAAGAGTCCAGGAATGAACTAAGAAGGAAGAAGTTATGCTTCAATTGTAAGGAACCTTAGAAGCCTATACACCATTTCCTTGGGAATGGAAAAGTTCATTTGATTGAGGTTATGTCTAATAATCGAGAACAAGAAGAACAAGAGGCTTGTGTTGGAGGTGGTAGAGATCACGAGTATCAACAACCGTAGGTAGAATTGAAGGATACTACAACCAAAGAAATTCCACTCAGCACCATAGCCACATTATCTAGAGTTCCCAGAAGTTGCCCATTTTGATTGAGAGGTGTTCTTAAGGGGCAATAGATGGTTTTTCTAGTGGATGGTGGAGCCACACATAATTTTATTAATGAAGGATTAGTGGTGAAGTGTGGGCTATAGGTTGAAGACTATCCTAAGGGTACCAATTGTGACAATCACAAGTTTACCAGTGATACTGCCTACTCAAACAAGTTGTGTTTGGAGACCCCACTAGGTGTGTATATGTAATGGTAATGAAATGTCCTAAGAGTATCCCTTACTCTAGTATGCACAAACCTTGGTGTCACAACGATGTTGGTGTGGCCTTGGGCCAATGGTGGTTGACTGTTACAATTAGGACAATGATCTCAAACACAATTTACGGTGTTTATAGCTCTAATGTCCCAATCTACTTGTATATATTTTTCAAAAAACAATTAACAACCCAACCATAGCTATTAATAATATTTCCCCACAAAATTCATGCAAAACGTATCATCATTGATAGGATAACTGACTTGCATTTAGTAAGAGACCTCAATGAGTGGAGTTTCATGCTGAAAAGAGTACTTGCAATAAAGATATCAAAATCAACAAGACATTATGCATTCAAAAATCCACAAGAAAGATCTAATATTTTGAATGAAAGTGCAAATCAATCTAAGTTACATGTTTGATATCTTACTTATATCATGGCAACATAAAATGTATATATGCACTCAACATACCTCTTTTCTTGTTTATTTGAGAATGTTGCTAGGAATTAATAGGTGAATAATACATTGATCTACACATGAATCACTTGTACTTTCTCGATACTTTCATCCCTTGGTCAAGGCCACGTACCCCCTTACACTTGAATATTGTTTCCACCCTCATGATTACTTGAATTCCATGCTCATATCACACTAAATGACTCTAGTTAGTACAAAATAGTGACCATAGCCAAGGAAGCCCAAATTTAATCATACTCAACATAATAAGAAATAACTAAATCATTTGGACCATTATTCAAAACATAACCTCTTTTTCACATCATGGAAGGCCAAAATTACAAGGATCATGCTTCTTTGAAGGAGCCATTGTTCAGAGCCACCAAACTATCAACACGAGTAGAAAATATTAGGCTCATACAATTTTAGGACATATAAAGAGTTGAATCAGAAGCAAGATCATGAAGTATACAATAGAGAGATATTCATGGAATAGACATCTGAAAACATCTCATTCATGAAGTAACAAAATGCTAAAGAAAATGACAAGTAATAAAAAAACTTACAAGGATGAGGCATATTCATAACTTTTGCAGTCCCGCCTTGGATATCAACACTAGAAGAAACTCATATTGTTCGTGTACATACAAGACAATATGGGAGTTCATTATACCCAACAACTTGTGGTGTTGTTGTTCGTGTTGGCTCTGTTGGACCCTGCGATTAAGATTCAATATACATTATTCAATAAGATTATCTGTGCAACATAATGAAATATTGAAAAGTGTGTTATCTTGTTGAGCTTCACTTGGTTTCGAGAATAGTTTAATATTCTCTACTTAACAGGGCCAACCACATGAAGGTGGAAGCTCATTTGGCCCCTCCCCCCCTAACATCACTCTAAATTCCCCGTTAACATCTTATAACATTCATTCATTCATTCTTTCTACCATTAATATATTATAACATTCATCTATTAATATCACATAATGTTTATTAACACATAACATTGATTAACATTAATTAACATGCAACATTGATCAATATTAATTAACACATATCATCCATAGCCATTAATTAGGACATAATGACATTCACTAACACATAAAATCAATCATTATCTAATAAGGTAGATTACAATCATTTCTTTTTTTGTTTTTTCTTTGAAGCTATGAAAAGACTAAGTGGAACATCAGTTTCTTCATCATTTCCCCCCTTTGTAGTTGTTCCACCCTCTGCTCGTGATCTCGATGTATGCCTAGTCCTATATTGAGGACGATGACACTGAAGCGAAGGGGGGTCCTCTGCAATAACAAAGAAATGGGTTAAATTCAAAACATTTTTTTATTATTGTTACAAGTATTTCATTAATTTATAGAACATAACTATTATGCTCTTTACCTGATGGGGCCACATCATTTTGTCTAGCCTCAACCTCAACATGTTGAACACCCTCTAGATCATCTGGAGTTGAAATACTAAAGGTTACATTAATGCTGAACGCCAATTGCAATTATATTTGTTTAAAGGAATAATAGTGGTCCTATTTACCTGAGTGGGAAACATCATGTTCCTGATGTTGTGTACCCAGATCATGCTCCACTTGGTCACCATCGACTACATGCTCTAAAATATTAACAAAAAAGGTTACATTAATTACTACTCTAATTACAAATTAAGATGTTTCATTGTATTAATAACTACATAAATAAATTTGAATAGCAAATGAATACCTCCACTACTGGGATGCACATCCGGACCTTCATGTGCAAGTGGTGTTTCACAATTAGCAGGCTGCATTCCAATGTCATGCATATTGTTATCATTGCTTGCTTATTTAAAATAAATATAGTCACTTTGTGTTGGAACTCAACATCAATTAGATTATTAGTAAAGTATTCAATTTGAAACAATTTCCATTTAGCATATTTACCTGTGTGATGGATGTACTCAAATATTGTGTATACCCACTCAATTCTCATAGCCGATCAACCACGACTGAATAGCCTTGCTGGTAGGCAATTCTCTTGTCATCTTCTATGGGCGCTCTATTGAATTTAGAGCCCTGCATTTTTGCTTGGTATCGTGAATTTCGCTTGCATTATTTGATATAAAAAAAAAGTTTGCAATTTATTAATATTTTGATGCAATATTTCATTTACATGAGATACTTACAATTCATGCATCAAGTTTCATATAACCATCAAAGCCATGTTTGTGTTGCCCGTGCTTTTCTTGTCTTGCCTTGGTTGCCTTTGACGTGTCACTCAGTCTATAAAAAGTTTGAAATATGTTAGATTATATAAATATAAAGAGTAATTAATTAGTACATAATTACATTCTTAATAGTATCCGGTACCTTCTTCTGGCATCTGGTGGTGTATTTCCATTTTTCCTTTCAATTCTCTCCTTGGAATCCAAAATTAGGTCCTTCCACTCCCTCTCTGGAATCATGGGGGAACACTCGTACTTTAGGTTCCTCTTTAAATGGGTCCTGTATTGGTCCCTCACATACTTTAGATATGTACCAGCTTTTTCAAGGAGCTTGGTTTTGTCAAAGGTGTCATTTCCAAACCACTCAACCATTTGGTTTGTCAATTCATCTTTTAACCTTTTTCTTGGTCATTCCACCTCTTAAAGAAAAAACAAACTTGTTAGATTCAGAAATGAACTGAAGCTACATTTATTACAGTTCAAGAAATGGATCAAAGGAAAAGTATTCTAGCAATGATATGAAATCAAAATAGTGGATTAGGGTTAGTTCACATATGATGTACCACCTTTTACGTATGGTGGGCCCAAATATATGCAATGCAATGTCACTAAGATGTTTATAGAAAATATCATTTCCTGCAAAAAATTCATGGGATCATTAGTCCAAAACAAGTGATCATAAAGTAAATTACAATTAGACTATATATAATAATAATTTTAAAGTACCTGGAACCTTTTGTACCTTAAGGGAATCATTTCTTCGTCGCTCACCACCAATGTGGCCTACAACGTTCCCGTACTATCAATACAAGAAGATCCAAGAAATGATGGTATGTTATCAGCAGTAGTTGCCTCTGGCACATCCTCACGTGCATCTCCTCCTACAGAAAATGAATCCACTATGAAATGCCCCCAAGAAAGAACGCTTGAAGGGAAATAAACACATAACAGAAGATAGAGAAAAAGAGGGATCTACCAACAGTGGGTGGGCCAATATGACGTGTAGTAGAGGATGTTTGCATGCTACATGTTGTCGATATTGCAGTCGGCAATATAGGTGGGGCTAACCTCTGATGAGGCAGTAGCAGAATTTACACAGGAACATTAACATCATCTGAAGAATAATACATTAAATATATGCAAAGTGCAAGAATTGTAAACAAGGATGAACCTTTATTTTGAATGTTGACAGTATCAAGTATGATGTGTTTTGGGTACTCAAAGTGATAAGCCAAGCAAGCGATAATACAAGAAAATCGTCATCACCTAAAGTACCTACAACACCCTGATCATGGCAACGACTTTCATGAGGGCGGATAAATTGCTGTAAAAACAACATGTACATATTTTAGTTAATGACATAAAAGAGAATAAAATATAAACCATTATTGAACTTTTGTTATAATAAAAGCTTTCATTACTACTTACTTGCAAGTTTTTTTCTATCCGAATCAATACTTCCACCCTCTCTCGTATCTCATTAGTCATAGGATGCATGACTGCCAAAGCAAACAATCTCTTTAGTAATTTTTCTAAGAGGCTTTTTTATGAATTCCATAGGGTGTGTAGAATTTTTCAGGGTCATCATCGCTTAATCCTATTGATTCTACATTCCTAGAGAGGTGCTCAGGTACTGCACCTCCCTTTCCCTTTCCCCAAACATCCGTCTGTGTCAAGAATATCATTAACAATTACAAAATTAGTCTAAATCACTAAAAAAAACATAATAATGTAACAATTTGCTTCTATCTAATTTGTACAATTACAATGAGGTTTACTTGCTCAGTAGAAGTGTCATGACCTACATCCCTGTCTGCGATATGTGATGGATCCATGTCGCCCTGTGACAAAGAAAAAATCTAAAAAACGTTAGCAAAATTAAACTAATAGACTTAGCAAAAAAAATTCATAATAAAATGGTATTTGGATTCATTAATTGGAGGTTGGTTAATTTAAATGGTATATAGTACGTACCACCCCCATGATATTAACTTTGTTTGTATCTATACGATTCAAACTATAATTGATTAGAAGTTCTTCGCCTGCACTTATTGATTTTATCGCACATACGAATACATGATTTCCCTCGCGCATGTCAAATATGCAATTGGGTTGTTTATTAGTTGACCCAGGTCATGTACTATTTATAAAACCTGCAATATTCCTTTTTTCTTTTGGTCGACCATCAATGTATACAACCACTCATTTACTTTGATCATTATCTTTCTGTTGTATATAATTTGCTGACAGTGCATACCTATGCATACTTTTTTCATATTTAACAATCTGCATCCAATTACTGTAATTGTAACAAGGTCTGACAAACTCCATCAATTCAACAACTTTGTTGTAACAAACCTTTATGTCGTCCATGGAAAATAAGCCGAAACCATGTAACGATGAAGGTGCTATGCAATATATCCTATCGTTAACACAAAAAATAGTATTTATTGGAGGAAGTTCCTTGAGCACCCATTGTTTCTATATATGTTTGTACCTCGGTGGCACCTCAATGTCTCCTTTGGTCTCATCATCATAAGAACATGACCCCCCTTGAGCAAGGAAAAATTTCATGTGTTTATTGAATTTTCTTCTAATCTTTTGACCTCTTGTTGATCTCCCTATTTTAGACCTACTACATGTCTCACTTTCATTTTCTATTCCTGCATTTCCATCACTCGACGAAGACTGATATGACAAATACCTATTTGGGGGTACCTGCACTCCATCAAATGAGAGAGTTAATTGGTAATGCGAGAGAAATTTTGCAAATGAGGGTAATGTTGATGAAGAAGTCGGCCCTAAAGTTGATTTTGGGATTAAAATTGGAATAAGTCCAACTATTGTCTCAAGTGTTGATAACTATATTAGATTTGCTACTAATGTCGAGGTTTGAAAAACTAAGGAAGTTTGTTTTCCAATTAATTTTAAAAAAATAAACTGTTTCTATAGGGTGTATTGACTATTCATACCTGTCCATCTATGACACTGTGCAGGATCCTCGTCAAAGGGGTTCAGGTTCCTGCACATGTAATTCAATTATCTTATGTTAGCTAAAAAATACATAGTACACAACATGAACAACATGAACTTTGTAGACAAAAAGAGTATTAAATAATAAAAAGATGTTGTCATCAAAATCATTGTAAATTTTTTGATTCCTTACCTTTACTTTATGTAGACTATGCAGGATCCTCAACTAAATGGTTGACGATGTCTGTAGTCAACGACTTGTTCCCACCAAGGGTGACAACACCACACAAGGAATATACATGAAATCAACACCATGAATTGAGCATTATAAGCATTACTACATTTGTAAGTTTATAAAAAATAAATACATATGTATCATAAGCATCATAAGCATCACATGATGTATCATCATATATGTAATTGAGCATCACAATTAGCATCACATATGTGTCATCATAAACATGTAATCCATCATATACGTATCATAAATCACCATCCATCACATAGGTAATAAACAATCCACATTCTATAAATAAACACAAAGTTCAAAAAATGTCACATGCATCATCATAAACATGTAATCCATCACATATGTATTTTAAATCAACATTCATCACATAGCTAATAAACAATCCAAATTCCATAAATAGTCACAAAGTTTAAAAAATGTCACATAAATAGTCACTCTCCCTATCTCCATCTCCATATTAAAAGGTGCATCATGAATTAATTATGTAATGGCATTAGAATTCAAATATAATGAATTAATGATGTAAAAAAATTCTATCAAGAAATCAATATTAAATAGATAATATACTAATCACATACCTCATACATTTCATTCATCATCATGAACATCAAGGTAATCATCGCCATCATGATCATGATCATGATCATGATCATGATCATGATCATCATCATCATCATCATCATCATCATCATCATCACCACCACCACCACCACCACCACCATCACCACCACCACCACCACCACCACCACCACCACCACCACCACCACCACCATCACCACCACCACCATCACCACCACCATCACCATCACCATCACCATCACCATCACCATCACCATCACCATCACCATCATCATCATCATCATCATCATCATCATCATCATCATCACCACCATCATCGTCTTCACCACCACCACCACCACCACCACCACCACCACCACCACCATCATCATCATCATCATCATCATCATCATCATCATCATCATCATCATCATCATCATCATCATCTCCTTCTTCTTCTTCTTCTTCTTCTTCTTCTTCATCATCATCATCATCATCATCATCTTCTTCTTCTTCTTCTTCTTCATCATCATCATCATCATTGAGAAACTGTCGATCATGATCATCATCTACTTCATCTTCTACTTCTTTGGTATCTTCTTCTTCCATCACATTATACTTTATCGGCCTTCCTCTTGGATCATGTCTAACAACAAATGACCAACCCGGTTTATGTGGAACATCTGAGTAAAATACTTGCTCACATTAGCTTGGAAGAACATAGGGCTTATCCCCAACTGGTTCAAATGACCTTGTATGTTAACCATTGTAAAACCATTATCATGTTCAATAATAGTTCTATCAGGATCATTTTTATTCAATCGTAGCTCGTACCATTTGATGATGAACAAAACTAATTTGAAGGAATTAAAGTCACACTCAAGTATATCATCCAAAATGCCATAGTATCAATTTTGAGACTGTTGAGGATGTATGTCATTTCTCGATGAAATATTTGTCACATCAAAAACTGTAGTGATGCCAGAATCACAAGTTTTCTTCGTGTCATCCAACTTTTTATGTGAAATTTATGACCATTACAGCACATAGCGTTGTGGTGTTTGACCTGCGATATGTCAAACATGTAAATTTTATTGCATTGTGAGTTGATAAACATATGGGTGATTAATAAATTTATACGTACCTATTTATCTCTTAAACCATATGCTAAATCAATTTTCCTTTACGTAACATTGGAATCTCCATTATGATGAGCTTCTTTAACCAATGAAGCCACACCTTCCCATGTTAACGTGCATCTAGAATGTTGACAATGTTCAATCCATACCGTCATCCAATCAAGATTGTTTGCAATATACAAATGTAGTGCATTCCACTCTCGACCAATTGTAAAAAAAATAAATAGACATCTTACAACCGAATTATTTTAAAAATTAAGAATTAATTAACTACAATAACATCTTATAATTACCTCTCACTTTCCTCAATCTACCTTTCCCCATCAAGTACTCCCCTTCGAATTTGTTAATGGGGTTGGGATCCCAAATGCGATCCACGTGGATCTTTGCTGCAAACTTAGGAAGATATTCAGAAATGTACACCATAGTCTAGTATAACATATATCCCTCCACGATAGAACCCTCAGGATGTGCTCTTTGTCAAACCAAAGCCTTCAAAAATTTCAAGTGCCTCTCAACCATCCACATTGACCTAGTGTGTACAGGTCCACACAATTCAATCTCCTCAACTTGGTGTATGAGGTAGTGTTCTTGTGCATTGAAAAAAGCTAGAGGTAGACACTTTTGTATTTCACACATTAAATGAGGAATTTTTCTCTTCCAATATTTTATCTTCTTTATGGATTTATTTACATGACAACCACCTACAAGATATTCAAGACGCAAAAAAATATATTACATAACAAGTAAAACAAATTGCAAATATAATATCTATATAATGAACTGAACAAATATCACTACTTACCTCATGTATTTTCCAAGATCATATATCACTTGCTTGACATTATTGTCGAAGTCATCTGCGAGAGATAGAGGTAGAACGTACTGCAACAATTATAAAATTATCTTTTTATTTTATTCTAACATAATACAATGAAAAGTACACGCGCGTGCAATACTTAAATACATAGTAAAAACACAAGAACATGAATTACTTTAATGAAGGTATGCCAATCATGCGTTTTCATCCCTGGCCCAAATTCACTTTTCTTTGATATGAGATTGTTTATGTTCGCAGAAAATCCTGTGGGAAATCAAATTTTTTGTATGAATTCTTTTATAGAATTTCTTTGCTGCTCCGTTAATAACCAAGGAAGCTCACTTATATTAATCTGGTCTCCATGGCTATTTGATTGAATGACATTTATCATTGCATGATTGGAATCCTGAATGTCACTACATATTTTGACAAATTTTTCTTTGTCACACCTTCCATCCAATATTTTCCATAATGTCTCTGTTATATTCTTTCCAATATGCATAGTATCAAACAAATGCACAATTTGTAACTGCTCATAGTAGGCCAACCTACTAAATTGTCGTGGATAACTTTTTAGTCCCTTAGGAAGGTGGTCATTTATGCCTTCACGACCTTCATGATCATCAATCACATCATCATTAAACAAAACAAAATAGAAAAGATGGTTTATGACAAACCATTAGATGGAATGGCATTACCTTGATGATTAATTCTATTATATTCCAACTTCCATAGGTGAGGTATCATTCTTTGTGGCTTTGATGTATTCTCTTCTTTCCCATTGAAAAGATGTTTCTCAGTATTTCGATACTTATGATTTTTGTGGAGAAAGTGCCTATACTCATCAAACACCTACTTTCCTAAACTTTCCCTTTGTTTGAAGACCTACAAGATAATGTATAATTGGATTAAATATGATAATTTTTTGAATTATAATGTTCATGCACAACTTAAACACTATAACATACCACAAAAATGTGTTAGCCCTGGGGCATCATGTATTATCCATAGAAGCATCGCATGGAATTGACATTGTCTTTGTCCTATTGGTCTAGAGACGTCATACATAGTGACACCATTCCATAACTCCAGCAACTCATCGATAAGAGGCTCGATATATACATTCATATCTTTAACTTATTACTTATCTAATCGAATGAACAAAAACATTACATAATTATTATGACCATTTTACTGCAATATTTATAATTAAATGTAGATGACTATATTTAAATGATAAAATACCTAGACAATCATTTTCAAAATGATGTGCTCCCTCTTTATTGACATCCATGGAGGAATGTTATTGTTGATAACAAAAACAAGCCACACTGAGTAAATAGATCTCATCTCTCCAAATGGATTGACACCGTCCGCTGCTAATGAAAGCCTGAGATTATGAGGTTCTTCTTTAAAGTATGGCCACTTTTCCTCTATGTCCATAAATGCTGAACCATCCATAGGCATTCGAATAATGTCATCTCGACTTCTATTGCGTGCATGGTAATCCATAAATTGTGCCAAGCTAGTGCACTTGAATAATCATTGCATACGTGGAATAATGGGAATATAGCGAAGAACCTTGCGAGGAACCCTTTTTGTTATTTGATCTACTCGATATCTACTAACATGACATTTAGGGCATTCAGTTTGAAATTCATGTTGTTTGTGATATATAATATGATCATTGGGACAAGCATCTATTGCTTGATACTCCATCCCAATATCTTTCATAATGGTAGATAATTCTCGGTATGATCGGGGTAGAATATTTGATGGTGGTAATAAAAACTCACCTATCAATCTATAACAAAAAATATAATTTGTTAATATAAAGAATATTAATGGTACCGCATGATTCACCATTTATTATGACATATATGACATACCTTAACATACATGAGATTGTTATGTTGGATAAACCATTCATAACTTTCAAGTCCACCAACAACAATACAACAGAGAGAAGAGTTGTCTGCGAGCCTTTGTAAAGGACCCCAAATGCCTTCTCAAGTATAGGGACATCATGAACAACATCAAGGTCATCTTCATCATTATAATCAGCTGCGCGAGTACTAAATGTGTCATGGATCAATGTATTTGTACCATCATCTTCAATTGTGTTTTGTGGCTCATGATCGTCATCTTCCATGGGATCATTATCTTTAGCTTCAATATTCACACCTCCATGTTCGTCCACTTCGGAAATCATATTCTCCGGGTTGTGTTGATCCATATCATGTGCTCCGGGGTGCTCAACCTATATAAAATTGATAAACATAAATAAACCATGATCATGATCTCATCATCAAGTGATTTATTATGTATGTAAATTGTTAAAATGATATAATAAAAAACTTACCAATGGATGATAATCATGTCCACCTTCAATGTGACCATGCAGCCTACAATGTTTCTTAGTTGTTTTGATTAGAAGTCTTCTAGTCTTTAACCCCTTACAAATTTTGCAAGGACAATAACATTTTCGATCACCTTTTCTTTTCAAGTTAGACCACAATCTAGCAATTGTCTCCTTATTTTGTTGTTCACTGATATCGTCTGACATGGTCTTTCTTCACAGGAAAGAAAATCGGGCTATAGAACTAGTTATATAGAAGTTGAAATGTTAGTTATGAAATCACCTTTCAGTATAATATACCAAATTAAATTACTTGAAAATAGAAATTATCATCATTGAACCAAAACCATTTAACTCTTCTTTTTCATCTCAAAACATATCTAATGGCTTTGTGGTATGCAATCCTTGTACCATATCTTAAGTTGACTAATGTCTAATTGGGGTAATCCATGAGTATCTAATGTGAATTCAGTATCCTAAACATTGGAGAGACCTTATCTGACTTACCTAATCAATGTGTTTGCTATCCTAATATGAAATACTGAGTTCTACCCTTGCCTCTACATCAAACTTCTCACATCATGTTTCTTCAACAAAACACACTAATATGAATTGAGCCAACACTATAAGGATAGGGTCAAGTATCATGGCAACTATAATACGTGAAGACAGGGTTCACACATAAGTGTTGGCTCTCAACAATGCCACACTTCCAAAATTGTCAGTCTCAAGACTTCTCCTATTGGGTCAACACTCATTGATGGCCACAAGGCCAAATCAATGTATGTAGGCTTTGAACTCCTTACTCTAGGATTGGAGGACCCTACACAAGGTGTATGAACACTCACTTGGTATTATAATAGAAAGAGACTTCCTCTAGAACTTTCTTTGCAACACACACATCAATATTGGTAATAATTGTTATGATGGATGATCTATTAGGACAGTAAATAAAATGCTTATTCTTTTTCCACCCTTTGAAACTACAACAAGATATTTGACTTGGCAGGGTCCCAACACATCACTTCAAAAAAAAATAGTAGGCAATTCAACCTTTTGCCTTCTCAATGCATTTTTTTTTGTCTTTCACTGGTTTTCTTAGTTCGATACAAAGGGATATCAGACCTTTCATGGCATCATCACACGTGCCTTCCAATATGTAGTCCTTTCATATTTTAGGTGCCTACACACTATGTTGTTGTTAAGTATTGATGTAGTCTTAAGACATCTCATGACTCCATTACATGTCCACACTTCAGTTTACAAACACAACTCTGTCAAAACAAAAACATTATCACTAGTAAAACTATGACTGTGACAATCAATACCCTTAGGACAATCATAAAAATTTAATCTATTTCATTTGGTTTTGATCCACAAACTCTTCCAAATATTTCATAGGGTCGCCTCACCTCTCTCTATCATCAACCACTTCAAAATACCAATCGCTTGGTCTTCCCACAAAAATTCTTCACTCTTACTGCCTTTTACTGTTTGATACATAAGAGATATCAGACTGTCCTCATGCCCAAACATGTACCAAATCTAATTTGGAGCCCTGCACACAACATAATATGATACAGAGCATGAACAAAGGCCTTCCCACATATTTGGGTGAATTTATATGCATGCGAGACCAAACTATACATTATTTACTGCTCTCGGTAAACACTAGGCAAGGTTTTGACATTTTTTGGAAAAACTATGATATCTTCTTTAAAACACTATAAAATCTCATCTCTATTATGCTTTGATGGATGTCGTATCCTGTTGCAAACCTCACATTTTGGCACTGGCAGAAAGGATTTTAGCAAAGGTTATGGAATATGGCTTTTAAATCTACCAATTGTCATTCCATCTTGTGCATATGGCTTTTACATGTAGAAGAAATAAATTTGATAATTAGGCCATATGCTGGATGATAAGTGAAGGTTTTTTCATACTAAAGGTGTGGCACTAGTGGATTTGGTACATGAAGGTGACTAGAGGTTGTTAGCTACTGCCCCCTGAGCTACTGCCCCCTTTCTTACCATTCCATTGTTGGCTTGAATGTATATTATTTTCAACACCCATTATAAGACACATTATAGGTTCTTGGGGCTCCTAACCTAACCTAGCTTTGATAACATTTTGAGCTACTACTCATGGACTAGCTAGGTTACCAAGATGTGACCTTATATTTGTTGTTAGAATGCGATCTATGACTAAGTATTAGAGGATCTTACTAACTTGGGTATCATACTTTTATGTGTCTCTGACATGACTCCTAGTAACTATATAAGGATCTTACTAGTCCTAGATCTATGCAAACATTTTAATCATCTTGTGATAGTCAAAGATGGCAATAGTAATAAGTCATCATGATGGAAGTCCACTAAAGGTGGTAGTGAACATAGTGAAAAAGCCTAATCATGTTTAGAGAAATAGGCAACCATCAGAAGTTACTAAGATGCCTACTTAGGTTTCATATTTAGATGAGTTTATAATGTATATACTAATACTGAAATTAATAGACAATCAAAACTTCATGTCATCACTGTAAAGTGAAACTCTTTAAGTTTTGGCCTCAATGCTCATCAGAGAGCAACAGTCAAGAGAAATGCCACACTACAAAAGAGATGTACATTGTAAACATGATTTTGTGTTACCAACAGTGATTAGAAATTTGGCTAGGGGCATGACATTCAGTTAAGGTTGCCTCAGGCTTGCTACTGTTCAAGCAACGTGTCCAATAGCACTAGGGTAAATCTTGAGGATACTTTCAACTTGGATCTTGAATGATATCCAATTTCTTTAAAAATTCATTCAAGTTTCCTTAAGAATTCTTTTGTTTGGTTGTGTAGCTGTAAGTTTTGGTTTTGGCTTCCTCCCAAAGAGAAAATGAGTCTAAGAAAATATGAACTTATAACTCTCAAAAAAATCAATAGCAAAAAAACATGTATGTTTGCATATCAAACTAGGTATCTCTTGAAAACAAAAGAAAACTCAAATAAGCTAATTCTAGTAAATCCTAGTGAAAGAAAATAACTACTTCAAGAAAACACTCAAAGAAGTCATTGATATCAATAACCACATGACCCACCTAATCACGATGAGAAGGGGAGCTTGATTTTGGCATGGCAACCCATATTAAACTCCATGCATATCAAGTCTTCCGAGGGAAACAATAGACTGGTGAAAAAGTGAATTGTGTTACAGGTTGATTCATCAGACAAAAAACAATTGTTCTATAGTTAGAATGCAATGCATTCTACTCAAACATTAGGTATATCATGGCAAGAAACTTGAAGCAATTAATGATATGAACATCAAAGCTCCTCTAGGACTACAACCAATTTGATAAGTGTTTCATAGCATGCATGCATAAATGTTGTCACCACAAGTTGGACCCTACTTGGTCAATGGTTATGTTCATATGGTGGGTCTTCCCAGTCAATGGCTCCATTCATATTTCAAGTCATAATTTGGCTACTACACAAATCTGTCCAAATTCTAAATCAGACGAATGAATATAATTACAATTCCTATAAATAGTAATGATCCCCATCACCTTAGAGTCCATTTTAGGGCCTATTCTCTTAATTCCGATTAATTAACCAGCTTCATTTTGAACACTAATCCACAACAAATTATGTTGTGCAATGCCACCATAAGAAAAAATAGCCTTAGAACCCAATATCATTTGACTCTATATTATCTAGGACACAATAACACATATCACTATAGGTATAAATATTAATACACATCACTGTTGAACCTACCCCTACCTCATATAACCCTATGTTGGCTAGGCCCCACCATAATTATAAGATCCTAATTACTACTGTCCTAAATGGAACTCGATCACTACATAGTGGTCTGACGGTCCTGCAGTAGGGAGTTTCTATCACAGCCATATATACCAGCATCCATACCCAAGGTAAGCTACTCAGCTAGTGCCTACGTTCAGGCCACTTCAAATGGATGTCAGATACAAGAGTGGCACAATCTGTGTTCTTCCCTATTTGATCACGTAGGTTTAGGTCATACTAGTCCTTAATTAGGGTCTGCCCTAAGAGGTTATGCCTATAAAGAGGATAATTGATCATTTCATTTGATCAACCATCCAAATCAATCTTATTTTTCTCTTTTTCTACCAGACTAAATATGAGATAGGGAAAAAAATTTATGAGCAGGAAAATTCATTATAATAAAGATAAAACTTGATCATCAACCAACACAAATGCAACCTCATATGTATATTTCAAATGATTTCATCACTACATAAAGAAAATTCGACACATTGTCACAAACTTAAAGATTTTTTCTTCAAGAAAACATTGGTTGAATGAATTGGTTGATTACCCTACCTTTTTTCTTCAACCGGATCTTGGCGGCACCACATTCCAGAACCATTTCCCTCCTTGTAATGCCTAATTTTTTGGTGAATATCGCAGAGGTCGATGGGACGAAGAGGCGGGATTAATGTTTATCAAATGACTTGGTTTTTTTTTAATGTAATGCCCACGATCGTCAGAATTTCGACGAACGTGGGCACTTTTTCAAAAAAACACAAATCTCATTGCCAATTCCTTCTCCATCAAAACAAAATGTTGAATTATTGTTGGAATTTCGACGAATGCAGGCATTTTTTCAAAAAAAATCAAATTTGGTCACAATATGCCTTCTCCATCGGAAACCTTCGTCGGAATTTTAGGCCAAATGTATTAGTGCTCTGCCATACTACTACTATGCACCAATAGTCTTGATAACTTAGTCAAATGTCTACCCTCTGATTCCTATAGATTCTCATCTTGCCTTCTCTACAATCTTCTGTTACTCTTCTCTGCCAGTTCAGTCACTATCGGTGTACTCCTCTGTTAGACTCAATGGAAAACTACCAGTCGCCTCACTATTGCTGGTTGAAATCTTCAACTAGATTCTCTCTTTCACACAGTCTCTCCTCTAATTCTTGATGAGAACTTTGACTAATCTCTCCTCGTGCAGCAACAGAAACAATATCTTTGGATCACATACTTATAGCCATATTTTCTCACCTAAACATGAGTTTGAACATTGGCACGCTAGGGTTTTTTCCATGCACTGAATCTACATCCGACCTGATCTCTGATCATCATGACATATCATATCAAATCTAATATTATGTTCTTGATCGATGTTCAACACTCAATCAATGAGCATCACCCATCTATTTACCTTGTGAACCAAATCTTCTCTCTTTTTGCCGTCTGTAGTATTATTTTCATCCTTTTGTTTGATCGATCACATGTGTGATGCAGTTTACTTCTTCCTCTTCAATCTGCAAGATCAGTCTGTACTAGATCTCTAATGTTTCTATAATCTCGACCCACACTCTTTTGCCTTCATTCCTCGAGCTTTGTAGTCGTCATAAATGTTGGACTAGTTTCCAATGACCTCACTGACAAATCACACCGACCTATGCATGCATGTCACTTCACCTCCATGTGGCACCTTTGTTAGAATCCACCTTTTCTAGGTTGGTTATGTCGATTTGGATAGGATCATTGACCAACCACACAACTAGGTTCAACTACCGGCTCACAAACTCTGCCGGTTATACCCTAACCAGTCTGTCTTCACCCTTTCACTCTGCTTCTCTTCTAGTGGAGCACCCAAATTGATCAGCACACATGCCAACCATCTCGTGAACATCTTCATCAGTTGGGATCCTTCTGCATCTTCACTTTGACAATATTATTGGTGGACATACTTACCGGTAAACACCTTGATGACATCATGTCATCAATCGTCAACATGCTCTATCTGTCTGCAACTACTCAATCTTTCCTTCTTCATTCATTAGACCGATTCTCTTATTAATTGGTTTGTCAAAGTGACAAACATATCCTTCAATCTTTGTACCATCAACTTATCATTGTCTACCCGGCTGATCCGGTGCATATCTATGATCACATGCACCTAAGGCAACTTAGTGTTTCACTAGTTCATCCGGTATGAGCCTTCAATCACCTGTCTTTAACTCTTTTGTCTTATCTTAGAGAACTATGATGCATTCCATGCATAATAGGAGATAAGCTCCACTATCGGTGGGTGTAGATGCTTGTCATCTGTATCCTGCATTGCACCAATGTGGCTTCCTTATTAGAGAAGCATATCTTCAAACAAAAACATATGATCCGGTTGGGTACAATAACTACCAGTCATCTTCTCCAAATGGTGACTGCATCTTTATCCGATGGGAGTCCTACTATTTCTCATCCACACAACATACCAGTGGCCTGCACATACTTCACCTTCGGTGTTGATGTGATATTGGTAACATTCCACCTCTTCATCACAATCAACAACCCAACACTTTTCTCTCTTATTGGTTGGCAACTATGCACTACCAACATGTTACTTACCCGTCCGCAGTTTTATGTCTTCAACACAAGTCAACACTAAATTGTGTACCGATGACTCCAATGGCCAATATGCTAGATGACATACTCTTCCTTACCAGTGACTTGCTATGCTAGATGACATACTCTTCCTTACCGGTTACCTGCTATGCTAGATGACAACAATGGAACCATTTTTGGTATTCATCAATGACAACAATGCACATCAATCTCTCATACCGATTGACATTCTATACTGATTGACATCAATGACAAGACAACACCAACAACAAGAGCCATTGATACTACTTTTGGCATAGACTTTTCTATAAATATTGCTTGAGAAAGTGGTTGCGATCATACTGAGAACCAATCCTTAGTGGTTTAGGATAGGAGTGAGTAGCTGCATAGGATAGAAGTAATGGATACTCCCATTAGATTAGTGAGCACAGGCAGTCAAGTTTCCCTCTTAAGAAATATCTCAGACCGCCGCCTGCAACTAATGACAATCCATAGCAACTCTATAGTCATAGCTGCCATCAAATGGGTCTTGGGAGAGGATTCTGTAGGCTCCGAGGACTGTTTCCGTGTAAACACAAACATCACCTACTACTTTGTGGCTTCCCTGCTTGATATCACCCTACCCAAACACCTTATTCTGCGCCTTACCAACATGCTTTTGCATGATAAATATTTGGGTGGGTTGGATAAGGTGGTCTATTATGCAAACCCCATTCAGGGCATTCCATCTGCTTTGGACTTGTGGCATTTCATTGACAATGACAAGGTAGTCCCATGGTTGCCTTTGGTTTCTGGTTTTAAAACCATATCTATAATGATACACCGCTATCGAGAATGACGAGCAGCTGACTTTCTGTTGAAGTTACATGTTTTGGTTGAGGCAGAAGGGGTAGCCTGGTATTTTGTTTTATGAGACTATTTTCCCAAGAATCCTGACACCTGAGGCTCCTCCTATTCTCCAGGTCATTCTACAATTCTTGGACTCAGACTCGGAATTTGAAGAGGAATTTGAAGAAAAGGAAGATGACGATGACATAGATGAAGACATCAGTGAGGAAGAGCTCAAAGAGGATGACGATGATGATGAAGATGAAGAATGACCAATCCCTTCCTCTGCAACTACTTTCCCTCTCTTTTGTATTTTTCTTAGATGATACAATGGCCTAAGAGCCTTTTTGAATGTAGATATGTAAATAAATCATATATATAATATAAAAGACATTTTGTTTTCGGCTTACATGGCTTCTTTGAGTCAGAATGCTTGTTAAATCTTACTTTTTCTTTGCTTGGGTTAAAAAACAACTCATAATTAAAGCATAAAGAACTATTACAAAAGGGGCCTCCAAAAAGCAGGAAGAAAATAAATATTTACAATATTTACATACGAAAATAAGGATAAGACTAATGAAAAGCTTTGAGGTGGATCCCATTGACTAGGATCTCTAAAATGTCACCTTGCGAGTCCTCTAACAAGAATGTGTTAAAGCCTTTGCATTCAACAATGTAGAACAGACCTTGCCACAAGTTGTCAAATTGGGCATGGTGTCCCAACTTTGCACTGTGTTCGTTATATTTTAGGACAAGGTCTCCTTGTTTAAAACCAGGGTCTGAGCTCTTTCTGTCAAACCATTTCTTGACAATTTGCTAGTGGTTTTGAATGGATTTGAAGGCCACCTCTCTTTCTTCTTTTATCCCTAAGAGCTCTGCCAACCTTACTTCCATAGGCTCATTTTCCTCCAGCTCAAGGGATTTCACGAGCTGCAGGGCTGGAATTTCTGATGAGATTGGAAAATGAGCCCCTTTCCCATATATGAGCTTGTATGGGGAGTTCTTCAACACTTGTTTAGGGGTGACCCTGTCTACCTAGAGTGCGCTTTTCAAATGGAAATGCCACTCCCTTTTATAGTCTGCCCCAATTCTCTTGATAAGATAGATTAGGTTCTTGTTTGTAGACTCAACCAAACCATTCCTTTGCGGGTAGTAGTTTGAGGAAGTTTTTAGGTAGATGCCATGGCTTAGGGAAAATTGGGTTAACCTGGACCCTGTGAAAACTCTGGTGTTATCTGATGTTATGGTTCTTGACGAACCAAACCTTGTGACTAACTCTTCTAAGAATCTCAAAATCTTAGTTTCGATTGCATTCTTCAATGATACTGCTTTTGCCCATCATGTGAAATAGTTTGTATTTGTGAGGATCCATTTGTGGCCAATGAAAGATGATGGATTGACCATTCCTATGAAGTCTAGCCCCCACAAGGGGAAAGACTCATCAACCATTATGGGCCTAAGTGACATACCTGCATTTCTGCACTTTTGAATGTAGAACTAACATTCTTTGCATTTTTGAATGAGGGTGTACACATCTTTAAACAATGCTGGCCATTAATAGCTTGCATGGGTGATTCTCATTACTATTGTTTGTGCTAAGAAATGACCCCCTGCAGGGCCACTATGAAACTCATGTAGAATCCTTTCACCCTATTGCCTATCCACACAACAAAGTAGAAATCTGCTGAAGTTTCGCTTGAATAAGACACCTTCTAGCAACCGATATCCACTATTATATAGCCTTTATAACCTTTTCTTTTTCATGGGGAGGTCTGGAGGAAGTTTTTTGGTTTGCATGAAGAATCTTTGGTCAATGATCTAGGTCCTCTCCTCCCATTCTATATGCAACAACACCATTTCATCTTGAGTTTCTCCTAGGTCCTCAGGTTCCTAAGCTAAGTATTCACAGAGACCTTTTCCTCATATTACCTTTGTAGGCCTGACATCAATGTCATACTCAAGGATCTGGTTAATCAAATTAGCTATTTTTTTGGTGATTTCTCCTTCCATGATGTATCCACGAACCACAGGATGAGCCACGTAGATAGTGGTCTTGGTACAAGCAATCAAATGGATGAACTTATTTAGGCCTTTTACAATGACAAAGGCTTGTTTTTTCATGAATTTGTACTTGAATTCATACGCTTTCAATGTTTTTGAATGGAAAGCAATTGGATGCTCACCTTTAGACTCTGCATCCTTCTGGATTAACACAACAACTATGCTGAAATCACTGGCCTAAACATACATTATAAAATACTTGGACATGTCTGGATTAGATAAAACAAGAGTGGAGGAGATAGCCTCTTTAATATTTTCAAATGCTTCCTTGGCCTACAGAGTCCATTTGAAATGCATCTTTTCTAAGCACGAGGGTGATAGGCTTACCATTCTAGTGAAATCCGAAATGAATCTACTGACAAAGTTGATCTTCCCCCAAAAAGAATGGATGCCCTTCTTGTTCACCGATAAGGGGAGCTCTTTGATAGATTTCACCCAGTCTAGGTCTTGATAGATGCTCCTTCTTTGGACATCGAATGTCCTAGAAGTTTCCCTTGAGGCACCCCAAAGATGCATTTCTTGGGGTTTAGGTAGACTCCAAATTAAAGGCATTTATAGAAAACCAGTTCCAGATGATTGAAGTGATCCTCCTCGTGTTTCAAAAACACAGTTAAGTTATTCAGGTAAATTGGGATTATCTTGTTTATAAGTTCTCAAAAGGCTATATCCATGGCCCTCTGAAAAGTAGCAACAATATTAGATAACCTGAAAGACATCTTCTGATACGTAAACATTCCCCACTTGGTGGTGAACATGGTTTTATGTTGGTCTTCCAATTCGATGAGGACTTTATTATAACTAGAGAAGTCATCGAGCATGGAGAACATTTTGAACCCAACCACTTTATGCATAATTTGCTCCATCAGAGGCAATGGATAATGATCCTTCAGGGAAGCTTTGTCCAGGTCCCAGAAGTCCACACAAAGGTGGATGTCCCCATTCTTCTTCCGGAATGGTACCAAGTTGGAAACCTAGGTGTTGTTCTTAACTGGATATATAATCCTGGAATCAATTAGTTTTTGTAGCTCTTGTAATATTAGGGATTCAATCTTTGGGTTAACTAGAGGTTGCTTTTATTGGCATTGAGTTGTCATTGATGTCAACTGGTATTGCAGGCTACCGGTAGAGGTATGTCAACTCGATATGATGATTGATTCGGTATAAGGAAGATTTACATGGATGCTTGTCAATCAGTATGGTGGAAGAAAAAACCGGTATGAAGGCACGAAAGACAAGAAGGTATTGAGACTGTTAGTGTGTCATTGACATCACCGGTAAGAGGTGATATGAAGTTGTGTGTTCACATGACAAGTTGTAATCGGTATAAAGGCTCGCTCTTTGCTTGTAATAATGTTTTTGATAAAAAGGTAGAAAGACAAAGAGATCACAAACCACCTGAGGTAAAGTTGTGCTACCAATATAGTGCATACTGTCGATTAGTAGTAGGAGGAGGTCTCATCGGTAAGGGCTTGTGCCAGTATGATTTTATTGAATGTTCAAGTTTAAAATGAACTTGTGTCGGTGAGTTGAGTGTATACTAATATGATGCCACATGGAGCTAAGGTGGCGAGCATGCAAAGGTCGGTGAAGTTTCCATCGACATGGTTGTTGGAGTAGTTAGTCAACATTAAATGAAACAACTACAAATCACGGGTCGATAACAGATTGATGTAGCTCAAGGAAGAATGAATGATAGAGAAAGATCAGGAAGTTGTTGGCACCTGAATCAAAGCAAGGAAATAAGATTGCACGAGGACCTCGAGAAGGAAGCAGTTGGGTCATAAATGAGTCGACAAATTTCAAGGGCAAAAATCATGGTCTGGTTTTCTATTTTTGGGAAACATACTTTGGACAGATGGAAAATGTGTGATGGCTTATTCCTCCAATGTAGGTGTGTGATCCAAGGTAGATCAAATAAGATTGGATGTAGATTTGATTAGTAGAAGAAAACCCTAGCCACCACTATACCAATAAGGAGAAGCAGGGTAAATCAGTGTAAGGAACAAACCGACAGAGTGAGCAAAGAATGTAGAGGTGACAAACTAAAAGAAGTAGTACTTGATAGAGAGGGACGAAGTGTGACTTGATTTCAGTAGAATAGAGGGAGAGAAGATTAAGGAAATTTAGAACCAATAGTAAGACTAAGTTATAGTGTGTGTTAAGTTGATACAAACCGGTAAGATAGAAGCCAACAGTGCAAAGCTTTGAAAGGTTGCAAAACTTCATTTATAGCAAGGATCTCATTTATATATATGAGTTTTTCATATTATTTACATTGAGTAGGTGCTTAGTGTAGGGATTGTAGCTCCTTTAGGTTGTAGCCTATAAATTGTGTAGGGGTTTGTGCTCCTTTGAGTTGGTGCTCATAAATCAAGGGTTGGTGCCCTAAAATTTGTAATCATCTTTTCAGTGTGAGGTTGGATTGGAGCAAAATATCTCCAAAAACTATTCTCACCAAGGTTTTTCCCACGTTGGGTTTTCCTTGTACATCTCGTGTTGTGTGTTGCATCTTCATGTATGTATTATATTAATCTTTTTAGATATTTCTCCTACACACCTTGCTTGCATTCCTTTGGTAATTGGTTTGCTCTTTTTTTATTTGATATTGAACTGGTATAGCTCTAATTAAGTGAAAATTATTTAAATCACTGATTCACCCCCCTCTCAGTGATCCATTGTGTCCAACAATTGGTATCAGAGCTTAGGTACCCTATTTTGTCAAACAATTCTCTAGCTTGGGTAGATCCTATAAAGTGTTCACAATGGAAAGAAATGAATCAACCTCCTTAAAAGCCCCTATGTTTGATGGTGTCAACTATGCCTTTTGGAGTAGAACAATGGAAACCTATTTGTCCTCTCTAGGTTGTGATGTATGGATGTCGATTGTGAATGGGTATACTATCCCTAATAATCTTCCTACTGATCCAGATACTAAGAAGGAATATGAGAACAATGCTAAGGCAAAGAATGCTATTCTTAGTGGGCTATCTGATAATGAGTTTGTCAAGGTCATGCACTGCTCATCTGCCAAAGCAACTTGGGATAAGTTGCAGAAAATATTTGAAGGTGATGCTAAAGTCAAGAAAGCCAAGTTACAAATATTGAGAGCACAACTTGAGGGTTTGAAGATGAGAGATGAAGAGAAGATTGCTGACTATCTCCAAAGGATTGATGAAACAACAAACACCATTAGAGAGCTTGGAGAAGAAATAAAAGATGAGGTGGTAGTGAAGAAAGTACTAAGACCCCTTACTCCTAAGTATGATACAAAATTTTTTGCAATAAAAGAAGCAAAAGATCTGTAAGTCTTATATAATGGATGAGTTGTATGGCTCCCTAACTAATTATGAAATGAGGACTACTGGTACTGAGGTTGTGAAGAAAGAAAATGCATTCAAAACATAAAGAAAAGGAAAAGAAGAGTCTTTTCATGATGGAACCGGTGAAGACTTTGATGATAACATGGAAAACTTAGTCAGAAGACTTAAGATGGGTTAAGGCAAATACAAAGGTAAGCTGCCCCTAAAATGTTTCAACTATGGAAAGATTGGACATTTTGCTACCAAATGTCCCTATGGTGATAAGAAAGAAGATGATCAATCAAGTGGTAGCTGATCATATGGTAAAGATAGGAAGAAGAATGTCTACCGGTATGGTAGAAGAGGCAACCAGAAGCAGAACAATATTTACACACATGAAAATGATAGCGTCGATGAGGAGAGTATCTCAAATGACTATTGCAGTGAAGATGATGTTAGTGCAACCCTTTTCATGTCCCAAGAGTTTTCGATACCTGAAGAAGGAGAAGAGGAAGAGCAAGAAGGAGAAGTAGATCTTGAAGAAGAACTCATTAGTGCCTTGGAGGAGCTGAATAAAACTAGAAGAGATCTGAAGAAGGTGAAAAAGGCTGCAACTAAAGAACAAGAGATGTTGAAGAAATCTCTTGAAGAGTCCAAGAAAACAATTGTAGATCTAACAATTCAATTGGAAGAAGCCAAGAGGATTTGTGAAGTTACAAGCACTGGTTTGAGTAAAAAGGAGAAGAAGCATCATAACCTAGAAGAAGAAATTGTCAAGCTCAGGAAGGAATTAGAGAAAAGCAAGGAAGAAATGAAAGTGAGAAGCAAATATTAAGGCAACACTGAAGCCTTAGAAAAGATGTTGAGCAAAAAATAATAATCTAAGGATACCGATGGCTTAGGATTTGAAGAGAGTCAAGGTTCAAATAGAAAAGACACATCTAGTAAGGAGATACTGTTTACTTCTTCAAATTAAAGCAAAGAGAAGAAGACATTAAGGGTAAGCAAAGATATCGGTAAGAAGACATATGCAGATGTAGTCAAGAATCCTCACACAAAATGGTATACACAATCAATGAATCAGAGACCATACTCAATGCACCAACATGCAGATCCAAGGAGAAATGGAAGAGCTGATCATGAAGGATTCACCAGAGTTAGTAGCATGAAAGGAAGACCCCCGATGAGGCAGTCATTTGCAAGACCAAGACAATCTAACATGTATGTCCCAAAATTTCATGGTTATTGTCATTGGTGCAATAAGTTTGGTCATAGAATGGCAGACTGTAGGAAAATGAATGTAAATCCTAGTTTTGAGAGTAGAAAATCATTTGCTACATTACAAGGTACAAACGTCACTTGCTACAATTGCAATGAGTTTGGTCTAAGAGTTATGAGTGTAGGAGAAGTGTGCATATGTCCTACAAGAATGCTTTGGATACATCTTTCAATACTAATGTAAAATGTTATAAGTGTCAAAATCTTGGTCACATAGAAAGGCATTGTAAGCTGAGAAGTGGTGAGCAAAAGAAAACTATACTAGATTAGAAGAAAGAGACTAAACCAAAACACAAGATGACAGAAGAGGAGAAGAAAGAAGAGAAATAGGTTTGGATAGAGAAGGAGAAAAACAAGACAATGTCAAGCTTGATTGTGCAGACTGCTCTACACATTGAAAAGAAGAACTTATGGGTAGTTGATAGTGGCTACTCAAATCACATGACCAGAGACAAGAAAAAGTTTATCAAGATTGATGATTGGAATGGTTATTCTGTCCGTTTTGGTGACAACTCCTCCATCAAGATTAAAGGTCATGGTATATTGAATATTGATGGCAAGCTTAAGGCTCATGATGTGTACTACATGGAAGGACTACAACATAATCTACTGAGTGTAAGTCAGATGTGTGAAAAAGGGTACAAGTTCACATTTGACGCTATCAATTGTCAGATAAGAAAGCAGAGTACCGGCCAGGTTGTGGCAAAAGGAAAGAGAACAAATGGTAATGTCTACAATCTGAGGGAATTCTCCAATGTATGATGGGACAGGCTGATGAAAGTTGGTTGTGGCACCGAAGATTAGGCCATGTGTACTTTGACAATTTGGTGAAGGTAAGCAAGAACCGGTATGTAAGAAACATTCCACAAATAACTAAAGCAACAAGTACCTTTTGTGATGAATGCATTAGAGGCAAGAAAATCAAAGTGAGCTATAAAATAAAAGAGTATAATACCTCAAGACCTCTGGAGTTAGTACATATAAATTTGTGTGGACCATCAAGGACAAGGGCCCTGACTAATGAGAGATACATCATGCTATTCTTTGATGACTACTCAAGGATGACTTGGGTGACATTTTTGCATGAAAAATCACAGGCATTTGAAAGATTCAAGATTTTCGAAAGATGGTTGAAAATAACAGTGGACACCAATTAAAGTGTTTAAGATCAGACTGGGGTGGAGAATATTCTTCAAATGAGTTTATTGACTACTGTGAGAAACATGGAATCCAGAGAGAGTATTCATCAACAAGAACACCACAACATAATGGTGTGGTAGAAAGGAAGAATAAGACAGTAAAGGAAATGGATAGAACAATATTATATGAGGCTAGCATATCGGATACATACTAGAAAGAAGCAATTCATACTACTATCTATACATTAAACCAGGTACAACTAAGAGTGAACACTAGAATCACTCCCTATGATTTATGGTACAACCGAAAACCATCACTCAAGCATTTTAGAGTGTTTAGAAGTAAGTAATTCATGAAGAGAGATGTAGATGGATTATTAAGTTTTGATTCCAGAAGTGATGAAGGAATCTTCTTAGGTTACTCAACCAAGAGCAAATCTTACAAATGTTACAACAAGAATTTGAGAAAAATGGTTGATAGTATAAATGCGAGAATAGATGAAGACCTACATAAGAAAGAATCTGCACCAACAACCTATATTGATATTTTAGATGATGAGAATGAAGATCAATCTGAAAATGGACTAGTAGAGGAACCACCAAGCAAGAACTCCAACCAGTATGTGCAGAAGAACCATTCAGAAGAACATATCATAGGAGATAAAAATGAAGGTGTGCAAACCAGAAGAAGACTAGCCCGAAATGATGAGCTAGTAAATTTCTGCCTCATGACAGAACTTGAACCCAAAACTTTTTATAAAGCTAGCAAAATTGAGAAATGGGTAGATGCCATGGATGAAGAGTTGACACAAATTGAGAAGAATCAAACATGGGAACTTGTTCCTAGACTGACAACCAAGAATGTCATAGGTAGCAAGTGATGTAGAGGCCTTCTTACACCTAAGAAAAGGTCCAAAAGGTTCAATTTGATCCCTTCCAAATAGTAACAAGGATCCTACAAGAAGGAATCCACACCTTAAATAATTGAACTACACTCCACTACTCAAGCCCAACACATACTCAAGATGAGTAAATGGCTTCAACTTCTCTAACATGCCTCACCGGCGACTCCTACTCTTAGAGACCTTGGATTTGGTCTATTCATTCCATCTAGAAACTATTCCTAACATTGATTTTGGAAGTAGGCACCCATGCCCTATACCTGCTTTGGAAACCTACCCACTAGGCTAGTAGCCCTCCTAGACCGGTATTTTTCCTTTAACTCCAAAGTACTGAACACAACCTGAAAACCTATTTACCATTCTAGATACCCTTTATGTAATTACACTCATTACCAAAAGGGATTGACAAGATCTACAACCTAAAGGTCTGAACCCCTTAGAAGCCTAGAGACCTAATTAAGGTGATTAGGCCTAATTTACAAAGCAACCCCCATTACTGGTTTCCCAACTGTAAAAACAACTTTATGAGCATATGGGGGATGGTAAATAACCTCTAATTCCTGGGTTTACACTCCCAGACTCCACCACTATCAGATTTTAAGATGACTGTCCTAATTTTTCTTAAGGTAGTCACATGGAGATGCCTACCTAGTTTCACTTCAAGGGCATCACAACCAAGCCTTCCTTGCAAAAACCCATGAAAAAATTAATGTAAACTAACCAATATTGCACTCCACCAAAGTAATTAGCTTCTAGAGGAAGGAGATGCAAGTTATGACCATTATTTGGTAAAACCCTATCCAAACCCTTACTTTCCAGGTATCAGTCAGCAAAATGAAGGGTTCTCACTACTCACAAACATCCAGGACCTCAGACCACCACCAAATCATAGGCGATTCATCCCTCCAACTACTCCATGAATGGTTTTGTCCAAATCAATCCGTACAAGGACATACAATCTCTACAAACTGAGAATTTATGAGAAAACTAAGTGTATTTAGTGTTTAATTTCTTCCAAACTTCAAACCACAACAACTCTCACCTTGAGAATCATGTCCACAAGGCTTATATCCCTCTCCAATGGTTACCAACCAAATTCAAAGAGGTTGGATCCATTGAGAGGCACTTTCAAAAGTTGCATTTTTGCTCTCAAAAGTTGCATTTTTGCACAAAAGTTGTCAAACACTACAAGTTTGGGATCCACACAAGTTGGATCAACCAAACACCACTAAGACACCCTAAAATCCTATCAAACACCAAAACAAACATTAATCTACCCCCTATACACCAAATTGTCCAAACTATCTTATCAAGTTGCCTAATTTGTGACAGCGGTTTACATGGTGGGGTCTTTATTCAAGACATGAAAATGCACAAACACAAGACACTAAGAAAAACACTATGATACCATTCTTCATCCTCAGATCCATGATTTTATTATTGAAGAGGTGCTCCTGCACCACCAAGTGGGTCTACCAGAATAAGATGAATGAAGAAGGCAAGATAATCCGACATAAAGAAAGGTTAGTTTGCAAAGGGTATGCTCAAGTGGAAGGCTATTGACTTCGAAGAAACCTTTGCACTAGTTGCTAGGTTTGAGGCAATAAGAATGTTTTTATCTTTCTCTGCCTATAAAGGTTCAAAAGTATACCAAATGGATGTCAAATCTACCTTTTTGAATGGTAACCTTGAAGAATAGGTACATATGGAACAACCGAAGGGTTATCTTTAACATGATGATGAGAGTTTCGTATGCCGGTTGAAGAAATCTTTGTATGGTTTGAAGCAAGTTCCCAGAGCATGGTATTCTCAGTTGGATAAATACTTGAAGGAGCAAGGATTCCACAAAGGGAATGCAGACAATAACTTGTATGTCAAGGTTAATGGAGATCTCATGATTATAGTGGTTGTATATGTGAATGATATTATCTTTGGTGGAGACAAGGACATCATGTGCAAAGAATTTGTAGATCAGATGAAGACAAAATTTGAGATGTCCATGCTGGATGAGTTGTCCTATTTTATTTTTTTTGCAGATCTCATAGCAGGAGAAAGGAATTTTCATCTCCCAAACCAAGTATGCAAAAGAAATGCTGAAGAAATTTTAAATGGAGGATAGCAAACTGGTAAGTACTCCCATGGTTACCGGTTGTAAGTTGTGCAAACTAGATGAGTCACTGGAAGTTGAGCAAACATTGTATATGTCTATGATTGGTAGTCTTTTATATTTAACATCTAGACCAGATATTGTACAAGATGTTTGCATGGTAGCAAGATTCCAAGCTGCTCCTAAATAGTCTCACCTAAATGCAATTAGAAAAATCTTCAGGTATCTACAAGGAACTATCAACTCTGGCCCGTGGTATCCAAAGAAAGGAGCCTTCTCTTTGTAGGCTTATATTGATGCAGATTGGGCAGGAAGTGTTGATGATCAAAAAAGTACAAGTGGAGGCTCTTTATACTTAGGAGACTGGTTAGTATCATGGCCCATCAAGAAGAAAGACTCAATGTCATTATCCACTACTTAGGCTGAATATATAGCTATTGCTACATGTTGCTCACAAGTGCTATGGATGAAGCAGACATTGAAGGACATACAGGTGGAGATACCAGATCCTATTCCAATTTGGTGTGATAACTCAAGTGCAATCAACATCTCCAAGAATCCAGTAATGCACTCAAGAACAAAACACATTACAATCAAGTATCACTTCTTGAGGGAGAAGGTAGTAGACAAGGAGGTCATTGTTGAATATGTTACAACTGGTGAGCAAATTTCTAACATATGTACCAAGCCACTTTGTTTAGGGCTATTTGAGTACTTGAGACAAAAGATGGGAGTTGTCCCACCATCTAAAAGAACTTAAATGCATAGGAGGATGTATGATTTAGGGGGACTCAACGATCGTTACTATCTTATCTCTTGAAGCATAAAGCATGGACATAGGGGGACATTGTGTCCTTATCGGGTGTAGCCAAGAGAGAGATTATTGATGTAAGACTAAGGTTCCCTTTGCAATTGCTATCAAAGGGGGATAAAAACTAAAACAAATAATGTTGACATCAATGCCAAAGGGGGAGATTGTTGTCATTGATGTCAACCGGTATTGCAGGCTACAAGAGGTATGTCAACCCGATATGAAGATGATTGATCCAACATAAGGAATATTTACATGGAGTCTTGTCAATTGGTATGGTGGAAGACAAAACTAGTATTAAGGCATGGAAGACAAGAAGGTATTGAGATTGTCAGTGACATTATCGGTAAGAGGTGATATGAAGTTGTGTGTTGGCATGACAAGTTGTAACCAGTATAAAGGTTGGCTGTTTGCTTGTGATAATGTTTGTGATAAAGAGGCAGAGTGGCAAAGAGATCACAAACCACCGAAGGTGAAGTTGTGCTATCGGTATAGTGTATACTGCCGGTTAGTAGCAGGAGAAGTTCTCACCAGTAAGGGCTTGTGCCAGTATAAGTTTGTTGAATGTTCAAGTTTAAACTGACCTTGTGTCGGTGAGCTGAGTGTATGCCAATGTGATACCACATTGAGGTGATGTGGTAAGCATGCAGAGGTCAGTGAAGTTTCCATCGACATGGTTGTTGGAGCAGTTAGTTGATATTAAATGAAATAACCACAAATCATAGGTTGATAACAGATTGGTGTGGCTCGACGAAGAATGAATGACAAAGAAAGATCAAGGAGTTGTTGGTGCCTGAATCGAAGCAAGGAAATCGGATTGCAGGATGACCTCGAGAAGGAAACATCAGGGTCATAAATGAGTTGATAGATTTCAAGGCCAAAAATCATGGTCGGGTTTTCTATTTTTGACAAACATACTTTGGACAGATGGAAAACACGTGATGGCTTATTCCTCCAATGCAGGTGTGCGATCCAAGGAATATCGGATCAGATTGGATGCAAATTTGGTCGGTAGAAGAAAACCCTAGCTGCCCTCTATTTGAATTGGTTTTTGGCAGGAAAGATTTAGTTTAAAATATGGTGATCTAAGATAGATAGTGCTGCTATTGAAGGAAAAAAGAAGAGTGTGAAATTGCTTTTTGAGAGCCGAAGAGATAAACACTTGAAGTGTTTGTGAGTGAAGACTGTATTAGTAAGGAGAATCAGGGTAAACCGGTGTAAGGAACAAACCAGCAGAGTGAGCATGGAATGCAAAGGTGACAAACTGAAAGAAGAAGTACTTGATAAAGAGCAACCAGGTGTGACTTGATTTGAGCAGAACAGAGGGAGAGAAGATTAAGGAGAGTTAGAACCAGTAGGAAGACTAAGTTGTAGTGTGTGTTAAGTTGATACAAATTGGTAAGATAGAAACTGATAGTGCAAAGCTTTGAAAGGTTGCAAAACTTCATTTGCAGCAAGGAACTCATTTGTATATATGAGTTTTTCATATTGTATATGATGAGTATGTGCTTAGTGCAAGAGTTGTAGCTCCTTTAGGTTGTAGCCTATAAATTGTGTAGGGGATGGTGCCCTAAAATTTGTAATCAGATCTTTTTACTGTGAGGCTGGATTGGAGCAGAAGATCTCCAATAGCTATTCTCACCGAGGTTTTTCCCACATTGGGTTTTCCTCATACATCTGGTGTTGTGTGTTGCATCTTCATGTATTTATTGTATTAATATTTTTAGATATTTATCCTACACACCTTGTTTGCATTTCTTAGGTAATCGGTCTACATTTTGTTTATTTGATATTGAACCGGTATAGCTCTGATTAAGTAAAAATTGTATAAATCACTAATTCACCCACCTCTCAGTGATCCATTGTGTCCAACATCTTTTGCTAGAGAAGATTTTATCCTTCTTCTTGTTCTATTGTATGTTGGATTACTTCCAGATTGTAGCCCTTCAACTCATCATATGACCATGCGACCACCTCCACATATTCATAAAAAAAATGGATGAACATGTCTCTATCATGTTGGGGAACACCTTGAGCTTTTGACCATTCCCAACTTGGAGCTCAGTGTAATCCACTTTGTCTACTCTGAACTTCCCCTTTTCATTCCTTGAGTCTTCAAAATCAAAAAGGTTTTCAAGAGTAATCAAACCTTTGGGAAGTTTGTTTGTTTTCAGTTGGATCACTTGGTCACAATAGGCCTTGGACACCTTAGGATGCAATTGATCCATGAACTCCCCGGATTGATGGATGATCATGGCTATATTATCATCACTTTAAAAAACATTCCAATGTGTATCATTGTCTGGTATAGCAGGTTCGACGACTACCCAGACTGGATGTTTGTTTTCCAATAATTTTGATGTGGGATCAAATTGCTATCCTATTGTGGCCATGCAGTTGGCAGCTTCATTTCTCTTCTGGGAAATCCTTTGAATATTAAAAGCTTCAAAGCTCTTAATTAGGTCCCAAAATCTATGACGATATGAACGCATGTAGAAATGCTTTGCAGATGACATCGCCTGGACCTAATGGATGACTAACTCTGAATACCCCAAAACTCTCTATTGTTTGACCCCGAGGCATTCTCCAAGGCTCAAACCATGAACCAAACCTTCATACTTGGCCTCATTGTTGGAACAGGAAAACTAAAGAGGGAAAGACCTCAAGGTTTTCCCTTCAAAAGGCAAAATGAGATAAATGCCTTCTCTAGATCTGGTCTTGCATCTAGCCCCATCAAAATGGAGGGTCCAAAGTTTATAGGTCAGGTCTTCTTCTTTTTCTATGTCTTGTAGGTCCTTCGACACCTCAGGGATTCTTTGGTATTCATAAAAAATCACATACGTTCCAATGCCAATGGTCTGGTAATTCCCGTATGGATCTGTATGTATGAATTCATTCAAGAAAACCTCTTGCTATGTGGATCGATCTCTGGTTATTTCTTCATCTTCTAATAGCTCTATGCATTTCATTTCACTTCCAGAGATGAATGTGTGAGCAACTTCAAATTTAATCATAGCTTCATCAGCTATGTGCTCTAAATGGAGAGGTTTAGACAATATCTTTAACTTAGCCCCATGCTTAGTCCTAATGATAAGGTGAGACCAATCTAAAGAGAGATATTCTTTGTTGGCATTCTGATGCAATTTTGTATTACCGGTAATGATATGGTTGTCATTGTTGGCAACATCATCTCCTTAGTCTTCACAGTCCATAGGCAGTGAGTAAACCAGTCAGTGAGTAAATCGGCAGGCCGTGAGTGAATCGACAAGCAATAGAACGAAAAACAGTAAGTAAACTAATAGGCAGTAAGTAGACCGACAAGCAATGAGAAGAGCGAAAAATAGTTTGGAGATTGGGTAGCGGTGAGTAAATCGGTAGGAAGATGTCCACCGGCTAAGCAAAGAGAAAACTGATATACAGGAAGAAATCAGTTAGATAGGTTTTGATCATTACACTAGAAGAGTCGGTAACTGACAGATTGGCAACTTTTAGTTACAACCAGCTAAATTGGGAGTCTGATGAAGTGTTAGTTGAAGATATTCCTTATGAGGATACACCTCACAGAACGTTATTGTCACCAAATCCTAATCTCTCTCAAGAAGTAAGAGGAAGAATAGAAGACAGAGGAAGAGAAGAGAATAGAGGAAAGAAATGAGGAAGAGAAGAAAATAAAGGATAACACAGTAGTGATGGATAACCCTCTAACAAAGAGGAAGTTAGACTTAGACAATGAAAGTGAAAAGAAAAAGGTAAGAATCATCACAACAACTAGCTCATAAGTTGAGACTTTAGAAATGGAAGAAGGAAGAGAGGAGGAATAAGAAGGTGACTCGGTCATTGATATAAAGAAAATGACCACTAAATAGTTGATGAAAGTCTCAGAAAAACTGAGAATCCAAGCTGAAAAGGTAAAACTGAGAGAGAAGAAAAAGAAGGCAAGAATCCCCACTTCTACCAAAACAATTCTCTCTAATCTCATCCCAGACATTGTAGTTGATGATACAACACCCATTATTGATCAATTGGATACTCTAGTTAAATCAATCAACTCAGAGGCAACCGATCTAGAGAAGGTTGCAATAAGGCAATATGAAACAAAGCGAGGAGATAACCTAATGGAGTAGATAACAGTTGGGAAAGTTGCTCTTTCACCTAGAACAAAAGAAGTTAAGACCATACTGCAACAAGTTGGTCAACTACTAATGAAATCTTCAAACTTTCCTATTTTAATCAAGGACTTAGATGATAAAAGAAATCAGATTCAAAAGGAGATTCAGGATCTGGTAAGCTCATTTGATCCTCTTAGCAGTTCAACATCAACCTTTACTGGAAAAGTCAAAATGCTCAATCATAAAATCAGAAAGTTGAAAGATGAAGAAGACAAAAGAAGTCTTAGTTTGTTAGAGCTCCAATGATTTTTAGCACCAATTATTGATTTCATGTGACTGAACATTAATGAGGCAGAGCACCTAATTAATGCACCCGACTATAAGACAGTTGATGATATGGAGGTCTTCATTGCAGTATTACATGGCCACTTCACTACCATGAAACAAATTCAACCTTCATGGGAATCTTCTCTAAAAGTGGCTCAAGAAAACTTTAAAGAGATTTTTTCTTTATTTTGACAAATCTTCTTGGATAGTCTTTGCCATTGATGGCAAAAGGGGGAATTTTGGAATTTTTTGGAATCTTGTCAGGAAAAGGGGCCATGGAACTGGCACAAAAGTTTGTAGAATTTGTGAACAATGCCAAAGGGGGAGTTTGTTGGTATTTTGATGCAATTTTTTTATTATCGGTAATGATATGGTTGTCATTGTTGGCAACATCATCTCCTTAGTCTTCATAGTCCATAGGTAGTGAGTAAACCAGTTAGTGAGTAAATCGACAGGCTGTGAGTGAATCGGTAAGCAATAGATCAACAGGCAGTAAGTAAACCGACAGGCAGTAAGTAGACCGACAAGCAATGACAAGATCAGAAAATAGTAAGGAGATTGGGTAGCGGTGAGTAAATCGGCAAGGAAGATGTCCACCAGCTAAGCAAAGAGAAAACCAGTATACATGAAGAAATCAGCTAGACAAGTTTTGATCCTTACACCGGAAGAGTTGGTAACCAATAGACTGGCAATGTTTAGTTACAACCAGCTAAATCGGGAGTCTTCTCTCAGTCAACCGACAGACTTATCGGCATGTTCGACTATATTGACAGAGATTCCTGCATGATTTCAAAAGTGCATTTTAAGGCCTGACAACGAAATTTTGAAATGTATGTTTTGGAGGGGAAAGTTGGCGATAGACTAAAGGGTCTATAAATACACATATCTCATTCTTGAGATGGTTGTTGTTAACGTGAAGGAAGTCAATGTGAAATTGGACAGAGGGGGAGTTTTAGAGTTTGCAAAGCCAAGAGACAAAGGATCGATAGAGTGGGGGTTTCACCGAGCAGTGACTCAGTTGACAGAGGACCGACAATGTAGAATTCAAGTACTAGAAAACCGACAGAAGGCAGAGTTGTGGAGAACTAGCACAACCGATGCAGACCTAGAGTGATACTTAGTTGTGATTTGATCAGGCTAATGTGTAGCTTTTTGTATCTGATCATCCATCTGTTGCTTTCTAATAACAACTTAAATCCCTTACATGGGTGGACTTTAAAAGGTCCCATTGTATAAATCCTTTAACCGGGTAACATCTTTATTGATGTTCTAAGTCCTTTAACTAGGCTACCTTTAATAGGGTAAAGGCACTAACCGCCCTTGATCAAAATCCCTTAATTGGGTGGCATCTAACCAGTGTCTTTGTAATCTCCTAACAAGGATGGCTCTTCACTAGGCGTACTCCAGAAAAGTACAAATTTTGTGAGTTCCTACTCACACCGTGGTTTTCTCCCTATTGGGTTTCCACGAGATAAATTTGTATGTCTTTGTGTTTTTTTTGATGTATGCTTAATCTTCTATAGTAAATATTTACATTGGTGAATGGTTAATTAGTTCATCCTTAAAGTAAAAGTATCATTTAGTAAAAAATGGTAATGTACTGATTCACCCCTCTCCTCTCAGTACCGGTTGGGACTAACAATTGGTATCAGAGCTTAGTTCCTCTGAAGTGAAGCTTGACAACTTGAGGATGAAGATCATGGAAGAGTACTAGTATCAAAAGTAGTTTGATGAAGCCAATGAAATCATTTCTTAGCTGAAAGAGAGACTGAGAAAATCTCTTGCAAAAAGGAAGGAATTATCTCAACAATTAAATGAGAGTCAGGATATCATAGATCAACTCTCTGAACAGTGTGGATTTGAAGAAGCTAAAGAAGCAGTCTCAAAACTCATGGAAAATAACAAGAAGATGACCAAAGAAATCACACATCTCAAAAGAGAACATGAAGGTTAGGCCCTGAGAATGACTGAGATAATAGAAGCTAGAAGAAGTGCTGATGAAAGAAAGAGAGAGGCAAAAGAGAATCTGTCTAAAGCTGAAAGAGATAGGAGACATGCTAAAGATGCCTTGAGAGAAAATGATGCCATCATGATTAAGAAAGATGAAGAGATTCAAGTTCTCACTAAGGAAAATAAATACATACATAAACAACTAAATGATAATGCAGACAAAAAGGAGAGGATGATGAAAGAGATTGAACAACTCAAGAGTGAGTTGAAAACTGAAAATGAGAGAAATGAGAAGCTGAGAAAATTAAATGAAAGCTCTGAGAAGGTAGATAGACAATTGAAGGCTCAAAGAAGAACAAAGGATACAATCGGTCTTGGTTACCTCAGTTCAGGTCCTATGGAAACTAGAGAATCATCTAAATCCAAATGGATGAAGGATGATAAAAGAAATCACTCAGAAGCAAGAGGTATGACATCTTCCAAATTCTCTTGTAATCATTGTGGAAAATTTGGTCATAAGATCAATGGCTGTAGGAATAAACTGATTAATCAAAAGAAGACTTTCACTTTTACTAGTTACTACCACAATTGTCATAAGTATTGTCATACTGCTTATGAGTGTAGATCTCAATCAAGCAACCTATCAAGTGCAAAAAGATTTAATGGACATTGCTTCACTTGCAATAAGTTTGGACACAAATCAGAAGAATGTAGGTTCAAGACAAAGGTATCAAGACCACCGTTCAAATCGGTTAGTCCTAACAAAATGAGTAATCAGTTAAATGCCACTTGTTCCATGTGTGGTAATTTTGGTCATGTTGCTGAAACATGCAGAATGAGAATGGGTCAGAGAAACAATCTAGGAACATGGAGGACAACTCGTGTAGCATGCTTTTACTTCCATAAGATCGACCACCTAGCTAGAGAATGCAGAAGCCGATCTTACAACCGGTCTGCAGACAAGAATCAATTTAGCAAGAAAAAAGAGAAAAATGACCTGAAAGGAAAGAAGACAACTGAAGAAATAAGAGTTGAAATGAAAAAGACATGGATTAAGAAGGATGAAGGTAAATAAGGACAAGGACATTTTGAAACCAAGTCATCATCCATCAGTGATGACAATTCCACTTCTAACTAGGCATACCGATGCCCAGAGGGAGCACATATGGTAAGATTACTCTTGAATCCCCTCAACAAATGTAAGGATGTGTTTATTTGCATAGTTGTGATGCATAAAATTTGGTCTAAAAGTTCTTAATTGAAGTTTGTCTTATGAGTTATTTATTTGAGTATCAGTATCGACAACAAATAACCAGTGAAGTCAAATTGGTGTACTTTAAGTTGTGAGCTTCAAATCTAATTGCTGGATCCTAGCGCCGATAAATACCAATGGATAAATAAGGAGATGGTAGCACATTTTCATTTACCTAAGTACTTGTGAATTTTCTTGAGCTCCTATGTGTTCCAAGGAGAATTGAAAATTGCTAAGTTTTGTTTGTGCGAAAAAGAAATTCAAGCAGAGCGATAGTGGTGTTTGGTATTCCCTAGGAAAGGGTTTTCAATTGCATCTGAGAAAATCTT
This sequence comes from Cryptomeria japonica, assembly GCF_030272615.1. Lineage (NCBI taxonomy): Eukaryota > Viridiplantae > Streptophyta > Pinopsida > Cupressales > Cupressaceae > Cryptomeria > Cryptomeria japonica. Next base: position 344,778,372 of record NC_081412.1, on the reverse strand, counting down.
GATTGAAGGTCATCATGGCAGCACAATTATCGACTCCTTTGTTGGTTGAAGTTATCAAGGAACCCCAACCCGAGTTCAAGTTGCACTAGATGAAAGTCAGTGAAATTGACAAGACCAGTGCTTTATCATCTGTGCCCTCTGGTGTATTGTTGGTAGAAGATATTCACTCATACATTCATTGCAAGCTTGAAGAACTTGGAGACAGGTTCATTTGAAGTGAGTTTAAAGGGTTCTGTGATAATGATCAGTTGAAATCAGGGTTCCTACATCTGAAGACCAAGGGTTTGGCATATGCTGTAGGCTTTCCTGATCAGTTTCATGGTGACTGGGTTAGATATGTATTGAGCAGGGTTCATGATCAATTTTTGTGGCTAGAAGTTCATGTACCGATCAAGATCACAAAGGAGATGATTCGAAGAGTGGCATGGCTCAATGCAACTAGTGAAGCATTAACCCTAAGAATGATTTCATCAACTAAAGTCACCTGGTTAACCAAATCCTAATGTGATAGTAGAGAAATGACTATAACTCATATTGAGGATGCTGAAGTAATATTTGCCTCTGCAGTGTTGGGTTATAGGGTAAATTAATCAAGCTGGATGAACAGTGTGCAAAGCAGTGCCATCCATGCTGGATATCAGATTATCAAAGAAGATGCAACATATAATATATGTGAGATGATTCAAAGTTAGTTCATGGTGAACATGGAAAGAATAAAGAAGGATAAGAAGCAATCCTTCAAATATGGCTCTCTACTGGTATGTATATTTTTCTATGTGCTAAAATATTTTCCCGGTAAGGGTAATGTAGTATGGTAACAGGAGAAACCTATCATGGTTCAGATAGGTGAAATGATTAGGGATCTAGGAAATAAATTTGGGGAATAAATGTGAGGATATTTCAAGGAATTCCAAACTAGAATGCACAAGAGGGAAATAATTCCAACTGGAATAGTGCAAAAATACAAGAACAACATTTGTTTTCTTGTAGATACAAATTGTTGTATTATCCAAGTAGTTGAACCCAAAATTTTTTGGGTTCCACCTATGGGGTATGAAGTTGCAATAGATCTGGTTAAAATTCATATCAATATGCTTCTATCTAAACCGGTAGACTTGAAGGTAAAGAGGTTTGGAACTTATGAGGAGGCAAGCCCTAAAATAAAACAAGAACTTTAGGTGCCTATCATTAAAAGAAAAGTAAAGAAAATGATTGATACCCTTGACAAGAAATATGGAGGTGAAGCATCCGGTGCCACTACCTCCATTGGTATGAGTGAGAAAATAGGGGTCACACCTGCCAAAGATGAAGAACTGACCGGTGGAAAGAAGAAAGTGACAAAAAAAAAACCAAAGGGGACTGCAGCAAATAAACCGACAACATACACAAAGGAAAAGAATCTAGGTACTCCAGTATCTTCATGAAGCAAAGATAGAACGGTAGGAGTAACTTACATTAGAAAGAGGACGAGTGATCAAAATATTAAAGATGATAAGAAAGAAGGTGACATTGTATCAGATGTGGAAATAAAGGGTGTTAGAAGAAGTGAAAGGAACAAAGCTACAACAATTGATGGGATGGTGCATGGCCTCAAAGAATTTGGAGGTCTGGGCGGTGTTGGAAGGAGATATTCCATCAATAATAAAGAAGACAAGAGGAAAATTGAGGAAGCTTTGATCTGGAACTTGCGCAACTTTTATAGAACTCTCAATGAATTGTATGGAATAATCCCATTAGATTTTCTAGATAAAATTGAAGGAATATGGAAGACTTCTATAGCTACTAAAAAGGAACTCAAAATAAAAGCACTCATGGAAGTGCAACATGAATTAGATCTTGATCAAGCTTCACTAGTGGCTGAAGCATGAATTCAACATTTCAAAATAAGGAACAAAACTAGAAGAGTGGTAGTAGGGGAAGTTAGAGAAGTGCACGCTGAAGGTGTTGCCTTGTGAAAGGAAATTATAGACCAGCAAAAGAAGGTTGAAGAAGAAATTGAACATGAAACTAAACAGGACAAAGGTGCATCTATCCTTGATAAAGGAAAAAATAAGGAAAAAGACTCCATTGAAGGATTTGATACGTTCACCATTGAGGACATCATAGGAAATGTTGTGTTAGACATCCCCAATCCGAAAAAGTGTATTGAACAATTGGTTCATACTTCACCGGTGGAGGAAGCTGATAAAACTAAACTTTCCGGTCAAGATGAAGTGTTAGTTGAAGACATTCCTTATGAGGATACACCTCACAGGAACCTTATTATCACCAAAACTTAATCTCTCTCAAGAAGGAAAAGAGGAAGAACAAAAGACAGAGGAAGAGAAGAGAACAGAGGAAGGAAATGAGGAAGAGAAGAAACCAAAGGAAGGAAAAGAGGAAGAAAAGAAAGTAGAAGAAGGAAAAGAGGAAGAAAAGAAGATAGAGGAAGAGAAGAGAACAAAGGAAGGAAATGAGGAAGAGAAGAAAATAGAGGAAGGAAAAGAGGAAGGAAAAGAGGAAGAGAAGAAAGTAGAGGAAGGAAAAGAGGAAGAGAAGAAAATAAAGGATAACATAGTAGTGATAGATAACCCTCTGACAAAGAGGAAGTTAGACTTAGACAATGAAAGTGAAAAGAAAAAGGTAAGAATCATCACAACAACTAGCTCAAAAGTTGAGACTTTAGAAATGGAAGAAGGAACAAAGGAGGAAGAAGAAGGTGACTCGGTCATTGTTATAAAGAAAATGACCCCTAAATAGTTGATGAAAGTCTCAGAAAAACTGAGAATCCAAGCCGAAAAGGTAAAACTAAGAGAGAAGAAAAAGAAGGCAAGAATCCTCACTTCTGCCAAAACAATTCTCTCTGATCTCATCCTGGACATTGCAGTTGATGATACTGCACCCATTATTGATCAATTGGATACTCTAGTTAAAGCAATCAGTTCAGAGGTAACCGATTTGGAGAAGGTTGTTGTAAGGCAATATGAAACAAAGTGAGGAGATAACCTAATGGAGCATATAATAGTTGGAAAAGTTGCTCTTTCAACCAGAACAAAATAAGTTAAGACCATACTGCAACAAGTTGGTCAACTACTGATGAAATCTTCAAACTTTCCTAATTTAATCAAAGACTTAGATGATAAAAGAAATCAGATTCAAAAGGAGATTCAGGATCTGGTAAGCTTATTTGATCCTCTTAGCAGTTCAACATCAACCTTTACTAATGTTAGTCCACCCACAATTTTCCCTTTTTCAATATTCAAATTCGTGGGTTGCCTTTTGTGCTTTTACTTCCGTCGGGTAACATGTTCTCCTCGTACTTGAACTGTTGAACTCTTTTTGTTAAGAGGTTCAAATGATTCAAGGTTCAGAGCGTGATTTAAAAATAAAGTTGTGTCGGTCTTTCTCATAGTGTGACAAGTGAGCTTTTTGTTTTCGGTCATTGAAGTTTTGAACCCATTGAACCAAATTTCAAGAGGTTCAAGGTTCAAGGTTCGAAATGCCTTTTTTTGAGTCATGGTAATGTATTGTTATATGACGAGTGCGAGTCTTTTTATGTTGAGTTAATATGCTGTCTTGAACCTTGAACCAAATTTCAAGTGGTTCAAAAGGTTCAAGGTACACTTTAAATAGTCCTTTTCTTTTGCCACTCATTCCCAGTGTTGTTTATGTCCCGACCATTAGTGTTTTATTTCTTAAGTGAACTTGAACCATTGAAACTTGTGTTCAAGTGGTTCAAGGTTCATAAGTTCTTTTCAAACTAATCCAAAAAGCTTTTTGGTGGAAATAAAAGCAGCGCGACAAGAAAGAATATTCCCTTATTTGGCTTTTTGAAATTCTAAATGTGGAAAGTAATCATGAAAACATCAAATTGCCTGTGCGGAAGTGATGGGTAATTAAGAAGGTGTCAGGTTTGTCATTTCACCATTACTTTGCATGCTTGAGTAAATCATGATGAAGCATGTGCAACCCTATTGATATTTGTTCGTTTGATTAAAAGAAAAATGTATGAGTTTATTTCCATATTTAGGAAGGTCATAGTTGCCATACTTCAATTAATTGAAGGCCGTGAAGGTAAATCTAGCTCTATTCTCCAGAAGAATTTCCAGTTTTCATGGTGTTATCGGGTAAGTTCATTTGTCTTCTCCTATGTTGTGTTTCTTGTGCACTGAAGTTTTATCAGTATAGAAAAGGGGGAAATCTAATTTTTTTTTGGGGCAGCATACTGTATTGCTATTAGAATTTCTTGGTTAAGGGAATAGATAGTTAAAACGAGGCCAGTGCTACCAAAGCTTGACCGAACCTCATGTTTAGTGAGTATATTGCTAGAAATGGAAGACACCTCCTTAGTTCATGTAGATTTGGGGAATTTCCTTGAAAGGACTAAGAATCCTCAGGCTGGGTCACTAATGGAGAAGATAGTTAAGAGTGCTCTTGTGGAAGTTGCTGCATTCTCGCTAGCCGTGCTGTGTCCAGATTTAGTGTTGGCTTGTATGAACAGATACGACTTTGAGAACAGGTATATTAAAACCAGTGACAGTGAGGTGTTAGTAAGTATTAATAGGGAAACACTGATGGTGATGATGGGTATTCCGCATAAAGAGGAGTATGAAGATTGGACCATTGGAAATTCATATGCCTATTTCTCTGGGAAAAAGAGCAAGTACAGAAGTGTAATTGCAAGAAATTGGCTCTTGAGGGTTTAGAAAGGAGGATCACGACTATCCAAACCCTTAACTAGAGAACACCTCATCACTGAGGTGCTGGACATTATTGTGCTTTTAAACAAAGTAAAGGGAAATTCACATTCCTTCTACTAGGAAGATTGGATGTACATTTTTGTCCAAGTGGTTCTATCTGGTGACAGATTTTTGGATTGGTCTCAGGTAATTGCAGAGAGGCTTCATGAAGGACTAAGCAATTTTGTGGGTATGGCTAGGTTTTATACGTCTTCTTACCTGTTTTATATTTTAGCTTGCACAAGAGATTGGCCTAGATTACCCAATGAACCTTGCATATATGGAATGAGGGTTTAGAAATTTTACGCTTTGTTGCAACAATAGAGACATGTTGAACAAATTGACAAATGGAATGGAGTCTTTGTGGGAAGACTAGCCTTTGAACTTCAGGGTGACGCCAACAAGAGAATGGCCATAGAGGCTATGGAGTTTGTGAGTATTTATGGGAGCTTCTTTATCCAATTTCCACAGTATACTTACATACGAGTAGGTGGTTTTGAAGGCCAACCATTCAAATTGCCTAGGTACGCCTTTGATAGCTTCGTACTTACAGAAGTGGGTAGGCAGCTGGCTCATATAGATAAAAGACTAGGAGTAAAGGGTGAATCCGGGGTGGTTTTTCTTGTTGAGCTTGGGTATTACAATTGCAAATATGTATCAGATGCTTTGAATTTGGAACTGGAGTTCAAAAGGATGAACCTACAACCATATGTGGCTAGGTGAAGATTTGACAGCAAAGGTTATGCAAGGGAGAACCTTAATATAGGCAGTCATTTCTGCCATGAACCTCAGATAGAGGATTATTGGGAAAACTGCAAGGATGAGCATGAAGTGAAAAAGAGGCTTTGGTCAAGATTCACTTTACGACAGATAGCTATCTTGAGGCTCCCAATTAATACATTAGGTGTATTGGTGTATTCCATTAGAGGACATGGTTAGTAAATGCTTAGGAAAAGCATTAAAACCCCAAAAGCTCAAAACACAAGCAATGCTTGATGTGGATGACACAAGAGGACACTAGATAGCTAAAGTGGCCAAGCCCATTCCTAGGAGACATGCAGATAAGGCCACAGAGGAATATTTTACTATGGAGAAATAGATTTGGGCATTGCATCAAGGGCCGTGGATGTAAAACATTTGGAATCTTCTACAAAGAGGATAATCTCAAGGACTTGGAAAGATGAAAAAGATAAGAGAGAAATGAAGAAAATGGTCACACAGATGGTAGAGTACATCAACGCTATTCAGAATCCAAATCCTCAACCCTTATCGCAGATACCAGTGTCATTTGACCCTAAGTCTCCAACAAACCAGAAGATGCTTGATCAAGTTCAAAGAAATAGGGTAGTGATGAAGATGTTAACAAGTGGTTGGACCTGATAGTTCAACAAAGGATCAGAATATATCATTAATTTGATTAAGGTCTATAAGGATGCAAAAACCGCAAGTAATGAGCTCGAGTTGGAGACGACCGCCTGGGAAAAGGAAAGAATTAAGTGGGTAGCGGTTCTCGCACAAATGAATGATGTCCAAAAGTATGGAGTGATGAAGTTCCTAGCTGAGAAACCGATGGATAACCTAGATGATAATGTGCTATACGTATCAAAGAAAAATGTGGAATGACGCAATTCAATCATCGGGCAAGGCCATGAAGAGTCCAACAAGCTACTCAGGGGATTGACTGATTTGATGGACACTATACAGAAGGACCTTAAATGTATTGATATCCAACTCACAAAGGATGGAGCCAAGGTAATTGAGGAAGTTGTAGACATGATTAAAGTCTTTATAGATAGGGTTCATTCCATTAAGACCATAAAATCCTTAACTACTGATAACTTTTCGAAAGTAGCAAGGATTGAATCAATGCTCATTGTCTGTTTAAATCACTTAGAGGTTCATAAAGCAAAGGTCACGCAGGTGAATATGGACAAGGAAGTGTGGAAGCAAAGGATCATACACATTGGCCTACCCTATTTCCAAGTTATCCTAAGCTTTTTGACAGCACACCTAGAATGGTGAGGATCCGCGACAAAACATGACAAGCCTGAAGCTTCGTCAGTTGCGGTAGATGCTTAGTTGTGGTACAATGAAATGTCAGCCTTTCAGTGGCTATTAGTTTAGCTTAATTTTGTGTCATTTGAATAGTTTCTTTCACTAAAGTGAAAGTAAATGCTATTTGTTAATTATGTAAAAACTATGGCTTGGTGGCTATTTAAGCTGAAAAGCTTGCCTTTGAAGAGGTTCTGAAAAATTGTGATTTTGAGGAGTAGCAGATAATATTCTGGTTCTCATATGAATTGTTTGGAAATACAATGGATGTTTATCAATGAAATGCTATGTTATGCAGTCTTTAAATCTACGTGTTTGAAGATTAATAATCTTTCTTGAGAAGGTGTTATGGGCATGATATACTTCTGTGATCAGTTATCTCTGTATTTTCCTTAATTCATGGTTATCATTAGTTGTTACAAGACTCGCACGTATTGTTTTTCCTGATCCCCCTTGCCCTGTGAGGCATGAGAGAGTATTGATCAGCCTTCAGTATTGTTGAGCCTCTGCTATGCTTTGAATTAATATTGTGAACATGTTTGTAAATCAGAGTCTGTGAACTCTCATTCAATATTCTTTCAGGAAACTTTGTATGTTTACAGTCTGAAGGCATTTATTTGTGTTGCTGAATGAATGCTGAAGCCTTTCAATGCTTTCTGGCAAAAATTATTAACATTTCATTTATATAATAAATTATTTGCAAATCATACGAGGAGCTGCCCTCTAATGCAGAGGTTGAATTTTAATCAATTCATCCAGCGGTTGGTAGTTTGTTTCTTTCTATAAAGGGCGAAACAGAGTTATATCTTTGCTTAAGGAAAATAATTATTAAGATTTCATAAACAGGAAAAATCTGTTTACCAACAGAGTTTTGGCGACTCTGCTGGGGAGTCGAATTATAAGATTGGTTGCCTAGTTGCAAGTCTGGAGTCAAGGAGATACACTAGGTCCCAAAGAAGGGAAGGGGTTTTTGATTCTATCTTTCAGGAGTTACAGAACCTAGTTTTTCAACCCACTTTCTCACCTTAGAGAAGAGCAAGAAGTAGGCCTCCTTCCTCATCGCCATCACCACCTATGTCCTCAGTTTTTCAAGCTCTGACCTTGCACGGTGTTACTCTACCTAATATTATAAACCCCACTCCCCTCAATATCATATTTCCAATGGCAGCGAATAATCCTTGGGGCAACTGTAGGCCCATTGAACTTAGGTCTGAATCTTAATCCCTTACCAAAAGGTGCTAGGGATTATTTGCCAAAATTTAGTGGTGATGGAAATATTACCATTGATGAACACCTAAATGCCTTTAATGTAGCCTATGGGATAATAGCGATTCAACATGAGGATGTTGTTGTGAGGTTGTTCGTCTAGACATTAACTAGGGTAGCAGCCGATTAGTTTTATCACTTACCAAATAGTGTGATAACAACTTGGCAAGATCTAAAAATGAGATTTGAGGCAAGATTTAAAGTAGCAGAGGATAAACATTCCCTCTTAGCTCAATTAGCTCAGTTAAAGAAGGAAATTCCTGAATCTATGAGGGATTTTGTAGCAAAGTTTGATAAGATCTTGCACAAGATTCCAGCTAATCAAAAGCCCTCAGATGACAATCTCAAGTGTTTCTTTATTAATTGTATGCCTTCTAAAATAGGTTTCTTGATTCGCAGGTAGAGGGTTGCAGATTTAAATGCTACCAAAGCCCTTGTAGTTGAACTAGAAGATGATTTAAGCACAATAGGTAAATGGAAAAGGGAAGTACAGACACCAAATGCTTAGCCTTCAACTTCTTCTTCTGATCCTATCATCCAACGGTTAATGAATGATGTGATTACCCTTAAAAGATAGTTTCCCAAAGCTAGTAGCTCATACCAATCTCCCCACCAAGATATACCTAGAAGGAATGTGAACTAGTCTCTGGGCTATGGGAATAAGACCATGCAGTTACCCCTTGCTCAACAAAGATTAGCAATTGAAGCACCTCCTGCTAAAGGGAATATGTGTGTATTTCACCTTACTGATGAACATGATGGCAGTTCCTATCTCGAGATGGTACGGTATGTACAATTGATAAATTTCAAAGATACCTCAAATGAGTGGGGTGAGGAAGAATCTTCAAAGCAACCTCGCGACTCTGAAATCCATTTTCTTGAGTATGAGTCAGCTTCGGAAAGAGGTGGTGATATTTTGGTTACTTTAGAAGATCCTTCATGTGTTGTGCTCACAAGAAATCAACAAAATGTGAAACCCCAGATGTCTTCTTCATCATCTGTGATGGCCTTCAAAGGTAAATGAATTGACTCAAAGTTGCATAATAATGATCAAAAATTGCAAGACCCTTTATTTTTAAAACCTGTTGAAAAAGAAAGTTCTTTTGATATAGTAGAATTTTGCAAGTCTTCTCAAATTCAAATCACACCTGTTGGGTACCTAAAACTAAATCCTAAAGAATTAGATAGACTGGTACAATTCATGAAAGGAAATAATGCACAAAAGACTAATGGTATGCAACGGTCAGTAAATGCCATATTGCCCTCACATAGCAATGAGTTGGTTCATCCCTCGGTTTGTGAAAAGATGCCTAAAATAACCGCTCTTCAAACAGACAATTATGTCCCCCTTCTTGAGTCGAAACCAGAGCCCTTTTATATATCATTATTCATTAATGGTCATAGGTTGAATAATTGCATTATAGACTCAGGTACATCTGATAACATAATGCCCTCCACTGTAGCCAAAGCATTGGGGTTATCCTTGACCAAAACCTTTGGTAGATGTTATTCCATGGACTCAAAATAAATTCCTCTGCTAGGTCAAATTAAGGATGCTCAAGTAGTTCTTGCCTCCCACCTGGATAAAAGGATCAAGTTGACAATTCTAATAGCTGATATCCCAGCTAGTTACAACATGCTTTTAAGTCATACTTTTTGTAGAGACATAGGTGGTGAAATCAAAATGGATTGGTCACAAGCCACAATCCTTGTTGGAAAGCAGCGAGTATTCTTGCATTTTGAACCAAAGTCCAAATTCATTGTTTCCCATCTGATGATCCTAGGGCCCAAATTTTGTATCATGATTGTCAATTTGGGAACTACATGATTTTGTCTGACAGTGAAGTAGAGGGGGACTCATCTCAAAATGAGGAAAAAGAAAACCTGTGGCTAATGGAGTTCGATGGCAGTTGTGCAACATCAGGCTCTAGTGTAGGGGTTGTGTTGATACCACCTTTCAGTGACCCTATTCCTTTTTCCTTTAAACCAAAGTCCAAATTCATTGTTTCCCATCTGATGATCCTAGGGCCCAAATTTTGTATCATGATTGTCAATTTGGGAACTACATGATTTTGTCTGACAGTGAAGTAGAGGGGGACTCATCTCAAAATGAGGAAAAAGAAAACCTATGGCTAATGGAGTTCGATGGCAGTTGTGCAACATCAGGCTCTAGTGTAGGGGTTGTGTTGATACCACCTTTCAGTGACCCTATTCCTTTTTCCTTTAAACCAAAGTTCAAAAAGACCAACAATACTGTGGAGTATGAGGCCTTGTTGTTAGGCTTAGCCAAAGCTAAGAGATTAGGAGTGAAGATCCTGCAAGTTAAAGGAGATGCTGAACTTATTGTTAAGAAGGTTAGGGGGTTGTTTAGTGTTAAAAATGAAAGGTTGAAGCACTATCGAAACAAATTTTGGGATGAAATTGAAGGTTTTGATGCATTCTCCATTGAGGCAATACCCAAGGAATTGAACTCAAAAGAAGATTCATTAGCAGTCTTAGCTTCATTGCTTGTCCCACACCCTGAATTTGTTGAAGAAACTTACAAGATAGAGTTGGTATATCGGCCCAGTGTTCCAGACAACTCCGACTCGTGGTAGGTATTTGAGTGATAAACAAATAAATAATTTTATGTAAGGTTTGGATATGTTTTCTACCATGTATTTTGAAGGTTTTGATACAGAGTACAAATAAATTTTGCCTGAACGAGCCAAGGAATTACCTGATGGAATCATGCAATTGAAAGGAAACAAGATTCCTAGAGGATTGGTTTCTTTGGAATATATGTTTGACCGTAATGATGCCTACAAAAATAACAAAGATGACAAGTCTCGAGAGGCTCAGGATAGTGGAGGCTATGAAAAGGTCAACATTGGTACTGACAATGAACCCAAATATATAAATCTGGGAAAGTGTTGTCCACGGACAAAAAAGAAGAAGTTCATTAGCCTCCTAGTGGAGTTCAAGGATGTGTTTTCTTGGTCTTATGACGACCTTAATAATTTCAGAGAAGGGAGATTTCAACACCAGATTCCTTTGAAGCTCAGAGCAAGCCCTTTCCGACAAAAGATTAGAAATTTTAATCCCAAAATGGCACAGGCTATATTCCAAGAAGTGGACAAGATGTTAAAAGCCAGGATTATATATCCCATCCATCATTCTACATGGATAGCGAATATAGTACCTGTCAGAAAGAAAAAATGGGGAAATAAGGATTTGTGTGGATTTCAGAAATCTTAACCAAGCTAGCTTGAAAGACAATTATCCCTTGCCGGCGATGGATCACATTCTACAAACTGTCTCAGTGTCAGAGATGATGTCCATGTTAGATGGATTTTTGAGATATAATCAAATTAGCGTTCAGGAAGTTGATCAACACAAAACAACCTTTATTACTCCCTGGGGTACATTTTCATATAACCGGATGCCCTTCGGTTTGATTAATGCAGGAGCAACATTTCAGCAGGCCATGGATTTGTCTTTTGGCCACTTAAAGGATAAGATCATTGTTGTATATCTAGATGATTTGATAATGTTCTCAAAAAGAAGAAAACATCACATTCAGGTCCTGAAGTGAGTGTTGCAGAGATGTCACGAGCATGGGGTATCCTTGAACCCCAAGAAATCAGTGTTTGGAGTCACAGAGGGTAAGTTGCTCGGTCATATTGTTTCTAAAGAAGGGGTGAAAATAGATCCTGAAAGGGTAAGAGAAATTCAACAATTAACTTTGACATCAAGCAGGAATGCTGTTAGATCCTTCTTCAGGTAGGTGAATTTTCTTCGGAGGTTCATTCTAGACTTTGCTGAGACTACCAGATATATCGTGAATTCGATGAGTGAGAAAAATCTTTCAAATGGAGCGAGGAAGGGAAGAAGGCATTTGCCTCAATAAAATATGCTATTGGTCAGGCACCTGTCTTGGTTAATCTTGATTTCAATAAAGATTTTGTCATCTACTGCTATGCATCAGAGCACACTATGTTAGGGATTTTGCTACAAAAGAATGATAATAATGATGAGGTCCTTATATCATTCATGAGGATACCTCCAAAAAAGCATGAACTTAAATACTCAATAATGGAAAAACAAGCATATGCAGTCGTAAAGGCAATGAAATAGTTCAGGTATTATATTCTTCATTCTCACGCTGTGGTTTATGTACCTCATTTGGTAGTCAAGAGCATTTTAACGCAGCAAGACATAGGGATGAATGAAAGAGCTTCTTGGGTATCAAAAATTTAGGAGTTCGATTTAGACATTCGACCCACAAAATTGGTGAGGGGGCAAGGTTTGTGCAGGCTGATTGCTGAAAGTAAGGAGGAAGTGACAAGGGAATTGCCTTTAGTTTTATTTGTTGCTCTACAAGATTCCTGGTTTGCGGATGTAGCTTATTACTTGACATATGGAGATTGCCCAGAACACCTTTCTGCGAAGGAAAAGAGGAACTTGAGACTGAAAGCTGCTAAGTATGTCATATTTAATGATGTACTATATAAAAGGGGATTAGATGGGACCTTCCTAAGATGTGTCGATAAATCACTCCAGGAGTCACTTTTGAAAACATTCCATGACGAAGCTTGTGGGGATCATTTTTCTTCAACAGTAACTACTTATAAGATCTTCAGGAACTACTATTATTGGCCAGGGATGTTTAGGGACACATATGCATGGGTGGCTAGATGTGAAAAATGTAAGTTGTTCACTGGTAAACCTCAACTCGTAGCATTACCACTCCGACCCGTGATTGTGGATGAACCTTTCAAACAGTGGGGTCTGGATTTTATTGGTCCCTTGACACCAACCTCAAGTGTCGGTCATACTCATATTTTAACAGCCACATATTATTTTACTAAATGGGTCGAGGCCATTCTGGTATGAAAGACAACCTTGGAGATTGTTTGTAATTTTCTGAAGGAGAACATTTTAGTTCGATTTGGAGTCCCATTAAAAATTGTAGTAGACAACGCTACCAATTTCTCCTCCGTTGAAATTTCTTTGTTTTTCTATGATCATGGAATCTCTCTTGCTCACTCATCTGATTATTATCCTCAGGGAAATGACCAGGCTGAATCTAGTAAGAAAAACCTCATTAATATCATGAAAAAATTAGTAAGTGAGAATTTTAAGGATTGGCATAAGAAACTATATGAATCTCTTTGGGCTGACCGTACATTTCCAAAGAGGGCAATTGGGATGTCTCCATTTGAACTGGTCTATGGTGTTGGCACTTAGGTAGCACTTCCTTTAGAGCTGGCAGCCACCAAGTTACAAACAACGATTGAAGGCACCTACTTCCAGAGTTCTTTAGAAAAGAGAATCATGCACCTAACAAAGATTGATGAAGAGAGGGATAGACTGGTGGACCGGATAACAAAACATCAAATGAGAGTAAAAAGAATATTTGACAAGCGAGCAAATGCTCGAAAGTTCATGCTGGGTGATCAGGTACTGCTCTGGGACAGAAGAAGAGAACCTAAGGGAGCACATGCTAAGTTTGAGTCGCTTTGGAAGGGGCCATTCCTGATTCATGAGGTAAAATGACTAAATTCTTTTAAACTTGCATATCTAGATGGTATTGTTCTTCCTTTGACCTACAATGGTCAAGATTTGAAATTGTATCAACTATAAGCGAGAGTCTCTCGTAGTTTTTATACATAGTGTCTAGTTTTTTTTTTGTGTGTGTGTCTTGTCGTTTTAGCGTGTTTGTGTCTTTGAATAAAGTTTGGCATGAAAAACCAAAGATTCTGGAGTTCATTTCTAGTTCCTTCACAGTTCTAGTCCCCAGTCAGAGCAGATGTTAGTCCACCCGCAATTTTTCCCTTTTTCAATATTCAAATTTGTGGGTTGCCTTTTGTGCTTTTACTTCTGTCAGGTCACATGTTCTCCTCGTACTTGAACTGTTGAACTCTTTTTGTCAAGAGGTTCAAATGATTCAAGGTTCAGAGTGCAATTTAAAAAGAAAGTTGTGTCAGTCTTTGTCATAGTGTGACAAGCGTGCTTTTTGTTTTCAGTCATTGAAGTTTTGAACCTGTTGAACTAAATTTCAAGAGGTTCAAAGTTCAAGGTTCAAAATGCCTTTTTGTGAGTCGCGGTAATGTATTGTTATATGACGAGCATGAGTCTTTTTATGTTGAGTTGATATGCAGTCTTGAACCTTGAACCAAATTTTAAGTGGTTCAAAAGGTTCAAGGTTCACTTTAAATAGTCCTTTTATTTTGCCGCTCATTCCTGGTGTTGTTTATGTGCCGACCGTTACTATTTTATTTCTTAAGTAAACTTGAACCATTGAACCTTGTGTTCAAGTGGTTCAAAGTTCATAAGTTCTTTTCAAACTAATCCAAAAATATTTTTGGTGGAAATAAAAGTGGTGCGACAAGAAGGAATATTCCCTTATTTGGCTTTTTGAAATTCTAAATGTGGAAAGTAATCATGAAAGAGTCAAATTGCTTGTGCGGAAGTGATGGGTAATTAAGAAGGTGTCAGGTTTGTCATTTCACTATTACTCCACACGTTTGAGTAAATCATGATGAAGCGTGTGCAACCCTATTGATATTTGTTCGTCTGATTAAAAGAAAAATGGATGAGTTTATTTCCATATTTAGGAAGGTCACAGTTGCCATATTTCAATTAATTGGAGGCGCCAAAGGTAAATCTAGCTTTGTTCTCTGGAAGAATTTCTAGTTTTTATGGTGTTATTGGGTAAGTTTAGTTGTCTTCTCCTATGTTGTGTTTCTTTGTGCACTGAAGTTTTATTAGTATAGATAAGGGGGAAATCTGAAATTTTTTTGGGGTAGCATATTGTATTGCTGTTAGAATTTCTTGGTTAAGGGAATAGATAGTTAAAATGAGGCCAGTGCTACCAAATCTTGACCGAACCTCATGTTTAGTGAGTATATTTCCGGAAATGGAAGACACCTCCTTAGTTCATGTAGATTTGGGGAATTTACTTGAAAGGACTAAGAATCCATACGCTGGGTCACTAATGGAGAAGATAGTTAAGATTGGTCTTGTGGAAGCTGCTGCATTCCCACTAGCCATGCCGTGTCCGGATTTAGTGTTGGCTTGTATGAACAGATACGACTCTGAGAATAGGTGTATCAGAACCAGTGATGGTGAGGTGTTATTCAGTATTAATAGGGAAACGATGATGGTGACAATGGGTATTCTGCATAAAGAGGAGTATGAGGATTGGACCATTGGAAATTCATATGCCTATTTCTCTAAGAAGAAGAACAAGTACATAAGTGTAATTGCAAGAAAATGGATCTTGAGGGTTCAGAAAGGAGGAGCATGACTACCCAAACCCTTAACTAGAGAAAACCTCATCACTGAGGTGCGGGACATTATTTTGCTTTTAAACAGAGTAAAGGGAAATTCACATTCCTCCTACTGGGAAGATTGGATGTACTGTTTCGTCCAAGTGGTTCTATCTGGCAACTTATTTCTGGATTGGTCTCAGCTAATTACGGAGAGGGTTCATAGAGGACTAAGAAATTTTGTGGGTATGACTGGGTTTTATATGTCTTCTTACCTGTTTTATATTTTAGCATGCATAAGAGATTGGCCTGGATTACCCAATGAACCTTGGATTGATGAAATGAGGGTTTACAATTTTTACCCTTTGTTGCAACAACAGAGATATGTTGAACAAATTGACAAATGGAATAGAGTCTTTGTGGGAAGACTAGCCTTTGAATTTCAGGGTGATGCCAACAAGAGAATGTCCGTAGAGGCTATGGAGTTTGTGAGTATTTATGGGAGCTTCTTTATCCAATTTCCATGGTTTACTTACATATGGGTAGGTGGTTTTGAAGGCCAACCGTTCAAATTGCCCAGGTACACCTTTGATAGCTTCATACTTACAGAAGTGAGTAGGCAGCTGGCTCATATAGATAAAAGACTAGGAGCAAAGGGTGAATCCAGAGTGGTTTTTCCCATTGAGCTTTGGTATTACAGTTGCAAATTGGTATCAGATGCTTTGAATCTGGAACTGGAGTTGAAAAGGATGAACTTGCAGCCATATGTGGCTAGGCAAATATTTGACAACAAAGGTTATGCAGAGGAGAACCTTAACATAGATAGTCATTTCTGCCATGAACCTCAGATAGAGTATTATTGGGAAAACTGCAAGGATGAGCATGAAGTGAGAAAGAGGCTATGGTCAAGATTCACTTTACGATAGATAGCTTTCGTGAGGCTTCCAATCAATACATTAGGTGTATTGGAAGATACAAAGGAAGATGTTGTGGACCTGAGTTCGGTACTGAGATTGAAGGGAAACCGATTCCAAAAATTGACTGGAACAAAAAAGAAGATGACAACATTCAAACAAGGACCTTAAATGTTGTCAGGAGAACAGAGAGATAGTTGAGGAAATTGAAATTCAAGGAGGGTTCTTCCATGTCCCCACACAAATCAAGAAGTGATTCACACATCCTGGTTCAATCTCCTATTTTTGCCACTAATAAAATTATTGATATTGCAGGTGTCTCAAAGCCCACTGTAGAGAAACTATCGCCAAGAAGGTCAAGAAGGTCGCCATCCGGTCTTACAGCTGCCTGAGTAACCCAGTCAAGAAGCGAAAAGAAGAGTAGAGAGCCTGTTCTACAATAGGTCGTGGTGGACTTAGACCCCAGTGAAGAGCCTGAACAAATAATGGACTCACAGGATCAAAGCGAGCCTAGAATACAAGAAGTGGATACAAATGAAGGAGTAGAAACTCAATAGGATCCCATGAATACCCTGGTAATTGTTACCTCCCCAGATGCATAGATCACCCCACCACCTAAAGGACCTACCAATGCACCAAGATGGCTGGAAGCCGCCATTAGAAAGAAGAGGAGCATGGTGCCGATCACCATTCCATTAGAGGACATGGTGAGTAAATTATTAGGAAAAGCATTAAAGCTCAAAACACAAGCAATGCTTGATGTAGATGACACAATAGGACACTGGACAGCTGAAGTGGCCAAGCCCATTCTTGGGAGAGATGCACATAAGGCCACAGAGGAAGATTTTACTGTGGAGAAAATAGATTTGGGCATTGCATCAAGGGCCGTGGATGTAAAACATTTGGAATCTTCTACAAAGAGGATAATCTCAAGGACTTGGAAAGATGAAAAAGACAAGAGAGAAATGAAGTAAATGGTCACACAGATGGCAGAGTACATCAATGCTATTCATAATCCAAATCCTCAACCCTTGTCGCAGATACCAGTGTCATTTGACCCTAAGTCTCCAACAAACTAGAAGATGCTTGATCAAGTTCAAAGAAATAGGGTAGTGATGGAGATGTTTAATAAGTGGCTGGACTTGATAGTTCAACAAGGATCAAAATATATCATTAATTTGATTAAGGTCTATAAGGATGTAGAAACCATGAGTAAAGAGCTCGAGCTGGAGATGGTCGCCTGGGAAAAGGAAAAAATTAAGTGGGTAGCGGTTCTCGCACAAATGAATGATGTCCAAAAGTATGGAGTGATGAAGTTCCTAGCTGAGAAACTGGTGGAGAACCTAGATGATAATGTGCTATACGTATCAAAGAAGAACCTAGAATGACATAATTCAATCATCGGGCAGGACCATGAAGAGTCCACCAAGCTACTTAGGGGACTGACTGACTTGATTGACACTACACATAAGGACCTTAAATGTATTGATATCCAACTCATGAAGGAGGGAGCCAAGTTAATTGAGGAAGTTGCAGACATGATTAAAGTCTTTAATGATAGGGTTCATTCCATTCAGACCACAAAATCCTTAACTACCGATGACTTTTCGAAAGTAGCAAGGATTGAATCAATGCTCATTGTCTGTTCAAATCACTTAGAGGTGCATAAAGTGATTGTCACACAGGTGAATATGGACAAGGAAGTGTGGAAGAAGAGGATCATACACATTGGCTTGCCCTATTTTGAACTTATCCTGAACTTTTCAACTACACACCTAGAATGGCAAGGATCCGTGACAAAACATGACAAGCCCATAACTTCCTCAGTTTCGGTAGATGCTTAGTTGTGCTATAATGAAATGTCGACCTTTCAATGGCTATTAGTTTAGCTTTGTTTTGTGTCATTTGAACGGTTTCTTTCACTGAAGTGAAAGTAAATGTTATTTGTTAATTATGTAAAAACTATGGCCTGGTGGCTATTTAAGCTGAAAAGCTTGCCTTTGAAGATGTTCCAAAATACTTTGATTTTGAGGAGCAACAGATAATATTTTGGTTCTCATATGAATTGTTTGGAAATATAATGGCTGATTATCAATGAAATGCTATGTTATGCAGTCTTTAAATCTGTGTGTTTGAAGATTAATAATCTTTCTTGAGAAGGTCTTATGGGCATGATATACTTTTGTGATTAGTTATCTCTGTATTTTCCTTAATTCATGGTTATCATTAGTTGTTAGAAGACTCGCACATATTGTTTTGCCTGATCCCCCTTTCCCTATGAGGCATGAGAGAGTATTGATCAACCTTCAGTATTGTTGAGCCTCTGCTATGCTTTGAATTAATATTGTGAACATGTTTGTAAATCAGAGTCTATGAACTCTCATTCTATATTATTTTAGAAAACTTTGTATGTTTACAGTTTGAAGGCATTTATTTGTGTTGATGAGTGAATTCTGAAGCCTTTCAATGCTTTCTGATAAAAAGTATTAACATTTCATTTATATAATAAATTCATTGCAAATCATACGAGGAGCTGCCCACTAATATAGAGGTTGAATTTTAATTAATTCATCCAGTTGTTGGTAGTTTGTTTCTTTCTATAAAGGGTGAAACAAAGTTATATCTTTGCTTAAGGAAAATAATTATTAAGATTTTAGAAAAGGGACAAATCCATTTACCAACAAATGGAAAAGTCAAAATGCTCAATCATAAAATCAGAAAGTTGAAAGATGAAGAAGACAAAAGAAGTCTTAGTTTGTTAGAGCTCCAGTGCTTTTTAGCACCAATTATTGATTTCATGCAACTGAACATTAATGAGGCAGAGCGCCTAATTCATGCACCTGACTATAAGACAGTTGATGATATGGAGGTCTTCATTGCAGTATTTGTTGGTGTAAATAATTATTCATCATGGATATTATTACACCTTACTTAAGTTTATGGAGGAAATGCATTCCATAGTAGTTTGGGTATGAGACACTTGGGTGTTTGTGCCACATTGGGATAGTATGTGTAGGAGAATTTCCACCTTTTATGGTGTGATCTTGTTGTTACACTCCACATTCAGTGGGTGATCCACCTCATGTGAAATATTATATTGTTTCTCCTACCTATCAACACATATTTCCTACCTACCCTTGTTTCTTATTGAGCCACATGTCATGTTTGTGTGCTCACATATCCATATAGCCTTGCCTATATAAGTAGGCTCATATTCATTGTATGTAATGCTTGATGATCTAGTTGATCAATATTTTCATTTTGATAGAATACAATTTATTCCTATCATCTATTTTGTTCTCTCTTATTTGTGCTTTCCATTGTCTCTTGATCTTGGCAAAATCTCACAGTATTACATGGCCACTTCACTACCATGAAACAAATTCAATCTTCATGGGAATCTTCTCTAAAAGTGGCTCAAGAAAACTTTAAAGAGATTTTTTCTTTATTTTGACAAATCTTCTTGGATAGTCTTTGCCATTGATGACAAAAGGGGGAATTTTGGAATTTTTTGGAATCTTGTTAGGAACAGGGGCCATGGAACCGACACAACAATTTGTAGAATTTGCCACCAATGCCAAAGGGGGAGTTTGTTGGCATTATGATGTGATTTTGTATTACTGGTAAATGATATGGTTGTCATTGTTGGCAACATCATCTCCTTAGTCTTCACAGTCCATAGGCAGTGAGTAAACTGGTCACTGAGTAAATCGACAGGCCATGAGTGAATCGACAAGCAATAGATCGACAGGTAGTAAGTAAAGTGAGAGGCAGTAAGTAGACCAACAAGCAATGAGAAGACCAAAAAATAGTAAGGAGATCAGGTAGCGGTGAGTAAATCAGCAAGGAAGATGTCCACTGGCTAAGCAAAGAGAAAACTGGTATACAGGAAGAAATCAGCTAGACAGGTTTTGATCGTTACACCGGAAGAGTCGGTAACCGACAAACTGGCAACGTTCAACTACAGCCAGCTGAATCGGGAGTCTTCTCTCAGTCAACCGATAGACTTATTGACATGTTCGACTATATTGACAGAGATTCCTACATGATTTTAGAAGTACATTTTAAGGCTTGACAATGACATTTTGAAAGGTATGTTTTGGAGGGAAAAGTTGGCGATAGACTAAAGGGTCTATAAATACACATATCTCATTCTTGAGATGGTTGTTGTTAAGGTGAATGAAGTCAATGTGAAATTGGACAGAGGGGGAGTTTTAGAGTTTGCAGAGCCGAGTGACAATTGATCGATAGAGTGGGGGTTTCACTGAGCAGTGACTCAGGTGACAGAGGACCAACAATGTAGAATTCAAGTACCAGCAAACCGACAAAAGGCAGAGTTGTGGAGAACAAACACAACCGATGCAGACCTAGAGTGATACTTAGTTGTGATCTGATCAGGCTAATGTGTAGCTTTTTGTATCTGATCATCCATCTGTTGCTTTCTAATAACTGCAACTTAAATCCCTTACTTGGGTGGACTTTAAAAGGTCCCATTGTATAAATCCCTTAACCGGGTAACATCTTTAGTGATGTTCTAAGTCCTTTAACCAGGCTACCTTTAATAAGGTAAAGGCATTAACCGACCTTGATCAAAATCCCTTAACTAGGTGACATCTAACCAATGTCTTTGTAATCTCCTAACAGGGATGGCTCTTCACCAGGCGTACTCCAGAAAAGTACAAATTTTGTGAGTTCCTACTCACACCATGGTTTTCTCCCTGTTGGGTTTCCACGAGATAAATCTGTGTGTCTTTGTGTTTTTTTTCATGTATGCTTAATCTTCTGCAGTAAATGTTTACATTGGTGAATGGTTAATTAGTTCATGCTTAAATTATAAGTATTATTTAGTAAAAACCGATAATGTACTGATTCATCCCTCCCCTCTCAGTACCAATTGGGACTAACATCCTCCTACCTTCGCAGTGAAATCTCGGGATTGACAAAGGCCAAAAACAAGGAGGATATCAATGATTGCTACTTCTTGGGTCACCGTGATGCTAGGATAAATGAATAAGGTGAACGTGAGGCTCTTTATATTGCCCATAGTGTGTACTTTGTTTCCATCTAATTGCATGACCCCCTACTTACAGGTTCATATTTCAAATTCAAGACTTCCGGTATTTGCTTGGGCATGACTGTAGTACTAGAACCATAATCAATCATGGAATTGTGAAGTAACTTATCCCCAATGATAAGGGTAAAAAAGAAAGGATCAAGCTTCATCTTACCCTCCTTCATATCAGTATCAACCTCAAGGCCTTTGTTGGTAAGCACCACCAGGGTTCATGGTTGGTTTCCTGAAATAGGTCCATTGCTCTTTCTGTGCAATTTGACTGCTGCTGGCTCAACATATAGCTTTTTGGTTTCACCGAGTGCCTCTCGCAAATGTTCTTTCTGTTCAGGAATAGTGAGGATATTCCATAGGGATACATTTGCGGGAGATTGCTTTAACTACTCCACTATGTCAAGGATTGTAGGAATAGGAGCCTTTGAGTCTTTGGCCTTGTAAGGTATAAAACCTTTTTCCTTTTGAGGACTAAAGACTACAACAGGTTTCTCTATCAACTTCTCTATATTTTTTTTCAACTGTTGCATCATAGGTTCTTTGGTAAACCATCACTTAGAGAAGAGGTTATAATTGGACTGCACTTGTAGTAACTTTGGAGATGGTGTGGAAGCATCATTTGTAAGGATAGTCTCCTCGTCCTCCATCCATGAAAAGAGGTCATGATCTAGAGTGATGTCAACTTCTTTGTCTAAGGACATGCCCTGCATTTGGGTGGTAAGTACAACCACCTTCTATTGCAAGTTTCCTCTCAGATAATTTTATGGCATATGAGCAATGTTGCAAGGGAAGCACCATGAATTGGTGTCGTCGGCAATATTATTTTGGCCAACCACTAATTAGTTGCTATTATTGGGGGGAATATTTTGCAAAGGGGTAGACATAAGCACGAGTTGGTTGTTTAACTGACTTTGATTAACTTTTGCACCGCCTTGATATTGGTTTTTCTTGTAAGGGGCTCTCGTGCTTTGGTAAGGACAAGCAGGAGCTGGTTGTTGCCTCTTAAGGTTGATGATCTCATTTTAAAAGGTTCTAGGCAAATTTTTCATATCATTAACCTCTGCTGCTAGAGCAGAGGGAGAGGAAGTACTTTCCTACTAAGCATTAGGATAAATATAGATAGATTGAGGTGTGGATGTGCTTGGAGGTGATGATTCAGGCATTTGACTTGACAAGTCAGGAAAGATGAGGATTGGCGGTCTTGGGGGGAGCTTCCTTGCGTCAATTAAGTTCTTATTCATCTGAATAGCTAGTTCATAAGCATTTAGGTAGAATATGTCAGAATTGGATCATGATAGATATGTCAGAATTGAAAGCTTTTAGGTAGAATACAAAAGCCATGTCCGCAGGGGACAAGCATATATAAGTATTCTCTGCAATGTCTTCTGGAATTTGGTATTAAAATCTATCACAGCTTCTTGGGGGGCCCTTCTTATCATGATTAGTTGTTGCATCAAAGAAGATCTATCACCTTTTTTAGTAAATCATTCAAAGAAATGATCTCCCAATTGGTCTCAACTTCCTATTGAATTTGGCGTGAGGGATCTATACAAATCTTGGGCTTTTTGCTTGAAAGAAGCTGCGAGCAATCTTAATGCTAGGTTTTGTTGTGTGACATTGTGTATAGTGCACATGTCAACCACATCCTATAAATGTTCCTTGGGGGTCTTAGAATCATCTCCCATGAATTTCGTTAGAGATTTTAACATGGATGTGGGGATAGAATCCCATTGAACAGAAGGGACAAGTGGGATAAGAGTTTCTTTCTATTCAAAGTGATAAAATTCCTCAAAGGTTGGATTGCCATTGGGACATGGACTATCTATACAGGGATTTGCACTCCAACTCCTGATACCTCTTGGACCACAACTAGGGGTGGTAGCAATAAACTAGGATTTGTTGGGGATTTGCTCCTAGTAACTGGCCCATGTCTCATACACCCTCTTTAGACAAAAATCAAAATGGTCCCACTAGGCATGCTAGAAAAAGAACCGTTGATCGATAAAATTGCTTCTTTGAAAACAAACTTATGGGAAACTCAGTGATGGGGGACCTGCACATGTTCACTGAGTGACCTCCGGGATTTTAGAAGCTGACTCTTCATACATGAGGGGAGAATAGGGAAAGAAGGAAAACTTAAAGCAAAACTATTGTATAGCGATGCACTAAGATGATTTTACATTATTACAAGCACAAAGAAAAATTCACATACGTGGAACTCTGAGGCCCTTCAACAATCTACATGCCTAGAAAATCAAGATTGAAAAATAAACAACTGTCCATTCAACATAAAGAAACAAATGCCATTCATCCACTAGATAACAAGTTCAAAAGACATAGTTTAATCTGCAGAGTCTTACAAC
Organism: Cryptomeria japonica; assembly: GCF_030272615.1. NCBI lineage: Eukaryota > Viridiplantae > Streptophyta > Pinopsida > Cupressales > Cupressaceae > Cryptomeria > Cryptomeria japonica. Next base: position 344,754,741 of record NC_081412.1, on the reverse strand, counting down.
ATATATTCCTAAAGTTGTACAAAATTACAAAATACTTAGAAAGATGTTTTTGCACATTGAAATATAGTGATCATAAATGCCAAAGGAAAAATTTGATTATCACAGTCTTAGAAGCACAACTGCAAATTAAAGGCGTAATTCTCCTAGCAATTGTATCTATTTTTCTTCTCAAAATTCTGAACCCTTACAAAAGAAAAAAGAAACACTTATATATACGTGAACCAACAGCTTGGTGAAGAAAACAGAGAGAAAAACAATATGCATCATTGGTAGCACCTTTAGCAACTGCAAAACAACTTGATGAGAAGCTGGATTTAGACAACTTCAACTTCTAGCACAACTGGCACCAAATCTCCTAATGACAGATCAAAAGGGAAGAACCCACAACCGTTAGTCAATCACATAATGTTGGCGAAAAACACCCCATTATCTTGAAAAACATACTAAGGTTGCTTGGTGGTTGCTTCAAATACAACATCACAATAGGAGGGAGTGTCCTGGGAATGAAACAAAACTGCATAAGATGGCTCGAGAGGATCTGCATGCGACACAGACACAAACTCCTTTTAGAGACATGGGCCCACCAACAGAGAGCGACAAGCCAACTTACCACACACCAACATCTCTTAGCTTCCTGGAAAAAGGGAAAAGAAAACTTGAACAATGTGAGCCATGCTGCCACGTGGAAGACGCGAGGAAGCAAAAATAAGAACTTGGACCAAGGGTAAAATTAAAACAAACTCCCCAAAAGGGTCATGGTAGATGAAAGTCTATAGTTCCAAACTACATAATTTTATCAGTTGGATGGGATTGTGATATATTTTTTGTATACTGATGTAGCTCATCAATGGTGATTGGCATGTCTTGAAAAATTCTTTTCACAAATACAATTGATGAATTTTATGCATGGTGTCTCATTATCATATTCATCATTAAATATCTAAATCTTGAATGTCGACAAAATGATGGTTACTATATTGTAATAGATGCTTCACAAATTCATGTAGATGCACTTGCCTCATTCGAGATTCTAACTAGTCACAACTTCCATCAGGAAATAATGTTGGGAATGCCATATCAAGTAATCCTGATGTGACATACTCATTAATAGGATATGCACCAATCTCTGGCCAATCAATTAATGTTATTGGATTTGCGTCACAGTTATCAACCCATGCATGAATAAATTCCATCTCTTTAAGCATTAGGAAGTTTTGAAGCCATTGATTTTGTGTGGTCAATTATATTAGATCATCTATATCTATCATTGGACCAACAAATATCATTTCATTTGCATCATAATTGAGTTCCATGTGCAGTGTCTTCAATTTGTTAAAAATATTTTCATCACAATTTTTTGATAGATTGTCCAGAGCATTTTCATTTATATTAACATCAAAGTAAACTTATCATGGTCTAATTTGTAGTTAAGTTCTTTATATACACAATCTCTATTGTCTATAAAGTTATAATTGGTGCCACGTTGATCTCTTCTTCAAACAATAATGATTGGTAAATGATTTATTGTATGTCACAATTTTTTTGAAACATGTTCAAAATTTTATGGGAAACTTATCATGTGTCCTTTGTATTTATATTGGCCACCTATTGCATGTGTTACTTGTAGCATTGGGTTGACACATGCAATCAACATTCCTTCTACCTTAGTCAAAATCTATGAGGACCTCTCTCTTATTGACATCTATTACATATCAGGCCTTTATATGTGCAATGTACTATGATTCCTAAATAAAACTCTTGTCAAATATAACATATGTTTGTCATTGTAAAGCTGTCCAATTGATGGTGAAACTGTAGCTGGAATCTTTTGAAATCAACTTGAAGCATTCCATTTGGGTTTTGTATGTTTTCAAAATTTCTTTCTATAGCTAAATTGATCCCAACTGGAGTTTGATGTTGAGGTGTTTCTTGTACAAGTTCTGTTGATCTTGAATTTTCATTTTCAATATTCAATTCAATATTTGCGTTAGAAGGTTGATTTTAGCTCCCACTTGATTGTAGCTTATGTTGATGCCTTCCTTCTCTTTCAAAATGAGAGATTTGTTCAAGCCTATTTCTAATAATACTTTGTTCTTCTTTATTTTAAAATTCTAATTCTTGTATTGTTACCTTTGCCCTTCTTCTGGCATATCTTTGTCTTTGAGCTTCATTTTCTCTTATTCTTCAATCTTCCCTTTGAACTCCTCTCATTTATTCCCATTGTTATTTTTGATACTCCCTTCGATATTCTGTATCGTATTGTCATTGATATTGTCTCCTTTTCTCTTTTGATTCAAAATCCAATCTTGGGAACACCATAATAATAACAAAAATCATATTCAACATAAATTAAATGACTTATTTTTGGAGCAATGTTGTAGCCAAGAAGTTTGTCCACTTGGAAAATTAAAGTGGAAGAATGGTAAACCTATTTATATTTGATAGCAATTGCATTTTGCATACAAGAAAATTACAAAAGGAAGATTTCAAAATAGAAGTTAATTTAGATTACTATCAAACAACAATATAACATTTGTAATATAATAAATTTGATGATGTATACATAAAATATAAAGTTATAAAACTAAATAGACTTGGTTTCCTTTGTATCTAGCACTTTTTGATTATCAAGATCCCTCAAAGGGCAAGATCAAATTATAGGATAGTAGAAAGTAAGTTATTACATATAAAAAGTCAACATGAATAAATTTTGAATTTTGGAAATTAGACATGCTGAAGAACAAACATCAATTACAATTATGGAAGTTACACCATAAAAGGACACTAATTTGGCATTGCACATTGTTTAAAATAGTGGATCAGTTATACAACTTATGTGATATTAAACATTCATATGGTATTGTGGAAGATGTGATAAGAATATTCCTAAATTTGTGAAATTATAGATATATGATTCAATGCAAATTGCAAGACCATATTGGTTTCACTTGAGTTACAACTTTTGAAGAAGCAACAAAAGAAATTATGGGTATTACAAAAAAAAAATTAAACAAATTGAAGCATGAACAATTAGATGATGTCAAGTTTGGAGAAATTATACAAAAGGTCCTTTTCAAGAAATACATATTTAAACTTCAAGTGAAAAAAGAGACCTTTAATGATGAACAAAGGATTAAGTGCATTGTCATCAAAACAAAAAAATTGATTATTCAACTAAAAGCAAAGATTTATTAGATTCAATCGATAAGTTCTTGATTTTATTACATTAAATTGATTCAATGTATATCTTATTAACCAAGTTTTCAAACATTTCAAATTAACTCATTGTATGGATTTTTGCAGGTTTGCAGGTTCTATATGGAATTTTGTAGGTGTAGTTAGTTATTTCACATTCGTTCACATTCCATATCGCATCTGTCCTTATAAAATTTTGCAATCACTCTTACAGAAATTTGCATTCATTCATATAGAAATTTGATTTTGTGCTATCACCATGTCACATTCGTCATTAACTAATTTTGTATTCGTGTAGCATAGATATTAGTTCTTTTAGATTTTTCATTCGTGTTTGTGATCTAGTTTTTCCATATAATTTTGTGTTTAGTTTGTTTAGTTCTAGAATTTTCCATATTACCTTCATATGCTGCTTAACATGTATCCAATCTTATGGCAGGAAAAGTAAGGTTTAAAATTTCAGGTTCTAGGAGAAAGGTAGAGCAGAAAAGACAAAAAAAATACTACCAACGAATGTTAAAAACAGAAAGGAGAATATAGGAGATAGAAGAATAAATTGCCCTTTCTAAATACCATAGTCGGGTGCATGCTTACATTATGAAATACAACATGATGAACGAAGATGAGATAATGGTTAATCCTATTTTAGAATAACTTTCTGTTTTGCAGGTCTCTTCATCTTTTTTAAAATTTTGTTTGTAATTTTGCATTCATCATGTCTTCTTGTCGTATTAGTTCTGATAGCATTTTTCAATCGTTATGTGAAAAATTTGCATTCGTGTTTTCATTAATTCACATTGGTTTAAATAAGGTGTCACATTCATTTAATTACTGTGTCACATTCATTGAATAAAATTGTAAGCTTTCTGTTTTTGGTTTTTCTGTGTTGTTCTGGTTTTTTGGTATTTCTGATCCTTCTATCTAAAGCATGTGGCGAGGAAACAAAGAAGGCCCTATCAGTCCAAGATTTTTTGTTGAAATTAATAACATGCGTGATTGCATAATCCTTTAGAGTTAATTCACTTTTCGATTTGGTGCTTAAAATTGACATGCATGAACTCACTTTTGGATTTGGTGCTTAAAATTGACATGTGTGAACTCACTTTTGGATTTGGTTCTTAAAATTGACATGCAATGCAATTAAAATGGACATGCATGAATTTAATTTTGGATTTGGTGCTTAAAATTGACATGAACATGCGTATCTCACACCTTAGTTTTGTGTTTTAAAAGAGATGTGAATCTAGCTTATGTTTAGTTTAGCGCACATTGCAATATCTTAAGGAAAGATAACTTTTTGTGCCTAGAGTAGTCCTATTTTTAACACACACTATCCTCTCCCTTGGCTTTCGTGGACCTAGGTGCAAGAAAAAAGTGTTAATGATTCTCAAAATTTTACTTTTTAGAAATTAGGGCCTCCCTTTTGGAACCCCGCTGGTTCTGGAAGGGAATGACCCAAGCGGTAGTTTCTTTCGGTCTGCTATATAAATATTTATGATTTTGGTGAAAACCATATATCAACTGGTGCCACTATGTTATATCGATAGTTTCCCTTAGTATCAACATTCAAATACTTTTGTGGTCTTAACAAAAGTCAAAATCCCCAGGTGCTTGTTTGCTAGAGGTGTAAAAACCTGTGTTCTACAGGATGGGATATCTCATAAATGAGCTAGCCACCTAATTTACCTCAAAATTTCCCCCACTAGGAACCAAATTTAGTAGCCCAAATCTTTACTTTTGATGATTTAGGGCATGCAGATCGTACCCCGTAGATACCTCTCATGTACCTTGCTTAATGAGACAGAAAATCCTTGATGATAAGATCTTTTGATATTCGGGGTAAGAGAAACTGGCATGCCCAAGAACTCATTTGGATTCTCAGAGTGTATCAAAAAATAATTCATTTGGCCATACTCATCTGAAAACTGTGTTCTAGAAATTAGAAAGTTGTCAGTCAAACAAGATCTTGTCCTCAAATAGTTCATCCAAAACAACAAACAATAAAAAATAAGGTCATCACAAAGCAAAATAGAACATCTTATCTTTTTTGCGACCATAGGTAGTCCTCATATAGTCATCATATAGTCCTCATATGGTCCTCATATAGTCATTATATTATCCTCATATAGTCCTTATTTACATCCTCATAATCCTTGTATAAGTCCTTGCACAGTCGTCATAATCCCTATTTTAGTCCTTACATGGTCTCCATTTACATCTTTCACAGTCCTCCCCTAGTTGCATATTCATTATAGGAGTCATAAAATGTATCAGAATGGGTCTACTAGGTGATGGTTTGTTCCCATTTTAACAACCCAATCTAGTGCCAAACGACGATCAACGAGAAATTATTGATGGGTTAGATAACTTGGCTTGGAAGTTAAAAACAAGTGCTCCTCAATACATGGGAGTTGAGTTTGAAATAAACCAAGAGTATAGAAGGGGCATCCGAATTGAAAGAGAGGCAAAACAAGAACGTGTTCAACAAGCACTTGAAATAATTACACTACGACAACAACAACATCCTCAACAATGTCCTCAACAACAACCTCATTGTCCAAATCCTTAGTAGAGCATCTACATTTTTAGATAGCCCTAAATTTAGGTCTTTCATTTAGTCTTACAAGTTCATCATTTTCATTTTAGGTGCATCATAAGTCTTGCATAGGTCTTAGATTCATCATTAGAGTCCTTAAATGCCCATCACAAAATCACAAAAGGCAAAAAGTAAGATGGATCCAAACATGGATGTATCGAACACTCAACCCCGTAGACAATTAAACTTTAACACTATGCCTTTGATAGAAGAAGTTTAGCAAAATTTGACATGCAAAGAGACCAAGGCTTCCCAACAAGATCCATAAATCTTAATTCTCAATGCGCTTATAAATAATGACAGGGATAGGTATCTTTCCCCATTATTGCAAAACGGTGCCAAGTTAACCCAAAAATTTGATGTTACAATGATTTTATGACCTGGTGTTACCTTAAGTCAAAGTATTAGTCAAACACAAGTTGCAGCTTCAATTTCTACACAAAATGTTACTCAAAGTGCACCAATCTTGTCAACTCAAGAAACTTTAGTTTCAACTACCAGCTCACAATCTGGCATGACAACATCAACTATAAACACTCAAACACAAGCGTCACAAGTTTCACACTCAACAACTACAACTCAACTTCTCATTTCACATTTAATTGGATCGACTTATATTCATCAAAATACAAATCCAGGTCCCACTAGCTCATTTAGCATGCAATTTTCTTACTTTACTCTGCCCAATGGGACCCAAAATAGTCAAGGGAACAATTTTTTAACATTCTAACAACTGCTAGTATACACTAACACTAATCCATTTGTTGGTAATGCATACACACATAATGTACCTTTAACTCAAACAAAGATCCTTGATCAACAAATACAAACTCTTCAACAACAAATGATAAGCATACATTCGGGAAATGAAAAGAAAAAATATACAATGCAAGATTTACATCCATACCCTTTTGATCACATGCTATACATGTCAGAATTCCCTCATTTTGAAACACTCAAGTTTGATAGATATAGAAGAAAAGGTGATCCCAGGGATCATATATGAGAATTCTTCATAGCTTGCATTGAGGTTTATTATGAGGATACATACTTGATGAGGTTTTTCCCAAAGGTCTTGGAGGATCTTCTTTGGAATGGTTCTCACATCTTCCACCAAAGATTGCATCATGGGGTGATTTAGTTGAACAGTTTATAGTAATTTCTCACACAACATTGATACCCCAATAACTTTAATGGATCTATGTGTTAAAAAGAAAAAAGAAAATGAAACTTTTGCATTATTTCTGCAATGGTGGAGATCTTTGTACCGTTGATGCCAATGTCACATCCTAGAAATTGAGCAAGTTGATATTTTCACAGAAAACCTAATTCCTCAGATCAAGTATCTAATAAAAATGTAGTGTCTTTCCTCATTCAAGAAAATTATTGAAAAGGCCTTAAAATGTGAGAAAGGGCTTATAGAGAAAGGCATTTTAAAATATGTTGGTTCAACTAACAATACAAACAATGAAAGGCCAAAATTTGGGTCAAAGAACAAAAATGTGACTAATGATGGGGTTGTGGATGCTTAGGTAGTGAATAGGGCTCAATCGGTGATGTCATTACAAGGACCAATCCAATCATCAAACAAAAATCAGTTTCAAAAAAAAAATGCAGCTTCAACAAACGCAAATGACTTACAATCAACTAATGCAAATCTTCCAAGGATTAACATTCCAAGAAGAAATTACACACCACTTGGAGAACCTATTGAATTGTTACTTAAGAAGTTGATACAGACTAATGTAATCACTTTGCCAGAAATTAGAGTGTACAAACCAGGTCTTTTCAAACCAACCTAGTGGAACAACAATGACTTCTATGATTACCATTGCACAAAAGGCCACAAGACATCAAGTTGTTACAAACTAAAAAAAAAGAGTTAGGATCTTATAGACTAAGGTGACATAACTATAGACACCAATAAGGGATCAACTAATATAAATCATACTAACTTTAAACATCCCTTTGTCAAACATAATAAGGGAAAGGCTTCCAAATTAGGGACACAAGATAATGCGACAAATTATACCAAGGTTGCATATGATTATACCTTAAATAATCTCAGTGCAAGAGATGATATAGTTTCTACCATCACCATAAATTCAAGAAATAGAGATTGTGCAGTAATTACATGTCAGTCAAAAGTAACATTACCAGGAGTGCCTTCTAATCCACCTCCAACATCAGGAAATTACAATATGGTTGATCAATTAAAAAAGACCCTGACATAGATATCACTCTTTGAGTTGCTCCAAATATCACCAAATCATAGGGCTATTTTAAACAAGGCTCTTCAAGACTCAGTTGTTGCTTGGGATATAGATGAAAACACTTTCCAATCCATGGTTGGAAATTTGGCTGCTCCTACCCGCTTTTCTTTCACAGATTGAGATGTTTCTACAGACAAGCCTTTACATAATGATCCACTACAATTAGAAGTTTTAATCCATAAGAAAAAAGTAAGAAGACTGTTGATAGATGGTGGAGTTGGTTAAAACATATGTACACTCAACTTGATTAAGGATTTGGGATACTCACATCTACATATTGATCTGACAAAGAGGATACACATTAAGGCATATGTGTTGGCAAGAGACACTACATTGTTGATAATATGTTGTCATTGATGGCAACTTGAGTCATATATCCAGTCCCCAGTTCATGATTCATTCATTCTGGAAGATTGATTGAGGTCCAGTGAGGTTTGATGAGAAGAATAGGTTATCCGATAGTGTACAGTATTTTGGTTGGCATATTAGTTGTGTTGAGTATTTTGTGTAGTGGATCTTGGAAAAGCATTGTGGCCTCTAGTGATAAGTTTTGGTTGAGTTGGAAGATCCGGTAGAACAATATTTTGTGGTAGTAACGTGTGAAGATTTGTTGTGTAGATCATGCAGAGTGATTTTAGTGATTGTTTGCAGGTTCAAGGTTATTTAGCTGACATATGGGAAGCCTATGGATATTTTGTTTTGGTCAGCTTGGTTGTTTTGGATCAGTTTGGGACAAATTGGGTAACATATTTCATTTGTGTGTTATGTAGTTTTTGGGCTGACATGGAATCAATCTAATTTGATGTTGCATATATATTAGATCAATAGATTTGATCATTGAGTAGAGTGATGGTTATGTGTGAAGTGTATGAGTGATTGTGCATAGTTTCACATGTGTGGTTGGAATATTGGTGCTCTGATATAATGCAGAATATTAAAATAGAGAAGAGTAGCAGGGTAGAGTGTGATTATGCATTTTGTGCTTAACATGAACTATACTCAAGCATTTGTTGATGCTATTAAATAGTTCAAACCTTCTTGTACCTCTTATAATGATTTTTTAAGGCAGTGAGCCTTTTGGGTTGTAGCCCTTATTGTAAATTGAGCAGCGAGCTCTAGGTAGTGTGCCTGAATACATGTGCATTCCCCTTATGTAATATTTTTATACTCTTAGCAGAGTATATTAATATTGTGGGTTTGAAACCCATCGTCGTTTTAACCTTAATTGGGTTTCCACATAAAACTCTTTGTGTTATGGTGTTGTTGATCTTGGTTTTGTGTTTTTGCACTTTATTTTTCTTCATTTGTATTAAGTGGTTGAAAGATCTGGTTATTAAAGTTGAAAATTGTTGAAGAATGATTCACCCCTTCCTCTCAGTGTTCCTTGATTCCAACAATTGGTATAAGAGCTAAGTTCCTCGGAAGGAGCCTAACAACTTGAGGAAGATCTGGGAAGGTGTTTTAATGGATTCCAGTGGTCTTAGACAATAGCTACTTGTTGTACTTGATGATCTTGATCAGTCCAAAGCTGAAGTCTGAGAATTGAAAACAAATCTCAAGTATGCTGAAAATTTTGTTTAAACATTAAAAGAGCAACTGATTAAGTCCAAGGAAAACATAAAAGATCTTGTTGATCAACTCAAAGCATTGATGACGAAGCCCTAAATGAAAATACAAAAGAATCTGACAAACTTTCTAGAGCTAATGTAGTTTGGAAGAATGAAATGGAATCCATTATGATGAAATTGACAAGGGAGATTGAAGAAAGGAAGAAGAATGAGGATAAAATTTCTCAGACCTTAAAAGAAAAATATGACGAATGTTGCAAACTTGAGAATGATAATGGACAATTGATGATTAACCTTCAAAATGCTAGAGAACATGAGGAATATCTTGGAAAGTAGGTTCTCCTTCTCAAATATGATCTTGATGTTGCAAATGAGTACAAGGAGAAGTTCCGAATCAACTCAGCCAGACTAGATGAGATGCTTTCAAGTCAAAAGAGTCTTAATGATACTCAAGGTCTTGGATTTGAGAAAGGTGAAAGCTCCAAGTCATCTCAACATAAGAACAACTCAAGAAGGCCTCCGGTAAGGCAATCTAATGCTCATAAAATCAATGGTAACTATTTTGTTTGTAATAAATTTGGTCATATGGCTAGTCAATGCAGAAATAAGATAAACAATAATGGTCCATCTTTTACCAGTCAATGTTTCAAATGACATAAATATTGTCATAAGGCGAATGTATGTAGAAGTGTGATGACTAAATTTTAGAATAGGATAAATGTCATAGGATATGCATGTGGTAGATTTAGACATGCTGCTAATCAATGCAAATCAAGGAGAAATTAGATGATCTTCAAACCTATGAAAGGAAATATTGTTTGCTATGCTTGCAACAAATCTAGTCACATTTATAAGTATTATAGAAGTAGAAACAAGAGTAGGAGAGGTTAGGAAGATAAGAATAAGAATGTGAAGGCAGATGATAAAGGAAAAGAAAAAGTTGATGAGATCAAAGACCAGATGAAGAAGACTTGGTGAAGAAAAGTGATGATAATGCAATGAATGGGCCAGCTTTAGGGGGAGGTTTTCATGAAAAGATTTTAAACCCCCCATTAGAGATTTGTACCTAGTTCTGATAGGTTGCAGAGATGTGTGGGATGATCATAGATATCTATGATGGATTTCCAAAAGAGTTCGAGCTGATATGAAGGTCCGCAGAAGTTTTGTGTGAAATGCAGAGTATTCAAAAGTATTATGGTTAAGTATATTTATTATAGTGAAAAGTTAGGTATGCGAAGGATAAAAGAAGAATTAACCATTCATTTCTCATTTTTCATTCGAAGCGAAAGAACATAAGAGCATAGTAAAGGAGAATTTGCAGAGATTTTGAAGCAATATCTAGATTTGGTGAGTGGTCTTGCATCTAGTTGAAAGGTATTTAACAGTGAAACCCCTTTTTGGTTGAAGTTTGAAATTTGAATTTGATAAGATGGCTGTGTCTGGTACTACAACTCCTTTGGTCATTGAAATCACTGAGCGTGCACGTCCAAGATTCAAGAATCATCCTTTCATTTCCATGGAGGATGACCCTAAAAGTGCATTTTTATCGATTCCCTATGAAGTACTTCATATTGTAGACACTAGGGTATACACGCATTGCCCCATTGAGGAATTGGGTATATTAGAAATGTTGAATCTATACAATAATCAACTAGCAGATAAAATTTTGATGATGAAACTAGAATTTTGAGGATTGGAAAAGAAGAGTTTTGCGCAGTTCATCAGATTTCCAATGTTCTATAAATAGGAATGGATCTAGTTCATCTTGAGCTAAGTACATGGTGAATTTATATGGTTGGATAAGACTCACAAAATCAACAAGACAACCGTTCAACCCGTAACTGGTTTATATGCAATTGGAGAACTACCATCCCTAAAGGCTGTGAAGAATGACATTGTGATCAATGCAACAGAGTCAAAATTTGACAAACAAGCAATGACAATTGATGATATCTTGGAGAACGATATCAAGTTAATATCAATGATCATTAGGTACAAAATATATTATTCTAGCAGAGAAAATTCTATTTCTGATATTGCCATTTATGTTGTATATGAGATGATGAGAGAGAATAAGAAGTATGATATTTATGAGTTGCTTTGGAGTGAGCTTATCAAGAATATTAAGAAGATCAAAGAAAATAAGAAACATCCTTTCAAGTTCGACAGATTGCTTCTATGTCTATTTTTCTACTTTGTGCAGGAGGTTTTGGGTACTGGGCAAGTGCAATAGGCATTTGATAGACCTGTAGGAGTTCAAATCCAGGAACACCTATACAGATGTGGTGACTCCAAAGCTAGGAATAATAATCTTTGGGGTTATTTCAATAACTTCCAGAAGGAAATGCATAAAAGGGAAATGATCTCTAAGTCTATTGTAGAGAAATACCAAGACACCATTTGCTTAATGGAAGATACCGATCAATGTTTGATGGAATTTGTAGAGCCCCAGATGGTATGGATTATGCCTATGGGATATGAGCTCAAAGAATAGATTTTGGAACCATATGCACAACACATGTTGAGAAAACCGTTGGACCTTAATGAGGAAAGGTTTGGTACATACAAGGAAAAGAGATTAAAACTTCATCAACAGTTCAAGAAATCGGTGATCTAGAAGAAGGTACAGAAAGAGGTTAAGGCTTTTGCAGAAAGTATGGGGATATCTAAGGAAGCCATTAGGAAAGATAGAGAGGAAAATATTCTCTAAGGAGTAGACTGTGAAGAAGGAAACTAAACCGTAAGTATCTAAGTCTAAGCCAAGGCAATCTAGAGGCACAAGCCCTTCCTTTGGTCTTGCAAAGCAAACAAGAAAGCCTAAATCTTCAATCAAGCCAACCGGTGGTAAAAGGAAGAGGAAGAAAGTTAGATTTGTAACTGTGGATGATAAAGAGACTGAATCTGATGAGGTAGTGAAGGAGGTGAAGGCCAAATCTCCATAAGACACTAAGATCATAAAGGAGAAGCCTTCTAGTAGAACAAGATCTGGTAAGAAACCTAAGAGATCTGAGTTTGATGAGGCAATGAAACAACGAAAAATTTACTATTGTTCCTCTTGTAACATTAGATGAGATTGTCAATGAAGTAGTTAAGAATGGTAACCTGAAGCCACTATCTTAGTGGTATGACAATTTTGATGAATCCAACAAGAGAATAGTAGAAGAGGCTACAATACAATACCTAGATGTTTATAGTAAAGCATTGACCAAACTAATGATAATCATACCCAAGAGATTGTATGACATTTTGGATGCTAGAAGGCAGACAACTAACAAAGAAGATTATAGATTGATGGAGTATGTATTAGTCATCTTATGTTCAGTTATTACTACAAAAGAGATAGATAGATTGCTTAAGCTAGAAAAGATCAAATTTAGCAGTAAGCACAAGGTAGATAAAATCATGTGAGGAAAGATAGATGAGGTTGCAAAAGAGACTGAAAATATTTTGACAAAATTTTTGTTAGACAATCACTATGAGGTAAATGAGGTTAAAGAGAAAGAAGAACCTCATCCAAAAGAATAGGACAAGACATGACATGTCAATCTGGAAGCTGAATAGACAATGGATGACACTTCTATTCTAGAAGTTTAGACTGATGAGTATGTAGAGTTCAGTGTGCAGTAAGAAGCTAGAGAAGATGATACATGGAAAGCAAATGATGGAAAGGACAAGGTTGAGAATCCTCCAATTGTTGTAGTCAATCCTTTGGTTCCTATGAATACAAAAAAGGAGAAGATGGAACCTAAGGTTGAAGTCAAGTCTGAGGCAAAAGACACTATTGAGATAGTGAAGGGAAAGAAAGTCATTAATGATCCAGAGTTCATTCAAGGTCCAATTAACCTTGCCTCTCTATCCCCAATTCAAAAGCTCCAACTTGCATCCTTTGCACAAGCTAAGGCCAATGAGGATCTTTTGGTCCCATACTGAGGATAGCATGTTGCTAACTTTGGCAACCGGTGTTTTGGAGAAGTTGATGCCCTTCTTTCAAAAGGATACTATAGATACTCCATCCGGATAAATAAGGAGTTTGATTAATTATATTAATAAATTTTTTGAATCTTTTAAAAATTTAGCTGAGGAAAAGATCCAAAAGGAATTCAATGCAAAGAGGCTCCAGAATTTAGAAAGGATGATTGCCAAAGACAACCACTTTAGGAGAGTGTGTGAAGAGAATGGAAGATGCATTGCCTGAAGGTGGGAACTTGTATAAATCATGTATATCATTGAACAAGTTCACTGCAGATATTGAAAAAAAGTCCAAGGAACATGAGAATGAGCTTGAACACATATCTCAGTCAGTTAATCCCTTGTCAGTATCATTGAGCAGTCATGAGAATTAGGTAATATCTATACTTAAGAAAATTAAAAGCTTGAACCATGAACAAGAGAGAATAATTGGGAGAGTTGGAGAAGTTAGGAGTCTCATTACTCCTAAGCTGGACATTATGCTGGGTGCTCTAAAAGATACTCAAGATGCTCTAGCTAGTGGTAATCTAGAAGATGTAAAGTCAACAAAGGTACAATCTTACTTGTTCACTGGATTCATAACTGTGTTGGAGAATCTGTAGAAAGGTTGGGACAACCACTTGGACTCATTGAAGAAGTCTTATGCTAACATCTTCAAGTTTTTGTGAGTGTATAGGACTGTGTGTACATATATAAATAGCATTTTTTTAATTTCTAGGACCATACCTTTGTCATTGATATCAAAGGGGGAGAATAGATGAGTGAAAAATGTTGATCTTAGAGGGAGTTATTTATTTTTGGAGTCCGGAAGATAGATTCTTGTTGCAATGTATATATTTTAGTTTTGGTCCGACACTTAGTCATTTTTCACTAAGTGTTGCCATCAATGACAAAGGGGGAGATTGTTGGCAATAGACTGCATTGTTGATCATATGTTGTCATTGATGGCAACTTGAGTTAGATATCCAATCCCAAGTTCATGATTCATTCATTCTAGAAGATTGATTGAGGTCTAGTGAGGTCCAGTGAGAAGAATAGATTATCCAATAGTGTATAGTGTTTTGGTTGGTAGATTAGTTGTGTTGAGTATTTTGTGTCACAGATCTTGGAGAATAATTGTGGTCGTGTGATATGCATTATTATAGGTTTGTGTAATTTAGTGATAAGTTCCGGGTGAGTTAGAAGATTTGGTAGACATTTTTCTAGTAGAATAGTGTTTTGTGGCAGTAACATGTGAAGAGAATCCAAGGAAGGATAAAACCTATTTTGCCTCAAGAGAATCCAAGGAATCAAGGTTTGGGATACAAGCACATAACAAAAGTGTCAAAGGCTAGATAACAAACACTAAATATATTAAATAGGCCTACTATGACAACACAAAATTTTGAATCAATACCTCAAAGCAATTATTCAATAAGGGTGTTTGCACCATCATCCCAAACAAGTGAAGTGAATGAACAAAGTGGGGAAGACCTCCAGCTCCTTCAAGAAACCAGGGTAGCTCCTACAAATAATTCAAATATGGAAATTGTATCATCAGGACATGCTAATGTGGTAATGGAAATTGGCCTATCATCAACAAGGGATTTAGATGTCAAAAGACTAGGATTTATTATCCCAAAAATGAGAGGTTTCTCCATCACAGAACGAGGATCTACAAGCCGAGGGAATGTTCCACTATTCATCAATACTACTGAAACTTCACTCTCTCCTATTAAAGAGGTTGATGAACCATATGAAGGAGGATCAGATATATACATATGTCAAAACAATAACTAATTCCCATGATTATGAATTCTTATCCCTTCATAGCAACAACACAAGGGATGTAGATAGATTTTATGATCATATGCCACTAGTGGATGATGGTATCACTTATGAAGACAAGCAAATAGATCCAAATTCATGGAAAGAAGAATAGGATAACCGGTATGCATGATGTCAAAAACACCTCACATAGAAGAGAGTAAGGACTTGTGTATTATACATCCACACTTGATTGACTTGGGGCAAGAGGAACTGCCACATCTGGATTGGTTTGAAAATGATGAAGCTATAGAATAATTCCAGGGTGTCAATGATGGATTACCCTATGATGATCATAAGGCTGGATTTGCAATAGACCTAGACATAATAGCATATTTTGGAGAAGTTATCTCCTCTACATCACAAGATCATGATGAAATAGACACGGGAAAAAATAGTTTAGATGATCTTCCCATTAACCAAGAAAGTTATGTATTAATTGTTGAAAAGACAAAAGAAGTTAATATAGGAGAAGCTGAAGTTGTACATAAGATACACTTGGCTGAATCATGGAATCTTTAAGAGAAAGACAAATTCATTTATTTCTTCAAGAAAAGGCCCATAAAATTTTCTTGGTCTTATGTAGATATGCTTGGGCTGGATCCAAAATTAGTGCTACATCATCTACCATTGTTTCCAAGAATCAAGCCGTATAAACATGAAGTTCATAAGATGCATCCATAGATTGAATTGCCAATAAAGGTGGAATTACAAAATATATTAGATGTGGGATTCATAAGACCCATAGACTATGCAAAATGGATATCAAATCTAGTACCAGTAACTAAACCCATTAGGGGTATAAGAATGTGCATGGATTTTAAATATCAAGATAAATATTTTCCTAAGGATGAATTCCCACTCCCCAATATAGACATGATAGTTGACTTACTGGAAATGAAATTTTGTCACTCATGGATGGTTTTTCGAGCTATAATCAAATCAAAATCGTATCAAAAGACCAACACAAAACAACATTCACTTGTCCATGGGGAGCTTACTGTTGGAATGTCATGCATTTTGGTCTCAAGAATGCTGGTGCAACCTATCAAAGGAAAATGATGACATTGTTCCATGACATGATACATAACATCATGGAAGACTATGTGGATGATATATTAGAGAAATCTAGAACTAGAGAAGGTCACCTAGATGTTCTTGCCAAGATATTTGATAGACTTGAACAGTACAAAGTTAGACTCAATCCAAAGAAGTGTGTGTTTGGTGTCATAATTGAAAAAATTTTGGGTTTTATTATTTCTAATAGAGATATTGAGGTTGATCCCACAAAGGTAAGATAAATTCTTGAAATTTCAGCACTATTTACACTCAAGCAGTTAAGGGGATTGCAAGGAAGATTACAATCAATAAGAAGATTTATTGCATAGCTAGCTAACATGTGCCACCCATTTCAACACTTATTGAAGAAAGGAGTCACCTTCAAGTGGACAGATCAGTGCTGGGAAGCATTCTAAGCATTGAAGGATTATCTCTTGACAACATTGGTTCTAGTTCCACCAATTCCAGGTAAGCCCTTGTTATTATATATCTCAACAACAAATTCATCTTTGGGAGGTCTTTTAGCATAACATGATGACCAAGGAAAGAGAAATCTACTACATTAGTAGAACACTTATTGGATATGAACTCAACTACACTTCCATAGAAAGAGAATGTTTAGTAGTGATCTTCGCATCCTAAAAGCTTAGACACTATATGCTGAGTCATAATGTTCAACTCATAGCACACTTTGATCCTCTTAAGTACCTTCTAAGCACAACAACACTAACTATAAGATTGGCCAAGTGGGTCATGATTTTGAGTGAGTTTGACATAGAATATGTGGACATAAAGGTGATCAAGGGCCAGATTATAGTAGATCAATTGGTAGAAGCTCCTTTACAACAATGTCATCCTCGATTGATAGATTTCCCTGATGATTCTGTATTCACATTAGCAACATCCGCAAATTAGAAATTGTACTTTGATGGTTCTTACACAAACCATGGAGCAGGTGTCGAAACTCTCTTCATCACTCCTCAAGGTGATTCAATTCCAAATTCCTTTAGAATCAACTTCCCATACACAAACAACATAGCTAAATATGAAGCCCTCATCATAGGACTTTGCATCGCTATACAGTGGAAGATAACAAAGCTAAAATTTTATAGAGATTCCCAACTCATTGTTAACCAAGTTGTAGACACCTAAAAATGTCTCATTAATCATGTACTAATTAATCATCTTATTCCCAAAATTCTAATTTGGACTAATTTCATCTAATTCCAAAATTCCAAAATTTGCATTTCACCACATTTCAATTTCATCAAATTTCAAGAGAATGTGCATTTCAATTTCGTCATTCTAAAATAAAAAATCAAACCTAAATAAACATGAAATTGAATTTAAATTCAAAATTCATACAACACATGTTGAAAATTAGGACTGATTGATCAAATCAGTTAACTCTTCAATCTCCCCTTTTCACTCCAAATCACCTTTTCTGACTAACTCATCTATTCAATCTTATTCCCAATCAGTCTAATCAACTAGCTAATCAATTGAGTCGTCTAGTCAATCAATTGAGTTATCTCTTCAATCAATCCACTTAACAAATCAATCAAATCCGTTCAACTATCAATAAACACTTCAGTTCCAAATCTCACCCCATCTCACCCAAAAATCTATAAAAACAACCTCATTTATCCATTTTCAATAATCCTGAACTTCGAATCTTTGTGTCACTTGCAGGTTACCAACGCGATATCTGAGAGCCACCATACCACAAAGATGAGAAGAACAATGGAAGATACAATGCAATTGAGTGATTTTTTCAATTATTCAATTGTTTAATTCATTTCATTTATGCATTCATTCTATTGATTTATGTTTGGGATTTCTTTAATAGTTAAGGATTTCATGATTGTCCTTATTTCCTATTTAGCATTGATGATTTTAAGCATGAAAACACTAGTGAACCCGACGTGAACAACAAACTTTCTAACCTTTTGGCATATTTTTTTGTGATCTGCAGGTTATGTATGGATGCATCAGAAAGTGCTATGCATTTGACCATACAGTAATTTACAATCGTCTAGACATCAGTTCACAATTGCTAACACAAAACTTTGTAATTGCTTATTCTGATTCGCAATCACCTGGCTTTGTTATTTTCTCAATTTCGATTGTCGTTTCTGTTTCTAATCCATTTGTGCTGCTAACCCATCATTCTTTTTGAATTCTAAATTTTTTTATTTTTCTACATAAAATGTGTCTAACTCCATGGCAGGAAAGGTAAGATTCAATATTTCAGGTGCCAGGAAGAGATCAGAAGATAAACGACAACATAGAACTTATCGATGAATGATAAGAGAAGAAAAATAATCCAAAACCTTGAAGAATTGGCTGCTCTATCCAAATACTATCATCTTGTGCATAAATACCTAGAGAAATTTGACATATTCGATGACATCGAGGTCATGGGCAATATCATTATGGATGAAACCTCTATCTTTTAAATTTTATTTTGTCTTTTTCTTTCTATTTATAACTGATTTGCATTTTCTCAAACATTAATTTGCATATGGGCTGACAGTAATTCACAACTGACTTGATACAAATTCACAATTGATCAAACAAAAATTCACAATCGCCTAGATGTTGATTCACAATTGCTGAATGCTATCAGATATTTTCTATTTTATCGGATCTTAGTTCCTTTTTAATATGTTGGTATTTTTTATTCTATTTTTTAAACAGAGTAGTAACAAACAATGAAGCAGATTATTGTAACCTAAGGAAGAAATTAGGCTTGTAAGCCCACCATATCAACTAACACTTTAATGGGCTTTGTAGGTACCGTTGGACCTAGATTAGCACACATTTCCTTTGGTGTTATCTAAAATAAGCAAGATAAATATTCTTTATTGCAAATCATTGAGGATAAAAAGAACATTCATCATTGCTATGTGGGATTAAAAAGAGCATCATACCTGCTGGAGCAACATCTCTAAATAGCCGTTAGATAACATTGCAATGAAGGATTAGAAAGAACAATCTTGTATTTTGTGTCTCGAAGGTGATAGGCATATGCTCTCCCTTTAATTAGGTGACCAAAAAGTTAGACTCACTATTTATGCTTTTTCATTGATTGCATTAGGATAAAACCTTGACCAGACCTACCTCCCAAGTAGCCCATAAGACCAAGTGAGAGGGAATGACCTAAGTGGCAACGAATAAAGCCAAGTAATCCAAGCCACTATAAATAAATGCATTTGTGATGAAAGTTGCAAGTGACAAGTGTTACTTCTATCAGAACGATGTTATGCCTCCCTTAGTGCCTATATGGTATGCAAAAATTGGTAGAGCCTAACATCTACAAACTGGGAGACCTCCTTTAACAAAGTGGAAAACATTGTTGATTATGACCACTTGAACAAAACCTTTACTAAAATCTTTAAGAATTAGAGGCCAAGTCGAGTCAGTAACTAGACACTTGTAATATCATAATGCAAGGGTGGGGAAGAATCCACCCTCAAGACACTTGCCATATATCTCCCAGGAAAAAAAGCCAATTAAGGAGAAATTCTCTTTGGTTCAAATTCTGGAAAAAAGCAAAAAAATGGGCGCACCATAGGGTGTAATTGTTGGAAACCAATAAGACTGAGAGCGGAGGGTGAATTAGTGTTATAATGGAATAAAAGACTTTAGCTTTAACAAAATATACATACACCAACTGGTATACCGCTATAGACATAATTGAAAGAAGCAATGAAACCAATAAGCCAAACATATAAATGAGAACCATAACACACAGATTTATATGTAGAAAATCTCAATGAGGAAAAACCACGGTGGGATTTGGGACCCACAATATCAATTCACTAGCCATATGAAGAGATATTACAATATATGTTGGGGTTTGTACTTGCAGGAAGGCTTGTAGCCTAGAGCACACTCTCATCACAAAAGGAGTCTCACTGACTACATACAAATCTAGACTACAATCCAGAGAAGTGTTGAACTACAAAAGATAGCATCTCCTATGCTAGAATACAGTTCCGATTTAAGCTATGTCTGTTCTAGTTGAAACCTCAGTACCAGAATATACCTTACAATGAATTCCTCACATACATAGTCTCTTTGATATATTTCGCATTATATTACATTGATAACCTTATACTTCCCCTACTTTTCTACCTATGCATATCCTATATATACCCTATACAAATTTATGCCTTATGTCGACTTACAAGGATATATATAATTACATAATATATGTCAGCCTAATAATATAAATGAATAAGAATTAAACATTTTGTTTGTGCCGGATCCAAGATGTGTTGTCCTTCAATACCGATATCCTTTATCATACCATGTTGGCCTAAATTGCCGATGACCAAAGAAATCTTCTATCCTGTCAATGCTGATGTAGAGTCTGTGAAGTGCCTGCCGGTATACCATATGAAGCCTAAACCCAAAAACATGTTGCCATCAATGACAACATAATGAAACATAACCAGTAGAGTATCAATTGCCAACAATATCCCCCTTTGGCATTTATGGCAACACTCATGTGAAAAATGGTCATGGTTTCAACTGCTAGTTTCATCCTACCCTGCTCCCCCTAAGATGAATATGCAAAATGCTCCAATACTCCAAAATTCCAAAGACTTTGTAAATCCCTCTAATGTATGCAACCCTTCATTATTTTTCACTATGCAACCTTTCATTGTTTTTCACATGTATACTACTCCCCCTTTGACATAAATGCCCAAAAATTATAAAAAGAAATGTCAAAGAATGATAATTGTACACTGAATATCTCCCCCCCCCAAAAATGTCTTACCAGAGCTTGACCAATTTCAATATTTCTGGGTAAGATTTCTCTAATAACTCTACATAAGTATCCCAACCAGTTTTGAGTGTGCCAGAGATAGATACAAGTCCACTTAATAAATATGCAAGTGATTCTCTCTCATTAATTTCTGCTAGTGTGGGCTTACCAAGTATATCCATGCATTCCCTCTTATGAACACCAAGTGAATCCAATCTTGGACTCACCAAACCTCTGAGACTTTTGGCTCTTCGAATGATCTTATCTCTTTCTTTTTCAAGAGCAAAAATTTGATTCTTCAAAGTCTAAATTTGTCCATCTATGGATGTGGTCAGTGAAATTAGTCCATCAAAAGAGTTAGCAATATTAGAAATTTTGTTGTGTACCTCTTTTATCTTTTCATCCACTTTTTCCGTAAGAATATCTATATTGCAATATACCCTGCATACATTAGTACTTTGTTTCAAAAAATTTTCTATCAATATTGACTTCTCAATCTTTTTCTTCTTTCTATCAATGATCTGATCAAAAGTGGCTTTCTTAGCCAAAGTCAATTTTTCAAGTGCTAGATGGTTAGAGATTTGTTGTAATGATTGAAATTTTTTAGAGATATGTTCTATTATTATCTTAAGCTTTCCAGAAGGGCTCACTTTATTCTCAATCTTACATTTTGGGACCAATCTATGCAAAACAATTATTGATTGATCTATAATCCCTTTGTCTGTGGTTCCTTCCTTCATCATTTTCTGAGAAGCCATCATCATCAGTTTTGTGGGACTCATCTCTGTGATGTTTTTTCTTTTTCATTAGAGAAGTGTCAATTGTCAATAATGAAGTGTCAACAACTGGTTCCCTACTGGATTGCCCTATTTTATTTGGTGATTTATCCTTTATTGCCTCCTCACTTGCACCGGTGGCTTTGCCACTTGGTGCAGTTTGTGCAACTACCGGTTCCTCTCTAGAAACAATAACCTCAACTTGTACATTAGTATCCAGAGGACAAGTTTCCTCAATGTTAACATCCTATACAATGTTTTGTGCATTAACCGGTGTCTCTGTATTTGTATGTGCATTTGGCTCAATTTCCTCTATCTTGGTTTTCTTCAAAACCGAGGGTGGTGTACCCATAATTCCTTTACCTTTCCCTTCAATCAGTGTATCTATAGTATCGGTCTTTATCTCTGGTGAAGTGAAGAATCCTCTATGCTCTCGCAAAAAAATTATTTAATCCTTCTGTGTTTCCTTTATTATCTCATTCATCCTTCCTAACATCAAGCTAGTTATTCTATGTTTATTGTTGAATACTTTCCTATCTGTAGCCTCAATTGTCTTCTCCATCTCATCTGGCATTATAGTAACACATATAGCTAAGAGTTCCATATCTTAATGTGTTTGTCTTCTTGCATTGCAGATAACCTTCTAGCATCTAATATGTTGTATAGCTCTGTTGGTATTTGATTTTCTATTTCAATTAATGCTTTCTTATAGATGTCTAAACATAGAAGAATTTCTTCTTCTACCTCTCTTTGTTCATTAACTATAAATGTATCATAATAAGACTTAACATTATTCAACATCCCATCCTTAGTTATTTCATCTACAATTTCAACACAAGTCTTAGGCAGAATAATTGTTACATTACCAGTCTCTAGTGCCAATTCAGTGTCACTCTCCTTCCTCCTTCTAGCAGTACAAGATGTAGCTGATGGTTTAACCTTGGGTGCCCGCTTCTATGTCAGTACTTTGATGGTGACTTTCCTAATCGGTCATCTCTTTGGTTCCACTTTATATTCTTCTTGTTTCTTTCTTACAACCCCTTTGAAAGATAAAGGTGTCTCATCATCAGTCTCAGAATCTGCAGCCACATGTTCAATGTGAACTACCATATCCTTCCTCTTTCTCCCTTTCTCTGGGACAACATCAATGAGTGCCTTAATGTCCTTAGAAACCTTTTGTACAATCTTTCTTGCCTTACCTTCTTGTTTTTCCCTCTTCTTCTGGTTGAACTCAGTTTCAACCTCAAAAGTCTTTTGCTATGCTGTTCCACAAGGTTTTTCTACTTCATCTATTTCTGCATCTATCAGATTTTTTGCATAAGCATCAAGGACTAATGCATCCACCTCATTTCCCATTTCCTCTATTCAAATCTTCTGGGGCTTAACTACCTCCATGAGAGTCACATCCTTCTTAACCATGAAACAAATGTTGGTAGAGTATTTCTCTAAAATTTGCTCAGGTATCCTTATTCTAGACCTCATAGATTTCTGAAAAGCCTTGAAGTAACCCCATACCTTGTCATCTCTGAGACTTCCCAATGCAACAATTGATTTCTTAAGTTGTCTTCCTACTGGGATGTCAAAAGCCCATTGCTTCCTTCCAGAACTAGGGGTATCATTTAGAAAGTATAACATTCATCACACTAATAGATTTCCATACCGGAAGGTGCCCTTCTTCTCACCTTTAATCTTTCCTAAATTGATCAATAACTCCTCAAGCATCTAGTCACAGAGATCTAACTCGATATTTTCTCTCATCATTCTATAAGCGGCCAAAATACATGAACTAGAAACTGAATTCAGTTGGTTAGACTGAGTTACCTTATAACCTATGATCATGCTGCCAAATTTGATGTCGGTGTCGGTGATAGTGTTCACCTTCATTGATCTCTTGTCTGATGTAGCGCCAGTGATCTTCCTTACTAAGTCATTTGATACTTTCTTATTTGATTATTTCCCTTTTGATGGTAAAGTAGTAATTGCCCGAATGGCTTCCTTAGTGATTTTGTAGGGTCAGTCCAACCATATGAATTACCATGTACTCTTCTTAGTACATATCTGATAATCTCATCCTCTAATTCTGGAATATCCAGAATATCAGTGAACCCTAGATCTTCGATGTGTTTATATGCTGGTTTGATTTTACCAGATTCTCCCATGAGTTCATTCATATACATCCCCTTGATTTTTGAAGTACCTAAGTCCTTTATATGACAATGAATATAAGCTCTAACATCTTCTTCATATACCACTCCCTCTGGGACGCGAGAAAATGCTCCAACCAAATCTTCCTTGTTAGCCACATGTGGATATGGTTTGAAAATTGGCTTGGGGCAGTTCTTAATTTCTACTATAGTTGGATTTACAACAAAGATAGGAGCAAAAGACGACCCCGATTCCATGATTCAATAAAAATACCTTTAGAACTCCGCTGGTGAAAACCTCTTATCAAATCCTTCCAAATGTTGGTGTGATCGTTCAAGATAAAATCTGATCGCCTCTAAATAGTTTTTGATTGCACTAAGTCACTCTGAATTGCTCTAAAATTGCTCTGAATGTAAGGTGATTAATAATAAAGTGTAATCAACCTTTTATCCATGGTGAAAACCCTAATTTTTTATTGTCATAAATGACTGTCGGTGAATGATACTGGATCTCACTCTGAATATATCAATGCCAGATAATCCTTTCCAATCTCTGGAACATCTTCCAGAATCTCCTCTAGGGGCATATGCATCATCTTTCATGAAATTTGTCTACCCCTAAGGCATTTGCCTTAGTTACTGGATGAGCTCACTGCAGGTGTAGGAGCAGCCTCTTCTGTCGGATAGGTAACCAGGACATTCCCATCTGATGATTTCTCTTCAGTCTTTCTGACCCATCTCTAAGTATGATCTTGTCAGATTTCATTAACTTTCTCTTTTCCTTTATCATTTATTCGTCCATTGCCAACTGGTGGATTTTTGCTTCTACAGAACTTAGCAATATGTCCGAATGCATTGTATGCATAACATGTAACATTGTTTTTTTGAATTGCCTTGCTAAAACTGGTGAATTTACTTGACCTACTCTATTTATAAGCATTGAATTTCTTTACCGGTGTGAATTTCTTTACCGACGTTTAGTAATGTCAAGTAATTTCATCGGTTTTAGCTTTGTTTCTACATTGCCTAGCCATGTGACCAAATTTATTGCAAACAAAACATCTACCATTGAATTTATAAGCATTGATTTTCTTTACCGGTGTCTTATGGTTTTGATCTTCATTAGCAATACTGGAACTCTGTCCTTGCTCAAATCCAAGTCCACTAGAATCTCCAATTGGCCTCTATCTCTTCAGTAACTCATCAAGTTGTGCTGAGATGATCTTGAATTTTTCTTTGTATTCACTTGCAGTAGTTAAATCATCTCTTAGTACTGTCATTTGTCTCTCAAGCTCTTGCTCATTTCTCTAGGGTTGTACCAAATTAGACCTTAATATCTCATTTTCATGAATCAACCTACCACATTCTTCAAATTTGTGCTTTAGGGATACAACAAGATTTTCTTCCTTTTTTCTTTCTGTCCTCAATATCCTTGGATAACCTCATAGTCATAGTTTGCATTTCATTCTTCATAACCATGTTCTCTTGACTTAATTTCTAACATTGTTCCTTAAGTGCATCTTCATCATCTTGATTTTGCAAAAGTTCCTTCCTCCTAGCTTGAATAGATTAAAATCTCTCTTGTAGGACAAGAATAAATTATTTAGTACAATTCAACTCATCCTATAACTTTAAGTTATTCAATCTTTTAGCATCATAATCTTCAAGTGACATCTCAAGCTGTTTCTCCAAAGCCATATTCAATGATTCTGGTTTCAAGATCTTCCTCAAGCTGTTAAACTTCCTCTGAGGCACAAGGCTTTGATACCAATTATTGGAAACCAATAACATTGAGGGGGGGGTGAATTAGTGTTATACCAAAATAAAAGATTTTAGCTTTAACAAAACACACATACACCAACCGATATACCAGTATAGATAAAATTAAAAGAAGTAATGCAACCAATAAGTCAAATATATAAATGAGAACCATAACACGTAGATTTATACGTGGAAAACCTCAATGAGGAAAAACCACGGTGGGATTTGTGACCCACAATATCAATTCACTGGCCATATGAAGAGATATTACAATATATGTTGGGGTTTGTACTTGCAAGAAGGATTATAGCCTAGAGCACACTCTCATCACAAAAGGAGTCTCACTGACTACATACAAATCCATACTACAATCTAGAGAAGTGTTGAACTGCAAAAGATAGCATCTCCTATGCCAGAATATAGTTCCGGTTTAAGATCTGTCTATTTCGGTTAAAACCTCAGTACCAGAATAACCCTTACAATGAATTCCTCACATACATAGTCTCTCTAATATATTTTGCATTACATTACATCCATAACCTTATACTTCCCCTACTTTTCTACCTATGCATATCCTATATATACCCTATACAAATTTATGTCTTATGTCGGCTTACAAGGATATATATAATTACATAATACATGTCGGCCTTAATAATATAAATTAATAAGAATTAAACAAGTTGTCGATGCCAGATCCAAATGTGTGTGTGAAAAAGTGGAATAAGTATCTACAAGCTGTAAGACACAACACTTCAATTAAGTCATTACATGTATGGCTAGACAGATATAATCATGAATAATGAAACTATAACAAATCGAACAATTGCTTCTAAAAGATGTGTGTATAGACTTGCTCTCATATTTATATAAGCAATACCAATGACTAGACTACACCAAGACGAAGGATTTAATCTATATGAGCATGATATTAAGCTAAATGGATGCAAGATTATGCTAGATGGATGAATAGTAAGCTATATGAATTCAAGCAATCATAATATATGCAAAAATAAATTAAACTAAGATGCAATAATCTCAAAAAGCAAGCACAATATCTTCAATGACTCCAGAGAAAAAACTGTATAATAACAATAAATCTCCAAGGTGTTTTGAATGAGAGATGAAGGCTGAATTTATAGAGAATCACTAGAGAGATCAAGAAAAAGCACAATTTAGGATAATTGAGATAATTGAGAAATCAGATTCAGTTAACCTTGAGATAAATTCCAATTATACTTTAATTGAAATGCATTCAGATTAGAAGTTTGAGTTTGTATTGGAGATAAAATTCAATTAATTCCATGCACTTGAGATGAAAATAGGTAATTCGATGCAATTTCTTTGATTTATTCAAGATAAGAGTCTTTTCAATGCAACTGAACATCTTTTCTCAAAAGCTTTGAGTTCTAATTTTAGAGAATGATTAAAAATTCATTTTAATTGTTTTTCTGTTTTCAAGTTATCTCAATTTAGAAGAAAGAAATAATATCTCAAGTTTGATTTCTCTTTCAATTCAATTCTTTTATTTTATTTTCAATTTAACTCTTGCTTTGCATATTGATTCCTCTTTTGTGATAAATTAATTCCTTTTTATGATAAAATGGAAAATTTATTAATTAATTAAATATGTTGGGATATTTAGTAAATTAAATAGGATAATTGATCAAAATGATTTTTTTGGAATTATTTAATTAATTAAATAAATATTTAATTAATATGGAATAATTCACTTGCCATGTGACATTTGATGATTAAAGAATTAATTAATCGTGTGCTCAAAGTTGATTTAATTGCCTTTGGTTAGGACCTTGGTGATGTTGTCGAGATTAGGGGCGCATAATTTAGGTGACCATTTTTAGGGTATTATATTTGCCCCTCTTTGAATTAATGTGCGAGCAACGCGTTGGTTCAAAGAATAGTTGATGTGTAGGAGATACCAGTTGTGAACATAATTGATCACAAACCAGATGAAGAGCGAGGTGTTTATATTGATTGAATTGATGAAGTTGAACAGAGTTGATTAAAGCGAAACTGATCCTGAACTTGATTGAACTAGGACTGATGAAGAGCAAAGATACTGAACTTGAAGTTGATTGATCAAGAAGCGAATCTTACTGATGTAGAACTTGATTGAACTAGACACAATGAGCAAAGAAAAAATTGATCTTGAACTTGATGGATCAAGATACGATGAGCGAAGATAAACTGTCCAGCTTGATTTGAAGCGATGAAACTGAACACCTGCTTAGATTGAGCGTATGATCAAAGATACTCTTTAAACTTTTGATTGAGTTTAAACAAATAATCAACTTGATGAAAAGCGATGAAACTGATTAACATTAAGAGATTGATTCAGATGAAGGAAAACATCAGCTTGATTTGAAGTGATGGAACTGATATGCCCCTAGCAATTGATTTGACTCAGATGATCGAGAGATCTCAACTTGATATGAAGCGATGAAGCTGAGATGCCCCTTAGCGATAAGAATTTGTTTGATTTTCTTTAGTTGAAAAGATTTTTTCTTGACTTTTGATGGAGATTTGAATTTTTTTAAAATTTTCTCGACTTTAAATTTTCTCAACTTTGAAGATGTGAGGTCATGAGGTCATGAGTATGCCCCCTCAGGAGCGAAATAAAAAAAGAGCAAGGTTACATGATTATTATAGGCAATTGTTGCCGATGATAATTATTTGAGCACAAAGATTGAGTTAGAGGAATATTTGAAGATTTAGTGATGATTGATGTGAAATTGAACGCAAATTGAAGAAACGAATGAGCATGTGATGAAAGCGCTAATTGGTTGTAGTTGTGCAAAATTGACTACAAGAACGATCTTGTATTTCGATTTTGATCTCGAAAAATGGAATCAGGACGGGCAAATTAGCTAAGGGTACATTTTTTATGTCCATCGAAGCAAGTTGAAAAATTAGGGTTTGGGGCTATATAAGGGGTCAAAGTGTCATTTTCAATTCATTTTAACCTCTCCAAGTTTGAAATTTGAAAAGCCCTCTGTGAGGAAAAATGGTCATTCTGATCCAAGAGCACTGATTTGAGTGCTAGAGACATCATAATTGATCGGGGAATTACAAGTCAGCGGTGAGTGACTAATCTTATGCCTGTTTATGTCATCAATTTTGAAATTTTTTGTTGAATTTTTCCTTTTTAAGTCATTTAAAATTCGGTCTGTGTCATTTTGTCATGCGAGACAAAAAATGTGTCTCGTACGACAAACTATCCTTTAGTGTTTCATCATTTCAAGCCATTAGTTTTGTCATGTAAGACATCCCCATGTATCGTATGAAAGTTTTCTTAGAAGACCATCTTATTGTGCGGGTATATGTCTTTCGTTGTATCAAAGTCTTTTGTCGTGCTATAGCTATTCTTGACTTGTACGAGTTTTTGCCTACACTGTGAAATGTCGTATGAAAAATAGTGAGCTTTTTTAAGGGTGCAAACATGAAAATTTGATTTGGCAATTGATGTATGTGGATTTGCGTGATGTTTACTTTGTCTTATAGAAAATTTGAATGACTTTCTGATGCTCTATTATTTTACTCTTGCAAGTGCGATTTCCACATGTTCTTTTTTGATGCATCTATCCTCCTACTATGAGGCTAGTTCATGAGTTATCTGATATAGATAGAGCACATATTGACTTGTGTGGGTTTACCCACCTTCTATAGATGCTAGATATCTGTGTGAATCACAAGATGCTCACTACACTGGTTGAGAGATTCCATTCTGAGCATAACACATTTTATTTACCAATTGGGGAGATGACTATCACTCGAGAAGATGTTTACAGGATTCTTAGGATTCCATTTGCTAGGGATAAGGTTTATTATGATTCGACTCAGCATCTTGGTATATTAGATGTGTTTTTCATGATGCGAACATCCTTTCATAGGATATCAGTTGGGATGATATGATGGCCAGGTACAGTGAGGAGTTTCCCTTGGCATGTGTCTTGGTAGGATTCATTGGTTGCTTCATTATGCCAGATAGGGGACAACAGGGTTTTTTATGCAGCTGGGCCAGGATGCTAGAGAGATTGGTGGATTGTCTTGAGAGATTAGGATGGGATTCGTGTCTATTAGCTCACATGTATCGTGAGATACATGAGGTTGTGTATAGGCAGGGGAAGAGCATGGCAACAGGGGTCTTGATTTTATAGATATGGGCCTGGGAGCATCTCCTAGTTTGCAGACATATTGTGGATGATGCTAGAGATCCAAAATAGCCGATAGTCTATAGATATTTTGGATACTTTACTCTACCCCATCTAACAAGATAGAGTATTGGAGATGACAACTAGATGACCTAATAGTTGTTGTATGGAGACCGTATAGGGGCCTTGATCTTTGGGATGTCTGGAGAGCTATGTGGAGAGATATGTTCATGACTCATCCTCTGATTGATAGGTCTATGACTGTTATTGAGCGATTTGATGTATCTCGGGTCATGAGGTAGTATGGTAGGCCTTACGGGATTTCATAGGATTTTACCACCTATGCTCGTTATGTAGACGAGGAGAGATGAGGATGGGCCCATAGGTTGTCCTACACTTTGAGCATGCAGGCACTGATAGGGTTACAACGACTTTGGTGGGATTATTTAGATGATATTGCAGATGTGGGGGCATTGCCCCAATACAAGGATTGGTTCCAGTAGCATCCATTCCCTAGGTTTACAGATCCAACTAAGTAGGCACCTCTCATAAAGGAGATTGAGGATGATACCCCTGCATAGGCACAGGGACAAGCACAAGGATATAGATAGAGACATGGATAGAGAGTAGAGGCTTTGAGGTAGCTAGGTGGTGATCCTAGTGTGAGGAGTAGTAGGGTACCAGCTGGGGGGAGAAAATAGCAGAGAGGAGAGGGTGGATCCCTAGAAGATGTTGGTGTGAGGATGAGTGGTGTTAGGATAGTAGAGGGTGGAGGAGAGGAGTGAGTAGCTCCTAGATAAGTACGGAAGAGGAGGGATGAGCAGGGTGGAGATGGAGGCTGAGAGCCTCTAAGGAATCAGGGGGCAGTTGATGCAGTACGGTCGATGAGAGCGAGATTAGCAGGTTGCAGTCATAGTTGACAGTGGCTCAAACACAACTTACAGAGCGAGACTGACAGCTGGTGGAGCTCAGAGCAGAGCGATACTGACAGATGGCTGAGGTCAGGGCAGAGTGAGAAGCTCTTCAGTGGGAGGTTTTACTCCAGACGAGCTGAGCAACTTATTATGTTGTGGCATATAGCATAGCAGTTTCTGTATCGCAACAGATTGTTCCATATTCTTAGTACATGGAACAATCTGAGGGAGCTCAGGCACCATGGTAGGATGTTGGTCAGCAGGCTCCACCTCCTCCACCACTTGGAGATGAGGGAGAGGCAGAGAGCTAGATTTCTTATAGCTCTTAGATTTTGTTAGATGCCCATTTTTTTTGTAGCCCATACAATTCTTGCTCTGATGGGAGATTGTATATGATAGTTATATCACTTGTACTTTGAGATATTGATGATTATATATACGAGATCTTGATTTGATTTCATTGTACTTGTGTTGATTGATTTATGATATGTTTTCTATATGATTTATTCTATATGTATGTATATCTATTCTGTATGGATGTATGTAATGCAAATGAATATGAATGTTTGTTTTTATATTTTTTCATATGCAAATAAATGTTAAAAATGAGTAATGAGTAATGCAAATTGTTTATTTTTCTTTGCAATAATGTGAATGCAAATGAGTGTATGAATCTATATAAGATGCGTATGTATGCAGCTAACATCTCAATACACAAGTACTCGATTGGAGAAATGATGAAAAAGAGACCACTTAGTTGAGAAATGATGATACTTCAAACTCTCATTCAGAAGATAAAGAGATTATTGTTATCATGCAGAAATCATTCGAAATGCAGAAAATCCAAAATGAATGCAATCAAAAACTAGTCACTGGATTTGAAATGCTTAATTTTCATCACTGAGCATTTACAAACATAGCAGGTAGAATAGAGTTCCTTCCTTTTCATGTGCAATATTAATTATCTTGTCTGCAATGACCCTTTTTTGTTCATATCCTTGGGCAGATTACACAGGCATCCAGATTGCATATTTAAATAAATTCCCTCAAAACAGACAAAGAAATGATGTCGACCTCCCTGTAGCATACAAATAAGCAGAGTCGAGGTATGTGTGGCTATTTCACCTTGATGTGACGTGTCATGCCCAAAATTTAGGGCAATAACGGGACAATTTTTTTTTTTAAATCACAACTTAAAACATTAAATTGACAATTATAAAATGCTATAACATATTTCGTCTTAACTATGTTTAGCGTTAACTTTATCTACTAACTCAAGTAAGTAAAAATTAATTTAAGATTAGGTGCGGAAAGCTAGAATAATCATTAATTTTATCTCCTCAATTTAGTCCAATAGAATAAATTAAATCCAAAAGTCTAAATTTATAACTAGGATAATATTAATTTCCAATAGTCATGAATAGCGTTTAGGGACTAAATAAATTTAGTCCTAGCACATAGTTCATAATGTCAAAAATTGATTTAACACCATTATTAAAATGTGATTAACTAAATTGACAAAAAAAATCAATTAAATTCATAAAGAAAATATGTTCTATAAAGTTTAATCTCCTCAAATACCTATATTTAGGATCATCTCCAAATAAAAATAAAATGTTGAAAAATATTAAAATAACATTAATAAAATGATGAATTTTAAAACTCCTTAATATATATAATTAAATCATATATATTTTTCCTTAGAGCGGTATTATTAACATATTACCCAAATTTGTTCAAAAGATTTAGGGCCCTCTCTATGTATATATATATATATATATAAATTATATATATATTTTCCCATTTAGAATGTGCATGAAACCCTAATTTTATTTATTTATTATTAAATAAGCCCTCCTTTTTTTTTTCTTTCATTTCTTTATTATCATTCCAAATTTCTCTTACCCTAGCCCTAACCGGCTAGGGTTTTATCTTAGTTTAGTCTGTGCAGGGATGGCTCGCAAAACGGTGGCCATGGCAGAGACTGGGCAGAGGCATTGTTTTTATTGGAGGGGGGGGGCGGCGGTTTCTCCCGGCCGGCGCCGCCCACTGTGTGACCACACAGTGGCGATGCCATGAGCGCCACTCACTGTGTGTTCACACAGTGGCGGTGCCAAGGGCGCCACCCACTGTGTGCTCACATAGTGGCGGTGCCGTGGGCGCCGCCCACTGTGTGAATACATAGTGGGGTTTGGCCCGACCTGTGCCCTTTTTTTTTTTCTTTCTTTAGCAATTTTTTTTTTTTAATTTATTATTAAAAAAACATTATGTTTATATATATATATATGTGTGTGTGTGTGTGTGTGTGTGTGTGTGTGTGTATCTATACATATATACACACACACATATATATATACACACACACACATATATATATATATCTATACATACACACACACACACACATATATATACATATATACATCTGTATATGTGTATATGTATATGTATATGTATATGTATATGTATATGTATATGTATATGTATATATATATATGTATGTATATATATATATGTATATATATATATATATATGTATATTTATATATACTAATTATAATTAAAAAAAAACTCAGACTGAATCTTTACTCTGTGAAAAATATTGATCTGAATAGGTTGATTTCCATATTCTGAAGTTAATTAGTGTGATACATATTTTTTTTTTTAAATTATCATAAATCGGTGATATACTATTTCTTTTAATTTATTTCCTTTCATAAATTTCCTAGATGCAAAAATAAAATAGATGGATTATTTAAATCCTGATTTACTTACAACAAAAGTAAAGTAATTTTATTATTTCATTTAAACTGTTTAACTGTAGATTTTATTTTCTGTATATAAATAATGACAGTATTTAATAAATTCTAACATCAACTATATAAATGACCAAATTTAATAAATTTACCTGCAGCTAGATAAATCTAGATTTTATTAAAATAAAACTATAATAAATTATGATTTTCATTTTCTGCAATAAACAAAATGACAGACTTTGATAATTCTACAACAACTATTTAAATGACAAATTTTAATAAAATTAACAGCAACTAAATATAACTATAATTTATTAATTTAAAACCTTAGAGATGGCTATAAAATCTTTGATCTTATTTTCTGCAAATAATATAAAAAAAATCGCAAATAAAATGAAATCACAGATTTAAATAAAATAACTTTTACATTTCTATGTATAGATCTAAATGCTTTTATTTTCAGCCTCCTGCATGCATGCAAAATCAATTCTATTTCTTTTCAAATAAATTGTTTTCAGATGCGTACAGAAAATAACAATTTTCTTCCTTTTCAAAATATCCTATACACACAAATATTTATTTCAACCTTTAGGAACTACTATCAGAAATAATCATTTTCTTTTCTGCAATACAACTTAAATGACTATTACAAATATTCAAATCTTATCTCCAAGATACTCTTGTCCCTTTACAATTAGGACTCTCATTTCTAATAAATGAGGAAAGTAATAAATACATATCCAAATACTTTTCTGCAACAACTAAATCCAGCCACATCTACTTGTCCTGCTATTTTCTTCTAACAACCTGCAATTAAATCAAAAGCTATGACCATGGAGAGCTCACCTCCCAGCCTAGGCTAACTGGTAGTCACCCCCGAGCTCGGAGAACCAAGTCCTAGACAGGTAACACACATGCAAACATAAAAGACAAGAGAATACACAAATTCAACACAACCCCAACCCAGGCTACACTGCACCACATATTTGTGGTGTCTTTTCAAGGGTGGTAGTGGACCAAGTACCCTGAGGAGACTGCAAGTATGGTAAAACATATAGTCACCTCATGGAAAACCAAATACATGAAGTATAACAACCCCACATTCCTTATGCCCCCCAAGGCATTCATGCCTTATTTCCCTCCTTATGACCCCCAATGCATAAACAAGCCATGTAGCAAGGGTCACATAAAATCCCTTGTGATCACTCTCATAACTAGAGCCTCTCACTCGAGGGCTGTCACTTCTACCACCCACAAGACCATCCTCTCACCCAAGAGTAGGAGGTCTTGATTACTCCCAAAACACATACATTGTATAAGCACCAAACACCAAATAAATTTCCAAGAATTACATGCAAGAAAACTAGTCTTTTACACAAGCATTTCTTTCAAAACAACATGCAATAAGAAAACATTACTAGAAAGGTAGAACCAACCTTAAACTACCCAAAGGTATGCTAGTTTTGTTGAGGATGAGCAGCCCAATTCCACAAGTCTTTTCTTTCTACCCTTAGCCAAATTCTCAATCCCAAATCTATCTTTTTCTTTTCAAAAATTCTTTGTCTCCAAAAATGGAGAGTGGGTGATTACCCACTAATTTTCTAATTCTTGCTTAAGAAGCACTTTGTGAGAGTTCTCACAAGTTTCTAAAAACTGAAAAGGAAGGTAAGGTAAAATGGGAAAGGGAACTCTCATTCGAAAAGCAAGGTTCACAACTTAGTTCAAGTCTTCTAATTTCAATTTTCGCACAACTTAGAAAAGTCACTTTTTAGGGTGTCTAAAAGGTCACATGGGAGTAGAAACTTGCCTAAAATTACCCCTAACCCTTAGGTATACCTTATAGGCTTTAGGAAACCCTATTAAACTACCCCTAGATGTCCATTTAATCCCTTTTTAACCCCTCTGAAGTTTATTTTCGGGTCAAACCTATGTTGACCATCCCAAAGATTCTTTACCCAAGGTATTTATGGAATCACATTACATTAATTGAAAAAGCTATAGTTAAACAATTCCCTCCAAGAGACAAATTTAAAAACTCAAACATAAATCCACACATGTGTCAAGTGACACAAAGAGAATACTTTTACAAAATTATACATGAAATCGTGTCTCTTGTTGGATTTAAATAAATCAATTAAATAACATTTAACACACATGCATCATTTACTATTATGAATAAAATACGACACAAACGGGGTGTTGTCTCTCCAAATAGACAAACCCTGGTTTTACGAACATACATAGGTCTAGGTTTGGTTCTCCATAATATTTCCATGGTCACATGGATAATTTTCCTGCACATCTCAATTACACATTAGTAATTTCAATTTAACCTCATATAATACAAAACACATGAATAAGAATACACATCAAACACTTGCATACAATTTACATTTGAACAATTTAATATATCTTATATCCAAGTAATTTCACATAAGCAATTATCCTAATTCTCATAATTTTGATCCACACATAAAACATACATCCTAATCATAGTAAAGTCCTACAAAATCAATAATGACATATATCATCACAAATTCATCCTATTCGAAAATCATGTAGAGTTCTATATCATAAGCATATAAATGAAGCATCAACATATAGCAATGTTATCTACATCATGGAATCATATAAGTTCTAAATCCATAATGCATAAAAATAAAACATCCATAATAGTCTCAACATAAAACCACTAAAATGCCAGACTGAGTCGGGGTAGGGCCTCACACCCTCCCCCTCTAGGCATGAACTTCCTCCTGGAGTTCATCAAATAGATGGGGGTACTCTAATCTCATATGTGCTGCGTCCTCCCATGAAGCTGTAACCTCATCATAGCAATCCCACTGGACCCTAACCTGGTCCAGCTCTCAACCTCGAAGGGCCAGCGTCTGGCATGCCAAAACGCGAATGGGCTCCAAAGCTAGTTGCTCGTCTGACTCCACCTGCAAGGCATCCCACTCTAAAATATTAGACTCATCATAGATATATTTCCTCAAAACTGATACATGAAACACATCGTGGATGCATGACAGGCTAGGTGGCAATGCTAAATGGTAGGCAACTGGTCCTATCCTCTCAAGGATCTCAAATGGTCCTACAAAGTGAGGTGCGAGCTTAGAACCCTTTCCATAACGGATTGGACTCTTATGCGGTCGCACTCTCAAGAAAACTCTGTCTCAAACCAAGTAGCTACGATCTATCCTCTTCGCATCGGCATATTTCTTCTATCTATCCTGAGCCTCTCTAAGATGCTGCCTAATCAAATCCACTTGCTATTCCATATCCCAAACTATCTCTAGGCCAATAGAAACTCTGTCCTCTATACAGTCCCAACTCAACAGTGTCTTGCAAGCCCTACCGTATAATGCCTGATAGGGTGGCATCCCCAAAGAAGTGTGATGCCCATTGTTATAGGCAAACTCCACTAAGGGAAGGTACTCTTCCCATCTGGTCTGATGATCCATGACGTACATGTAAAGCATATCCTCTAACACCTGATTAACCCTCTCTATCTGACCATTGGTTTTCGGATGATAGGCTCTACTGAAGTTGAGCTTAGTGCCCATAGCTGCCTGTAATTCCTTCCAAAAGGAAGAAGTGAAGAGGGAATCCCTATTAGAAATAATCTTGCGTGGAACGCCATGAAGCCTGACAATGTCTCATAAGAACACCTGTGCTACTGTTGGTGTTGTGAAGGTAGTCCGAACTGGTGAAAAGTGAGCCACTTTGGTCAACTTGTCAACTGTCACCAAGATGGCATCATTGCGACAAGAAGACATAGGAAGACTAATGATGAAATCCATGGATATAGTATCCCACTTCCACTTTGGTATAGCATGAGACTGGAGCAACCCACCTGGATGGCGGTGCTCCGCCTTTATTCTCTGACACTCGAGGCATTGGGCTACTAACTTAGCAATGAGTTGCTACATTCCTGGCCAATGATATAATTGCCTCAAGTCAGCATGCATCTTTTTAACTCTGGGATGCGCTGCATAAGGAGCTCTATGAGCCTCCGTGACAATGAATTCTCGCAATCCCCCGGAGGAAGGTACATAGATACACCCTCTATGGT
Organism: Cryptomeria japonica; assembly: GCF_030272615.1. NCBI lineage: Eukaryota > Viridiplantae > Streptophyta > Pinopsida > Cupressales > Cupressaceae > Cryptomeria > Cryptomeria japonica. The sequence goes on along the minus strand of NC_081412.1, from coordinate 344,716,900 downwards.
GTAATAGTCCATCGGAATCCAAAGAATAATCCACATATTTCCCCTCTAGGGTATCCTGAGACCGTAACACCTAACAAACCTCTGAATACCATCCATCCTCTGGCAAATGCTGCAGTATACGGTCTCTCAAATCTGTGCCCATAGATATGGTGTATACCTCGTGATGTCTCCTACTCAAAGCATCTGCAACTAAATTTTCCTTTCCTTTGATGTAGTGAACGTCAAAATCATATTCGCACAAGAACTCCATCCATCTCCTCTGACGTGCATTAAGGTTCGGCTGAGAGAAAATGTACTAAAGACTCTGATGATCTGAATGCAGCTTGAAGTGATGACCCAAAAGGAAGTGTCTCCACCTCACAAGTGCATGCACTACTGCTACAAGCTCAAGGTCATGAGTACGATAATTAAGTTCACGAGTCTTAAGTTTCCTAGACGCAAAAGCTAAAGCCCTAACATCCTGCATAAGAACTGCTCCTAAACCCCCTAGTGAAGCATCTATACAAACCATGAAGTTAGCTGAGGGATTTGGTACAACAAGGATAGGTGTGCTAGTGAGTGCCCTTTTGAGTTCCTAAAAGGCCTTCTCGCACTTCTTTGTCCACTCAAATTTATTCCCTTTACACTGAAGAGAAGTAATAGGATGTGCGACTCTGGAGAATCCCTCAACAAAATGTCGGTAATAACCTACTAAGCCCATGAAGCTCCTGACCTCTGTCACACTAGTTGGCGCTGGCCAATCCATAATAGCCCTGATCTTTCATGGGTCAACTGAGATCCCATCACCAGAAATAACGTACCCAAGGTGCTTGACCTCTGATCAAAAGAAAGCACACTTTGACAAACTGCCAAACAACTGATTATCCCGCAAACACTGCAATACTTGTTTCAGATGCTCCTCATGCTCCTTCTCATTCCAACAATATATCAGTATATCATCGAGGAACACAATTACAAAGCGGTCTAGAAATGTGCGGAATACCCCGATCATGAGGCTCATATAAATAGCTGGAGCATTCGTAAGACCGAATGGAACCATGGTGAACTCATAATGGCCATATCTAGTGCAAAATATGGTCTTGTGGATATCACTTTCCACTATTCTCAGCTGATGGTATCCTGAATTCAGATCAATTTTAGAAAAGACTTTGGCACCCTGAAGTTGGTCGAATAAATCATCAATTCTGGGCAAAGGATATCGGTTCTGGATGGTTACTTTATTTAACTGCCGATAATCCATACATAATCGGAGAGAACCATCCTTCTTCTTAACGAAGATGACTGGTGCACCCCAAGGGGATATGCTAGGATGAATATGACCCTTCTCAAGGAGTTCCTCAAGCTGTATTTTGAGCTCATTAAGCTCATTTGTGGTCATCCTATAAGGTGCTTTGGAAACTAGCTCAGCTCTTGGTACAAGGTCTATATGAAAGTCAATCTCTCTACGGGGTGGCATTCCAGGTAGCTTTGAAGGAAACACATCTGAATATCCCTTAAGGATAGGATGGTTGTCAAGCGATGTTTCCTTTTCTTCCTCTTCTCCTCTATCATCTGAATATCCCTTAAGGATAGGATGGTTGTCAAGCGATGTTTCCTTTTCTTCCTCTTCTCCTCTATCACTGATAGTGATAGAAAAAAGCTGACATCCCTTTCGCATGCTCCGCTTAAGCTATATTGTGGAGATCATACAAAGAGACACAGGTCCCTGAATCCTGGTGATAACTATGGGCGAACCATGATCATCCTCACACTCGATCTTTTTTAGGCGGCAATCCATTTTGGCTCTGTGGGCATAAAGCCAATCCATGTCAAGTATGATACCATAAGATCCAAGTGGAGTAACTCTAAGGTCTACTAAAGTGGTGGTCTTGCCAATCTATAGCTAACATGCCCTAACCTCTGATTCCACTGACACTCTCGCCCTTGAAGCTAACTCCACTTCCCAACTGACACCCTGTCTAGTTGCCACTAGCCCGCAACACTCCACAACCAATGGAGATATAAAGGAGTCAGTAGCTCCTGAATCAAATAAAATAGATAAATTGTTACCTTTGATCATACCTGCAGCCTCGATGACCGTGGCCTGGTGCTCAGCCTGGCGGTTATCAACCTCTGCAAATACTCTATGGGACCTACCCATATCACCAATCGTCAGCTCTGAAGTAGCCATCCGCTGATTCCCTACCATCTGACCCTGAGGAAAATCCCTTGCCATATGCCCCATGGCTCCACATGTAAAGTAAGCACCCCGTGCCTGAAATTAGGCACCCTGAGGCCTAGAGAAAGCCCGTCCTTCTATCCTGCTAGATCCATTGTACCCACCCCTGGAGGACTGTTGAGTCCTCACTAGTGGTGTGTAAGGCACCTGCGCTCTCTGATCTCACCTCTGACCCTGAGACTGCCACTACTTGGGCTTTGTGCCCTGCTGATACTATGGAGGCTTCTGCCTCTAGTTCTATTGTGACTGTTGTGGAGGAGGGGGTTTGGAGAACCCCTGTGAGTTTTGGTTATTTCCCTTCCAATGGGGTTTTTGAAATCCATAAGTCTGGGGTGTAGGGTTTCGGTTCTAAAACTGATCCCTGGTGTCTTCTGGTCTGACCTAAATCTCCTCTGCTATAAGTGCCTTCTCCACGGCAACCTGAAGGCTCTCTAGAGCGAACATCCTCACTGGCCCTGCTATACCGACATTCAGCCCTCTGATGAAGGGGTTGACAAGAAGTTTCTCATCCTTTAGATAATCCATGTAAGGCAAGAGCTCAAAAATTTTTCTCTCGTATTGGGTCACTGATAATCCCTTTTGTTGGAGATCGTGAAACTCGTCTATCCGACTCTGTTTGAAATGTTCTGATAGGTACCTCTCCCTGAACCTCTCTATAAATATCTCCCAAGTGAGAGTATCAAGAACTAATTTGTACTTGTACTCCTCCTGTCTCCACCATGTGGAGGCCGTTCCTCTCAATAGATGGACTATGACATGTGCTTTTAGATTGCTCTTGTAAGAGCACAATGCAAAGTACCTCTCAAGGCTCAAAAGCCATGCCTCAGCCTCTACCCCATCGGTAGAACCCCCAAAAGATGGTGGCTGGAGGTGCATAACCTCCCTAATAAGATCCCCTGGATCCCGATGAGCTCTCTCAAAATAAACTGGCTCCACCACTGGAGGTGGTCCTGGTAGGTGCACAGACTCTAGCTCATTCCCACCCTGACTCTCTACAGGAATAGGAGGTGGACTCCTCCTCCATTCCCTATTAGCTGATCTATGACTCCTAGAGTTTTGATTTCTAACATGATGGTCCTTTGCTAGAAGCCTTTCCTGAACTATACCAATTAGGTTCTGGATTGCTTCTAAGAGGTTTCAGTTAGGATCATTTGGCTATTCGGGAGGAGCTTCTGGGTTCTCTTCCGGAACCGATTCCTCCCTAGCTACCTCTTTGCATGCTATGCGTACATGCCTAGGACCCCTTCCGCGCTTGCGAGCTTGTCGCGTAGTCAGAGGCATCCTAAGAGAAAAATAAAATAAAATAAATTAAATAATCTAAAGCGAAACGTAATGGAGAAAGGTTCGGCTCTAATCACAAACACCTAGTTGATTAGATGTTTCCAGATCATCATAATCATTCCTACAAGAAGAAAACAAAGAAAATATTATGCCCCCAATCCTTGCTCCTCTTAGTCAAGATATACTTCCTCGAGCTACTTAGAGGGAATAATAATCAAAAACCAATATAAAAGACAACACACAAATAATTTTTTCATGCATATCTCAAACTGTTTAGTGATTTTTTTTTTAGTAATGTTGTTTTTCTTGTTTACTCAGTGATAATACTCTTCAGTATTTAGGAGACAGGTGACTGACTTAGATTGGACGACTGGTTATCACTGACAGAATGATGACTTGGTTGATACTGCTTAGGACACGTAAATTGCTCAGTCGATTACCCTAAGACTAGGACATTGATCACTTTCAAGCCATGAGGGTTCTAAAAGAACCATGATGTCACAAAAGTGACTAAAAGATATGTACAATCAAAATCAAAGATGTAGAAAAGCAGAAGATGCCAATGTTGCGTTGATAGATGGAGTGCTTGAGTACAAGAGGCGCCTGTTTGCTAGGTTTTCATCTGCTTGGCAAAGATTTTTTTTTTTTACTTATTTTTTGAGGGTATTTTATCAGTTGTACAAGTTGCTGGAGCAGAGAATACTAAGTGAACAACTTTTTCAAGTGGATGGTGTTAATCGGTTCATGGAGCTATTCTCCTTTTGATGTTGAAAGCTGATAGGCACCAGAGCCAAAGTGTCATGCCCAAACTTTTGGGCACAAACAGAATAATTTTTTTTTTAAAAACATAACCTAATAAAACTAAGTTTGCTAAAATAACGCAGTAACAAGTCTTGTCTTAACTATGTTTGAATTCTTTTTTTCAACTAAAGTTAATCTAAACAACTAAATCCAGCAAGCGAGATAATCTAAATTACATGCAGAATATTAACTCTCCAAAGAAATTATTGTTATCTCAACAATTAATAAATAAATAAATTCATTTAACCAAAAATCTCTAATTAAATTGACAAGAGATATTATCGATCTCAATTAATCTTTTAATCATTGTAGGAATTAATTAAATTAACTCTAGCACTTAGATTTTTAAAACACCTATATTTCAATTTAACAATAATTATAATGTGTATTAAATTTCAATTATAGCGCCAAATAAATCTTTAAAGAAAATTGCCCTATCACATTTAATCTTGAAGAGCCTATATTTAGGTGGACTAAAGTTAATCCCCTATGGCCAAATATCTTACAAAAGGAATCGTTATAAAGTCCTAAAAGATTAAACTTCAAAAGAATTTAAAATTTAAAACATCATGTTCAAATGTTTAAATAATCGTATATAAAATATGAATGTATAAATAAAATAATTAAACTATAGTAGATTTATACATTCATATATTTAACTATATATATATATATATATTTGAAACATATAATTTCTAAATTAGATAAATGGGGAATACCCTATTCGAAAATTTCGAATGGGTTTCCCCCTCTTTTAAAAGACCCTAGGTTAACCTACTTTCTTCCTTAAATGTTTCTATGCTAACCCTAACTGGAAATTGGGTTAGGGTTGCATATATTTTTTTTAAAACTAACCTAAACCTATCTTTTTATTTTCTTAGTTTTTTTTTTGTTGTTGTGCTATGTGTGTGTTTTGTTGCAGGGACAGATGAAGGGAGGCGGCGGCCTAGGGTTTTGGTGAAGCCATGAGAGGGGAGGTGGGGCAGAGGTTACTATGGGCTCCCCACAGCAACGACCGCAGTCGTGCCTGCGGGTCATGGCCCACAGTGGCGGCCTTGGCCGTCGCTGTGGGTTGCGGCCCGCAGCACGGCTGCCACAGCTGTTGTGGAGCGCCGCCCACAGGGGGTGCTGAAGCCACCCCTTCTGTGTGTTGCGGCCCACAGTGCGGTTGCGGCCACCGCTGGGGGTCGCCGCCCACAGTGCGGGGGGGGGGGGGGGGGCGCGTTGCAGGGGTCGAGGCTCCCCAAATTTTTTTAATCTTTTTTTAAAAAACAAAATAAACATTGCAATATATATATATATATGCTTGTATACACACACACACACATATATATTTATATATAGTTATATATGTACTTATATATATGTATATATACTTATATATACACTTATATATATTTATATATAAATCCCTGCAAGTTGGGTTAACAGCTGATAATATATTTATTTATTTATTTTAAAAAAAAATAAGATATGTAATCTCCTATATATATATACTTAAGAAAACTATTTTTTTTCTTTTACTTTTTAAATCATGCAGATTAAACTATTGGTAGCATGATAATAGATGCAGTATTCATTCTCTTAGGTATTATTTGTATCAAAAGTATGCTTTAAATTTTATCCTTATTTTCATTCTTAATACAATCATATGACTAACTATTTTCTTTGCACATTAACCCTAGCATAGAGAATAAAATTAATTTTGCCTACCCTTATTTTCTGCATTATTATTTTTCTAAATAAATGACAGAAACATTTAAATTATAGCAGCATTAATATAGCTAGAATTTCATTTAAAACTATTTTACCAATTTAAATACAACATAGTGATTTACACTAAAAGCTATTTAACTATGTATGCATTTTGGAACTAAATAAATAGGACTAAGAGATCATTTCTAGCTTAATAACTTTCATGCTATTCTAATTTATATATCTACACTCTTTCATTATGCGTAAGAGATAGATTTGACTTTTATTTTAGAAATAACATGAATACCACAATTATTGTTTCAATAACTATAGGGACTCATTCCAAACATAAACATTTCCTTTTGCAATAATAACTTAATAGAACAAATGCATTTCTTTAAAGCATATATAGAATACAATATAGTCAACATTACAAATGGGTGAGATACCCAACTAGTCTCTCATTTCTATTAAATGAGAACTTTGAATAAAATGGATACATTTCTTTTTCAAAATAAATACAACATATAGCTTTTCTTTTACATTGCTGCAACTAAAATATATTATCCCATTCCCAAACCTTTTTCTGCAAATCAAGTAAAACCAACAACTCCTAGCTTGTCTTTTTCTTTTCTTTCCAAGCAACCTGCATATAAATCATAAGGCTATGACCATGGAGAGCTCACCTCCCAGCCTAGGCTTTCTAGAAGCCACCCCTGAGCTTGGAGAACCAAGCCCTAGACAGGTTACACTCAAGCAAACACAAGAAGCAAGGGAAAAACACACAACAACACTTTCCCAACCAAGACTACACTTCATCACAAAATGTGATGTTTTTACAAGGGTGGAAGTGGACCAAATACCCTGTGGAGACTGCAAGAATGGTAGATCACAAATCCATCTCATGGAAAACAAAGATATATCATAAGTTCATTAACCCCACATCCTTATGCCCCACAAGGCATTCATGCCATACTTTATCTCCTTATGACCCCCAAATGCATAAATAAGGCTATGCAGCAAGGGTCACATATACAACCCTTGAGATCACTCTCATAATGAGAGCCTCTCACTTGAAGGCTGTCAAACTCCTTCCAACCACAAGACCATCCTACTCTCCCAAGAGTAGAAGACCTTGGTTACTTCCAAATCACAAGAAAATGCATAAAAGAAATAACAGATAGGTCACATAATAATTTCACAAAGGAAAATACAATAAAACAACTTTTACATACAAACAATTTTTCCAACATAAGCATGCAACGTGAAAGGGAGAAGATGAACCAACCTTCAATCTACCCAAAGGTTTGCTAGAACTAGTTTGAGGATGAGCAGCCCAATTCCACAATCCCTTCTTCTACACTTAGCCAAATTTCTTTCCCAAAACTATTTTTTTCAAAATTGCAAGATCTCCAAAAAATGGAGAGTGGGTGATTACCCACTAAGTCCCTAATCCTTGCCTAAGAAGGCCTTAGTGAGAGTTCTCACAGGTTACTAAAACTAAAAAAGGAAAAAGTAAGAGAGAGTGGGGAAAAAATCTCACATCATTAAGGAAGGTTATCTAACCTAGATGGAACCTTCTAAATTGAATTTTCGCTCACCTTAGGAAACCCACTTTTTGAGGTGACTAAACAGTCACATGGGAGTAGTCACATGCCTAAAAATATCCTAACCCATAGTTATACCTTATGGAATTTAGGAAAAACCTTTAAACTACCCCTAGGAGTCCATTTGACCCCTTAGAAACCCATCTGAAGTTAACTTTCGGGTCAAACCTGAGTTGACCACTCCGAAGACTCTCTACCCAAGGAAAATTTGGGACCACATTCAAATGTTTGAAAAGGGATATGGTTGAACCAACTCCCTCCAAGAGACAAGTCAAAAATCAAGACACAAATCAGCACGTCTCAAGTGACACAATAAAATACATTACAAAATTACACATGGAATTTGTTCTTGTTGGATTTACACAAATTAATAAATTCAATTTAACACACATGCAACATTTACTTTCACAAATAAAATATGATACATATGGGGTGTTGTCTCTCCAAATAGACAACCCCTGGTTTTACGAACGTATATAGGTCTAGGTTTGGTTCTCCATGGTATTTCCATGGTCACATGGATAATTTTCCCGCGCAACTCAATTACACATTAGTAATTCCAAATAACCTCATATAAAATTAAACACATGAATAAGAATACACATCAAGCACTCTCCATACAATTGACATTAAACAAAATCAATATATCTTATATCCAAATAAATCCACATAAGTAATTATCATAATCCTCATAATTTTGATCCATACATAAGACATGCATCCTATTTCTATCATCATAGTAAAGTCCCGCAAATCCAATAATGGCATACATCATCTCAAATTTATCCTATTCTAGAATAATATAGAGTTCTATACCTATAATGGATAGAAATGAAGTATCAATATACATCAATGTTATCCAAATCATGGAATCATATAAGTTCTAAATCTATAATGCATAAAAATAAAGCATCCATAATAGTCTCAACATGAAAATAACTGAAATGCTAGGATGAGTCGGGGTACGGTCTCACACAAAGACTGTAGTAACGATGTAGGGACCCAACCAGTTGGGTTCAAACTTCCCTTTGTTGTCTCAAAACTCTTGATTTTTAGGATTTTCTCTTAGAACAAGGTCACCAACCTGAAATTCTCATTGTCGAACCTTCTTGTTATATCCTTTAGACATTCTCTTTTGTCACACTCTTAGATGATCAAACGCCACTTGCCGATGTTCATACAACAAATTGAGTTCTTGCAATCTAGATATTATGTAGTCTTCATTAGTAACAAGACCTTGCAAAGAAACTCTCAAAGATGACATTTCCACCTCAATAGGTAAGACTGCTTCAGACACATACACCAAATAAAAAGGTGTAGCCCCAGTAGGTGTTCTAATGCTTGTTCTATAAGCCCATAGTAAAGGATTGAGTTGTAGATGCCAATCCCTCCAAGATTTGTTTATTGTTCTATGTAAGATAGTCAACAGCTTTTGTTAGATGCTTCAACTTCTCCATTTCCTTAAGGGTAATATACGGATGACCAGTGGTATTTGATTTTGAATTTCTCACAGAGCTCGTCTAGATCTTTATTCTTGAATTTTCCTCCATTGTCATTCACAATGGATGAAGGTATCCCATACATGCAGATGATATAGTTAAGGATGAATAGAGCTACTTGTTTACTGGTTTCTTTGATGGGAAGAACCGCTTCTACCCACTTAGTGAAATACTCAGTGGTAGCTATGATAAACTTGTGTCCGTTGGATGATGCAAGATATATTTGAGCAATGAGATCAAAGGCCCATTGTTGAAAAGGCCAATGTGTAATGAAGGGTATGAGATCCCTTGTTGGAGCATGTATATGATTCCCATGTAGCCGACACTTCTCACAAATTTTACAAAACTTAATAGCGTCTTTCTCCATGTCTAGCCAGTAGTAACTAGCCCTTAGTAGTTTCCAATCTAAAGTAAGACTATTTGAATGAGATCCACAAATATCTTCATAGACTTTCAATAATGCACGTTGGGACTCTTCAGTTTCTAGACACCTTAGCAAAGTACTATCCAAACCTTAAATAGGTCATTAGCGATGATGACGTACCATGAAGCATTTCAGATTACGTTCCTTTTCTCATTACAGGTAAGATTTTCTAGGATAATTTGGTCTCGTAGATAAGAGTAAATATGGCTATAGCGAGACGAGTCATGTCCAATAATAGAACAAACCATGTGGGACTCAGGAGAATCATAGATAGCTCTCTCTTTTTTATTTTCATCCTGTTTTGCCAGAAGTGCCCCTAGTGATGAATCAGTTGCTGATATGTATAAAACAAATGGCTTACCTTGAATTGGTGGCATTAGTATTGGTTGATTAGACATGTATTATTTGATTTGCTGAACGTGTTGTTCACATTCTTGATCCTAGTTGTATGTTACTCCTTTCCTTAATACTTTTGTGAAAGGTTGAGCCTTATTTGCTAGCTGAGAAAAAAAAATCTGATTGATTGGAAATGTCTTGTAAACTTCTCATTTGATAGATATTCTTTGGAGGTGGCATTCCCATTATAGCTTGGACCTTCTCAGGATCAACCTCAATTCCTTTCTTTGAAATGATGTAGCCAATTAATTTCCCTGATGTCACTTTGAATGCATAGTTTTTTAGGATTTAGTCGGAGCTTGAAATTTTCCATTCTATCTAATATAAGGCCAAGATCTTGAATATGTGTGGATCTCTTCATAGTCTTCACTAAAGTGTCATTAACACAATCTTCCATATTCTTATGCATCATATCATGAAAGATAGTAGTTACTTCTCTTTGTTAAGTTGCTCCTGCATTCTTCAACCCAAATGGCATGACGTTCCAATAGAAGGTTCCCCATGCATAGGTGAAAGGTGTCTTTTCTTGATCTCCAGGAGCTATTTTGATTTGATTATAACTATAGAATCTATCCATTAGTGAGTACATCTCATATCCAGTAGTCATATCCACTATCATATCAAATTTAGGTAATGAAAAAACCTCTTTCGGATATGCTTTATTGAGATCCCTGAAGTATGTGAAAACCCTAATAGATTTGTCTGCCTTTGATACAGGTACTATGTTTGAAATCCATTATGCGTAGTCTATTGCTCTGATAAATCCATCTTTTAGCAATTTTTCTAGCTCAACTTTGACTAACAGTGCCACATGAGGGTGAATCTTGCAAAGTTTTTGCTTGACTAGTTTAACTTCTGGTGTAATAGAAAGATGGTGCATGATGAGATCAGGATCTAGACCCGACATATCAGAGTATGTCCATGCAAAGTTGATCTTCTTTTCTAGGAAGAGATTGCTGAAATCTTTCAACTGTTCTGCTGATAATGATTGAGCTAAGTGGATGATATGTGGTGTCTCTTGACTCCTAATATTTACTGGCTGAGTTGGTTCAATCAATATAGAAGACCTTTCCTAAAAATGACTTGGTAGTATATCAAGTATCTCACCTTTAGGTGCCTCAAAGAGGTTTTCACCCTTAGGTACGTCGTTTATTTTTTCTATTTTTGATTCTGACACCACCATAATGTGTTTTTCTTGATCAGATCTTTTATTTTTCTTTTTTTGATTTTTGCGACTAAGATACTTGATATTTGATTCAGTCATGTTCTCACTTTGTTCACTGGTGGAAGAGTCCATTGGTTCAACTGCATTAAGGTAGTAGGCTAACATATAGTCATTGGCAAAGATAGGTACATTCATAGGTTGGTTTTGGAGACTACAGTCAGTTAGTTCAGGATGTACCAAGGATAAAGTTTGAATAGGCTCGAGAGAGTTCACAGTATTATCATCATAACTTTGGACCAACAAGTCGAGTTATAGAAGACAACCTTGCGTAAATGTCTCGAGACAAGGAATAGTTACAACATGATCATTGAAGTGCACGTTAATATTTAGTTGACCAAATCTAATAGACCTACTCGTAGCACCATTTTCTATGCCAGACTGGACTACATATCATGGTTCGACAGTAATAAAATCAATAGATAGATTCCTGACATCCGTGATAGAGGAGTTAGAGTTTGATGCTGAATAGGTATTATCATCAATATGACTGTTGTCGAAGTAATCAGATTCATAAGAGGGAGTTTCCGACTATTCTTCAAGTGTTTGAGTGAATTTATGTATAGTGTCAATAACTACATCTTTGATGCTACAAGTTCCTTCATGATTTATTTTATTTATCACTTGTATCTGACATACCTATTGACATAACCTTGATGGCTCTGTGAATTTCTGTCTTCTTCTCCATTCAGCTTCTTCTAGACTAATGACTGGTTTTGTTTCTGTAGCTTCTAATTCTTCTTGTGTAGTTCCATACCTAATTTGTTTTGTCCTATTAGAGGGAGACATAGTAGGTGAAGAATTTTCTTGTGTCCTTCCTTCTTTCAACTTTTGTTCATAGTCTGCCTGTCTTTTTAGTATGATTTCTTCTATCTGTGTTTGTAGTTTTAAGCATATCAGCTCTTGTGTGCCATTGGTGATATCATTGGACTCTTCTAGAGTTTTGTACTATATGTATTTGAGAGATGATATAGACCCCATTCATACTTGTTTGAGTCAGTTTCTGAATCATCTACTTGTTGTCTACCAGTGTATGTAACTAGGATTTTTAGTGGTGCAAACAATTCTCTGATTCTTTCTAACTCTTCTCTCATATCCCCTGGGACTTCTACTCCTTGTAATGTTGTAGTTGATACCATTGGGACTTGAGTACTAACTCTTTTTGTTCTTTTTCATTCTCTTCTTGAGTCTGTTGAGTGTTTACTTCCTATGATAGTGAAGGCAATGTCTTTTTCTTCCACTTAGACTTAGAAGCATGTTTTTGGTCTAATATCTTTCCTGGATTATATCCCAGTCCAAATTTGTCATTTGTAGACTTTGTTTGTAGATGAATGGGTTCAATAATACCTTCTTGATTTTTTGCCCAGAGGACCAATACCCGAATATCCCATGCGTTGAATCATTTTATATCTTGGACCATATTATGTCGGGGAAATCTCACAATGTCTTACTTTGTTTTCACTATCTTCTTTGAAAAGCCATTTGAGAACATCCCCTTCTATTTCATCTACAAGGGAAGTAGAGGATTGTACAAAGAGATTGTCATATATGACATTTGGAGTGGAAGTCTGTGGTTTCATAACCTCTGATGGTTTTCCTGATTGTTTAGGTGATGGAGGAAGAGAAATAAGTGAAAGTACTGGTTCTATCTTGTATCCATCCATGCCAGTATCTGTGATTTTCAATTTCTTTTCTAAGTTCTTCATCAAGGTTTCTGAACTTTCAGCTGTAGAGGCTGCTCTATTATGAGGCACAAAGGTATCAATACTCTTTGTCAATGCATTACAGGGGGAGTTTGTATCAGCAAGAACATTGAATTCAACCCTGTTATAAGGAAATTTTAAGCACTGATGATATGTAGATGGAACTGCCTTTATTTCATGAATCGATGGCCTACCCAGTACGATGTTGTATGATAGAGGAATATCAAGCACCTAGAAAATAACATCTCTTTCTATAGATCCTACCCTGATTGGTAATAGTACCACACCTTTAGAGGTTCTTTCTTTTTCATCATAATCTTTGATTGTTATTTTCTTGGCCGAATCAATGACATTTTTAGAAAAGCCCAGTTGTGTAAGCAGATTATAGGTACAAATATTCAACCCAACGCCTCCATCTATCAAAACACATTTAACTCGGTGCTTATGGATCATAGCTTCAATGTGCAATGACTGGTTATGTGGTTGATTCAGTGAGTTGTCATCTTCTTAAGAGAAATTAAGATAATGAGGCGAAGTTAGGTGACCCACCGTAGATTAAAATCGATCGATATCTAAATCTTTTGGGATATTAGTTGTGAGTAATGTTTTGGCGAGGATCTCTTTATGAGCAGAAGAGATTTTGAGCAATTCAAAGATGGAGATTTGAGCATTCATTCTTTTCATTTGTTTGACAATGATATATCCAGAGGATGATGATGAAGTTAGCTATTTAAATTTAGCAAATGTTGTATCTGTTTGTTTTTTTGATGAGGTTGGTAGTTTTGACTTCGTTTGAGCAGGAGTTGAAGAACTAGCTACTTGGAGAGTGACTTTCTTTTGAGTGTGGGCCACAACATTTGCATTTTGTGATTCATGTTGTTTGTCTTTGATTATAATCACATTGCAATATTCAGGCTGGGAAGACTCAATCATGTTGATCACATTGTAATTGTTGGTATATGTGTAATTAACTTTGGCACCTCCTTTTGACTTTGAGGAATCACCTTGTTCATAAACAGGTAAGGGATCTTTGAAAGATTTGTGATTAGGATTAGTTGTGTGATTTCCAACAACAATTTTGCCAGTGTCAATGAGATCTTGAATCTCATGCTTGAGTTTCATGCAGTTGCTTGTGTTATGACCTTTGTTTCGATGGTAGTCGCAGTATTCATTTTCTCTCCACCATTTTGGTTTAACTTCTGGATCATATGGCCTAGAATTATCTGGTAAGGTTATTAGATCATTTGCCAATAAAGTTTTGAAAGCAGATTCATATGATTCCTCCAAAGGAGTGAAGCCACGTTTAGGTTTTGAAAGCCAAGGTTTCTCTTTAAACCACTCTTTTACTTTCTTCGGAGGATTTTCTGTTGTGGTTCAACTGCTTTGAGTGCTTGCGTGCCACTAGCTAAGTTAAATATCATGGATTTTGATTTTTCTTTAATAGTGTCTACCACTCCATCATTAACAATGTTTTTGTTGTTGTCTTTTCCATATTTCCAATATTTGTTCTTTTCTTTGGAACTAGATCCCTATTGTGTTTCTTTCCAAAGTGATATATCTCCCTTCTTTATAAGCACATCTTCCATCCCGAGGGCATTATCTACCATTTTATTGAATAAAGGGTGCAGTTGCATTTGGATACTGTATTTAAATTCAAGGATTAAGTTGTTGATGAAGATATCCATCTTCTCAGAATCTGTAATAGGCCGTGAATATCTAGAGAACATCTTTCTCCATCGTTGGAGAAAAGTGAGAAAGGCCTCTCCTGTTTTCTGTTTGGTATTGCAAAGCTCTATCATAGTGACTGGGTGATGAATGTTATAGGAGTATTGTTGTAGAAATAGTTGGATTAATTCTTCAAAAGTTTTTATTCCCATAGGTAGGCTTGAGAACCATTCCATAGCTTGCCCCCCTAAACTTCTTGGGAAAAGGCACATGAGATACGTTTGGTCGTGCATGAACTCCATACATAAAGCAAATAATTCTTTGATATGGTCTTGGGGATCCGAGTTACCATCATATTTGTCAAATTTTGGGATCTCCAGTCATGAAGGAAATGGAGGCATGTAAATGTTTTTGTCAAATGGAAATGGGCATATTGTGTCCAGAGAATATTGTTTTGATGATTTATCCTTGTTTTTCCGTTTTTGTGATCTGAGTTCGTAACACTTGTAATTATTCATTTACCATTGCTAATGGTGTCTCTTCCTCTTTAGTGATGAGGGCCTCAACGTTATAACCAATATGAATTTTAGCTCCTTGTTTTGCTAGTTCTAGAAAATAGTCTTCTTTTTCTCTAGCCATGATAACCTTCATCATTTTTCAAAAATCTTTATGTTTTTGACATTTCTATATATCAATTTCTAGAGGTTCAGAGGCTTCAGATTGACTTGATGAGGATTCACTATCAGTATCATGGATACTGAGATCATCATAAGTTTTGTGTTTAGCAACTTGTCTTTCTTGTTTTATTCTAGATATGGTGGGAGACAAGGGTTGATCATAAATTGGCATATCTGATGATGAAGTTTTATCAGTGAGAGGATCCTTTACGTAAGATGGATTATCTTGATATGAAAAGGATTGTCCTTTATTCTTGGCTGCTTTCTTATGAGAACTTCTGGTTTGAAGAGGCATTTTTATTGGCTGATGTGACCTAAAGTTGTTTGTGATGCAGAAGTCAAGATCAAATTTGGAGCTAGTTGTTCGTTTAATGTATCGATTGAGAGAAGCAACTAAGATTTAGTCTGGTTTCAGGAATGATCTATCCTATGTAAGACATTTATCTAAGTTACCTAGTTTGATTTAAGAGAAGTGACTAAGACTCAGTCTGGTTTCAAGAACTATCCATCCTGTGTAAGATGTTATCTAAGTGACTTAATTTTGATATATGGTTGATTGAACTAGATGAAAGATGATCGACAAAATAGTGAAACACTACGATAGAAGTGCATTATTTAGATTTATTTATGCTCAGAATGATGATGACTAGTTTTATGCTCATTGTAGATTGTTTTAGGCAAGTTTGATTGTTCTGGACTAACAAAATCAGAGATTCGTACGACAAGTTTTACAGGACCAGACGACAATTTAATATCTTTAGGATGACATAAACAAAATTTCATACGAGTTGCTGCCTATGTTCGCACGACAAATGGGTATACCTCAGATGAAAAACTGATGAATGTAATGGTTTTTCATATGACACAGAATCAGAGACTAGACAATAATTCCCTAAGTAGGACGACAGTTTATCAGATTTTGTACAACACAAAACTGAGGCTCAGACGAAAAATTGTTAGACCTGATAAAATTTCATACAATAATAGGTATGTAGTAGGACGATAAATCAGAAGACTCGTATGATAGTTTACTGGACAAAGATAAAATTTTTGACAGACTGATTTTTTAATGACTGACGAGGACCAATTTTGAGATGGACTGATTTTTTGGACTAAGATAGACTAGTTTTGACACAAACAGAGTTTTGACTAAGATAGACTAGTTTTTGGCACGGACAAAGTTTTGACTAGGATAGACTAGTTTTTGACATGGACAGAGTTTTGACTAGGATAGACTAGTTTTTGACACGGATGAAATTTTGACTAGGATAGACTAGTTTTTGACACGGACAAAGTTTTGACTATTGAGTTGTTTATTGTTTTCTCCAATGTTGGTATTTCAGTTTCAGTTTCAAGGATGAAAACACAGTAAACACGCAATGTGTATAATGACTTCAATCACAACATGCTAACCCTATGGGAGTTGGTGATAGAAGAAAACCTTTGCTTGCTGACTTAGGTACACACCCAATAGCTAATCAGAATACGGCCATTGAGTCTCATGAAATGGATTCTCAATGCCGTATTAGCCGACTCCAAATGCTAATGGGGGCACGATATGAAAAGTGTCTTGGGAGAGTTACTATCTCTCTTGCATAAAGATTATCCCCCCTTTTGAAGGTGAACAGGGTAGATTCTAATTTTAATTGGAACTAGTAAGGGATCTGTTTAGTGCGTGGGGGTATAAACTCAATTAAGAGGTATCCCAGCCTTGAAAACTAAGGTTTAATATACCCAAAGGTACAAAGGAGATCTATTCCCGAGCACTATCATTGACTTTATTTTCATCAAATCACATTTATTTTATAGTGGGTTGGAGTACTTGGCATTTAGCCATTCCTACTTGGGTCATTCCCCTCTCACCGGCCCTAATGGCTTTGGCCTTAAAGGCTCCTCAGGAGGGCATGCTCGCTAAAGATATACAAATCTCAAACTTAGGAAAAGGCCTCAAGGGTCTAGATTTATGATTGTCTATGCAGACAAGAGCATACTCTCCTACCTCTCAAGAATTTTCTTAAAACAGGAAAGACAGATTTGTTCATTAACCAGATAGCAAGTTAGGTGCCTAAAAAATGAATTTAATGAATACACAATGTCTTCTCGAATCTCCTCAGGCAACCTGCAAAGACAATGAATCAATAGTCATATTGTCTTTGTTTGACAAGCATATTATTCAACAAGCGTTCTACAAAAACTGATTAGGCTGTGAAAATTTCTCAGATAGATGAACAACAAGCTAGGGTCAACTTTAGTATGATAAAAATTGAATGAGAAGACTCGACGAATGAAATATCTTTTAACCCAGAAACATAGAATACCGTACAACTATTCTCATCGAGTTGTATGATAATTTGTATGAGATCGCAGGATATTTTTTGTTTGTCATTCGGTAGAGTGGGAAAACTCGCACGATAACTCACAGCAACTGTATGGACGAAAATCTGAAAAATAAGAAAAAGTTAGTCTCTGAGGCCAAAAGATGTAGTCTTCTGCCCCACGGTGGACGCCATAAATGTGTGTGTGAAAAAGTGGAATAAATATCCGCAAGCTTTAAGACACAACACTTCAATTAAGTCATTACATGTATGGTTAGACAAATATAATCATGAATAATAAAACCATAACAAATCGACTTGCTCTTAGATTTGTATAAGCAATACCAGTGAATAGAGTACACCAAGATGAAGGATTTAATCTATATGAGCATGATATTAAGCTAAATGGATGCAAGATTATGCTAGATGGATGAATAGTAAGCTATATAAATTCAAGAAATCATAAAATATGCAAAAATAAATTAAACTAAGATGCAATAATCTCAAAAATCAAGAACAATATCTTCAATGATTCCAGAGAAAAAACTGTATAATAAAAATAAATCTCTAGGGTGTTTTGAATGAGAGATGAAAGCTGAATTTATAGAGAATCACTAGAGAGATCAAGAAAAAGCACAATTTAGGATAATTGAAATAATTGAGAAATCAGATTCAGTTAACCAAGATAAATTCCAATTATAGTTTAATTGAAATGCATTTAGATTAGAAGTTTGAGTTTGCATTGGAGATAAAATTCAATTAATTCCATGCAGTTGAGATGAAAATAGGTAATTCCATACGATTTCTTTGATTTATTCAAGAAAAGAGTCTTTTCAATGCAACTGAACTTCTTTTCTCAAAAGCTTTGAGTTCCAATTTTAGAGAATGATTAAAAATTCATTTTAATTGTTTTTCTGATTTCAAGTTATCTCAATTTAGAAGAAAGAAATAATATGTCAAGTTTGATTTCTCTTTTAATTCAATTCTTTTATTTTATTTTCAATTTAACTCTTGCTTTGCATATTGATTCCTATTTTGTGATAAATTAATTCATTTTTCATGATAAAATGGCAAATTTATTAATTAATTAATTATGCTAGGATATTTAATAAATTAAATAGGATAAATGAACAAAATAATTTTCTTGGAATGATTTTATTAATTAAATAAATACTTAATTTATATAGAATAATTCACTTACCATGTGACAATTGATGATTGAAGAATTAATTAATCATGTGCTCAAAGTTGATTTAATTGCCTTTGGTTAGGACCTTGGTGATTTTGTTGAGATTAGGGGCCCATGGTTTAGGTGACCATTTTTAGGGTATTACACCAAGATGTGTTGGCCTTCAATACTGATATCCTTTATCATACCATGTCGTCCTGAATTGGCGATGAACAAAGAAATCTTCTATCTTGTCGGTTCTGGTGTAGAGTCTATGAAGTGCTTGCCGATATACCATATGAAGTCTGAACCCAAAAACATGTTGCCATCAATGAAAACATAATGAAACATAACCAGTAGAGTGTCAATTGCCAACAGTGATAGGTTTGTTTGAACTGACAGAGTATCAAGATGTGGATTGTGGTATTATTTGTGACCTTTTGACCCTAGAAGAGTTTAACTATTTTGTGATTGTTATGCCAAAATTTATTGAAAACAAATGAGGTTTGAAAAGACCCCAACAACCATTAGGATTTGAAAAGTTCCTTTAAATAACACTTTTTGGATTATTTCAAACTGTTCTCTTACTTGCTACTGAGTCTTATGCAATATTTTCAACTATCAAACACCCAAAGCATAGCAAAAACAAAGTAAAAACCAATCAAGTCTTGTCAGAAATCTTTCAACCACAAACATAGTTTGAGACCTCAAAGAAAACATTATAAAATCAAGTATCAACAACAACCAACAAAATCAAATAAAATTACCATTTTCAGATTGATGGAGAAAAACATGTTATCTCTTGTGATCTTACATCTTATTGCATAGTCTTCCCATGTTGCATAGTCCATACATAGTCACCATTTCACGTCCTCATATTACACAAGTCATTGCACAAGTCCTCACTTCATACTTAGAAATAAGTTTGTCAAAGTTGCATCCAAAATACTCTTTGCATTATCACTATTTACGTCCCTCTTAGGATCCAGTTTAAGTCTTGCATATTCTAATAGCTTGCATTAGAGTCCACCTCTATGATTTTAGTCTTAAACCAATCCTTGCATAATATTCACTAATGTTTCTTGTAGTCCATTATCCATAACAATTTTTTAGCATATCATTTGCATGGGTTTACCAGGTAATGGTGAATTCACTTTTGAACAACCCAACCTTGGACTAGACAATAATCAATAAGAAATAATTGATGGTTTGGATAACATTTCTTGAGAGGTGAGAATTGATCTTCCTCAGTATGAAGAAGTTGAATTTGTTTTAGACAAAAAAATCCAAAAAATCTGTTTGCATTGAGAAGAAAGTTGCATAAGAAATTGCTCGACAAAGAGAACAAGAAATTGTTCGACAACTACTTGAAAGGCTTACCATAGAAGAATAAGTTCCAAATAGAGTGTTAGAGTCTAGTATCATTCCATTAGATTGCATTATAAATCATCCAAGGTCTTGCATTTCCTAGGTATCTTAGAAGTCATTCATTCCATTTGCCAGATCACAAAGAGATAAAATGGATCAAAACAGTGACCCATCGGTCTATGCTACTTGGAATATGGATCTTGTTGTCTGTATTTTGAGTATTGGGATTTTTCTTCTTTCAATCCGCTAAAGTCTGCAAGGGTTTAGTACTTCTTTGCCTCTAAGGAGTTATTTGTCTAGGGGTTTAGGGTTTTTGAAATTTCACCCTTTTTCCATCTTGTAGGCCCTACATTCTATTCTCTTGTTACCTTTTTCCACTTAATTGGAAGGGTTGGTCCATCATTAGAGAAGGGGTCCCTTTTTAGGTCTTTTCCTTGGCGGGATATTAAATTCTTTTGATTAATGCCATTTTCCTAAGTCTTATTTCATTTTATTTTTGTCTGTCGAGTGTTGTAAAGAACGTGCATCTTATTATTGATCTAATGATTGGCGATGTTTCGCTATGCAAAGATGCGTGATATTTACCTTTTGTGAAGCAGCGAAAGGGCGGCGGCCCCAACAGATAGATTGGCTTGCGAGTTAAAGGATGTGCATCTTCAAGATGATCTGACAGTGTTGTTGGCATTATAACAGACAATAAGAGATTGTTGGCATTTTAATTAGGATATTGAGAAGGTTGTTGATAATTATGGATATAACTGATTAAGGATGTTTATTGTCTTCACAATATTATTTTGTCATTGACGTCAAGAAATTGATTTTATGATTTAGTATGAGGTTGCCATATCTTAAGAAGTATGTTTTGAAGAGAATTAAGATGTCGGTAAAAGACACAGAAAGAATGTGATGAGTAAGGGGAGAAATAAGTTATTCAATGGGCAACTATTACCGAGTTAGACAATGATGAGATCATGTTGTTTAGATTGTTCTGATATCCTACATATGCTATTGTTTGTAAGGTTAATACTATACTATGTTACCGAGCAAGGAACCTAGTCGGTAAACCCTAAGGAACCTAGTTGGTAAACCCTAAGGTTATCGCTATCGGTTAATGAAGGCGGAATGTCTACCAAGTGAAGTTTAGTATTTACCGAGTTGCAACCAAGTAATAACATAATGCATTGGATGAATACATGCATTATTTAATGATGGAAGCTGATGAGCTGGTTATGATTAAATGGTTGATACGTGTATGAAGTTTGTTAAGGATCTATGGCAATGGAAGATCGGCAGGAAGATCTACAGCTCAGATTGAACCGCAATACCCTAGCACAAGTTCCAAGAAATGTATGCAAGTTCCAAGGCGAGGTAAAACATTTTCAGATCGAAGGATACATTGAACCTGGTCAAGATTGAAGATCTGATGGCTATGATTGATCATGGGAAATGTGATCAAAGAGATTAAGCGGTTAGCAAATTGTTTATAAATAAGGAACTATTGATAAACAATGTATGTGGGCAAGTGTAAGCATAGGGATGCTACATAGTGATTACCAAGCACAGAAGCTTGAAGACCTATTTGAATAATAGAGTAAGGAGCCTAACAGAGGGACAAGATAAGTCCTATGACTAGATTGTATTGAGCAAATAAGAATCTGCTTTAGCATTTTAGATGCAAAGTTGCAGACATACTCATTACTATTATTTATTTGTAAGTGACAAAAATCTCTTAACCAAGTGGACTTAACAGTCTTATTTGTAAATCCTCTAGCAAGGTGACATTCTGATTGAGTGTTTGAAACCCTTTAACAAGGTCACCTCTAACAAGGTGAAGATCCTAACAGATCTGAGAGAAATCCCTTAACCGGGTCACATCTAGCAATGTGTTTGTAATCTTTAACAGGATTTACTTTTAACTGAGCATACTCTAGAAGAGTATATTTCTTAGTGGGTCCAAAATCGCACAGTGGTTTTTCCCTATTTGGGTTTCCACGTTAAATCTAGTGTTATGAGTTTTGTTATGATTATGTGTTCTTAAGTTTGCATGTTTTACAATTTTGGTTACATATATCTGTTAAAGCTACCAAGGTTGAATTTGTTGAATATATTGAAGATTAAGTTTGTATGATTCACCCCCCCCTGTCATCTTATTAACAATTGGCATCAGAGCTAATAGGTGTACATGGTTTCTCATTGTGAAATAACAAGATGTTACCTTTCGCAAAGCAGTGAAAAGATGGTGGGCCTGGCAGGTAAGCGACTCCTGAGTTTAAAGACCGATCAACTTTAAGTTGATCGGACGCCGCGCGTTGTTTCACAATGAAAAGTAACACGAAGTTTACCCTTCACAAAACAACAAAATAGAGTCGGTTGTGACATGGCTGATTAGGTGGAGATACAACTGGATGTACGACTAAGAAAGAAAATGATTTGTCAATGAGACATGTGGCTCCGACTAGATTTCTGGATTGGTCTGTTTGAAAAGGTGGCAGTGTTGGTAAAATTCATGATTTATTGAGGCACGTGGAAGTTCATATATGGATCCCAGTAGAATTCTTGAGATAATAAGTGACAACCACGTGAAGATATTAGTCGGCAATTTGCAGATGAGTGGATTTGCAAAGAGGGCCCACTTTGAAGACTAGAGAGACTAGAGACCGATCAACTTGAAGTTGATCGAATGTCGCGTGCTATTTCGCATGGTGAAGGTGCAATATGTTTACTCTTTGCAAAATAGCAAAAAACCACTAGCGATGGCGGTTACACACGGTTATAAGGACAAGCAGTCACGGTGAAGGCTAAAGAATGAGCAACTTGAAGTTGATCTGATGATGCACACTATTTTGCATTGCGGAGATGCGCAAGGTTTACTCTTTGCAAAATAGCAAAAGGATGGTGGGGCCCATTTCTAAAGAAGGATGACTTAGGTAAGGTAAAGAATGTGCATGTCTCACATGATCTAATGACAGGAGTTGTTTCGCATTGCAAAGATGCACAAATTTTACCCTTCGCAAAATAGCAAAAAGGCAAAATAGTTAGAAAATTTTTGTGGTCTATTGGAGCCATTTTTTGAATTCAATTATGAATTGATTGCCGTAGCATGTGGCTTAATTGTTTCTAAACAATGTTCAGTTGTCATAGTAATCTTCACATCAGTTGAAAATTTGGCATCAATTCAAAGAATCTTGCAGAGGAACCAGTGCACAGAGCAAAATTTTTCAAGCAACAAGTAAGTTTCTGCAAATTGCTTAAGAGTTACAATTGAATTGGTATCACTGGGTGTTTGATTTCTAAAGAAATCTGTCTAAGATTTAATTGAAATAATTGTAATTCTGAGATGGCACCACAAAGAGATTTCACGGGGAAGGTTAATTACTAGGAGAGAGCCATTTGTGATGACTTTTTAGAGCAATTAACTAGGTCCACTAATGCTTCTAGTAAAATATAAGAATTGGTGCCTAAAGCTTCCCGCCTGAGAATTGGCGATGGCCTATACAATAAAGGAAATTGGTTGAGGGATCCGCAGATAGGAATATTAGGTTTGGGACTTTTCAAAGTGGGTTTTAGCCAGAGAAATTCCCCTACTCTAATGAATAGTATATGGGAACTAGATGTTGGGAAGCTCATAGTCCTTGGGGTTTTCATGGACATGGACCTGTTAACCCAAATTGTCAATAATTATGATCCCAATACCAGGACTATAAAGAATGTAAATGACGGGTCTCTAATTGAAATAAATGATGATGAGTTTAGGAGAGTTTTCAGACTCAGTGAGGTATCAAATTATTTAGAGCCCATCAATTTTGAAACATTTGCAAAGGTCTATGATGCACAGAGAGACCACCTCAAAAATGGCCCCTTGAAGGAACTCTTCACCAAAATAGGAGGACTAACAGTTGTAGGCCCTAGCACCATGGAACCATTTTCATTAAACTTATTTACTTTGAGGGCTAAAGGGATGTATTGGTCCTTATGTCAGATTTTTGGGGAGGATGCAGAAACTACTATGACAACCCACTATATGCTCATGATAGCGCAGATTTTGAACCCATCTCTGGTAGTGACTTTTGATTTTGCACCTTATCTCACTGATGGCATTCATGAGGGATTGATATGGATAAAAAATGATAAGGTGGACAGACCTTTTGGATGGTACTCTCTCCTCATGCACATGTTTCTATTTAAAGGTGTTGAATATTTTGCTAATGAAATGGACTTGATCAAAGAAAAAGATGGTGAGGAGATGCCCGTTCAATTGTGGAGCACAATTTTGTCTTGGGACAAAGAAGATGAAAGTTACCTAAAGTTTGATAGATGTTTTGCATCTAGGCTTAGAGTCTTTTTGTGCCCACGGAACCCTAGGATTCCTAAAGCTCTCCTTGAATTCCTTAGGCCTAAGGAATTTGCTAAAGACATCAAGATTGTGCATAACTGGGGTGACATATATCTGTACCTTGTCTCCACTATGTTCAGAGTTTTTGGTTTTAGAGGAACTCCATATTTGCTCCCATATCAAGTTCCATTGAAGATAGGAATTGTTGAGGTCCTGGGACAGATTGTAGGTTTGCAAGAAGCAGAATTGATAAATAGGGGGACAAGAACAATTTTCCCAACTATTACTGTGGCACACTAGTTTGTAATCACCAAGGGTGGTTGGACATATTTTGATGATTTCTTTCAGCCATATAGGTTGTCTACTACAGTGGCAAGATTTTCCAACCCAGAGGGTTTCTTTAATGATATGTTTAAGAAGAGAGCCGTATGCAAGGGTAAGGCACACCAGTTCCATTTTCCTGAAGATTTGATAAGAAATGAGTTCAATTTAGATGAGCAGGAATTGAGGAAAGAAAAGTGGATAGCTTTTAAGAAATCTCCAGACTTCATCCACCAATTTGATAGTAGCTATGACCCCCTGGCTAGTTTTACTCCTTTTGAGGAAAAGGTCAAGTTTTTGATTCTTTATTTTGAAGATTTTATGCAAAATTTAAATGAGAAGAGGGAGGATATATTGAAGAATGACCTTGAAAAGGCTAAACTTGTCTTAGCTAAGCCTGCATTTGCAAAGGTAGTGCCCCCAGGTGATTATGTGATGCACAAAAGACATACTTATAATGTGCTAATGCCAAAAAAAGGTGAATCTTCCTCCTCAAAGGGAAAAAGGCGATTAGTAGATTGTTGTGGAGATCCAAGACTCTCCTAAAAGTCAAAGGGCAGGAAAAGAGGTAGAAACAAATGAGCCTTTATATTCTCCATCTCAATCCCCAATCCATGTAGGGGATGGACATGTAGTAGCAGAGCAACTACTACAATTAGGAAGCCTTGGGGAAATTGCTCACTTATGAGGTGTTGCAAGAAGGAATGCCTAAAGAACCAGCAAGTGCCCAAATGGACCTAACTGCACAGGACTTTATAGGAAAAGAACTGGACCCTGTCATTAAGCAGGCCAGTGAGGAATTTTTGTCAGATGATAGTTTCATCAAAATAGGGTCCTTCTTGTAGTTTGTTTGGAGGAGAAATATAGGCCAGTTCAAGGCAAGATTGTTGGCATTTTTTATGATTATGTTGTGATTGTCATTGATGGACACACACTTGCATTGAGATCACTTTTATATGTATGAGTTATACTTAACTGACAATTGTTCCTAACTGGTATGATGCATTATAGTCCTTAGACTATTGGTGTTTTGCAAAAAGTGTTTACCGATCTGAAGCGGTATGCTGACCCCAAGCGGTTTGAGGATCTCAAGCAGTATGAAGGATCAAAGCGGCAGAACACATATTTCCCAATCTTCATTTTGTCAAACCGGCAACTGGTATTTTTCTTAAACCGGTATTTTGTATGAACCGATAATACTCTATGATGAGTTACCATCCACCGATTGTTTGATAGTGCCGACACTTCAACGGTGCTTTTTGTGTCATGTTACAGGATATGTCTAGATGCATTGAACGTAGGAAATTGTATTGTAATCCTATTGGACTAACATGAAATTAGATTCCTTTAAAAGGACATCCTATCTAGGGTTTTAGGTTGTTGCTAGGGTTTAAGGTGGTTGATGAGTTAGAGAGAGTATGAATGTGTAGAAGACTGAAGTAATGCTAGAATGCATTAGGAACGAGCTATCAAGGATCTAACCAAGCAATATGTGCTATTAGCTAGATCACTCACTTGTTGATTACTCACATCTTCGACAAGTCTGAAGCCCTTAACCGGGTAGGCCCAAAAGCCTTTTGTAAATCCTCTAACAAGGTGGTTCACATTTGTGGATCTAAAATCCTCTAGCAAGGTAGTCTTTAATCGGACTTATCTCCTAACAGAGATTGAGATTCCTAATAGGATCTATTCTGGCAAAGAACATTGTATGACCTTAACCGGTCTGGTTCCTATTCTATAGATAGTTACTTGTGAGTTCCATCTCATCATGGTTTTTCCCATTTGGGTTTCCATGTCAAAATCTCTTGTGTTATGGTGTTTGTGCTTCTATGGGTGAATGCATTATTTTCTATTTGGTTTGCATGTGTGCTAACTAGTCTGTCTGCTAAACTGTTTTACCAGTTTACTGTTAGTCTAGCAAAGTGTTTAAGTACATTGTTTTTTGGCATACTAATTCACCCCCCCCTCTTAGTATTCATCAATTGGTATCAAAGCCAACCTTTCTATAAGTTTAACCACTTGGAAAGAGATATGGGGGAATACACATTGAGGGAACTTACTCATCGACTCACTCAGTCTGAGAAAGCCTATGATGATCTTATGGTCAAATATAAGGCCTCTCAAGCAAAAAGGAGAGAACATGCTAAAAAGCTGATGGAGCTATCTAAAAATTGTTCTTCTGATGAAGTGGACATGGAAGTCCTAATCCAAGAAGTAGAAAAGCTGAATGAATCCAATTCCAATCTGAGAAAGGAGTTGTAAGGACTGACTATCTGAATGTGCTAAGAGCTTGAGAACTGGAGGAAAGCTGAAGATCTGGTCAAACAAAAAGATCATGAAATCTCCAAGTTGAAGCAAGAGATCAGTGCCCTAACTACTCAACTCCATGCGAGTAAAGTGGAAAAGGAAGACATGCAAGGAGAAATGAACATTGCCATCTCTGAGAGTGCAAATCTGATGGAAACAAATGTTGCTATTTCCAAAGAACTCTCTGAGTCAAAGGAAATACTTGCTAAGTTCAACAAGAGTTCTATTAAGCTAGAGCAAAAGCTTGAATCTGCCAAACCTGTCAAGAATTCTGATGGACTTGGTTATTTCGGTCATGAGGAAGGTGAGACCTCTGGTACAAATGCTAGAGCATCAAAGAAACAACTGACTTCAAAGGATAAAGGTAAGCAAAAGTTTAAACCTGTTTGCTTTAACTGTCTTAAAGAAGGACATACTGCCAATGTGTGTAGGAGTAAGGCTTACAATAATTTTCCTTATTTTCTAAATGATAAGCCTAGATCCTATAGATTCAATGGTAACTGTTATGCATGCAACAAGTTTGGGCATAGAGAATCTGAATGCAGGTCTATTATGAACAACACTGGAAGATATCCTGAAAGGACTCAAGGAGTTGGTCCTGAACCTTTTGTGAACTAGAATCACAACCGATTTAATGCCTTCAATCATCAGTCAAGAAGCGGTAGCTATCAAGCGGCAACCAAATAGAGAGCAAACTATATGGTCTGTCATGGTCATGGTCACATTGCTGCAACATGTAGGAGGAAGAACGGTAACATGAATAATGGACCTTGGAGAGGACTTGGAATGGTCTGCTATCATTGCAACAAACCAGATCACATTGCCAGATTCTGCAGAACAAGAAAGAACATATCGGATGACATACTGGTCACTCCGAAAGGAAAGATTGATATTGACACTGTTCAAGAAGATATGAACAAAACCTGGAAGAAGAAACCAATGGTGTTGCAAGAAGAACCGGTTTCTACACCTAGTGTGGAAGTATCATAACCGATTTCCACATCTCATACTAGCTCTAGCGCATCTGTCGATTCAGTAAGCTTCATTCAATGCAAGTCTAAATACAATGCCCTATCACAAGTTCCTGCTAGAGTAATAGTGGAAGAAGGAATATCTGATTATATAGACTGTAAAATTGAAGACCTAGGGTCTTTAGCAATCCACTCACGGCTAGGTCTATTCTATGGGAAAGATAAAAAGATCAAACTAGAGTATAGCATTTTGGAGAAGAAGAAACTTCACAATGTTGTTTACTTCCTAGAGGATTTTACAGATGACCACATTAGACTCATTCTGAGTAGAGTTCATGGTGACAATATGTACCTGGAGAGAACGCATGATATCACACCACAAGCTATTCATGCCATCACCAGTTTTTGCAATGTTGGTGAAGTGCCAGCCCTGAGGAAGATCATCAAGACTGAAATGACCAAGCTCACTGGTTCAGTGAGAGACTCACGAGGAATGACTGCTAATTCCATCAAGGATGACCTTGTGAAATATGAGTGCATGGTGATTGGATACTGGACATTCCATGCTAGCAAAATTAACTCTGTATCTACTGCAGTGGTAAATGTCGCTTACTGGATGATCAAGGAAGATGCATCATTTGACCTCTGCACTGGTATGCAAAGACAACTCTTGTTGAATCTTAAATCAATAAAACATGATAATGCATTAAAATTCAAGTTTGGACAACTACTAGTAGGACTATTTTTGTACTTCCAAGGTTACTTCCCCGGAGTGGGAGATATTCAGTGGTCTGTAGACCAACCGGTTACCAAGCAGATCAAAGAAAGCCTGCAAGCAGTTGGAACTAGCTACCCTGAAGTTCTGAACAAGTACTTTGATGAGTTCAGAAGCAAGATGAGTATGAGGATGAGAATATCTGGTGACATTGTCAAGAAATATGAAGATGATATCTGCTTTATCATCAATGTGGATGAATGCATAATGGAGGCCGTTGAGCCCATACAGGAAGAAGTAGAGCCTATGGTCTATGAGGTGATGTATGATATGTTGAACAAGTATGCTTCTACCCTAATCGCCTCACCTCTTGATCCTAAGGCAAATATAATCGACACCTATCTGGAAAGAGTTGCACCAGTTGTAGAACCTCTTGAAAAGAAAGGAAAGGTAGTGCCTTCGGCATCGACATCGGTTACTGCAGCTAGTCCGAAAGTGACCAAGCGGTCACCTGCAAAGAAGAAACCAGAAGCGACAGCTGCCAAAGTCTTTGAGAGAAAGAGGAAGACAAGGAATAATTCACCAGACTCAGAAGAAACTATGTCTGAAGAAAAACCCAAGAAGACAAGAGAAGCAAGGAAAAAGACAATGAATGATCCAGCATCATCAGCACTGGTAAATATTGACATTTCTTCCTACAAACCTTTGACACATTATCAAAGAACCATAAAAAATATTAGGAGAAAAGTGCTGAATGATTTGATTAATTGTTTTGATGATTTCAATGATGATGAAAAGGAAGCAGTTGAACAAGAAATCATTAAGTATTTATGTGTTAATGACCAGTCACCTTCAGAAATTAGATTTGAGACATCGAATTCTTTGTATAACTCCTTAGACAATAAATGGCGCATTGCCATAGAAAAAGAACAGGAAATGAGAGAGACAATTTTTGCTCAACATTTTCCTGATGTATCTAATTCAGAACTGTTTGAAGTTATGAATAAATACAAAGGCCTCTTCTTCATGAGAAGAAGAAGACTCCTATTGCTGGAAGGAAAGAGTCAAGAAGTGATCAAGAATACACACACTCTTGCTCTGGAAGCTCTTAAGATGCATCAAGTGGCTGAAGCCAATAGGAAGGCTGAGCAAGAACTGACAATAACTAAATTGGATGAAGTGTTTGATACTGAAGGAAACCCGATTGTTGAACCAATAGACACTATTGATGTCGATGCTCTAGATGTAGAAGATGTTCCTCAAGGTACACCATCAGAAGCAACAGGACTGGAGAAGCAGGCAAAATAGGTAGAAAAGAAAAAGGAAACTGAGGACAAAAGGGAGGAAGCAAAGAAGCAAGCGGAGAAGAAGAAAGCAGAAGAGAAAAAGAAGAAGGATGAAGAGGAGAAAAGGAAGAAGTAAGAGGAGAAGAAGAAGAAGGAAGAGGAGAAGAGGAAAGAAGTGAAGAAGAAGAAGGCAAAGGAGGACAAGGAAGGAGAAGCGGCAAAGAGCACACAGATGGAGACTCCAGAGGCAACTGACAGTCAAGCCAAATCGGCTGACCTCACCAGTCCTATTGACCTCCAGTCTGTAAATGAAATGGAGCTGCTACAGAGCATTAAGGTTTCTCAACAACACCTTGAGGTGTTAAGGAGGAAGAAAGAGGAAGATGTGATCCAAGCTGCGGTGGACATGCTTACCGGTTTGTTACCAGGCACAAACCTCCCCAATACTGACTCATCATTGGCACAATTGAAGCTCCTATGCATAGTAGTGGATGATCAGGTGCAGAGCCTAGAAGAGGTAGTAGAGGCAAATGCCAATAAAGAGCATCAAAAGGCTCTCAACATTACCCTGGTGAAAAAGCTTAATGAGCTCCGGTGCGAACTACAAAAAGCACAAAAAGATATAAGGAATGCTTTGGATGAGGGGAATCTACTATTGAGTAAGATTTGCCAACCCCATCTCTTCTATGATGATGTGCTTGTACAAAAGAAAAAGCTACAAACTGACTTGCAGTTATATATGAGCACCTTCAAGCTGTCGTATGACTCTTTTACAACTTATGGGCAAACTATTCACTGGTTTCACATCTAGTCTGCCAAAATAGAGTTGGAAATCAGCAACCAGACTCGAGATTTGTAGGAACTCCAACTGGTTCTACTCCCTCACCTACAAATACTTTAGAAATGTTATCTAAATCTGGATGCCTTAACGGTGACTCAAGAGATGAGCATATTAGACACCATGGAAGAACAGGTCTCCCAGATGCAGACAGAGAAAGAAGTGGCAACCTCTCTACTTGAGTCCTGATCCTTATCTATGAAACAATTCTTGCAGAACTTTAAATCAGTTTTTGACAAGTTTTATTCTTTACTATCATAAACACTAATTATTTTAATGAAATAGGGGTTAGTCTACAATATTATTTTTGTCATTGTTGGCAAAGGGGGAGAAGTATAAATTTGAATGTTTTGATGTATACTTTCATGTTATTTCTATTAAGAAGTAGTATACATTGTATTTTTCTGCAAAAGGGATAGTGTATATGCTTAGGGGGAGTAATTTTGATTATGGCATATTTTTGTTGTAAAACACTTAGATGTCAAAATTTCCTAAGTGCTGCCATCAATGCCAAAGGGGGAGATTGTTGGCATTTTTTATGATTATGTTGTGATTGTCATTGATGGACACACACTTGCATTGAGATCACTTTTATATGTATGAGTTATGCTCAATCGGTAATTATTCCCAACTGGTATGATGCATTATAGTCCTTAGACTATTGGTGTTTTGCAGAAAGTGTTTACTGATCTGAAGCGGTATGCTGACCCCAAGCAGTTCGAGGATCTCAAGCGGTACGAAGGATCAAAGTGGCATAACACATATTTCCCAGTCTTCATTTTGTCAAACCGGCAATTGGTATTTTGCTTAAACCGGTATTTTGTATGAACCAGTAATACTCTGTGATGAGTTACCAACCGACATTTTGTGATGAGTTACCATCCACTGATTGTTTGATGGTGCCAACACTTCAATGGTGCTTTTTGTGTCATGTTACAGGATATGTCTAGATGCATTGAACCTAGGAAATTGTATTGTAATCCTATTGGACCGACATGAAATCAGATTCCTTTAAAAGGATATCATGTCTAGGCTTTTAGGTTGTTGCTAGGGTTTAAGGTGGTTGATGAGTTAGAGAGAGTATGAATGTGTAGAAGACTGAAGCAATGATGGAATGTATTAGGAATGAGCTATCAAGGATCTAACCAAGCAATCTGTGCTATTAGCTAGATCACTCACATCTTCGACAAGTCTGAAGCCCTTAACCGGGTAGGCCCAAAAGCCTTTTGTAAATCCTCTAACAAGGTGGTTGACATCTGTGGATCTAAAATCCTCTAGCAAGGTAGTCTTTAATCAGACTTATCTCCTAACAGAGATTGAGATTCCTAACAGGATCTGTTCTGGTAAAGAACATTGTATTCCCTTAACCGGCCTGACCTTAACCGGTCTGGTTCCTATTTTGCAGATAGTTACCTGTGAGTTCCATCTCACCGTGGTTTTTCCCATTTGGGTTTCCATGTCAAAATCTCTTGTGTTATGGTGTTTGTGCTTGTGTGGGTGAATGCATTATTTGCTATTTGGTTTGCATGTGTGCTAACCGGTCTGTCTGCTAAATTGTTTTACTATTAGTCTAGCAAAGTGTTTAAGTACATTGTTTTTTGGCATACTAATTCACCCCCCCTTCTTAGTATTCATCAAAGATGTGAGACAAGAAAAGTGAGAATCCTCACAAAGATACATCTATAGTTGAAGTAGATGTAAAGAAAGAAATGTTGACAAAATTTGGAAATATTACCCTAGAACAAGGGAGGAAAATGATTGCAGAAACATGAGTTTTGATTCTCCCTAAATGGGATATAGCAGATGCATTAGTGCTTGAGGTAGTACGAAAGGAGACAAAGACCTTGGAAGGAGTAACTTATAGAAATGATCATGCTGCTTTAGTTATGTGGTCACTAAGGAGGGAAGAGGGCAAAAAGAGGAAAGACACCTCAGAGTCTAGCTATCTTAGAGGCATGATTGTGAAGAGAGTAAAGGACACAGGCGTAGTAGAGGCTGCTAACACAATTTTGGAATCAACAAAATTCAACATGGCTGTAGCTGAGAAAGAGGCCAAGGAAAAGGCTAATCTCCAAGTCAAGTTGGAGGTAATTTTAAAAGCCTACAATGAAGCCCAAGCTGAAATAGCTCAGAGGGATAGTATGATTGATAAATTGAAGAATCAAATAGCAGGGTAACATCATAAAGGTGAGTCTTCTACCTTGATGATTACTTCTTCTCCAGCTAAACCTCCATCAGCTAGTCCAATCATTGAGTTTCCCTTGTCCCCTATAAATCCTATTTTCCAATCTACTAAGTCTATTCAAGATGAAATGGAAAAATTGAAGCAGGCTCAAGCCATATTTGCAAGTAAATATGAGGAGAAGGTCAGGGGAACAATTTTGAAGTTTGCTGACACAATAGCGGCTTCTATTGTATATATATATGAAAAGAGTTTTAAGACTGTTGACTGATTTGAAGGAAGACAAGGTTATTCTGGAGCCAATTTTAAATAAATGGATGGTCAGAGAGGGGGATTTGGAACTTATGTGCTCATCTCATGAAGAGACAGAGGCTGATGCCACTATTAAATCCACATGTGAGTTGGTTAAAGGTATGTCTAGGTTAGCAAAAGGAAGAGTTGGTCTAGAGAGAAAAGCAAACTTATACAGGAAGGAATATGCTAAATAGAAGTTTGAATTATTTCCTGGAGGTTTTGTTAGTTCAAGTCAATTGAAAGATGAAGAAATATGGCTTGGTGAGTTAGGACATAAATTGTCTCAATGGATAAATGATGTTATCAATTCTGATGGTACATCTTTATTCATTAGAACAATTGAGGAAATTGAAAAGATAAAGTCATAGTATAATTTTCTGGAAGCAGAAGTTCAGCAATTGAGGAACACCTGGAAAAGATTAAATAAATTGAAGAAGAAAATTATTAGTTACTCTTGGCCCAATGATGACGTATTTCAAGGATGGAAAGACAAATATATGGTGTAAGAAGTGGGGGATCAAGAATGATCAATTGATGCTGCAATGTTGTAACAACCTTCAGGAAGTTAAGGATGAAAGTGATTTGTAACCTCTTTCAAGAGGGAATTATAGTTGTAACAAACTAATCCTAGGAAAGTTCGAAGCTTGTTTGCATCCATATCATTATAAATGGATACCAAGACTATTGAAAAAGGATCACAAGAATTTGTAAAGAAACTCTGCCAAAATATATCTAAGGTTTTCTGGTTCTTTCAGAAATCACCTTGAGTTATGTACAATTTTGAAAATGAATATTAATATACAGATCAAAGAATTTTGAGCCCAGATCTTTGTTGTCTTCTTGTGTGCATTCATTGATTTACTAGTTTCTTTTAAATAATCTAGGGTTATTTGATTGAATAGGGTTTGCAAGGCAATCTTTCAGACATGTTTTAGGTTTTTCTCTCAAGGAGGGGAATTAAATATATGTGAAACCTTTTTGTTAGTAAATCAATAGTTTTCTACTTGAATTTGATGACTGGGTATAGCATAAAGAAAAGACTTATATATATGTCAGGCATATATTAGGTTGATAAAGCCGAAGTGATGAGATGTATGTGAATGTCTAGATTTGGAATTCTTGTTTAGTTTGGGTGACTCTGTAGAGTAGATAAGGCACTGATATCATTCGTGGAGGTTTTTCTATCTTTCTTGGGGTCGAGACTGAAAATGAACACATGTTTTATTTTATGTTTCAAATTTGTTGAGGTGATGAGGTTCACAGGTTTCTAACAATGGCTTATTGTGGATCTTATATTGTAATTGTGAAAGTATTCACAAGAGGTATACCCACCTAAGCTTAGGATAAGCTTAAAGTGTAGAAGATTTTGTTTAAACCTTGTTATGTGTTATTCTGGATTTTTATTTTCTATTCGTTCTCTCCACATGCAACAGAGGCTTTGAATTTTCTTACAGAGGGGATAGAGAAATCAGAATTTGAGAACAATAGATCTGTCGACATCTCAAAATTCATAGACTAGAAGACCTACAACGCTATTGATAAATTCAAACATAATGCCTTCAATAGATGAAATCCAACATAATTTGACACAAGAAGAATTGGAGGCAGCCCAATAAGACCCAACCCTCCTCATGGTTTTAAATGCACTTATCAACAATGATAGAGATCGATACCTTTCTCTTATAATTTAAAATGGGGCCAAGTTGCCTCTAGGTATTGACATCTTGACAATATTACCACTAGGAATGACATTAACACAAAATGAAACTCAAATACCAAATGTCACACAAACTCAAGCAGTGTCTTCTAGTTCAAGCCAAGGTACTACTCAAAATACATAAGGAAAAACAACTCAAGCTATAATGACTTCAACTCATAATCTTCACTCAGGAGCCACATCTTCAAATACCAATATCACATCTCAAACAACATCAAATGTTTTGAATACATCAACACAAGTTCCAACAATAGTTGCTCTTCCTAAAAGTACTTCCCACCCAATAGTATCAGTTGCCATTGGATCCACCTACAATGGTCAGAAATTGAATTAGGGCTCAATAGGGATGTATAGCTCAATCCAACCAAGTGTCAACACTCAGTTTACATATTTCACACCATATACTGGAAATTATGGCACACAGTTGCATAATCAATCAATGTTTCAACAAACTCCAACATACCCAAATATTATTCCTTTTGTGGGAAATACCTATAGGGTCAGTGCACCTTTGACCCAAACAAAAGTCTTGGACCAACAAGTGTAGAATCTACCAAGGCAAATGATGACCATGCAAACAGTAAAAGATAAGAAGAGCTATACCATGGAAGATCTTTGTCCTTATCCCTTTGATAGGAGTTTGTATATACCACCTTTCCCACAATATTTCAAAACAACAAAGTTTGACAAATATAGAGGAAAAAATGATCCCAGAGATCATGTCTAAGAATTCTTCATAGCATGTATCGAAGTGCCCCATGAAGCCACATACTTGATGCATCTCTTTCCCAAAAGTCTTGGAGGAACGATATTAGAATGGTTTTCACATTTTCCACCTAAGATCACCTCATGGGGTGAGTTGGCTAAGCTATTCATCACATACTTTTCACACAACATAGACAATCCAGTTACCTTAATGGATTTATGCGCGACCAAACAAAGGGAAGGTGAAACATTTGCATCATTCTTGCAGAATTGGACATCATTATACCGTAGATGCCTTAGCCATATTCCAAAGGTTGAGCAATTGGACATATTTATTGAAAATCTCATTCCTTAGATTAAATATCCACTACAGATGCAATGTTTGAATAACTTCAAAGAAATCATAGAAAAAGGTATAAAGTGTGAAAAAGGCTTGGTGGAGCAAGGAATATTGAAGCACCATAAAGATAATGGACCAACCCATAACTCAAACACTGAAAAGTCAAAGTTTTAGTTCAAAACTAAGAATATCACAAGTGATGGAGTTGTAGATGCCTGTGTTGTTAACAAAGCTCAACCTGATGCAGAGGTTGGCAGCAGTAGGGTGATAAACCCACCTACACACCTTGGTCTTCTTTACCTTGAGTCTCCCTCACAACTATGATTCACACCTCAACTATGAAATCAAACTCTTACCCCTAACCAGGGATGGCACAATACTTCTACCCATTTCCTAAGACCTATCAAGATCTTCCAACATGCTATTTTGAAGCACAAGACAAATATTGGCTTTTGAGGCCTAGACAAGACTATCGGTATAGGTCTATTAGCACAGGTTTCATAGGTTTACCGACACCGGTCTACCGGTTAGTAGCCCTATTTCACTGTCTTTTTGGAATTTTCTCCAAGTAACACCAAACAACACCCTAAACAAATTTAGGTTTCAGACACCCTTTGGGGATTACTATCAGATTCTAAAGATTGGAATTCCACCCTATTCTTGCACTCTTCAACACCTACTTGGGTCATAGGCCTAATTGATCAGGTTAGACCAATTTCAAAAAGGAGGTATATGAGAATGGGATCATAGGAAGGTTCCAAATCTTCAGGAATTTTCTTCTATGTTCAAATAATCCAATTTCATCAATTCAACTCATCATCTCAGCATTGTTCATTGTATGCTCAATGAAATTCATCTAATCTAATCTAAACCCTTAACTAGTTTAGACTAGGGCTTGGTGGTAATGTACCAACCAACTCCTTTGACCTCGCCCCTCTGGAATCTCATAATACATGTCCCTAACTTACATTCTACCCATGTCCATCAGATCTCAATGAGTAGATTGCGAGTTAGGGTCTTATTTGCATGGTAACCCTTGAAAATTGAGGGTTTCAAACTTGCAGAGGATAAAATGCTTATTACTTCCACTAAACTTTACTTCAAGAGGTCAAACCAAATGCATTGGAAGGGTGTTTTAGGGTTATTTCTAACCAGATCAAAAACCCATCAGTAGATCTCATGCTCTATACGGGTAGTACGGAAAAATATCACTATTATGGCAAAATCAAACTTGTTCTATTCACTTTCTCCACCAAAATTTACAAAACTTTTGACCCTTTTCGACTCCTTTTCTTCCTACAATTGTACAAGCATATATAAACATTTTCCAACATCCATAACCAACTTTTAAATAGTTAGGACCATTGGAGAAGTAGTTGGCATCCTACCGGCAACTTTGAAAAGTTTCTTGACAACAAATGCAACATTTTGCAACTTAGGACAACATTGGTTATTAACCATTTGGACCTTATGGAAACATATCCAAGGACATTATTTAGACTCCAAACATCTACAACAAATTCCAAGCCTTCATGGCCTAATAGACCTCTAGGTTTATATGCTCACCTAAGAGATTATTGACCATACAAATAGGCATTCAATTACATCAAGGGTGATCATTGATCCAACCCATTATTACATCACAAATGAAACTGTAGACACCACCATGTGCTTGAAAATAGATGTGTAATGGAATGCGCTCTACACCACAACCAGTGGTATCACTCTAAGGACCAAATAATTCTTTTGCCTCCAACATAAATCATCCCCAAGGAAATAATGCAAATGCTAATGCAATCCAATCTAGTAATCAAAGACCTCCAAAGATCAATACACCTCAAAGGAATTACACACCCCTTGGGGAGCCAATTGAGTCCTCTCTTAAGAAATTCATACAAACTAATGGTATCACTCTACCAGAAGTATGACCATATAAACCAGGTCCATTTAAACCCACGTGATAGAATGATAATGACTATTGTGAGTACCATCATACTAAAGGACACAAAACAACAAGTTGTTAGAAACTAAAAAATATGATACAAGATCTTATTGATCAAGGAGATATTACTGTGGATTCTAACAAGGGGTCAGTCAAGACAATTCATACCATATTCAAGGACCCTTTTGTTAAACACGACAAAGGGAAAGCTTCTAGTTTAGGTGCACAAAATAATACTACAAATTATAGAAATATGGCATATGATTATATAGTTAATATAATCAGTGTAGGAGATGAGATGGTGGCCATGATTATAGTTAATCCAAGGAACCAAGATTGTTTGGTTATCACCCATAGATCTAAGGTCACTTTACAAGGGGTACCACCTAATCATTCTCCACCAACTATCAACTATAATTTGGTTGATTAATTAAGGAGAACCCCAACCCAAATTTCATTATTTGAGTTACTTTGCATCTCACTAGCTCACAAAGAAATTCTAGACAAGGTACTACAAGAATCTATTGTGGCCTGAGACATAGATCAAAATGCATTCCAATCCATGGTTAGAAATCTGGTAGCTTCAAAAGTGGTATTCATAGAGTAGGATGTACCAATAGAAAGACCTATGTACAATCACCCTCTACACTTAGAAGTATTTGTTCATATAAAGAAATTCAGAAGAGTGTTAATAGATGGAGGAGCTGAAGTCAACATATGCACTCTTAACTTGATCAAAGCCTTGGAATACTTATATTATCATATTGATATCATGAAGCAAATAGATATTAAAGCTTATGATGATGAATAATTCCCATCCAAAGGTGTAGTAACCTTATCTATACAAATGGGACTTGTCACCACCAATATCACCTTTCAAGTTCTAGACAGAGAATTGGATACAATATGATATTAGGGCGCTCATGGATACATGCCATGCAGGTAGTACTTTCTACTTTCCACCAATGTGTTAAGTTCCCTTATAATGGAGTTGAGATCACAATATAGGGTGATCCAAACCCCTTTCAAGATTGTAACTATCTCAAAGCAAGCACAGAGAATCAAGTTCCAATCAACCAAGCGTCTCCACTCACTATATAGATGGAATCTTTGAATATGTCAAATACACTAGCATCATTATCTTGCACACCTACCACACCACCTCTCCAAATAAAAGATGAAGGGTGTGGTGAGTATTCATGTTTTGGAACATTATCAATAGGACAATTGCCTCCTAGATCTTTTGGGAGGACATTACCAAATCCAACAAATAGAGATAAAGGAAAGAAAATAGTCTAATTTTTAGATAATTGTTCCTTCATAAGGTGAGGAGAGCTTAATGAATAATATCTAGAAGAGGATGTCAACAAATGGTTATATAAAGAAGAAAATAACACCCTAAATATCAGACTCCCCTTAGAACAATATGGAAATGATTTTAAGATGTTATAACACCATGGTTATGATAGAACAACAAGATTGGGGGCACATGCTCAAGGTATCATAGAGCCCATAATACCTTTAGTGAATCCAAATAATTAGGGTTTAGGATACACTGGCTTGATAAGAAAAATAAGAACATGTCGACCTAATACTCCAATTAGCCAAAATTTTCTAGCAACATCACAACTCACAAATAAAGGTAAGGATCTAGAATCACCAAGGCAGAACAACACATTACAAATAGCATTTGAACCAGCATCACATATCAATACAGTGACAAAAACAAGAATTTCACCAGCATCACATGTGAATACAGTGGCAGAAATAGGAGTTACACCAACAGATAATGCCTCTACATCATCAATATCAATGAATACCTCCAAGGAAACAAGAATAGCACCAACTAGAGATAGTAATTTTATATTACCCCTATCTCTTATTCAAGCCCTCAATGAGGTCTCTATCACAGAAGAAGGGTCTACAAGTCATGAAACTCACACATTTATCATCAACACTATTGAAAGACCTCTTTCTCCAATTGAAGAAATTGATGAACATAGGTCAGATAGAGAGACATATATCGAAAGTATAACCGATTCCCATGACTATGAGTTCTTATCTATTCAAAGTTGTAGCACATACTCATCATTTAGATCCTATGACAGTCAAACACCTGTAGATGATGGCATTGAATATGAGGACATACTAGTTGATCCAAAGTCAGTCACATATGTATTTGACAATAGAATATGCATGATATCAACAATATCTCCTCCTCATGAAGACTGAGATCTTTGTCTTATGTATCCTCACTTGATAGATTGGGGGAAAGAGGAAAAACCACATTTATATTGGTTCCAAAATGATGAGGCCATAGCTGAATTCTTGGGTGCAAGGGATGGGCTTCCCTATGATGACCATAAAGCCAATTTTGCCATAGATTCGGATAGAACTGCATACTTTGGAGAAGAAATATCCTCTTCCAATCCAGAAGACATGCATGAAACTAAAAATACAATTTCAAATAGACTAGATAATCTCCCTATAGACAAAGAACAATCAACATTGTTGGTAGAAGAAAATAAAGAAATCAACATTGGAGATGTTGATACAGTACACAAGATACACCTAGCTAAGTCTCTAAATCCCATGGAAAAAGAAAAGTTTATTCAATTCTTTACACAACGGCCAATCAACTTGGCATGGTCATATGTTGATATTCCAAGGTTGGTTCTCGAGTTGGTCTTATATCATTTACCATTGCTACCAAGAGAAAAACTATACAAGAAGAAGCTAAGGAAGATGTACCACTAGATAGCACTGCTAGTCAAAGTGGAACTACAAAATTTTTTGGGTGTGGGTTTCATTAGACCTATAGACTATGCAAAATGGATATCAAATTTAGTACTAGTTACTAAAGACACTAGGGGCATCACAATCTGCACTGACTTTAGGGACCTCAAAAAGGCCTCTCCAAAGGAAGATTTTCCATTTCCTAACATAGATATGATCATGGATCTGACAGATGGAAATGAAATGCTATCACTCATGGATAATTTTTCTAGTTATAATCAGATCAAGATTGCACCAGAAGACCAACATTAAATAACTTTCACTTACCCTTGGGGAACATATTACCAGAATGTAATGTCGTTCAACCTCAAAAATGTAGGAGCTACTTATTAAAGGGCAATGACCACCCTATTTGATGATATGATACATAACATCATGGAAGATTATGTAGATGACTTGTTGGCTAAATAAAAAACTAGGGATGATCATCTTGATATCTAGGCCAAAATATTTGATAGACTTGAGAAATACAATGTCCAGCTCAATCCAAAAAAGTGTGTATTCGAAGTAACATCTGGTAAACTCTCAGGTTTTATTGTATGAAATAGAGGCATTGAAATAGATCCTAAAAAAGGTGAAATCTATCCTAGAAATGCCATCACCCACCACTCTTAAACAATTGAGAATTCTACAGGGGAGGCTACAATCTATAAGGCATTTCATTACACAATTGGCAGACAAATGCCAACCATTTCAATACCTCTTGAAGAAAAGTGTAACATTCAAATGGACAGAACAATGCCAAGAGGCATTTCAAGCATTAAAAGAGTATCTTTTGTCCACACCAGTCTTGGTTCCACCAGTACATGAGAAAATATTATTATTGTACATATCTACAATTAACTCTTCTTTGGGTTCTCTTGTAGAACAACATGATGAGCAAGGTAAGGAGAGAGCTATCTACTACATCAGTAGAACACTTGTAAGATATAAATTCAACTATAAAACAATCAAACGAGCATGCTTAGCAGTGATCTTTGCATCCTAGAAGCTTAGACACTACATGTTGAGTCATAAATTCCAACTCATTGCACATTTTGATCCACTCAAGTACTTGTTGAACATAGCAACATTAACTAGAATGAATTTGACATAGAGTATGTTCACATGAAGGCCATCAAAGGAAAGATCATAGCAGATCAATTTGTAGAGGCACCCCTATAAGACAATCATCCATTGGTGGTTGAATTTCTTGATGAGTCAGTGTTTTCACTTTAGCATCTACAATCTAGAAATTATATTTTGATGGTGTTGGAAATTTAGAGGAATTGATTATGTGTTGCATTGATGTCAACACTAGTTGTTTTGCTGTCTACCGGGTTCTGGTAGAGTGGTTGGTTTATGATGTTGATCTAGAGATCTTCTCTGGTATGTTCCAGCTGTTGGAATTGTTTTGGATTGGTTATTCATGTGTTCTTGATGCATATCTCATTCAATTGGTTTGGGATTTAATGGTCTAGAATCTATCATTTGTTCTAGTAAGCCTTTTGGTTACCAATAAGGGTTTTAGCGATAGAGCTTTGTTGAAGACCTTTTGATGAATCCAATAAGGGGTGTTGGTGTGGCTTCTAGAAGGTTATCAGGATGCTGATGGTTATCATGTTCATGTTCCTGTTGATTGGTGGTGTTTTATTTGGCTTATGGCAACCTATTTTAGGTCCGGTTCTTTTCTGTTAGGTTATGGACCAATTTATGTAACGCGTTGGTTGATGCTCCTGATGCATTAATGGTTGGATTTATTATTTGGTTTATTTTGTTTCGGTCTTAGGATGAATTTGTTTATCATTGGTTTGTGGGATTATGTAATGGATTTATTGTATTATCCTTTAGGTGGCCGACCTATTTGTTTTGGTCCTAGGCTGGTATATATATGATGTAAGATCTCTTTGTAGATCATGGGTTATGGGATTGATTATCTCTGTGCGAATAAAGTTGCAATCATATGCAAAGATTTTGGCCGATCATAGGTGATCCAATTGGGTTTGTGTAAGAGGTTTAAGACCTCTGGTATTGAGCTTAACTGGAACTATACTCAGACATAGTAAATGTTATTCTTGTAGTTCATTCATCTTTCTGGATTATAGTCTGGATTTCTTTTGTAGTCAGTGAGGTTCCTTTTGTGATGGGCAATGTGCTCTAGGCAATGTGCCTTCCTGCATGTGTAGGACCCTCTTATTGTAATCACATACTTACTGCATAAGTATTATCTGACTATGGGTAGGCTTCCACCTTAGTTTTTCCCTTTATCTAGTTTTCCATGTACAAATCCTGGTGTTATGTGTTGTGGATGGATGGTAACTATTCTATGATTTATGTTTATAATTAATTGATATATATGTTATTCTGGTATTTGGTTTATGCATTCTGATAAAAGGTTTTATATGCTTAAATTTTCATAATCTATTGACAACTGATTCACCCCCCCCCC
The DNA here is from genome assembly GCF_030272615.1 of Cryptomeria japonica. Classification (NCBI taxonomy): domain Eukaryota; kingdom Viridiplantae; phylum Streptophyta; class Pinopsida; order Cupressales; family Cupressaceae; genus Cryptomeria; species Cryptomeria japonica. Next base: position 344,673,686 of record NC_081412.1, on the reverse strand, counting down.
ACTCTCAGTTGTCCAGTGGTTATCATAACAATTGGTATCAGAGCTTGGTCCTCTTTGTAGAAGCTTAACCACTTGAGGAAGATCCTATGTCATCTAATAGTTCATCTACAATTTTTTCTAGAGAGAAACCCATATGCTTGATTCAAAAAATTATAGAGAATGGAAGATTTAGATGGAGACTCATTTGAGATGTATTGGGAAATAAATTTGGGAGATCACTGAGAAAGGCTATACCCCTTATAATCTGGCATCTGGCAATCCTCCTTTGACAGACTTGGATAAGAACATTAAAAATGACTGTAGAGCTAGAGAAGCCCTCTTGAGTGCACTTTCTAATCAACAAATAATGGGATTAACTAACCAATCATTTGCAAAGGCTATATGGGATAAGTTGGAGACTCTAAATGAAGGTGAACCTACTATTAAAATTGCTAAACTTGATGGTTATTGGATGAGGTATGAGAACCTAAAAAATGGAAGAAGATGAAAGGATTATTGCTTTTATGGAAAGAGTTAATGAAATTGTTATGGGAATTCAATGTTGTGGTGGATCTCCAAGTGATGATGAGATTGTTTCTAAAGTACTAAGAGCTTTTCCACTAGCTTACAAGATGAAGGCTACTGCAATTAATGAGTTGAGAACAATATCTAAGACCTCTATCAACATGGATACTTTGGTTGGAAAGTTATCTGCTTTCAAGCTTGAAGAATTTGGTTCTTAAAGAGCTGCAAAGACTGAATCTAGTTTTTATGCATCTACATCATCAACCGGCAAGAGTGATTGGAAAAATTTATATGCGAAGGAACTGGAGGAAATGAAGGAAGAAATTAAGAGTTTGAGAAACTTGAATCCCTATTTTCTAGAAGAGTATGAAGGAAAATCACCTTTTAAATGTTTTGCATGTAATAAGATAGGTCATTTTGCATCTAGATGTCTTAAGAGGAATTCAAGATTTGAGAAGAAAGCTAGAAGATCTTTTAGGCCTAACCATGATTATTAGAACAAGCATAAGTACAGGAGGAACAAAGACAAATCATGCTACTATGTGGATGAGGAAGGTGTGAGTGATTCTGATGATGAATTGACACAAGATTATCTAGTGGATCCGATAGTGGAAATGAATGGGTATTTTTGGCTATCAAGGAAGATGCTCCAGAACCTATCATTCAAAATGAGGAAAAGGCCTTTGCTACTAAAGTTGAAGACAAGGATGAATGGGAGATAGACATTGGATGTTCACATCATATGACTGGTGTGTGGGGGAAAAAGCGAGACTAGGTTAATCATGCCCTAATCCTACCTTCTGACACACATTACGGAATACGAAAGAGCCTAGAGATATCGCACAATTGGCTACTTCTTTTTGTGAAAGAGAGAGCCACGGGATATCTATTAGGATTTCTATTCCCTTGTTGAAATTGTAAGATCAAGTAATGCAAGTTCAAACCCTAATCCCAAAATGCAAGTATGAAATAATAACAAGATTGCAGAATTGAGATTAAACAATGAACAGCTGTAAATACAAGGATGAAATAAGAATGCAGATGTGTACCCAGAGTCAAAATCGGACTAAAAATGTTCGGGATGGGGGCACGGGCGCCACTGTCCTGAAAACTGCACCGAAAACTGTTGTTCTGCACTCTGGAACATTGTCGGAAAGCTGTCTGTCCGGAGGACCAGGGCACCCAACGCCTCTATCCCAGGGACCAGGGTGCCCAGCGCCCCTGTCCTAGCAGGACCAGGGCACCTAGCGCCCCTGTCCCAGTCTTCTGCTCTGCAATTTGATACAGAGTGCTGTCTCGACCTTCTCTCTCCGGATCTGTATCCCGCAGCGTCGTCCGAATCCCGAAACCTGCAATGATATCTGAAAAAGGGTGTATGGATGGCTATATAGGGTTTTGCCTTCGTCAAACCCCTGCTTCGGCGATTTCCACCTCCACGAATAGCCAAGTTGTTTTGTAAAATGTATTGTGTGTGCAGACCTAGTGTGTGTGCAAGGTCCTAAAATGCAAGAAAGCAAACTAGAGCAACCTAGAAAGTAAACCCTAATTGCTTGTAAATGATAACGTAAATGCTCTAAATCAAGATGCAAAGTGATCTAAAGCATGAATAAATGATGTATTGAAGCTTACGTAAAGACATGAAAACAACATGAAATCATACCCAACCCTCAAGGGAGGAGTACAAGCCAATCTTCAGTCAGTAATCTCCTATTGTTCTTCAATGTCTTCCAAGCCCTAAGTGGATGAATGAATTTGATAGATGCTTGATAGAAGGATGTTAAATGTTGTTGAAGTCTTCAAAGATCTTCTCTTTCGCTGCATATGAAGTTCCTCAAAACAAAAATCCGATCCGTTCAAATGAAGAAAGAGAGCTCTTATGTATGAAACCCTAGGTCGCAATTTCATCTTTTGGCCAACCTAGAGATTGAATATCCCACCAATTTCTTGGGGTTAAGCTTTATTTTATGATTGGATCGCGCTCCTAAAATTTTGAGAAAAATGTCCGGGACCGTGTGCACTCCGGGCGCCACGGTCTCGACAACTTTTCACCAAATTTTCAGGGCCGTCAGATATGATGATTTTAGAGAGAATCCCGAAGTTACAGGTGATTTCGAGATGTTTTGACCCCCGAAATCAAGCCCCCAAGCTTAGAATAGGGCCTAATTAGGGTTTTTGATTAAGTGATGTATTGGAGGAATAAAATGAAAGGGGCACGCTTTAATGAAAGGGCCCGACTTTGTGATGTGGAAAATGGTGAAATAGAACCTTTAGACCTAATTAATTCGATTAATTAAGTGCTAAAGGGGAAATGCCATGCAAAGTGCAACTGCGCCAAGGCGGGTGCTAAACTAGGTGTTAAATTGTACTGCTTTAGCAAGTGCGTACAATTTATGACGTTACATTTAGCCCCCACTTTAGCGGTCATATGAGTACTACGTGCATATGCAAGCTAAAGTACAGAAAGTAAACATTATTTGAAAAAGGATATATCCATAAGTTGTCGGACGAAGCCCCCAGCAGCATCTGCAGTACACAGTTAGGAACCGCACCCTACAAAACACATGTTAGATCACAAAAATCACCTAATGCTTACTAAGGAAAGTGATGAAATTTGTGAGTAGCTGTAGGCCCCCCCCTATTTCGACTTGCTTATTAGGGAGGTGAAACAGGGTAGCATGTTTACTTACGACAAATTGTGTAAGAGAGTATTGATGAGGGATGTTCACTGAAAAGGCTTCATCAGAGAACTTTTTGGAACATCCCGAGAGTAGGGGAATGAAAATACGATTCCTACGCAACAAACGGTTCGAAAATCGCATCTCCCAAACTCAAGTTATGATGAAATGAGTGAAAGAGGAAAATTAGGGTTTTGAAAATAAAGGTACAGGAATGAACGTATATACCTTGAAAGGGACACTTGCATTTGTCACTTTGTTGATTCTAAGTACTGTTCATTGCAGCGGAGCCCACATAGCTATCATCATGCCTTCACGACGACCGGAGTGTCCCACGAGGGTTGAGATCCTGCGCCAGGCCGTGATTGACGACGAGCCACTGGACGAGGTGAGTTGACTGAACTTTGACTTTTGATTTTCTGCATTTTGACTTTTCTGTGATCGTATGCAGGCCCTGAAGGCTGACCCGGGGCCCACCCAGGGCGCCATGGTCCCCTCAGGGTGCCATGGTCCCTGACAGGGCGCCATGGTCCCTGACAGGACACTATGGTCCCCAATTAGGGCTTGGCGAGGGGTTTCAGGACTAGCACATGATGTTCGATAGTTTGCATTAGCGATTTTGATGATCGAGTACTGATTACGGTTATGTTTTTGTGTTGCAGGGCCTTCCGTACATGAGAGAGCATACAGTGGGACATATTCTTCACAGTTTGCGAGATCAGATTCTGCGGCTTACTCAGTCAGAGACACACTGTCGATAGTAGGATTATGGTATGTGATCCTCATGCCAGCCATTCGGTTCCATCCTGCGATGCTGATGGCATTGATGGAGCGATGGGATCCTGACACATGCACATTTCATCTTCCAGTAGGGGAGTTGACGGTCACACTAGAGGATGTGTACCATATACTTCGTCTTCCTATCAGAGGAGCGACTGTTACATACGCGACTGATCAGTCAGCGGAGGATCATCAGAGAGAGCAGGTGTATTGCATAGGGAGAGTCATGCCGAGCGAGATGAGAGATCGCATCATGGTCAGCTGGCTCTTACATCCTATAGGGGAGGTACCCCTTCTGAGACGCCTTATGATAGCCATCATAGCACTAGCCGTCTGCCCTAATGGGCGAGGGACGCACATGCATGGGGGTCTCACATGGTGTATCAGATCGATGGAGAGACACAGGAGAGTGTATGCTTGGGGTCGGAGTATGCTTGCACATCTCTATCACAACCTTGAGGAGTACGTATTTGGACAGGGGTTCAGTTTGATGACATGCACACTTCTGCAGGTGTGGATTTTAGAGTACTTCACATGCACCAGGCCCGTCGGCTTTCCGCTGAGTACAGCGAGTGAGCGACCTAGGGTGTTCACTTATCCACTTACCAGCGAGTGGAGATTTGGAGATTTGTTATATTGGAGAGTGATTTTTGACAGACTGACAGCCGAGGTGACAGTGTGGAGACCTTACCTAGGGATGCACAAATGGGATGGTATGGAGAGACAGTTAGCATGCCTACAGAGGAACCGCCTACTGCGAGGACGATATTCACATATCATAGTCCCTTTCTACTTTGACCGAGTACGGAGGCAGTTCGGGCTAGAGCAGTGTGTTCTAGCCGATGTGCCCATCTATACTCAACACTCACGGGTCCTTCCCAGACCTAGAGCAGTAGCGAGACCGACGATAGATGACATCGAGACTACGGATATAGAGGGATCTGATCAGGATGTAGTCACTGATTATTCTGCAGAGCCTGGAGCACAACGCAGGTATGTCTCATGGTTTATGAGATCATATCTAGGTCCTATCTTTCCACCAGATCACCCGACAGGCCATCCAGGCCCATGGAGACATGGAGACCGAGATGAGGACCAGGGATCCAGGTCAGAGGAGACAGAGGAGGGAGAGGGTCATGAGGAGGTGGGAGATCCTGATCCACCTACAGGCGATCAGCCCAGCGCTGAGGAGGAGGAGAGAACTAATGATGAGGAGGAGTCAGATGCAGATGAGGATAGAGATGATGAGGATAGAGATGATGAGGAGGAGTCAGATGCAGCTCCTCACCATTCAGGGAATGATACCATAGCTCTGGATCCTCCTCATATTTCCCAACAGGGGGAACATGAGGCGATACGGAGACCTGTTCCTAGTACCGCCCAGCCTACACCCATCGTGCATAGATTAGTCGAGCGAGGGGGAGCCTAGTAGATCCCCATCACAAATGCTACCGTATCATGATCCCTACTGGCGCGAGGGAGACCCAGGTATAGTAGGTTTAAATTGATTATTAATGTTTTGATGATATAGAATGGTACTAATACAAAAATCTATTCTACTGCCACAGCTAATGTGCAAGAGTGGCATTCCTTGATTCTGCAGGCAGTGACAGACATTTCCACGATAGCATAGATCCCCAGTTCCTCACAGATTTCCTATAGGCCTCAGGGGAACGCGGGTCAGCACGAGGACTTGTTTTCCCCATTTCGAGTTCAGGTAGACATATGGAGGGAGAGAGAGAGTCCTATTAGAGGACCTTCAGTGGGCGCAACGAGATCTAGCAGCAGCTCAGGCCGAGGCTACCACCTATCGCGCGATCCTTATGGATAGGGATCGTAGGAGTTCCTCTCGGAGTCACTCATGGTCTGTATCTCGCTACACACCCATGGGTCCACCTTCACGGCCAGATCAGGAGGGAGCATCCAGTCGACACTCTCCAGCCACCAGTCCTAGAGATAGGAGATGATTTTATGATGTAAAAGAGAGGTCACATTTTGGATATACAGTGACCTATATTTGTATACGATCCACACATATATATATATGTATATATACATGCTTCTCTTTTGTCTCAAATGTGTTATCTTTAATGCTTAAATGTATATTTTGCTTTGATTAAATCTAATACATTTGGTAAATGTACATGTATGTTCAGAATTTAATTTCCATGTGATTGATTTCTCAATGCTCCATGATTAAATTGATACATGTGTGACTTAATTAAATATTTAATCAAGTACTACATTGATGATAGGGAAGAGATATGCATTAAGTCTAAGAATCATATAACTAACGTGATTTAATTTTGAACTTAAACACAACATGATACGATTCTACTTAACACATAAAGACACTGTATAATATGCTATCATAATGGAAATGTAAATCTTTTACAACTTACATAAATGAATTCAAGACAAACCATGAAGTAAAGAAACACGCTTGTCAAGAACGAAGCAATATAGATTAAACAACATAACATTTAATTCTATTTTGCTCTAATTAGGAGATACTAACATATTACCCAATGTTGAAGAACTGAAAAGAAGATAGATGAAGAATGAAGAATTAAGCATAATATCTACGCAAGTGCATAGCATTGATAGGTTCTTTAAGAGGTGTACCATCTACATCCACTATTTTGTAAGCACCTGATCCATAATCCTCAATAACGATATATGGTCCAAGCCAATTAGGACTGAATTTTCCCTTTTCTGTAGGTAAGGCATTCACATTGCGCTGATTCTCATAGAGGACTAAGTCACCTACTGAGAAGGAACGTTGAATAACCTTATCATTATAGCTTCGCTGTAGAGTTTTGTGATATGCTTGAATATGCTCAAGAGCGTTTATACGCTGTTCATCAAGCATCTCAAGCTGTTGAAGTCGTTGTTCTCTATAAGAGTCATCATCTACTATACCTTTGAGAGAAACCCTAACTGATGGAATCTCTAGCTCTAAAGGCATAATAGCGTCAGCACCATAAACAAGATTATAAGGAGTAGTTCTTGTGGCAATTCGTACACTCGTTCGGTAAGCCCAAAGAGCATAGATTAGCTGGTTACTCCAATCCTTACCATGCTTATTCACTGTTTTGCGAAGAATTTGTTCAATTATCTTATTGGATGATTCGGCTTGACCATTTGACTGAGGATAGTATGGTGTAGAAAATCGATGTTTGATATGATACTTCTTGAGGAATTTCTTCACGTCCTTGTTCTTAAATGATGTCCCATTATCTGAGATTATAGTAGAAGGTATCCCGAATCGAGAAATGATGCTTTCTAGAAGAAATTGACAAATCACTTCAGCAGTAGTAGAGCGAAGGGGAATAGCTTCTACCCACTTCGTAAAGTAATCTGTTGCGGTTATAATGAAGGTGTGTCCTTGAGATGAAGGAGGAGAGATTTTACCAATAAGATCCAAACCCCATGCGGAAAAAGGCCAAGAAGCTACTTGAGAACGGAGTTCTTGGGCAGGAGCATGAATCAGGTTATTATGTTGTTGACATTGATGACATTTTTTAACAAATGAAAAGGAATCCTTCTGCATAGTTTGCCAATAGTATCCCATACGAAGCAATCTATGAACCAAGGATTTGCCCCCAAAATTCCCCCCATAGGCACCTGAATGTGCCTCTTCAAGAGCAACAGGGATTTCCGACTTGTTAAGACAACGAAGGAGAAGACCATCATAACCCCTTCGGTAAAGGACATTAGAAAGAATGATATACCTAGCAGACAGCTTGCAGATTCTAGCCCTAGTGTTTCTATTAGCAGAATCAGGAAAGGTACCATCGGTCAAATATCTTACGATATGCGAGTACCATTCATCTGAGTCTATAAAATTACAACATGTTACCAAGCTAGAATCGTCTATAATAGCTGGAGAAAAAAGGTTGTGAATAATGAATTTAAGATCGACCACAGGGTCCTCTAAAGATACCAGAGAAGCCACACATGCCATTGCATCCACATGTCGATTATCTTTTCGAGGAACGGGTTCCATAGTATAAGAATCAAAATTTTGTAATAAAGAGATAGCAAGGTCTTTATATTGTGATAATTTGTCTTGTTTTGCTTGATATATTCCTGTTACTTGTCTTATAATCAATTGCGAATCTCCATAGATATGTATGTGTTTTATATTCAGAGCTAAGGCTGCTTTTATTCCCGCTATAAGAGCCTCATACTCAGCAATATTATTGGTACACAGGAAATTTAGACGATAGGATAAGGGAATAGGTTTCTTTGTAGGAGAAATCAGAACAACACCTGCCCCCGATCCCGTACGACACTTAGAGCCATCAAAGTATAACTCCCAAGTTTCATCTTTCTCTATAGAAAGAATGAAGTCGTAGGAAAAGACTCAGGGTTAGGGAAGGAGAAAGGTGAAGGGGCCTCAGCTAGGTGATCGGTCAACGCTTGCCCTTTAATTGCTCTTTGTGAAACAAATTTAAGGTCAAATTCAGTTAACATCATAACCCACTTAGCTAGGCGTCCTGATAAATCAGTTTTAGAGAAAAGATGCTTCAACGGATCAAACTTTATCATGACATGGACTTCTGAATTTAAAAGATAATGTCTCAATTTATGAGTCGCAAACACCAAGGCCAAGCATTGTCTTTCTATCGTAGAATATCGGGTTTCATAATCGAGTAAGGTACGACTTATGTAATAAACCAGACATTCCTTACCATCTTTATCATGTTGTGCCAATAATGCTGCAAGAGCATGAGAGGAAGCAGCCGTATAAAGGAGGAAGGGTTGAGAAGGTTCGGCCGGTCGAAGGATAGGAGGATTAGTCAAATACATTTTTAAATCTTCAAATGCTTGCTGACAATCCTCATTCCATTGAAAAGTGATATTCTTTTTGAGAAGTTGAGTCAAAGGAAAAGTACGATCCGCAAGTTGAGATACAAACCTACGAATAGCTTGAATCTTTCCTTGTAAGCTTTTAAGTTGAGACACATTTCTAGGAGGTGGCATGTTGACAATAGCATCTATTTTCTTAGTGTCCACCTCAATCCCACGATGCGAAACTATGAATCCTAATAGTTTTCCACTATCCACACCAAAAACACATTTTCGGGGATTCAAGCGCATGTGATATTTACGAATCCTTTCAAAGATTTGACGAAGGATTTTAATATGATCCATGCGAAGAAAGGATTTGGCTAAAATGTCATCAACATAATCCTCTAAAATCTTATGCATATAATCATGAAAGATAAGGGTCATCGCTCGTTGATAAGTTGCACAGGCATTTTTAAGTCCAAAAGGCATCATTATCCAACAAAACGTACCCCAAGGAGTAGTGAAAGCGGGTTTGAATTGATCTTGAGGGTTAATAAAAATTTGATTGTATCCTGAAAAACCATCCATGAAGGATAACAAGGCATGTCCTGCCGTAGAATCAACTATCATGTCAATGTTTGGAAGAGGAAAATCATCTTTTAAAGAAGCCTTATTTAGATCCCGAAAGTCGGTACACATTCTTATTTTGTTATCTGGTTTAGCCACAGCGATAATATTTGAAATCGATGGGGAATAGTCAATAGGGCGGATAAATCCAGCCTCCAATAACTTTTCAATCTCAGCCTTAACAAGCAAAGCTACCTTAGGATTCATTTTTTGAATCTTTTGTTTCACGGGCTTAGCATCAGGAATTAAGACAATGTTATGAGTAACAATCTTAGGATCTATACCAGGCATGTCAGAGTATGTCCAAGCAAAGATCTCGGGGAATTCATGCAATAAATCTTCATATTGTTTTTGTTCTTCTCCATCCAAACATTTTCCAATTTTAATAACTTTCTCTTTATTGCAAGGGTCCATCTTAACATCAGTGGTGTCACTTATGAGAAGATTGCTTTGTTGAGGAGTATCCTTTAGCTGAGGGAATTCTTTCACAATCTCATCATTATCCGTCTCTTTTCCAAAGTAGGCTTCAGTGTTCAAACAATAAGGGAGTCCCCTATTGTGATGATAACGAGGAAGAGTGTCATATGCTCCTAAAAATTCAGCTAAAGCGTCATCGGTAGGGAAAACGTCAAAAGCACAAGCACACGAAGGATCCCCATCAATGTACTCGGGGTGTTGTATTGATAGAGAAGTAGAAATAACATTAACACTAATGCATGGTCTTTTAGAAGCTTTAGTACGTCTGCAGGGATTATAGCCAAGTCCAAAGGCATAATTGTGAAAATTAGTCTCTAGAGGAACTCTTATCCCTTGTTCATGAGCACCACAACCTTTTCCATGATACCCATGCTTAGCAAAAATGTGAAAACCAAGACCATAACGATCAGCCATTTTAGGAAGAGAAGGTGGTTTTTCATAAGACAAAGAATCAAACTCTTCATAATTAGAGATGTGAGGAGAAGAAGTTTGAGAGGCGGCCACAAAATTATTACTCATAGATTCAGGTAAGGTTGATTGATTTTTAGCTTCTTCCTTCTTTTCAACTTTAAGCTCTCTAGAAGGAACCTTATATTCACCCACAAAGGTAGGATTAAAATCAAGGGATCCCCAATCGTCGTCTTCGAGGATCTTCCCAGGATCAAAATCCTTCTTATGTGTAGTTTCAAGTCGAGAAGAATCTTCTCCAAGAGCTCCAGACTCATCCAAAGAATTTTGATCATCGGAGAGCGAGGATTCACCAATAGGTATCTTATTTAAAGATTCATCACTAGATGAGGACGGCTTAGAAGAACCCCCCTTAGAAGTGGATGTTTGCAAACAAGCTTGAAAATTAGTATCACCTATCAAGGTATATGTCTTATTGTTATAAATAAATTTAACTTGTCTATGCAATGTAGAAGGGACAGCTTGCATACTGTGAATCCAAGGTCTCCCCAGTAGCAAGTTGTACGTTAGATTTCCCGACATAACATGGATAGGTGTAGGCAAAGTAACAGGCCCCACTGTGATGGGTAAGGTGATAGTACCTAATGAAGTTTTAGCCACATTATCAAAGCCTCGAATAGGACGAGAGTCCGGTTCAATTAAGGATGTATCCACATTCATCTTATGCAAAAGATTAATGCTACACACATTAAGACCAGAGCCATTATCTACTAGTGTTCGCCTTATAGCAGTGTCTTTCATGATAACCACAATCATCAAGGGATCATATTGATGTTGGATTTCACTAGTAGGCAACTCATCTTGGGTAAACACAATTTGAGCTTTAGGATTCATCACAGAGTTAACCAAAGATGCTATATTACTAGATGTATTCGGTGGAGGAACATTCAAATCTTTCAAGGCATCTTGTAACATTCCATGATGAGTGGAAGAAGTTTGAATCAAATCCCAAAGGGATATCTTAGCAGGGGTAGCTTTAAGTTGTTCTATGAGATCATATTCCTTACTAAGAACTTGCGAAATACGGGGAGCTTGTGGAAGAATCGGTTGAGGATTCGGAAGAGAAACTGGGATAACAGGAGGAGGACTAGGTTGCCTATTATTTCTGGTATGATAAGTATGGGCAACCGCATGATAACTCTCTCTTGTTATTTGCTTGGCATAATTATAAGGACTTATAGGTTTTCTTCCTTGCACAGTGATGATTGGTTTATTCGGAGTACAAAAGGAATCATGATCATACCCTCCTTGGACAGTAAAGAGAGGTGATTTAGGACCTTGAAAGGTGGGAGAAGGATAAGCTCCTTGGACTTCAAAGAGAGGCTTTTTATGCTCATTCAAGTTTATCATGTTAACTAATTTAGAAGTTTTGTTTTTGTTTCGAGATTTCGATAAAGCCACAAAGTCATCAAGAGCATCATCCAACAAAGCATGATCATATCTATTAAAAGGTTTATCTTTTGATTCAAAAGGAGACATCTCCTCATAGAGGGGATTGTTGAAAACAACCATGTTACTAGATTTAGTGGAAGAGTTGATAGGAATGTACCCTTGAGAGGATTCATTCAACTTATCTTTCTCATCACAACGAAATGGCATAGTAACAAGGTTTATGAGTTTTTGGTAAAATGAAGGTTTGGCATCTTTAGGGTTCAAAAACTCATCTAAAGCTTCATCTAATTCATCTTGGCTATACTCATAATAATCATCGAAAGCATGAACATTTTGCAAATAAAAATCTGACATTTTGAAAAGATTGCACAAAACTTAAACACCCAATGCAAAGAAACACACTTTTTTTTTTTTTTCTTTTTCTTTTTCTTTTTAATGAAAATGAAATGAAAACACACTAAATCTAGATCTAGATCTAACAAATGCAATGCAAGAGGAAGCAATGATAGATTCACGTCGGGTTCACCCAAATGTGTGGGGGAAAAAGCGAGACTAGGTTAATCATGCCCTAATCCTACCTTCTGACACACATTACGGAATACGAAAGAGCCTAGAGATATCGCACAATTGGCTACTTCTTTTTGTGAAAGAGAGAGCCATGGGATATCTATTAGGATTTCTATTCCCTTGTTGAAATTGTAAGATCAAGTAATGCAAGTTCAAACCCTAATCCCAAAATGCAAGTATGAACTAATAACAAGATTGCAGAATTGAGATTAAACAATGAACAGCTGTAAATACAAGGATGAAATAAGAATGCAGATGTGTACCCGGAGTCAAAATTGGACTGAAAATGTTTGGGATGGCGGCGCGGGCGCCACTGTCCTGAAAACTGCACCGGAAACTGCTGTTCTACACTCTGGAACACTATCGGAAAGCTGTCTGAAAGCTGTCTGTCCGGAGGACCAGGGCGCCCAGCGCCTCTGTCCCAGGGACCAGGGCGCCCAGCGCCCCTGTCCTGGCAGGACCAGGGTACCCAGCACCCCTATCCTGGCAGGACCAGGGCACCCAGCGCCCCTGTCCCAGTCTTCTGCTCTGCAATTTGATACAGAGTGCTGTCTCGACCTTCTCTCTTCGGATCTGTATCCCGCGGCATCGTCCGAATCCCGAAACCTGCAATGATATCTGAAAAAGGGTGTATGGGCGGCTATATAGGGTTTTGCCTTAGTCAAACCCCCGCTTTGGTGATTTCCACCTCCACGAATATCCAAGTTGTTTTGTAAAATGTATTGTGTGTGCAGACCTAGTGTGTGTGCAAGGTCCTAAAATGCAAGAAAGCAAACTAGAGCAACCTAGAAAGTAAACCCTAATTGCTTGTAAATGGTAACGTAAATGCTCTAAATCAAGATGCAAAGTGATCTAAAGCATGAATAAATGATGTATTGAAGCTTACGTAAAGACATGAAAACAACATGAAATCATACCCAACCCTCAAGGGAGGAGTACAAGCCAATCTTCAGTCAGTAATCTCCTATTGTTCTTCAATGTCTTCCAAGCCCTAAGTGGATGAATGAATTTGATAGATGCTTGATAGAAGGATGTTAAATTTTGTTGAAGTCTTCAAAGATCTGCTCTTTCGCTGCATATGAAGTTCCTCAAAACAAAAATCCGATCCGTTCAAATGAAGAAAGAGAGCTCTTATGTATGAAACCCTAGGTCGCAATTTCATCTTTTGGCCGACCTAGAGATTGAATATCCCGCCAATTTCTTGGGGTTAAGCTTTATTTTATGATTGGATCGCGCTCCTAAAATTTCGGGAAAAATGTCCGGGACCGTGTGCACTCCGGGCGCCACGGTCCCGACAACTTTTCACCAAATTTTCAAGGCCGTCAAATATGATGATTTTAGAGAGAATCCCAAAGTTACAGGTGATTTCGAGATGTTTTGACCCCCGAAATCAAGCCCCCAAGCTCAGAATAGGGCCTAATTAGGGTTTTTGATTAAGTGATGTATTGGAGGAATAAAATGAAAGGGGCACACTTTAATGAAAGGGCCCGACTTTGTGATGTGGAAAATGGTGAAATAGAACCTTTAGACCTAATTAATTCGATTAATTAAGTGCTAAAGGGGAAATGCCATGCAAAGTGCAACTGCGCCAAGGCGGGTGCTAAACTAGGTGTTAAATTGTACTTCTTTAGCAAGCGCGTACAATTTATGACGTTACATTTAGCCCCCACTTTAGCGGTCATATGATGTTACATTTAGCCCCCACTTTAGCGGTTGAATTCTTTGTTGATTATATCATTTTTGGAGGTGAGGATAAGTTATGTATGGAATTCTTTGATAATATGAAGAATGAATTTGAGATGTTTATGATTGGGGAGATGAAAATTTTCTTAGGTTTGTAGATTACTCAGATTGATAAAGGTATTTTCATGTGTCAAACTAAGTATGCTAGAGAGTTATTGAAGAAATTTGGTATGGAAAATTCTAAACCGGTTGGTACTCCTATAGTTAAAAGTGAGAAATTGACAAAGAAAGATGCATCAACTCTGGTAAATCCTACAAGGTATAAATCTATGATTGGAGGTTTGTTATACCTAACTCAGACTAGACTGGATATAATAAATGTAGTTTGTATAGTATCAAGATATCAGAGTGATCCTAGAGAGAATCATGAGAGTGTGGTGAAAAGGATTTTTAGGTATTTGCAAGGAACAAATGAGTATGGTTTGTAGTATCCTAAAGATGATGACTTTACACTATGTGCATATACAGATGCAAAATGGGCTGGAGATGTTGATGACCGAAAAAACACATTTGGTGGAGCTTTCTTTCTTGGAAAGAAACTTGTTTCATGGATCAGCAAGAAATAATCATGTACTTCTTTATCTACTGTTGAAGCTGAGTATGTTGCTTCTCCTACTAACTGTACACAAGTTCTATGGTTGAAGCAAATTTTGATGGATATAAGGGTAGGTTGCAGTGAACCAGTAGTTATTCACTGTGATAACTTTGCTGCTATTGAGATATCAAAGAATCTGGTATTTCATTCTAAGACAAAGCACATTTCTATCAAGGATAATTTTATAAAGGAGAAGGTGGAAACAAATGAAGTCAGAATGGTTTATGTGAATAGTAAAGAGAAATTACAGATATCTTCACTAAACCTTTTCCTAAGGAATCATTTGAACACTTCAGAGATAGATTGGGGGTCTCTTCCCCTCCGGTAGAGACTTGAATGATACTGATTGGCATCAGTCTGGTATGTATTTATCAAAGCTATCATTCATTCTGAATTGATGTGTTGGTGATATTACTCAAGGGGATTAGTAAGTTGTGTGGTTCAAAGGATTTATGATTTTTCTTTGATGTTTATGTCAGATTTCTGGCATTGATGTCAATGGGGGAGAGATATTTATGTGAAAGAGCTTAATAGGGATATCGTTCACAGGGAGAGTTTGGTCTGTTAGTTCAAAACTTCATTGTCATATCATTTTGGGGAGATTGTTGGATGTCTTCCTTTAGGGGAGACTTGTTTGGCATTTCTTGGCACTTGGATGTTTTTCACATCTAGTGTTGCCATCAATGCCAAAGGGGGAGACTGTTGGCAATTTGGAGGAATTGATTATGTATTGCATTGATGTTTGTCATTGATGTCAATACTAGTTGTTTTGTTGTCTATTGGGTTTTGGTAGAGTGGTTGGTTTATGATGTTGATCTATAGATCTTCTCCAGTATGTTCCTGTTAGGCCCAATATAGAAAGCTAATGTACTGAGAGGGGAGGGGTGAATCAGTACTCCAAAAATTTTCTTTTGTAATAACCTTACTGTTATGCATAAACAGAATAGTGCAGTAATATAAAACAAAACTATAATCAACAGATAACATTCATACATGATTCACTCCATAACACATATATTTTGGTCACGCAGAAACTCTTGGTTAGAGAGAAAAACTGCCGTGGGGATGGCACCCACAACTTCACTACTGCAATAATAAAGAATGCTCGGTTAGAGCTACATTTAGCTATTTCTGATAGCTTACCCTGTTAGGAGTATTAAGATCAGTTAGATCTACCTTACTAAAGGATTTATACAACACTATATAAGTGTAGCACCTGGTTAAAGGATTTACAATTTATAGACTTGGTTAGAGTCTTTTACCTTGTTAAAGGTTTCTCTTACAACTTCAAAATATTACAATATAATCATTACAAATATTTGCAACTTTACATCTGAAATGCTAAAGCAGATTCTATGTGCTCTGAGTAAGATTACCTAGCTTGTGGCATACCTTGGTAACCCATAATGAAACTCGGTAAACCCTTCTGTTTACTCTATTCTTCGACTATTCACTAATAACCTTCTCGGTGACCTTTCTGTGTCTCTGTAACAATCTTCCTTCATGCATACACACTGCTATCTCATTGCATCTCTTATCACATCATATCGTGTCATATATCTAACCCTAGAATCATGTTGTATATATAGATCTCTTACAGCGATGATCTGATTTATTGCTTCGATCTTACAAAAAGATTCTTCAATTAAACAAAATATCTCATAGGTTAGATTGATCTTGTAATCATACACAATCTCCTAGTGCAATTTCTAATGCAAAAACGGTTAGATGTGCCTTGATCTTGTAACACATTTTCATGTGCATGTCCAGGTTCAATGTATCTAGTAAGACATTTTACTCGGTGAATATCAACTCGAAGAGTTAATTATACCACTCGGTAGCCATGAACCTTTACTTGATAAACAGCTCGGTGAATACTATGTTCTGTGACTGCTTTCTTCAGTAAGTGACTAGACTATCCATACCGACTTCTCTGTGTGTACGGACTGCATGATTCGGTAATACTAACCGACTAGAATATAGTATGACTTTGGATATGAAAATAATGGTAATTTGATAAGTAGTAATAGTTCTAGCTATTGGAATTGGTTTGGATTGGTTATTCATGTGTTCCTGATGTGTATCTAATTCAGTTGGTTCAGGATTTAATGGTTCGGAAGCTATCATTTGTTCTAGTAAGCCTTTTGGTTACCAGTAAGGATTTTACCAGTAGAGCTTTATTGAAGATCTTTTGATGAATCCAATTAGTGGAGTTGGTGCGACTTCTATAAGGTTATTAGGATGTTGATGGTTATCATGTTTGTGTTCCAGTTGATTGGTGGTGTTTCATTTGGCTTATGGCTACCTATTTTAGGTATGGTTCTATTCTGTTAGGTTATGGACCGGTTTATGTAACATATTGGTTTTGGATTGGTTATTCATGTGTTCCTGACGTGTATCTAATTTATTTGGTTCAGGATTTAATGGTTCAGAAGCTATCATTTGTTCTAGTAAGCCTTTTGGTTACCGGTAAGGATTTTACTAGCAGAGCTTTGTTGAAGATCTTTTGATGAATCCAATTAGTGGAGTTGGTGCGACTTCTAGAAGGTTATTAGGATGTTGATGGTTATCATGTTTGTGTTGCAATTGATTGGTGGTGTTTCATTTGGCTTATGGCTACCTATTTTAGGTTTGGTTCTATTCTGTTAGGTTATGGACCAGTTTATGTAACATATTGGTTTTGGATTGGTTATTCATGTGTTCCTGATGTGTATCTAATTTAGTTGGTTCAGGATTTAATGGTTCAGAAGCTATCATTTGTTCTAGTAAGCCTTTTGGTTACTGGTAAGGATTTTACCAGTAGAGCTTTGTTGAAGATCTTTTGATGAATCCAATTAGTGGAGTTGGTGTGACTTCTAGAAGGTTATTAGGATGTTGATGGTTATCATGTTTGTGTTCTAGTTGATTGGTGGTGTTTCATTTGGCTTATGGATACCTATTTTAGGTCTGGTTCTATTCTGTTAGGTTATGGACCGGTTTATGTAACATATTGGTTGATGCTCCCGATGCATTACTGATTGGATTTATTGTTTGGTTTATGTTGTTTCAGTCTTAGGATGACTTGGTTTATCATTGGTTTGTGGGTTTATGTAATGAATTTATTGTATTATCTTTTAGGTGACTGACCTAATTGTTTAGGTCCTGATCTGGTATATATATGATATAAGATCTCTTTGTAGATCGTGGGTTATGGGATTATTTGTGTTCGAATAAAGTTGTAATCATATGCAGAGATTTTGGTCGATCATAGGTGATGAAATTGGGTTTGTGTAAGAGGTTTAAGACCTTTGGTATTAATCTTAACCGGAACTATACTCAAGCATAGGAGATATTATTCTTGCAGTTCATTCATCTTTCTGGATTGTAGTCTAGATTTCTTTTGTAGTCAGTGAGGCTCCTTTTGTGATGAGTATTGTGCCTTCCTGGATGTGTAGGCTACTCTTATTGTAATCACATACTTACTACATAAGTATTATCTGACTGTGGGTAGGCTTCCCATCATGGTTTTTCCCTTTACCAAGTTTTCCACATACAAATCCTAGTGTTATGTGTTGTGGATGGATGGTAATTGTTCTATGATTTATGTTTGTGCTTAATTGATATATCTATTATTCTGGTATTTGATTTATACATTCTGGTAAAAGGTTTTATGTGCTTAAAGTTTCATAATCTGCTGACAAGTGATTCACCCCCCCTCTTAGTTGTCCACCAGTTATCCTAACAGACAAATCATACACCAATCATGGACCAGGAGCAGGAATACTTTTTATTACTCCTCAAGGAGACTATCCCAAAATCATTCAGGATCAACTTCCCTTCCACCAACAACAACAACATAGGTGAATATGAAGGCCTAGTCATAGTATGAAATAATACAGTATAATGGAAGATAATAGAGTTACAAGTTTATGGACACTCACAACTTATCATTAATCTGGTGAATGATTATTATAATACAAAATATGAAAAGTTGATGCCTTACAAGCAGTTGGTGGAATAATACAATTATCATTTCATCAGTATAACATTTGAGAAAACACCAAGAGTACAAAATAGAGCAACTGATGCTATGGCAACACTAGGACCTCTCTTGGTTATGCCTAACAATGGAACTCACTTTGAGTTTATAGTGGAACAACTCATGGTACCAACGTATGAAATACCATCCTCTGAGTATGTTTGTATGACAGTAGGACCTGAATCTCCTTAGTACAAAGAAGTATATGGCTACTTACATGATCAATATATGTCTCCCGATCTCTCACACATTCAAAGAAAGACACTTATTCATCAGGTTGCAAGACATACAATCATTTCTGATACTTTGTACAGGAAATGCTTAGATGGAACTTTGCTTTATTGTCTCAACTCTAAAGAAGCACAAATAACTCTAAAGGAAGTTCATGATGGGATATGCAGCGCTCACTCTTTTGGCCCAACACTAGCAAAAAAACTATTGAGAATAGGATATTACTAGCCAATGATGGAAAATGATGCTTACAAGTGTGTGAGCTTGAATTTCATCCTCAGAATGCTACCCACAACAAGTTATTTTCACAAAATACAAATGGAAATGCTACAGGAAATCCAAACTCAACCAATGAAACTACATGAAATACATATTAAAATAAAACATTATTTTTACCTTCATGATTTATGTCTCATTGTGTCCTAACTCCATTGTTCCTAGTTGCAGATGGTGTGCTCTCAGAAAATGCACTGATGGCTTCCAAGATGGCATATGAAGAATGGACTGATAACTTGTAGTTAATTGATACTATGATATGAAAATACTACATGATTATGCTAAAATGATATATGATAATTTCTATTGCTATTTTCTTCAAAACTAAAACTCATAGATGCATATGATTAGCTTGCAAAATGCACTTGAAGTCTCTTAAAGTCTAACTCTATCTCAACTGAAGCTCTTGATTTTATAGACCTTGAGAGGATTAGATGATGTGGCTCAGATCAACAGTCATGATCAGATCTGCAGATTTGGATGGTTGTGAGCAAAGGTGAAGGTTGAGAGAAAGGGGGAAGGAGAAGACAAGTGTCACTCATCTCACCTTGACTGGGTTGCTGACTGAGGGAATCTAGGGATGGTTGGAGGAAATTTAGGCATGAGAGGACAAGTGGACTCAAGTCCTTCCTAAGATGTAGGGGGTGTTGGAGAGAATATAGGAAATGGTTATGAAATATGTGTACATACACAATATTCATTAAATTTTAGAAGTTGGAGATAAATGATGAATTAATATTTAAGAAATATTAATTTCCTTAGCCACATGATGGATGAGTTGGCAAAGGGAAGATGAAGTGGAGATGAAGGGTGAGTTGGATAAGAAAGATTAAATAATTTAAGAAATTATTTAATATTTGAGACTATAGGATAGGAGAATAACTATTAAATATTAGATATTTAATTGTTTGGAGGAGATAATTAAATATTAGATATTTAATTAATTAGAAGAAGAGGATAGATGAATGAATTAATTAAATATTAATTAATAAGAAGACACGAAAATGAATTAAATAAATTAATCTTTTCAAATTAACTATTTAGTAGAAGAATAATTATTAAATAAATATGAAATATTTATTTAATTGCTCATAGCCAATTTTTATGTGTATACAACAAGTATGTTCAGAAATGTAGACAATGTCGGATACATGGAGATCTAGTTCATGCACCTGCACAAGACCTTCAACCCTTCACATCACCATGGTCGTTCTCATAGTGGGGACTTGATTTAGTAGGGAAAATCAACCCTACCTCCTCTAATGGACATAAGTTTATTATCACTGCCACCGAATATTTTGCAAAGTGGGCCAAGGCAATCCCTATGACTTACACAATAGGAAAACAGATAGCTAAATTTATCTTGACTCTAACATCTGTAGAAAAGGAGTCCCCATGTGCATTGTTATAGACAATGGGAAACCTTTCAAAAACCAAGAGGTCATATAACTTTGTGAGAAGTTCCACATTTCACAACTCCGTTCTATCCCTAAAGCAATGATAAAGTTGAGGCAACAAACAAAACTATATTGAAAATTTTAGAGAAATTTGTCAATGAATTCGAACGAGACTGGCATGTTCAACTGAATCCAATGCTCTGGGCCTATTGAACTGGTGTATGCAGAGCCACTGGTGCAACTCCATATTCTTTGGTATATGGTTCAGAAGCCATTTTTCTTATTAAGGTAGAATTACCATCGCTAAGAGTCTATCTGAAAAACATCATATCAGAGGAAGACTATAGAGTCGCACACTTGCAAGAACTTAAACTATTGGATGAAAAAAGACAAAGCCTCTGAATCATTTATAAGGATACCAAAATAGAATGATATGAAGGTATAACAAAAGAGTGAGAGCATGTTTCTTCGAAGTGAGGGATATAATCCTTAAGGAGAATCAGAGAAACCTAGTAGAACATGAAAAACCAGGAAAATTTGAGCCTAACTGGTTAGGTCCTTTTGTGATAACAAGAGTGGCTGGAAATGACACCTATAATATAACAAAAATGGAGGGAGATCCACTCCTAGTTCCTATGAACAACATGTACCTTAAAATATATTACATCTAAGGGTTGGGTTAGTTTAGTTTTTACTTTTTGCACTTGCATATCATTTTCTTTAAAGCATTGCATCTCATATAGTTTCTTTCTTAAATGCATTGCATTTACAATATTCATAGCATATTGTCTCTACTTGCGCATATAGTTGCATCAATAAAACAATGACCATTATCTGAGTCATTCACCTAACTGTACTAAAAGGAGTGAAGGTTGTCTCATTTCCTAGATACTGGTACATGGAGTTTTTAGGAGGTCTTAGGACATTCATCTTCAAACGTCATCTTGTGATTGAGATTTATCCATGGTTGGGTAAAAGTTTCACTATTGAGTCTTGTTACCTAAAATATATCACAAATTAATTGTTTGCTCTCAATCATTATAGATACCTAGCTGGTCATGTGGCTAGTGAAAAATCTAGTATTCTACTTCAGCACCGGTGTAATTGTCATACCCAAGTAGGTTTCATTACTTACAAGTCAAGGCAAGAAAATAAAAGAAAAAAGTGCTATGCCAAAAACCATATCAAAATATCAAGGAAAAAGAGAAATGATATATAACTAAAATATCATGCATGCAAATGCAATAAAAGCTTGACTAAGGGAACATGTGAGTAACTCCATTAGGACTATGCATGCCTGCTATCAATGGAGCAATATTTGAGAGATTACGGTGTATGACCTCTTCGGGGCTATGGATGTCTAACTGGCAGTGAGGCTCTATTCAAGATGCCTTTTAAGTCTTCTAACTCACGTAGCTAGTCACATAGGATTTTAAGGGTCTCTAATGCTTATAAGAGTTGGAATAAATTCAATTACACACACATGGGAAAAAGAAGATCAAATTTTCAAGAATTGATGGAGAAGTCTTTCGCTCCTCCATATATAAATCTTGGTTACATAGTGTGTTAAGTTGGATGGTCTAAGGTCTTTTGAGAATGGATTGAACTCCTATCTCTGAAATGTTTCACACCTTTAATTCAATTAGTGCATTTCAGAATGAAAGCCACATACAACCATCCTTGTTTGAATAGGAAATGCATCTTCATCCTGCATACTGCACTAACATAGGTCATGCCAAAAATTCATTGTCTCCATGTGCATTTTGTAGATCATCATGTCATTGTAGGTCTGCATACTAGGGGCATAGCTGAAAAAATCCTAAAATTAAAAAATAAGTCTTGGAAAAAGCACAAAAACATTGGCATAATTTGGAAATCCAAACAAATTGAAAAATAAAAAATCCAAAAACATTTACAAAACATAAAATCCTAAAAAATCAGATAAAGTCCTGAAAAAATCCTAAAAATCAAATAAAGTCCTAAAAAAAATCCTAAAAATCAGATAAAGTCTTCAAAAAATCGCAAAAATCGCAAAAAGTCCAGAAAAACAAAAACATTCAAAAATGATTTTGAAGAAATCAACCAAACACATCGAAAAAGCAGAAAATACCAAAAACATTCAAATACGATCTTGAAAAAACACTAAACATCAAAACAAATAAAAAAACATAGAAAACTTGCAATAAAATGTCTCACAAAAAAATCAAACACCCTAGTAGATATCTAACAAACACTTCACATGAAGTTCGCAAAGGATAAAACTATCTTATCAAGTCTGCAACCAAACTGATCAAACTGTCTTACCAATTGTATCAATATCCATATCAAGTGATCTTTATCTTGTCTTATCCATTGATCATTATCTTGTCTTAAAAAAAGATGGATACACTCGAAACTAGATAGGTCAGTTTTAAACGGGGTCCGCATTTTATGAGATTAGACATTATCAACCATCACATCAAACAATCAAATCAAAGGCACAATTAGTATAGTTGTTGAGTTTTGTCTAATTTGGTTTTCATCTTTTATCAATTGGTGAAGATCATGTTTCTGTGCTACTCAAGGTTGTCCAAAAGTGATTAGAGGAGCTATGATGGGCATTATCCTTTTCATGATTTTCTTTTTGTGGCGTGAACCAATGAAGTTTTAGGGCAATGGTGTTATGGGTGTTTTTGATAAGAGCATTCAATGTCTGAATTCCACACATACCTCAACTCCTAGCATCATTCCTCAAATGGAGGGTTCACTCCTTGTTTGCTACATGTTTTTTCTTTTCAATGAGATATCTTTACATCTTGGTTCCTTATACCCCGATGTACGCAGCTTCATTGTTATATAATAAGGCTTATTGATGAATATATATTGCACTATGAATAAAAGCACAAAAGTTCATGTATCACTTATCACTCTTATAATGTTGATTGTTGTTGGCATATGCACACTCCAATGAGACATTGTAGGTGATTGAAGGTTTTGTCATTGATGGCAACCTTACAATCCTATGGCACCGGCAAGACATTACACCGGCAAGGCATTACATCGGCAAGATAGTTCACCGGCATCAACAGATCACACTTTACACCGACACTCAAACCATCGACACCGACACAGAGAAAGGAAGCATACCGGCACAGAGGCCGATAGGATTTTTGATATATTATATTTTTTTTATTATTGTAAAAACTTTGTAAGCTGAGTTGGAAAGTTGTAAAATGACTCTTATATATAAGAGAGATCATTGTAGACATTTTGGAATCGTAGGAGAAAAAAGAAGAAGATATTAGGTAGACCTATTATGCGAAATATAGGTTAAAGGCTTTATGTAAAGAACAGAGCAGAAACTGGTACTGGATCTGGCATTATAGATGCTATTGTAAAGTAGTACAAGATATTGGATTTGTATAATCCACATTGTAAGTCAGTGGGACTTCCCATTGAGCAGTGAGCTCTAGGCAATTGGCCTTCCTGCATGTGCAGGCCCCTCTTGTAAGTAATATTCTCTTATTGGCCAATAAGTGAATATTGTGGGTCACAAATCCCACCGAGGTTTTTCCCACACTGGGTTTCCTCGTTAAATCCTTGTGTCATGGTGTTCTTTTCATGTGGATGCTTTTAATTCTATTTATTGCATTATTTCTTGCATACTAGTATACTGTTATAATATGTTCTACATGTCTTAAGTTAAGAAATTCAATTCACCGGTTAGATACTGATTCACCTCCCCCTCTTAGTATCTGTGGGAATCCTAACAATTGTATCATTCAAGATCATTCTTTTATCAAGTATCTTTTTATAGATCGACCTCATTATTCTTTTTGATCATTCCATCATTTAACATCATCCCTCTCATCATGTCTTTCTAATCTTTTCATCTTACTAATAGTTCTTCTTTGTTACTAGAGTCCAATGGCAAACCAAAGAAATTGTGGCATATTTTCAAGGTAAAAGATTCATTCATTCACATAGTTACATTCATTTAGTTCAATTTCACTTTTCATTTAGTTCAAATTGCATTTTTCATTTAGGTGATTGCATTCAAATCATTTAGACTTATGACCACTACATTCATTAGCTTTACATATCAATTTCATTAGCTGCATTCATTTAAGTTTGTATTATAACAGATATTCAATAATCTTTAGTTCAATTAATTTGTATTAGATCATTTTAGTCCATTATCATGTAGATTCGTTACATTCTATCATCCACGCAACACATCATACATCATAAGCACATAAAACTACATCATATAATCACATATAATCATGCATCACACATAAAGCATAAGTAAAATCATATAGATTGCATTGAAAAACTATATAGACTGCATCATAAAACATCACATAGAAACATGCATCATAAAAAAAACACAAAGCATATAACCGCCGCCAAAACTACATATCTTATATATCTTAAAAATGATAATGTATTAGAATACAATCATAAAAAGTGCTCAATGGCTCATGTAACATCATCATAAAGTGTCTCAATTGGCATTGCCTCTATCAGTGGGGGATCCTACCTACTAGATCCTTCTCTAGTCTGTCTTGACGGTGCCCTAGGTGGACCCATCACCCCCGCTACTAGTCTACCACAATGATGATCGACTAGATCTCCTACCAAATAAGTATACACTATATCTCAGACATATCCTTCCCTCTACGACAACTCTCTCATACTCTCACCACTATTATAGACACTCCTGAGCTAGATGAGCAATAAAATCCTTGTGCACTATAGTACCTGGAACTATATACTCCTGATAAGCATCATATGCCAACTAAGACCTCCTCAATGAGTCATCGCGCTCCCTCTAGAGATGATCTCTATTAGCTATAGCTTGATCCCTCTTACCACCAATCTAATCCCTCTTAGTGGCTAAGGCTGCATAATCCCTCCAAAACATATCCCATTCCTCACTCCATCTCTGCCTAACCCTAGCCACCACATCCTCTAGACTGTGGATCTATGCTCTCAGGATTTGTATAGTCTCACCCTCACCCCTAGCCTATCACTCTCTAGCCAATGCATCCTCTAGGCTCTCGATTCATGCTCTGAAAACCTGTGGATCATCATCATCCCACCCTGACCATGTCTGTCATCCCCACCTCCCTCTGTAGCGAGAACATCCTCCAACTCGAACATATCAATGTCCTATCCCTCATCATCATCATCATCATCATCATCATCATCATCATCATCATCATCATCATCATCATCATCCCCTCCACTACTTGATGATCTCGAAGTAGAATCATCACTCCAATACTCATCTGAACTGCTATACTTGGTGTCTCAACTAATGTCTACCTCCCCTCCCTTCCCCCTCCTCCTCATCTATCTCCTCCTCCTCAGCTGATGCTCTGATATCCGCAACCCATCCTCCTCCATCTCGTTCCCCTCCTCTCCCTCTCCCTCCCCATGGCCTTCAATGCTGAATCTATTGTGGTGAGATTAAAACTATAGGATTTGTCAATGACATAGGCATGCGTTGTACTCATCAAGCATCAAACTAAGGACTAGTACCTGGATCTGGTGCCTCAACTTCCCAACCCACTACATAGGATGAAAGGAATCAAACTCAACAATCGCAACATGTGGCTGAATACATACCCCCCAAATCACCAATCTCCCAACTAATCCAAGCAAAATAGGCAGTAACATCATGTATGCCTTGTAACTCTCCAAACTTTCGAAGTACACAACCTGGAAGATGAATATCAATAATCTTGTTGTGACCCATATCATGACCAATTAGGTACCTCTACTATCTACAATATGGAAATTTTTGTGCATCATCTGCCCAACCAGGGTAACCAAGATAATGCCTCCATGTGAAATACTGCAAGGTATCCAGCCGATGCCTCCAATATAGGGTGTTCCCTGAACCCTTATGTATGATCCCTTTTGTATATCTATAGGCATAAGGATGCTCATCTTCCAGATCCACATAAATAGCTAATCGAGCAATGGCTATATGCTCCCATGCCCAAACTGAAAGTAATGTAACACCACATCCGATGGATCTTTTTCTAAGATATACAATATGGTAAGAAGAAATGGACCCCATGCAAACATGCGTCTATGCACAACCATGTCATTTATAACCCTTCCCCAACCAACTGGGTCCCCATGCGTTCTCCTGTTAGGATACAATAGACCTGCTACTATGCTACATAATACAATGGTGAGATCATCATAGTCCATAACCTCCCAAGTGATCTCATAAATACCCCTAATTTGAAGCTCCTCCTCAGTACACTCACGAAGATCACACATGCCAGCTATCCCTACTCTACGATCATATATCACCCTAGCACCATGGATAGGAATGTGAAATATGCGCTAGTGCATTTGATAATACAATATGGTAAGAAGAAATGGACCCCATGCAAACACGCGTCTATGCACAACCATGTCATATATAACCCTTCCCCAGCCAACTAGGTCCCCATGCGTTCTCCTGTCAGGAATCAATAGACCTGCTACTATGCTACATATTACAATGGTAAGATCATCATAGTCCATAACCTCCCAAGGGATCTCATAAATACCCCTAATTTGAAGCTCCTCCTTAGTACACTCACGAAGATCACACATGCCAGCTATCCCTACTCTATGATCATATATCACCCTGGCACCATGGATAGGAATGTGAAATATGCGCTAGACATCCTCCAAAGTGATCAAGGCCTCACAAGTGGGTAAATGAAATGAACAAACCTCTGAGTACTAGTGCTTAATTAACGTTGTGATCATAGCCCTGCTGGCCATAACCTCAGACACGTGCAATACATGTTATAATCCCACATGCCTAATCAAATCAATGTCCTCAACACTCAACTCAGATTGAAGATCAAGACCATTAGGTCTCGTATGTCAGCATACAAGAACATGAAGATTCTCCTAGAGGTGAAAATCAAGAAAATGCCATACTATGAATTTGCACGGAAAATTTCAAATTAAACATTTTATAAAAATATCATTTATAACAAATGTGAATCATTTATATCAAATGTAGATCAATAAAGTCAATTGTGCATCACTTAAGTCAATTGCGAATCAATAACATCGATTTCAAATCAATAAAGTCAATTACGCATCATTTAATACAAATGTGAGTTACTAAATGCAAATGCGTAACAATAATAGCAATGACGAATTAATAAAATCAAATTCACATAAATCGATAGGCAATTGCACATTGAATAAAAAAATGCTCTGAGAAAAAATAGAAAATCTAACAAAAACAGGGAAAAATGAGCAAATTTTGGAAATACGTACCATGATTCTAGTGTTGGGTGGTCTATGGTATGATCGCACTTGACCAAACAGGTGCAATCATGCTCAATAGCCAGCCATGATGCTCGCAAAGTCATAGAAAAACAAGAAAATCAGAAGGAACTCCAAAAAATCAAAAGAACGCAAATGAGCAAATGAAAGGGTTAAATCACTATTTATAGCTTAAAATTAGGGTTTTTACCACTTTGATGGCCATGGACCCCATCAAATCCAAAGCACTTGTAGACCAGTCAAACAGACACGAAATCACACGAAACTTGACTCGATTGCTTACTAGCTTTGTATCGGTAAAATGGTCTCAATTCCATAATTTTTCGACCACTTCTCTCGAGGGGGCATATTTACACCCTAAAGCGTCATCGGGGCATAATTTTTTGTATTCTTTGAAAACAATCATTTCAACATTGTATCAAAGAGGGGCAAATGCATACACCTAAAAATGTCTCATGAATCATGTACTAATTAATCATTTTATTAGTTAAATAATTCTTTAATTATTTAATTAAAATAATAATTCTTCTAAACTAACCTCAATCATCACCTTTCATATTACTAATTATTTAATTTCTATCCTTTAATCAATTCATCATTAAACCCCTTTCTCAAATATTAGTTAAATATTAATTATTTAATTAATTACGATTAATTACCTTAATTACACAATATTTAATTTATTATATTTCTAATGATTGAATAATTTCATTTAAATTATTTAATTGATTAACTTATTCTTCCAATTCCCCAAATTCTAATTTGGACTAATTTCATCTAATTCCATAATTCCCAAATTAACATTTCACCACATTTCAATTTCATTAAATTTCAAGAGAATGTGCATTTCAATTTCATCATTCAAAAATTCAAATTCAAACCTAAATAAACATGAAATTAAATTTAAATTCAAAATTCCTTCAACACATGTTGAAAATCAGGACTGATTGATCAAATCAGTTAACTAATTAGTTAACTCAATTAACTCTTCAATCTCCCCTTTTCACTTCAAATCACCTTTACTGACTAACTCATCTATTCAGTCTTCTTCCCAATCAATCTAGTCAACTAGCTAATCAATTGAGTCATCTAGTCAATCAATTGAGTTATGTCTTCAACAGGGTTTACTTTAGTGGCGAATATTCACCAATGGCAAATATTTCATGTTGGTGACCTGGAAAATGACAAATATATTGTACTAATCAGGGGTGGCCATGCCACCCGCACTTTATAAATATTCGTCAAATGCATGACCCAATCGCCCATTGTTTTATGTAATTAATTGTATCTCTATTAATATTTCACCAATATAATTTATGTTTTCCACATGGTAAATTCAATATATTTGCCTACACTTTCCGAGGTTGTCTTAATACATGGCCATAATTCGCCAATAGCCATATAAAGATTTATTGGCCAGGAGGACCCAATTCACCTGGCATTTTGTGGACGCGTGTCTCAATTCACCCCAATTTTTGCCAACTCTATTATAATTGCCAATTAATTGGATGACTCATAATCACCTCAAAAATTACATAAGACGTGTTATAGTAAAGCGTGATTTGCTAAATATTTGTATACCATATAAAATTCTCCCTAAATTTGCCAAATAAGGATTGGTATAAATACAATCAAAGATCAGATTTATCTCTACACAATTTGGTCGATTCTGAGCTCTCAATTCGGATCACTAGCAAAGTTTCTGACCAGGAACAACCATTGCCGTTGACTGCATTGGCCACTACTAGTGACCTAAAGGTAAGTGATCAAATTTTTGAAGTGTTATAATATTATTATGAATTCATCTTGATTTGTTTGCATTGTTGAGTTCATTATGTATTTCTCTCAATAACTTACCCAAAAATTGGATTTTGAAACGACTTTCTTGCTCCCTATATTAAAATCAAACCAAGTTACATAGAGATTAACATCACATTTTCCTAACACACTACCCATTGCATCCAACCTCCATTATTAATAGACCCTCCTATGCTAGAGACCACCCCCTCCCAAAACATATAAAAACACATATCCTCATCCCCCTTAGATATATTGCAGAATAATGGCCAACTGCTCTCCAATTTCCATCACAACTCTAGTGGAAGCCTCTGAGAGCCAGTTATCCCCCTATCGATCATCCTTTGAAATGGAGCCAAGTTATTGTTTATCACTCCTACCTGATAAACCTCCCAATATTCTTCAATGAATGATCTTTTTTGTATCTTTTCTACCTTATGCTTAACAGCCTCCTCGTCCTCCTCCAGATGATCCTTGGATTTCGATGAAACATAGTTGTCAGGGTTGAAAAAGGTGTGAAACACGCTAGCCCCCAAGTCAACCTCATCCAGAATGGCATTGGCTACTACATGCCAATTAACTGCTCCAATGAACTCATCAATCCTCTGGATGCACACCTCCTTGGAATCTAGAACATCTACCAATGGGCTATTTACAACCTCATACATGAATCCATCACACCGGTGCCTGCCTACACCAAGCATGCATTTGACTAAGCTCTTCACCGTGGTAAACACTCTTTCATTCGAATGGAATAACCATCTACATTGCATTAGTAGAGTTTCATCTCAGCACATACAACTCACCCTGAAATGATGAACCATGCTTCCCCTGTGATGACTCTTTTCCTCTACAACAAGCTTCTCAGCGTCTACCTCCAACGTGGCTCTCTCAATCAATCTGGATAACCTTCGGATCCATCTTCCCTCTCATTTATAGCACAACTCCTTCTGGATTCTTCCATGGATAGCATTGGGAAAGGAAACAATACTCTAAACCTCTATTCTAGACCTAGGAGACATCCCTTCCAAATCGCCCATAATCAACTTTGTGATACAACTATCAAAACTAGTTGTTGTCACTATTTTGATATTGGGAGTATTTTCCTTTTGATCCATTGATTTGTTAGGGTTTCAATGTCTTGTTGGTTCCTTATTTTTATTTTTCTAGGGGTTTAGGGTTTTGCACTTCAAAATTTTACATTATGAAGGTGTTCCCTTATGTTTCCTCGTTACCTTTTTCTACTTAAGTGGAAGGGTCAGTCTGTCATTAGAAAGGGGCCCCATTTTAGTCTTGCTTTAGGCGGGTTATAATAATTCTTTAATTTTTCACCTTTTTCCTAAGTTTTGATTTCCTCATTAAGTTATATAACAATCGTACAAGTTCCTGTTGATCGGGTGGGCATCGCCATTTCGCGAAGGAAAGTTGCCTGAAGTTTACCCTTCGCGGATAAACAACTAAATGGTGGGACCTGCTTCTTTGAGAGTATTTCTGTGGGTGTTAAAGTGCCGACAAGTTCCAAGATGATCAATGGTTGTCGCTACTCCACAAAGCAAAGGTGTTTGAAGTTTACCCTTCGTAGAGTAGTGACCGATGAGCTGGCAATCCGGGTGGTAGTGAGTTGGTGGGTCCTGCTAAGGTAGCAATGATAGAACAGGCTACGTGGCAGACCAGATGTCAAGAATAGGAGGTCTGCACAAGGAAAAGGGTGATCTAAATAGCATGACACATGACTCTGAGGTGTTTCAAAAAAGGGAGTTCATTTAATAAAATACCGGTACTCATGAAACCCCATGTTTGATGAGACACGTGCGCAGTTTGCCGAAGAGGCAACTTGGCTGAAAAGGAAGTGAACCAGTCACCAAAAAAGTGCACATGGTGATCATAAGATGGAAACTGCCAGACTCTTGAACAAATAAGTGATTGACATGTGGATACATCTGGCGGAAGTTTGCAAGCGAGTGGAGTAACATGAAGGGCCCACTTTGAAAGCTAAGGTGGTTAAAGGTTGGGCAAGTTTGATAGTGATTGATAGTTGTCGCTATATCGCAAAGGGGAGTAGCTCAATCGTTAAGCTTGTGAACTAGTGACAAACTACTGGCGGCCATGGTTAAGATAAGTTGTAATGGTGAACAGTCACGGTGAGAAAATAAAGACTGGGCATGTTCAGGATCCATCAGTGATTGTTGCTATACTGCAAGAGGAAGTTGCACGAGTCTTAAGCTTGTGAATCAATGATAAACTACTAGAAGCAGCAGCTAAGGCCAGGTTTAAAAGACAGTCAATTTTAGTGAATGTAAAGGTCGAGCAGTTAGTTTCTGATCTGATGGCGGTCTCTGATCCACTATGCGAAGGTGTTTGAAGTTTACCCTTCGTGGATCAGCGACAAAGTGGTGGGACCCATTTTGAAGCTGATGACCTAGGTAAGGTAAAGAGGTTGTAGGTTGTGCACGATCTGGCGGTGGTTGCTGATCCACTATGTGAAGGTGTACGATGTTTACCCTTCGTGGATTCGTGACCAAAGGGAAAACCATTTGAAAGAATTTTGTTGTCCATTGATGCCAATTTTTGAATTTATGAAAAAATGATTATTGAAGTGTGCCACTTAATTAGCTCTAGTCAAATCCTTAGATACTGCAATAAATCTTCCATGAGCCAAAGCTTTCTATGTGCATTCACAATTCTTGCAGAAGAACTAGAGCGCAGGGCAGAATTTCTCAAATAACAAGTAAGTTTCTCGTAATTGTGCTCTGTGATTGCCAACTGCTTAGTGTTGCTAGGTTTCTAAATTTTTGGAAAGTCTGTTGATTTTTTATTTAAAAAGGGGATAGTTCTTGAAATGACACCATGGAGAGAATTCACAGGAAAGGTGAATTACCAGGAAAGAGCCATCTGTGATGACTTCCTGGAGCAATTGACCTTATCAACCAACAGTGTAGTAAAATCAAAGGAGCTTGTGCCCAATTCTCCCCGCTTGAGAGTTAGCGACGGTTTGTATGACAAAGGGTATTGGCTAAGGGATGCCCAGATAGGCATGGCAGGTCTAGGACTCTTCAAGGTTTCTTTTAGTAAGAGAAATTACCGCTTCAAACAATAGTATGTGGGAGCTAGATGTAGGAAAACTTATAATGCCTGGGGTTTTCATGGACATTGACTTCCTGACTCAAATTGCAAGCAATTATGACCTCATTGCCAAGGTTATAAGGAGTGTAAGTGGAGGGGTTCTGATTGAAATTAATGATGATGAATTCAGAAAGGTTTTTAGACTCAGTGAGGTCTCAAATTATTTGGAGCCTATAAATTTCAAAATGCTTGCTAAAGTTTATGAAACACAGAGGGATCATCTCAGAAGTGGTCCATTAAAGGAATTATTTGCAAAAATAGGAGGATTGACAATGGTGGGTCCAAGCACAATGGATCCCTTCTCCTTGAATTTCTTTACCCTAAGGGCTAAGGGAATGTACTGGTCTCTGTGTCAGATTCTTGGAGAGGATGTAGAAACAACCATGCCTACCCATTATATGCTTATGATGGTCCAAATTCTAAACCCTTCCCTGGCTGTGACTTTTGATTTCACTCCTTACCTTATTGATGCCATTCATGAGGGATTAATAGGGATAAATATTGCTAAGGTGGATAGAACTCTTGCATGGTATTCTATCCTCATGCATATGTTCTTGTTTAAGGGTGCTGATTATTTTTCCAATGAGATGGAACTGATGAAAGTGAAGGATGGAGAGGAAATGTCGGTACTGTTATGGAGCACTATTCTATCTTGGGATAGAGAGGATACTAGTTACCTTAAATTTGATAGATGTTTTGCATCTAGGCTCAGAATCCTTTTGTTTCCATAAAACCCTAGGATTCCTAAAGCTCTCCTTGAATTCCTCAGGCTGAAAGAGTTTGCTGAAGACCTTAGAATTATGCACAACTGGGGTGACATTTACTTGTACCCAGTCTCTACTATTTTTAGAGTTTATGGTTTTAGGGGAGCTCCTTATCTATTCCCTTACTAGGTCCCTTTAAAGATTGGAATTGTAGAAGTTTTGAGATAAATAGGAGGTCTGCAGGAGGTAGAATTGACAAACAAAGGGGGGGGAACTATTTTCCCAACTATCACCTTGGCACATCAGTTTGTAATTACCAAGGGTGGGTGGGTCCATTTTGATAAATTTCTTCAACCATATAAGTTGTCTACTGCAGTGGTAAGGTTTTCTGATCTAGAGGGTTTTTTCAATGACATGTTTAGGAAGAAAGTCAGATGTGCAGGTAAGGCCCATCAGTTCGATTTTCCTGAAGATTTGATCAGAAATGAGTTAAATTTAGATGAACAAGAATTGAGAAAGGAAAAGTGGATATCTTTTAAGAAAGCTCCAGACTTCATCCACCAATTTGATAGTAGCTATGATCCCTTGGCCAGTTTTACTCCTTTTGAGGAAAAGGTCAAGTTTTTGATTCTTTACTTTAAAGATTTAATGCAAACCTTAAAGGAGAAGAGGGAGGCTATATTAAAGAATGATTCTAAAAAGGCTAAAATTGTTCTAGCTAAGCTTGCCTATGCCAAGATAGTGCCTCCAGGTGATTATGTGATGCATAAGAGACCAACATATAATGTGTTAATGCCAACAAGAGATGAGCCCTCCACTTCAAAAGGAAAAGGACCATTATTAGATGTTTTGGAGATCAAAAACTTGCCTAAAGGGAAAAGGGTAGGAAAAGAGGTGCAAGAAAGTGAGCCCTTATATTCTCCATCCCAATCCCCAATACATGTGGGAGATGAGCATGCAGTGACAGAACAATTGTTGCAATTAGGAAGTCTTGGGGAGACTGCTTGCACTTATGAAGAAATGCAAGAAGGAATGACGGAAGAACCAACAAGTCCCAAAATGGACTTGACTGTGGAGGAATTTGTGGGCAAAGAATTGGACCCTGTCATCAAATAGGCTAGTGAGGAATTTTTGGCTGATAATAATTTTGTTAAAACATAATCTTTTATGCAATTCATTTGGAGGAAAAACACAGATCATTTCAAAGAAAGATGTAAAAAGAGGAAGATTGAAAATCCTCATAAAGGGTCATCTGTAGTTGAAGAAGATGTGAAAAAGGAAATGATGACAAAATTTGAGGCCATTACCCCTGAGCAGGGGAAGGAAATGAGAGCAAAAGCTAGGGTATTGATTCTCCCTGAGTAGGACATAGCTGATGCATTAATCCTTGATACTGTCAGAAAAGAAACAAAGCCCTTAGAAGGAGTGACTTTTAGCAAGGATCATGCTACTTTGGTCATGTGGTCTTTGAGAAGAGAAGAAAGCAAGAAGAGAAAAGACTCCTCAGAATCCAGTTACTCAAGGGGCATGATTGTAAAAAGAGTAAAAGACACAGGACTGGTGGAGGCTGCTAGTACAACTCTGGAGTCTGCAAAATTTAGTGTGGCTGTAGCCGAAAGAGAAGCCAAGGAAAAGGCTGATCTCCAAGTAAAATTGGAGATGATCTTAAAGTCTTATAATGAAACCAAAGTTGAAATAGCCCAAAAGAATAGTACAATTGCAAAATTGAGGAGTCAAAGAGTATGGTAACATCAGGAAGGCGAATCTTCTACTTTGATGATTGCCTCCTCCCTAGCCAAACCTCCAACTACCATTCCAATCATTGAGTTTTCCCCTTCCCCTATGATTCCCGGTTTCCAATCTACTAAGACTATCCAGGATGAAATGGAAAAATTGAAGTAGGCTCAGGCTATGTTTGCAAGTAAATATGAGGAGAAGGTCAGAGGCACAATTTTGAAGTTTGTTGACACAATAGGGGCTTCTATTTTGTATATATATATGAAGAGATTTTTGAGCATGTTGACTGCTTTAAATGAGGATAAGGCTATTCTGGAGCCAATTTTAAATAAATGGATGGCTAGGGAAATGGATTTGGAACTTATGTGCTCATCCCATGAAGAGACAGATGTTGATGCCACTATTAAATCCACCTGTGAGTTGGTAAGAGGTATGTCTAGGTTGGCAGAAGGAAGAGGTGGTTTAGAAAGAAAAGCAAACATGTATAGGAAAGAGTATGCTGACCAAAAGTTTGAGTTCTTTCCTGGAGGTTTTGTTAGCACAAGCAAGTTACAAGATGAAGAAGTATGGCCTGATGAGTTAGGCCATAAATTGTGACAACAGATAAATGATGTTATCGATTCATATGATACATATTTATTCTTTCGAACAATTGAATAAATTGAAAGGATGAAGTTACATTATGGTTTTTTGGAGATAGAAGTCAAGCAGTTAAGGAACACTTGGAAAAGATTAAATAAGTTGAAGAAGAAAATTGTTTGCTACTCTTGTCTTAGTGATGATGTGTTCAAAGAATGGAAAGACAAATATATGATGCAAGAAGTGGAGGCTCAAGAGTAGTCAATTGATGCTGCAACATTGTGACAAAACTCAAGGAAGTTGGAAGTGGTTAGCTCTTGTAACTACTTGTTTCAGGATAATCAGATTTTTGAGTA
The DNA here is from genome assembly GCF_030272615.1 of Cryptomeria japonica. NCBI lineage: Eukaryota > Viridiplantae > Streptophyta > Pinopsida > Cupressales > Cupressaceae > Cryptomeria > Cryptomeria japonica. Next base: position 344,637,550 of record NC_081412.1, on the reverse strand, counting down.
ATTGAAGACACCTAGCACTCGACCTGTGAATATTGAGAAGTCTTTTGGCCTATATTCAGCTGGTTTTCCTCCCGTTTCTTTTAGCAATAATTGTAACCCTTTTTGGAGAGGGAATTATAGTTATAACATAATTTCCTAGGAAAGTCCAAAGCTTGTTGCATCCATATTTCTATAAATGGATACCAGGACTATTAGAAAAATCATCACAAGAATTATGTAAGAAAAATCTGGCAAAATGTATTTAGGGTTTGTCTGGTTTCTGGAAAATCATTCTTGAGTTGTGTAAAATTTGATGGAAAGTATTAATATATAGACCAGAGCATTCAAGTCTTAATTCCTATTGTCTTCATGTCTTTATGATTTGTTACCATTTTGATTAAATGATTTAGGATTATTTGATTGAATAATTTGCAAGACAACTTATGAAAAGGAGTTTAGATTGTTCCCTCAATGAGGGAAATTAGACATACTTGAAACCTTTTTGTTGGTAACTAGTGATTCTTACTTGAATTCGATGACTAGATTTATGAACATGGTGAGAAGTTATGTATGTCAGGCATATATAGATTTGGTTAAATAATTGTAATGGCATGTATGTGAAATCTTTTCTATCAGTTTTTGCCCAATTCTGAGTGACTCTGAAGCTCGAATAAGGCACTGGTATAACTTGTTAAGGTTCATGATTTTCTTGGTGATCAATAAAATAAATATAAGTCTTTCTTTTACGTTAAGTTATGTCTAAAGGTGTAGGGTTTGTGGGAGTTATCATTGGTCTTCTATAAACTTTCAATTGCATAAAGTGATTTAGGAGGTATACCCACCTAAGCTTAGGTTTAAGCTTGAAGTGAAGAAGGTTTTTATTTAAATATTGTTAAATGTTGTCCTTTGTTTTTGTTTCATGTTATTTCTCTCCATAAGCAACAAAGGTTTGATAATTCTAATAGAGAAAACAAAACAATCAGAATTTGAGAACAACACTAGCAAAGGCCACAGTGGTACTAATATTCCTTATCTGACTAAATCGCCTGTCCAACTCCTACGCATGCTGGATCGTCTCTGCCCGACTTTCACCAATCCTATTCTATGGACAATCCTCCCATTTCCACATGATATCTCAATTTTTAACTAGACCATATCCTCTGAGGAAAACAACTATGGATGGTTGATGCTAACCAATCCCCTGCCTTGGAAGAGGAGATGAATCTCTACCCTCCACGACACCTATATCCCTTAATTTCAATAGCTATCTCAAAGGGAAAAATCGTGGTTAAAATTAGTTTCTTTTTCTTTCTTTCTTTTATTAAAAACATTCATTTATTAAAACTTTTAATTCCTGATAGTGCTCACACGTGTCTCTAAGTCTATTCTGAGGACTTTTTGAAGAAACTTGTGTCCTTCACAACTTTGGCCTAAAATAGGGCTTATGTCGTTGATTAAAATTTATTAAGTATAGACTTAAAGTTAGTTAAGTATACAATCTGTAATAGTTAATTAACTATTATACAATGCTCAGACCTGTCTCTATTCCGATGACTTTTTGAAGAAACCTTTCTCTTTCTAAACTTCGGGCCGAAATAGAGCTTATGTTGTTGATCTGTGATCATCCAATGGTCATTAAGTTGATTGATTAATTTAATATTTAAATTTAAGTAATGAATAAATTTATACTTTGTTTATTTCATTTTATTTGCATGTATTGTTAGTTCTCTATTGGTTAATTGTTGAATTAGTTTGTAGATCTAGGGTTAGTGGTTGGATCTTTAGGGTTTACAAATAGGTCAATATTTAGCATACATAGATGTATGTATCTATTATGTGATATATATATAGACGTATAAAAATAACCATATTCTTAAATGAATATTTAATGTTCATTTTATTCTCATTCCTCTATTTAGTTAAATCTAATTTAATTAAATCATCCACATTCTTCTATTTAATTAAATCAATTATTTAATTTATTTATTTAAATTCACTTAAGCCCTTTATGTCATTTAATTGAATAAATCATTTTATTTAATTAAATCCCTTCTCTCTACTTTTTAATTAAATTTACATTTAATTAAATATTTTACCCCAATTAAATAAATCTAATTCATTTAAATCCCCAATTTGCAACCAAATTGAAATAAAGCAATTTATTTTAATTAAATCCTATTATCCCTCACCCACTTGCATTTTCCTACATCTCCCACTTGCATCCTAACCCTCTTCCTGAATTCTTCTAGAACCCATCTAATCCTAATCAATTAGCCTAAACCATCAATTATCCCCTTTCCCTAGATTTGAGGAGGTCACTTCTCAAATTTGGAGTAAAGTCTTCAAAAGGCATTAAAGCCTTTATGCCTTCAACAAGCTAACTTGTTGAATACCCCCAAATTTGGAAGGACTCTTACAAATTTGTCCCCAAAGTCTTCAAACCATTTATGGTTAACTAACCCTTAGTGGCATGGTTAGAGAATTTTTGCCTAGCTTAACCTTCATCTAACCCAGGGGCCTCATCAAGCATTCATTGCTTTGACCATGGTTATCCCTTTAATCTTTGCACAAGAGTTTACCCCTTGGGTAAAATCTTTATCCATTGGATAAACCTACCCTAACCTTAACCCTTACCTTCTAAGGTAACCATGAGGTCTTCTCAAGCATTTAATGCTTCTTACATCTCCTCTCAAGCAACCTCTTGTTGACAATTGTCACCATTTTATTGGTGAGAATTGTGAACATGGATTGATAACTTTCAATCCTGACCCTTGATTAACTCCTCCAATCTTGACCATCCATTTCCCTGTTTCTTCTATAAATAGAGCTCTCATTCCTCCAAAAAAAGCATCCATGCTTTTAGCATCTCACTTATACTCAATTTTAGCATACATCTAGCCTCTCTTTGTAATAGGAATTAATCTAATAAGCATTTTAGAGCATTTTTATTATCATTAGCTTAAATCATATAACTAGTATATCATGCTAGGATAGTATTCCTACTAACCTTGTCATCTTATAATCTAGTTTAGCTCATTTGTAGAATCATGCATAAATAGGATGCATTCATGTTAAAATCAATCTAAAGCATCCCTCGTTCTTGCATTCATCATCCCTAAGTCACTTTGCTTAGTGATTTGAGAGCAAAGGCATTGGCTTGAGGGACCTTGTGAGATAGAGAACCATGGAACCTACCTTGGGAAGTTGAGTCATTCCTCATGACTCCATAACTTGCACCAAGAAGTCCTGTGGGTGTGTGGACAAGCCCTTTAAACATCATTTTCATATTTTGAGTTCTATCGCCCCGCTTTTCCAACATACAATATATATTTATATTATGATGTTATATATGACTATGGATGTATTTATGATGCCTATATGTAATAATTTTAATCCATATGCTTGTTAATATGATGCTATGGATTATGACCTAACCTTAATGTTGAAAATGTTAGGAATCCCATAGATACTGAGAGGGGGGGTGAATCAGTATCTAACCGGTAATTAGAATTTCTCAACTTAAAACATGCAGAACATATTATAACAGTGTACCGGTATGCAAGAAATAATGTAATAAGTTGAATTAAAAACATCCACATGAAAAGCACACCATGACACAAGGATTTAACGAGGAAACCTGGTGTGGGAAAAACCTCGGTGGGATTTGTGACCCACAATATCCACTTACTGGCCAATAAGAGAATATTACTTACAAAAGGGGGCCTGCACATGCAGGAAGGCCAATTGCCTAGAGCTCACTGCTCAATGGGAAGTCTTAAACTGACTTACAATGTGGATTATACAAATCCAATATCTTGTACTACTTTACAATAGCATCTATAATGCCTGATCCAGTACCGGTTTCTGCTCTGTTCTTTACATAAAACCTTTAACCTATATTTCGCATAATAGGTCTTCCTAATATCTTATTTTTATTTGCTTCCATTACTTACTAAATGTCTACAATGATCTCTCTTATATATAAGAGTCATCTTACAACTTGCCAAGTCAGCTTACAAAGTTTTTACAATAATAAACAAAATATAATATAACAAAAATCCTATCGGCCTCTGTGCCGGTATGCTTCCTTTCTCTGTGCCAGTGCCGGTGGTCTGAGTGCCAGTGTAGAGTGTGATCTGTTGATGCCAGTGAACTATCTTGTCAGTGTAATGCCTTGCTGGTGTAATGCCTTTCCGGTGTAATAGGATTGTAAGGTTGCCATCAATGACAAAACCTTCAATCACATACAATGTCTCATTGGAGTGTGCATATGCCAACAGAAAACACCCCAAGATTGAGAGGGGGGTGAATTAGTCTGAGCCAAATCCTAAACTTCTTTAATCACATGTACTTATCAATTATAATTAACAAATTAAACATCAATGCAAGATGAAACAAAAAAACACCAAACACATGAAAACCATAACTTTTACTTGGAAAACCTAGTGTGGGAAAAACCATGGTGAGAATCACACTCACAATATAAATTTAATAAAAAATAAAATTAATGACTTTCATAGTTTACCCCATCGTGCACTTCCTTTGATATCAATGATCTAGATCTCCATGTGACAACACATTTAGATCAAGATGCTTTTTCAGCTTAACTCCGTAGCCCCACCGCACACATGGCACATGGGCCCTACTAATGTCAGACTCTTCTTAAGTGGACCAATAAGATTATGCATGCTGCAGGTCAAAGGAAACGACAAAAAGGGTTGGCCCAATCTATCCTCCTTGTTAATTAAGTACATAATTAATAATAATTAATTAGACAATTCTCAGACCTATCTCTATTCCGACAAATTTTTAAAGAAACTTTTGTCCTTAAGAACTTCAAGCTGAAATAGAGCTTATGCCATTGATCCGCGATCATCCAATGGTCATTAAGTTGATTGATTAATTAATTACACTTATAGTTAACTGGCACTTGTAGCTCATTATATGAATAGCCAAAAGAAAATTAAAGATAAAATTTAATGTAGTTTAATATTACAAGTGAATAAATTAATATAGTATTTAAATCCAATTAATGAATAAATTTCAAATTAAAAAGTTCCTCATTCACACTTATAGAGGTGGAATTAATGCCAAATCATGTGGATTTATTGTAGAACAAATCTCAGACAACACATTGATGGAAGAGAATTCATGAGCTTGGCTCTCAACGGTGGAGTAGGACGTGAGGAGTATTGATTATTTATTCATATCTGGTGGCCATTTTATGAAACATGTTTAAGAATTCTTTGAGAGAGTGCGTTGCAGAGAGTAGGGGCTAATATTGAATTGAAGGGGTGTCAACACTGTTGCAGAGGAAACATGGAAGCTAGTTTCACATTCAAAATAGAGAAGAAATTGGTGCCCTTCATGGGCAAAGTGTCAGATAAGAGATTGAAGGGCCTATTCCTGTTCAAGGATGAAAGTCTTGTGGACATGGTGAAGCTCTTGTTGGGAGAGGATTTTATCCATATTATTCACAGATACAAGACTAATATGGAAATCTATTCCCTTATTGCTGCATGGGGATTAGAATTTGAAGATGATGCAGACAAGGTAAAGAGGGCCTTGTATACTTTAATTGCAACAGAATACCTAGGAGGGATGGATTCAATTTGGGAGTGCGTTGTTCTTAGAGTGGGTTTCATCATTTCTGAAGGGTTGGCAGAGCCTGCAGACCCACTACTCTTTGTTTGCTAGCAATAGGATGAGCTGAAGGTGAGATGCAGAGAGCTCGCAAGAAGAGAATGGGAGGCGGGTATTAGGGTTTGTTTTAGAGTTGGCTTCGGTGGTTGCGGGTATGTATAGATGGATTGGATGGAGGTTATTTGATGACTTCAATCTTTTTGTAATATTTAAATCAATTAAATATCATATTACCTATTGGTAGGTCTAGAAAGTGACAATCTGATAAATCCTAATAGTAAATAGTTGCGCAAGGCCAACACCCATTATAATATATTCCCTCAAAATAATGAAATATTCACCAAAATAAATCATTTAAACAATATTTTTTTATAAGTGAATAGCTAGGTAGGGCCATCACCCATTATATTAAGATTAAAAAAAAGATACAACAGTATTTGGCTTGTAGCCAAAAATACATTCCCGATAGTATTTCCAATGATCACCCATAACAACCCATAACCCATAATACAAAATTCAAGCATCAAAACAAAATGAAACATTTGCACCATACTTCAGGGCTAGGAGACATTCCCAGTCTGCCTTGCCGCCTCTGCAGCTTCATGTTCCTCCCCGACTTTTTGTCATGCCCAAACTTTTGGGCAAAAACGCAACAACAATTTCTTTTAAAACAACATAAAAATACTAAATACTCTATGATAAAGATGAGATAAATAAGTTTGTCTAAGCTAAGGGTTATCTCAAGCGTTAAAAGAATGGGTTCCTAAAGTTATTTTAATTAACTTTACAAATATAACATTTATAAAAAAAATTTGACTTGAATAATCCTACCCCAAGGGGTCATCACACTTTATTTATTAATTAATTAATTTACCCTAATTAATTCTGCAAATATTAATCAAGGGATATTAACCATTCCAAATAGTATTTAATTATTTTTGGACTAATTAAAATAATGTTAAAACATATTTTATTGAATTTAAAATAATTAATCGATCAATAGTAATAACGTGTTTAAATCCGTCTATTAAAATTAAATAAATCAAATATAATAATAACCTAGTCAATAACCTCATTTTAATGTCGAATTAATTTCCCAAACATTAAATAATAAATGTTTAACATTAAACTACCTCCTTAACATTCAAATAATCATTATTCTATTTAAAATTATCATTAATAATTGCATTTCTAACACTTATTTTTTTGCAGAATGATAAAAATAACAAAATGAAACAACTTAAATATTCATCTATTTTTCTTTTCCATTTCCAATATGTATATCTTTTATTAACTAATAAAATAGAAAACAAATTTCTTTCCAACCTTTTCAAGCAATATACAATATAAAGAAATAACTCAAATGCCTTTCTTTTCTCTTTATTTCTTGAATGAACTAGTCAAAATAAATGCATTTGTTACTTCATTATTTCCTTTACACAAATAGGAAGATTACAAACTCAAGCCTCTTCATTTCTACCAAATGAGGGCTTGCCAAATACATTTATTTTTTTTGAAACTAAATACAATAAAATAGGAACTTGCAAGTAGACTCCACTCCATTCTTTATTCCAAGCAAACCTGCAATAACATTTTGAGGATCTTACCTAGGTATAACAAACCTGAAATTTTAGCCTTTACCCATAGGTATAACAAACGGCCCATTAAAAATGCCCCTAACCTAACCTTAGGAGTTATTTTAACCCTCTAGAAACTCACCCAAAGTTTACCTACGGGTCAACCTTGAGTTGACCTTTCTAATGGCTCCCTATCCAATACTTTCTTGGGACCATACTAGGATATTTTGAAAAATGCATTGGTAAAACAAATTCCCTCCAAGGGACATGTCACTGCCAACTCACTTCACAACATGTGTCAAGTGACACCACAAAATTACTCAATACTTAAATACACATGGCAATGTCCCTTTTTTGGAATTAATAAATTTAACAATTTTAAATTAAACACATATCCAGGCATAAACAAATACAAATAAAACACATTTACGCACGAGGTGTTGTCTCTCCAAATAGACAACCCTTGGCTTCACAAATGCACATAGGTTTAGGCTTTATTCTCCAAATAGTTTCCATGTTCACATGGATTGGTTTTCCTGCACATCTCACTTTTGCACATTAGTAATCCCAATAATCACATATAATATTAACATATGAAAAGAATACAATTGAGACATTTGCATAGAATTTAAATTATAATAATCAAGTTTCCAATTATCCAATAAAATCCACTTAAAATAATCTACTAAATAGAATCATCATAATCATCATGAAATTTAATCATTTATAAAGCATGCATCCATAATTTCTAGCATCAAAATAAAGTACTGCGAATCAGAGATAAATGACATACACCATATCGATGTTATCCAATCACTGGATCATATATAATCTATGTCCATAATGCATTAAAATAAAGTATCAATAATAGGTCCAAAACATGAAAAATAACTGAAATGCTATGACGGCTCGAGGTAGGGCCTTACACTTTCTTGTCTTGTAAGATGAGTGGGCAATCATGTTCGTAGTTAGCATGAGCTTCGCCTGCTACAATTTCCTCTGCACCATGTCTATCATCCTCAATCCATTCCTATCCACTCCACAACTCCAATGCCCCTACAATCTCAACTGTATCCTCTTCATCAATTTCATCTTCATCTACCAACCCTTCACTAGTCAGGTAGTCCCAATGCCAATCGTCCTCCTTGGGTTCCTTGATTTTGGCTACATACATGAGGAAATTGATACTGCATAGTATATCACTCCTTCGTGCCTGCAACAATTGTGCACTTGTGTTTGCATAATAAAAAATTTGAAAACCCTTCCAATGTAATAGTTCTGTGGGAGGGGAATGAGAAGGTTCTCATCCACATTGTCGATGACCATATCAATGTCACCCAAATATGCATGCTCGAATACCACCTGAGTGAGTTTTTTCGCCCACTCCTTGGAAACCTTGACATATAATAGTATGGAAATAAAAAGGCCAGAATGTCCAAACTGACCATATGCCTGTGATACGCCATCAGAAACTTCAACCCTAGCATTGTCTTGACCATGCATGCATTATGTATGGGTGGTCATTCACCAAGACCCCCCCTAACCATTTATTTGAGACTTCACCTACAAACACTCCTTGTGGTTTCGTTCCCTTGCGCATAATTGGCATGTCCGTCACTCCCACCTTATTTTTTCCAACTTGAACATGTGATGTGAAAATACGGTAATACCCCAATGCCCAATTTAAAGGCAGTTGATCAACTTCAACATAAATGTCTCATTAAATGTACACTTACCATAAGTTGCCTTGCGTGATATATATTAATAGTATATATATCTTCTTTTTTTATTTTTCTAATTTTTGATACAAGTACATAAACCCACAAACAAAATTTCACTTTCACAAGAGGTTTGCAAAGACAAATAACAAAACCATTATCAATATTATTATTCATGTGAGATCAAGAAGTACATTCTAGAAGTAGAGACTATATCTGTAGTAGTTGTCATGACAGATCATAAAATAATTAATATTGTTGAGGGAGTATATACATTCTTATCTATGGAAGACTTCACATTCTAACTTAGACACTACTACTATACACTTTTCTAAAGAAACCAAGATTCCCTCCAAAAATCTCTCTTAATTACAACCTTGGAATTTCTTTAATAAGAGTAAGGAATGCAACAAGCTTCGGGTTGTATACAACTACCATATTCTCATTTGACATATGTTTGTTTTATACACATTAAATGATATATTCCCAATATGAAACCTAAAATAGAACAAGATAACTTATCAAACCATATGACTAAAACTATCATGAAACTATCATGGACCACAGTGAAGAGTCAAATACTCTTGAAATCCATCTACTTGAGTCATGCCACCATCACGTTGGTGATAACTTTATGGATGCAAGATTCTAACTATAAAAAATAGAGGAGGAGCTTTATAGATGCAAGATTCTAGCTATAAAAACAATTGGATGAGCTCCACAAAAACTAGTGGATGAGTTCCAAAGATGGGTATTGTAATTAGAATAGGGGTCTGGATTTAGTTATTAATTTTAACTAAACAAGATCTTTTCTAGAGTTGACTCTTCCCTGTCCTCATTGTTCTCCTCCCCGCTCCCTCTTGCTTTTAAGCTTCAAGAGATGAGGGGTCAAATGTAGGCAACCAGAGAAAGGCCATCTGCAGTTGCAGTTGGCCTTTTAAAATCCCTTTAGCTACCTCCTCCAATTTAAAACTCCCTTTATCTACAAAGCAATTTGTTGTGCTTCTATAAACACAAGATTCCTAAAATATTCTCCACCCGGTGTCATTAAACCTATATCTTATGAACACATAAGAAACATCTACATATGGGCATTCTGTTTCTGATACTATTCTTGAACAAGTGTTGAGGGAAATATTTATAATGCTCCTTGATCAGCTCAACTACTACCGATTTATGAAAAACCTCGAAGCTCTAAATTTAGAAGTTCTAAATATTCCTTTTCACCTTTTTTCCTTTCCAAAGAATCAGAACTCTTCATGTTGGCATGCAACTCTTCATGCCATCTAATGAAAGGATCAAAACTCGTCAGTCTACTATAATCATTTAACTTCCAATTCAATATTTTCTTCAAGAACAAGCTAACATTTGTAGCCATGCAAATCTTCATCAAAATGATAAGTATAAAGTCCTCTGACAGGAGGAGTGTTTTCTATGTGAAAAGATTGCTTAGAATTTGAGATGAAGATTTCATATGTGCCAAAAAGTAGGTTTCTAATTTCAATGGATATGTAGTACACTTTCTATATCCATTGGAATTTTATTTTCATATATTTCTAAAACAAAGGAAATTGCACTTTGATTTTGATGTATTTCTGAAACAAATCTCAGAGTCGAATATGAGATCAAGAATGCAAACCCAAGCAACAAATAATTTCATAATAGTGAGTCACTTGAGCATTAATGCCTACCGTTAACGCAACTTCATGTGTAGTTGCACAAATTTTTCTTATAGATCCATTGCATTACTCCAAACTTACAATAAATTGCAAATAGAATGTAATTCCTTCCTTGAAGGAAATCCACATTCACACTACACAGTCAAACAATGACAATGAAATTTCCAAGACAAATCAAAAAATCCTTAGTATTATGATTCACCATTCATGTAACATTTGAAAGTACAAATAAAGACAATGTTAGCAACAATAATAAATATAATAGTCTATTCATGAACTAATTGAAAAAATACTACTCTCCTCATGAACAATAATAAATATAGTAGTCTATTCATGAACTGATTGACAAGCCCCATTTCTAATTCTACTCTCCTCAGAGATGAGAAAATTACACAATCCTTCTTTGTGGCCTTGATATTCCTTTTATAATCATAAGGAATGTAACAAGCTACCAAACTTTTATAAGAATGTGTAACATGTATTGTAACAATGCAATGTGGTAAAACCTCCAAGCCAGTATTCATGAAAGAGTTGGTTTAGAGACACATAAATCTTCCATAAATGTGATCTACCTTATGAGCCATGCCACTATCGCACATTTGTGGTTATTGATGCAGAGAATACTAGGATACAAGATTCTCATTGTTTTTCCTAGTAGGGGAGAATTTTGAGAGTTTTGATCAAGCAAGGATGCTTGACTCCAAAACTGCATCTCTTGTGTCTTCACCCAGCTTTCCCTCTAGGGGGTGAATCAGTATTAAGACAAATTGAAACTTTAAATCAAAACCAAACTTATATCAGATCTGAAACCATTTAACAAATATCTCAACTTCTTTAATCAGATCTAACAACCTCTTGATCATATTTGCTTAACACATTTATCAAATTATTTATCGCAACTATCAATACTTTCACCACTTAAGCAATCACATTGGTTTGGTCATATACTTTCTCTAACAACTTCTTATCAATATCGGTAACCTTTGATAAACTTATGATAAAACAACATAACCGGTGTCTCAAAAATAATGCATGAAATGAAACATAAATAAAAACATCACATGAAAAAAATTCCACACATGAACACCATAAGTTTTTGACATGGAAACCCAAATGGGAAAAACCATGGTGGGAGTTGGTACCCATAAGTATTTGTACTCTTTTGAAGTACGCCCTGTTAGGAGTCACCCGGTTAAGTGATTTACCTAGCAGCCCGGTTAGGAGCTTGATGACCTGTTAGGATCAACCTTGTGAGAGGATTTAACACTCTGTTGAGAGTTGCCTTATTAGGGGACTTAAATGTTTAAGGCCTATTAGGACCTACCCGGTTAAGGGATTTAACCTCCTGCGGCTATTAGGGAACAATAGTGAGAAAATGATTTGTTACTTGCACTTCTCTACTTGCTAAATTAGATCCAGTTATGCTCAACACTTTGTAACTCTTAGGCATATTTCACACTTCACTTGGATGGCTCAACACATTCTCTAAGACCACCGACACAATGAACATCAACTGTGTCAACATAAATAGCCATCTCAACTAGGTTGGCCACTAAACCCTAAATTACATCATGAATTACAATACATATCATAAGAGATCATCTCAGATCAATCATATATATCATTACATCAAATTACAATGCAATATCAACCATTGGTTGATCATAACTCATCACAAAAATCTGATATGTACCAAAGTCAAACGTTAAAACACTCTACTAAGCGTTTTGCAAATTCCCAAGAAATTCTTCCTTAATACATGCCAAAACAACATTCAAATATTTTCACACAGGTTGTGCTGTGTTACCTCCTTCATGGAGACTCGTCGTCAATCACCGCCATAACATAAATCATTATCGGTTTGATGATATCTTCACTGGTCCTTAAACCCTACTAAAACCTTAACAAAACTTCATCAAAAATTAGAAACACTTCTTCCAGTATTCATCACAAGATGCAGTTCTGGTCAGATACTCCTTTCCATGATAAAAGTTCACCATTCAAACCTCAAATCACCAAATATTACCGATTGCCTGATTCAAGCAAAACATTTCAATTTTATCGGTTAAAGTCCTATTTCACATACTTTAGTTCTCTATCAGTAAATCCTGTCTCCGATAAACCAAATCACTTAGATGACAAACCAAACATCAGAAAACATTAGTGATCATCATCAAACATCATTTCACATCAGTTGCCATCAATGACAACACAAATAACTGATCATGTCATCTAACCGCAAAATCTCTATCTTCTATCCTCTACTGGTTCAGTCACCATCCTTCAACTGTATCACCTGCATCAATTATGCCAAATGCCAACATTCTCCCCCTTTGGCATTGATGGCAACACCAATCAAATATACAATTAGAATAACTTCAACATCTACAACTTCCTTGCACATTATCTGTCGGTTCTCCATATTTTGTCTTCTCCCCCTTAACCAATTCTTCTCTCAATCTGATCTCTCTTCTCTTTCTCATATATGATCTTCTTTTCTTCTCCCATATCTGATTTTCTTTTCTTCTCCCATATCTAATTTTCTTTTCTTCTCCCCCTTTGACAACAATGCCAAAGGTATAAATGCATCACTTATCTTCAATTTTGTTGTTGCCTTTTATATCAAAAAATTATATCAAAGTATTAAATTAGAGCTATACATCAGACTTGCTCCCCCAAAGGAGTAGCTTGCACCTTCATCAATCCTTAGTCAAAGATAAATATGAAATCCATAGGATTGATGCATCTCTAGCATTCTAGTTCTTTCGGTGTAGGGGTCTAACCCCTAGTTTATCTCTAAGAAACTCAAAGGTAGCCTTTGGTAAGGGCTTAGTAAAGATATCGGCTAACTGATCTTTACTCTTCACATATTCCATCTTAACCTCTTTTTCTTGAACTCTTTCCCTTAGGAAATGATACTTCAATTCAATGTGTTTGGTTCTAGCATGAAGTACATAATTCTTAGAAATGTTGATTGCACTTGTATTATCACAATAGGTAGTCACCAGTTCAGACATATCTATCTTGAATCCTTATAGCACATGTCTCATCGATATTTCATGCATGCAATTCATGGATGCAACTACATACTCTGCTTCAACTATAGATTGAGAAACACAAGTTTGTTTCTTGCTCATCCATGCCACTAATATTCCACCAAGTAGAAAAACTCCATCGGCTGTGATTTTCTGGTCATCCATATTACCTGCCCAATAAACATCAATAAAGACATCCAAAGTAAAATTTCCTTTATAGGGATACCATAAACCATAGTCTACTATGCCTTTGAGATACCAGAAAATTCTCTTCATAGCCACCATGTGACTCTATTTAGGCTCTTTTTGAAATCTAGCAACTAATCCAACATCATGAGCAATGTCCGCTCTACTATGAACAACATAGTGTAGATTGCCAATCATAGATCTATACTCTTTTTCACTAACACCAGGGGAATCAAATTCCTTTGATAACTTGCAGCCTGTTACCATTGGTGTTCCTATCAGTTTGCAGTCTTCCATACCAAATGTCTTCAACACCTCTTTGATATACTTGGTCTGACAAATAAAGATACCACCATCCAGTTACTGGACATGTAAGCCAATAAAGAACTTTATTTCACTGATTAGAGACATTTACAAAAATATTCATTATATCAATGAAATCCATACACATATCATAATTTCCACCAAAAATTATGTCATCTACAAACACTTTTGCTATTAGCATCTCCATTAGTTTTTAGATAAATGTATTGTCCTCATTGGTACTTTAGAATCCAATCTTAATGAAATGTGCATACATAATCTCTCATACCATTCTCTCGGTGCCTTCTTAAGACCATATAAAGATTTATCCAACTTACACACCATGTATTTATCGCCAGTCAAGGAAAATCCATCCGACTGTTCAATGTAGACTTCTTATTCTAGAATCCCATTCAGAAAGGCTAATTTGACATCCATTTGATAGACTTTGAATCCCTAATATGCAACAAATGCCAGTAGCATCCTTACTCCTTCCAATGTAGCAACCGATGCAAATGTTTCACCATAGTCCTCACCTTCTTCCTATGCATACCCTTTGCAGACTAACATCACTTTGTTTCTTACAATCCTTCCTTCTTCATCCAATTTATTCCTAAAGACCTATTTTGTTCCAATTACATTCTTATCCTCTAGTCTAGGAATGAGTGACCATGTCTGATTCTTCTTGATTTGATCTAATTCTTCATTCATTGCTTTCACCCAATCATCATCTTTTAGTGCTTCCTTAACAGACTTGGGTTCAATTGTAGATATCAAACATAAGTTCTCTTGGATCTTTCTCCTGGTTTTCACACCTGCATTCTTATCACCAATTATCTACTCTTGTGAATGGTTTAATCTGACACATCTGGGTATTGCTTGTGTCGGTTCTGCATCTTCTGCATCCGGTTCCTTATTTTCTTCCTCACTATCATCGCTTATTGATTGAGCACCTAGTTCTTCATTTGCTGATTCTTGATTAATTAGTGCTTCCGGTTCAATGAACACAAGTTTCTCATCATCTTTTTTCAGGTTCTGATCTGGTGGTACCTTTTGACTTTCCAGATAGATCATCTACCTTCACATTAGCACTTTCAATAATTTCATTAGTTCTCTTATTGTAACATTTATATGCCTTACTCTTAGAAGAGTAACCAAGAAAAATTCCTTCATCATATTTTGCATCAAACTTCTTAGTTTAGTTATCTCTCTAAATAAAACATTGACTTCCAAATTTTTTGAAATAACTTACACAAGGTGTTTTTCCATACCATAGCTCATAGGGTGTCCTATTGTTACCTCTTTTCACTAGTACTTAGTTTAAAGTATATACAACAGTACTAACCGCTTCTCTCCAAATATTTTTGGATACATCACCCTGTAATAGTATGGTTCTTGTAGCTTCAACTATTGTTTTGTTCATCCTTTCTGCTATGCCATTTTGTTTTAGTGTCCTCGGAGATGACATATGCCTCTTAATACCCTATTCATCACAATACTTAACAAATTCATCAGATGTGAATTCACATCCTCGGTCTGATCTTAAACATTTCAAATTCTTACTGGTCTCATTTTCAACCAGAGTTTTAAATTATTTAAATTTGCTGAATGCTTCTGATTTATCCTTCAAAAATATCACTCACATCATTTTAGAATAGTCATTGGTGAAAACCATGAAATACCTATCACCATAATAACTCTTTGTTCTCATAGGGCCACAGAGATTAGTATGTACCAATTCAAAAATATTCTTAGAAGTACAATTCTTTCTCTTGAACAAAATAGAGGTCATCTTACCGATTTGACAATCTTTGCATATCACATTATCTAGTTTGACAATGTGTGGCAATCTTCTTACAACACTTGACTTACTTACTTTAACCAAATTATAAAAAATAACATGACAACATATTTTATGCCACAATCAACTATCTTCCATTCTAGCAACCAGACAATTATTAACATTATTATTTAAATGGAATAAGTTACCTCTAGTTTGCTTCCCAGTGGCAATCAATTCACCATTTCCTTCTAAGAATTCTGTAGACTCTGCTTGTAAACTCAAGCAAATAACCTTTATCATTGAGTTGACCAACACTTTAAAGATTATGATTTAAACCATCAACCCAAAATACATCATCAGCATTACTCTTCCCATTTAGAGAGATAAAACCCTTACCTTTCACCATGCAGGGAGAGTTATTTCCAAATCTGATAACACCTCCATCAAATTCATTAAGGGTTACGAACTTACTTTTATCTCCGGTCATGTGGTGTGAGAAACCACTATCTATGTAGATAGGAAATGTGGAAATCATCAAAGAAACATAAACATTAGCCTAGTTCAATCATGAAAACTCAATTGCAATGACCAATCCTAATTACATTCAATGAAAACATGAAAACAAGACATTCAAGATTGAAAACTAAACAAACCAAATGCAGATGTCTCCTTCATGTGGCTCCATTGTCCTTCTTTCTCCTTCAAATAGCTTTGTTTGTGGATCTCACCTACTAGTGCATAAGCATGATGTGAAAGCAAGTAGACAAGACGAGATGACAGCATAAGGGTACTAGAAGCGTGATTGATTCGACCAACGGCTTTGATTGAAGAAATTCATCCAATTTATAGACAAATTGGAGAGAGGACAAGATTAGCATGAAATTGATATTAGAGGCAATTGATTTCAAAAATGGCACAATTGAGTGGAAAGAAGAAGGTTATGACACCTTCTATGTCATGAATTATGACATATTGCCAATGCAAAGGTTAGAGGACTAAAAGCCTATGACATCTTGCTATGCCAATGGTATGACGCATGAGAAATTCATGCTTCCACTGAAGCACAAAAATAGGGAGAGACTAGAGAGAAATTGATTAGGTGGAAATTGAATTTAGAAAATGAGGTGGAAATTAGGAATCAGGAAAATAGAAATAAGGTTAGAAATGATGAATTGGAAATTAGGAAATTAGAAATTGATGAAATTAGAAAAATAGGTGAATTAATTAATAATTTTTCATTCATTAATTAATTCACAAAAAGAGGGGGAATTAATTAGCCAATTAAATAAATATTTAATTGTGACAAGAAGACTTAGGATAAATAAATAAATTATTTAACCTAGAGGGAAAATGCCAAACAAGATTAAATGAATAAATCATAAAACCTTAGAAGATTAGGTCTTGACAAAAGATAATTGATGTAGATTCGATTTGATCATGATTCTGACTTGATAAATGATTTGATTGATAAACAATTGAGATTGGTTGACAAATTGACCAATATTGATAAAGAGACCAAATTGATATGCGCAAATTGACATGATTGAAGAGGACAAGGATTGATGACAAATCGATTGCAAAATTGACGAGATTGACAAGGACGAGGATCGATGACAAATCGATCTCAAAACGACAAGATTGATAAGAGGACAAAACCCTAATTCAAAAGCGATAAAAATGAGGAATGCAGAAGGACTCGATGCTTGCAAATGATAAAGACCAAGTACGCAACATAGAAGAAATGTTAATGCAACGCAAAAACCTAAAATAAGGCAATGCGCCAATGTTAAAGTATGACTCCGCAAGCGTTGACCATTTTTAGGTGTCTACATTTTGTCCCTCTTTGAGACAATGCGATTTTAAGCGTTGTTTCAAAGAACAATAATGAAAATGCCCCAGACAATAATAATGACATATGCATGCCCCCTCGAGGAATTGGCCGGAAAAATCTAGAAAAGAGGCCAAGTGATCGATAAGAATGACAAAAGACGATAGGTTCGAACGGACTGCCAAGACTGACGGAAGAAATGTTAGTAAGAAGAAATTAGATAGAGGACAGTTAGAGGTGAAGGAAAACTTGCTTTCACATATGCACATAAGTAGGTGAGAACCTTTATTTGATATGGCAAAATGGATGCGGCGCAACATGGCAATGAAGGCCAGAGTGATAATGCAATCCCTTTGCATAAGACAGACATGTTCACAGACAAGGAATAGTTCAAAAATCCTAAGACAAACTTGCCCCAGAATGTTATGAAACACTCCACAAATAGAAGACAAAAATAATAAAGGACCATGAGCCATCCCGACCACTCTAAATCACTTAGTGACATCATCGAGCAACATAGGAACATGGTCGAAGCCAAAAATAAATCAATAAAAAGATAAGACTCGCAAATTCAAACAAGTCAAACAAACATTCTGATCATCATTGTCAAAAGTGGAAAACAAGAATGATCATACTGTCTGGTTCCAGGGAATGTGGTACCCCGTCTAAGACAGGACACAGTCTGGTTTGGAGTATACCACACCCTGTATAAGACCCATTATAATAGTGACAAGGACAAATGATATTGATGTTGAGTGATTGACATGACAATTTTGATCAGTTTGAATGCCTGGTTTGATTGAAAAGTTCATCTGTTAATGCGTGATTTCATTAAAGCACAATGTTTGATTGATTGTCATTAGATGTATGCTCAGTGATCTGTCTATGCACAAAGGGGATATTTATTGACAAAATGCAAAATGCCAAAGGAATTGTTTTTGGAATTTGAATGTTTTGAAATTTTTTTTGTTCATTTTTTTAGGACATTATTTGATTTTTAGGGATTTTTTCAGGACATTATATGATTTTTAGGGATTTTTTCAGGACATTATATGATTTTTAGGGATTTTTTCAGGACATTATTTGATTTTTAGAGATTTTTTCAAGACATTATTCAATTTTTTATGATTTTGCCCCCAGTGTCTAGCAATGCAAGGAATATGACAGGTGAATAAATAGGCTGAAATGTTGGTGGATAGAGGGAAAACAAAGGCCTTTTATCATGGAGACAATACGGATGCAATTTTCAAGGGCTATTGCATGATGGGACAAGAGATTGGATATGACAATGTAAAGCAGGAACATGGCATGAGGGACCTGTCAAGAGGTTTTTGAAACCATGTTTAAATTTTGCGTCCTTATGTCAGATCAAGATCAAGGAATGAAAAAGAGTGTATGGATAGTGATAAGATATGGATAGGATAAGAAAGACCAAGAATGGATAAGGGACATGGACTGAAGGTCGGGATAGGCTAAGGGATAGTGGCAGAAAGTTGCAATAAGCTAGGGAATATGGATGAAAGGTTATAATAAGCAAATGGATAAAGACCAAAAGCTATGATAGACTAAAAGCTACAAACAAGATGCATGATGCTCATGACGATCCTCAGCCTTGTCAAGATCAAAGGTGGAAAGGGAAACTGGACATGAGGGACAATAGGATATGAAGGGATAATGACATGGTATGATAGGATAATGAAGGGCAATAGGATATGAAGGAGGAAACCTGCCCCCAAGTGTGGTGTGCAAGAAGTTCATAGATTACACATGATGCCTGTTTGCCAGGTTTTCATCATGGTACTTGCCCAAGGTGCCTGTTTGCCAGGTTTTCACCAGTGGACGAATTATTTTTTGCATTACGTTTTTTCTTTTTCTTTCTTTTTTTTTTTTTCAATTTTTTTTTTTCAATTTTTTTTTTCAATTTTTTTTTTCAATTTTTTTTTTCATTTTTTTTTTTTTGTATTTTGACTTTTTCAATAGAAGATGGACACATGATAGGGGATGAAAGAAGGACTCAAACATCTTTTTGTTTGGATAGTAGCCTTGAAAAAAATGGACCATGACCTTTAAAAGCATGCTCAAAGACGTTGGTAGGATAAGGACATGGAAAATAAGATGAAACTAAGGCGAGGATTTATGCAAAGGATTGGATCAAAGGGATGGAAGGATGGAAAATATGCATTGGATAATAGGTAGGGTATTGGAAGAATTGGGCTTCAGTGGATGGAAATGAAGGCAAGATCGACATTGGCACACACCTTGAGGGCTGATGGACTGATGGAGGAAAGACGTATTTTGGATATTGAGATTTTGACGAAGGAAAGGCTATGGATTTTGGGACATAAGGGCCCAAAATGGATAAAGAAGGTGATGGAGGAATAGACTTGGAATGTTTGGATGGAGGAATATAAATTTTAGATGCCAATTTTGATGTTTCTTTAGGCTTTTGTACTTCAAGGAGCTGCTCAGGGATCCACATGGTTTTTGATTTTTCATGCTTTTGTGGTTCCTGCATTGCTTGCACAAGGGATTTAGGAACCCATATAGATTTTGAATTTTGTTTTTTAGCAATGGGCCTTTGTGACCTTTTCGATTTTTCCTTTTCTTTTTGGCTCATATTTTTCATTGCTTTGACATGTTGATTAGATTGGACATGTTGATCCTTGAATACATGTGGATTTCTAGACTTATGAATTTTATACTTGGCATCCAAATTGCTTGGAGGGGGAAAGGAATGCATGGATGGATATGAATGAAATGGAATTCTTTTGGATGGATGAAATTTACTTAAGGATGTGTGCCTTTGCTGACCTTGCATAGAGGATGAAGGAATATAAGGACCTAAGATGGATGGAAGGTATGATGGGGAAGGTGTATGTTTTGATTTTGATGGAGGGATATAGACATGACCCTTAATATCTTCTTTGACATGAAGGGATTCTTGCTTATGGAGATCTACTCCTTTGCCTTTATGAATATCTTGACTTGTAGGATACTCTTTTCTTTGGGAAGAAGACGCGAGTCCATTATGAGGTGGATATGATATGAGAGAAATAATGAGATCTTGAAGTAGATCGGATTTCACCAAAGTGGAAGAACCCATTGTGCATGTTGAGGGCTCATGAACATCTTGCACTGACACGTTAGAATCATGAGGGGGACTAGGATTGTGTAGTGGACATGGTTCAATGACAGGCTCTTCAAGAGATGGAATGGGAAAAATAATGGGATCATCAAAAGAAATGCGATCTTGGAGTGTATATGGAGCATTAGGACAAGGAGATGGAGGAACAAGTGGATCTTGTGGAGGATCTAAAGGAATAATTTGATCTTGACAAGGAGGAAGATCATTGGAATCCTCTTTAAAGGTGCTTTTCTCTTGACTTTCAATGGGATCATCATAAAGGATGGAAAGGATATCTTGATCTTTCTCAGGAAGTGGAATGTCAATGGGATTTGAAAGGACATTGTGTTCATGAAATGGAAGGGGATCGTTTGGGATTGGATGAACTAGGATATCTTGATCTTGCCCAGGGAATGGAGTGTCAATAGGACTTTGGATAGGATGGACAAGAATAGGGGAATCATCATGAGTTTCTGGGAAGATGAGATCCTGGTCAACAATTGGATGGGATGATAAGGTTTCAGGATCTTTATCTTGATCTATTTTAACACGCGTTTCTTTATGCTCTAAATTATCCTCTTGACATGGGGTTAGACTTTGGATATGCATGGGGGATTTTGACAAGGGATCAATGGTTTGGCATGAAGGAAATGCACTTTGAACATTTGTGATGGATTTTGGCAAGAAATCAATGCTTGAACATGAGGAAGAGGGACTTCGAATGGGGTCCTCTAAAATAGGTAATGGCAATAAAGTGCATGGTGGGATTGGGTCTTGTATTTCTAAAACATGACAAGGATGTGCATCATGAATTGGATTATCGTGGCAATCAATTATGGATAGCCCTTGGGTAATTTCATCCTTGGGTGTATTGTTTGATGAGGACAATATGGAAGGTTCTTGTGAAACTTCTAGAGGTGTAGGGATAGATGCCACTAGAGAGTCAATTTGCTTGCGAGGGGATGAGGCATTGCTAGACATAATTGTATTATCTTGATCTTCCTCAAAGAACTCACTTGGTAGTTTCCTTAAGATCATTGCAATAAAGCCACCTTTCTTTCGAGGTTTTGACATAGTTGTATCTGGAATTTGAACTTGTTTGGCAAGGAGTTGGTTCTGATCTAATGTCATGTTTTGATATTGGACTTGGTTCAATTGTTCTGACATGTTTGAAACTTGGGTTGGTGTGTGCTGCAACCTTTGTTTTTGAATATTTGGTTGTGGTTGTTGACATTGATATTCCACCATTGGTTGAACCATTTGTGGACATTGTATAGTTGGTTGGACATATTGTTGAAATTGGACCATTGGTTGTATTGGTTGAACAATTGGTTGAACCATTGGTTGTATTGGTTGAAAATCTGATTGATAATAAACACCTTCTTGTTCTTGTTGTGGAGGCACATAATGTTGAAATTTATGTTGTCTCCTTTCTTGAAATTGTTTCATCATCTCTATTTGGGAGAGGAGAGCTGGTATGTCTGATCATTCAAGAAGAGATCTTACATCAATTGGCTCAATCTTTGGATTTTGACCTGGAAATTTTTGAAACATTTTGGACATTTGTGATCTATTCTTCTCAATGTTTTTCACTCTTTGTTCCAATATCTCCTCTTCTTGAGCTAGTTTCTCCTCTAGTTTTTGTATTTGGAGACTTGTTTCATCATAAAAAGTTTGATCAATGTTGCTTTGTTGTTGGGTTGGATAGAATTGTGATTGCATTGTCGGTTGATATGTCAAACTTTGTTGCATCATTGGTGCTTGGAACCTTGTTTCAATAGACATGTCACTATGCAATTTTTTTGGGATTTTTGATTTTAAAAGGATGATGTATGATATGCAACTAAATAGACGAAAATGCAATCTATGGCAAGAATGCATCCTATGTTTTTGTTCTTTTTTCAAGATTTTGGACAAACTTTTGGATGCAAATCTAAGAAAGAGACCCTTAGGAAAATGAAATGACGTCTAGACCTCAAAGGACAAAAGGACCAAGTGACAAAAGGACAAAATGACAATGTCTCCCCTATATGCTTGGATACTAAGCTAGGTTTCACCAAATGACATTGATGACAAAAAGACAAAAGTTTGATAAGGTCTAGACTTCTTAACAATGACTTAGGGTTTATCAAAATTTGCATTACTCAAGTATAACAAAACCTAGTTTTGACACTATATGCAAAGGGACAATTACTATGCAAATGACCCTAATATGATATGATAATGACCTAAGCTTAATGAAGAAACCTAGGGTATGCAAATGCAAATGTATGACAATGTCAACCTAAGGCAAAACCTAAGGTTGAATTATGAAATGGTATTACTCTAATGCAAGAGGACACATGCAAAATGGATGACCCTTATTGATATGCAAAGGAGTATGACCTAGGTGAAACTTAACCTTGGTAATTGACAATGAATTTGCAAAATGCAAACCTAGGATGAACCTAAATCTAAGTGACATGAATGTTGAGACAAGATTTTGAAAAATGTTTGACAACCATGTTTGAAGGTGTTTTGAACTTTGTTGAATGAAATATTCTTGTGTTTAACCTTGTTTTGAATCAATTTGTCTTGTTTTTGAAATGAGACACAACTCAACTTTTGAAAAGCAAAGAAGACAAGATACTTCAACTTAGACTCAAGACAATCATGCTCATTCACACATTTCTTATGGATGGCAAGGACAGTAGGTACTTGAGAGGTAGACTCGTTATGAGATTTAAGGAGAATACATAGATGCTTGACCCCACGGGCTCCCCTCCACGACACTCACTTCTCAAGGCAGCCAAGCATTAGTCCCCATGGAAATCTCCCCATGGTGAACTTAGTATCTCTTCCAAGTATCCAAACATGTCCTTCTCAAGCAACTAGAAGGATTTTTGGCCTCTAAATACAAGGTGTTTAGTAAGGATTTCTGTTAAGCGTTACTCCTTGGTGTCACGCAAGCATGATTGAGACATTAAGCCCACCAAGATACCAAAAAAATGTAGTCGCACAAGCATGATTTAGACCATGAGGCCCTACTTAGATGTTGATATGAGAAAGAGTTCAAGGGTCATCACTTCCCAAGTAACTACAATTCCCACGTAACCCTTCCTTCAAAGCTTTCGCTCATCAGGTATTTATTTATAGTGAGTTAGAATACTAGGGTACTCTGGCTGTGCTCACTTTGGGTCATTCCCTTCTCACGATTGTCACTTGCTTGCAAAAGAAAGAAAATGGTTGGGAAGGCAGGCCCTCTAAAGGTAACAAACAATCTGAGCCATGAGAATGGTATCGAAGATCTGGATTTCTGATCACCCTAAGAAGGATGAGAGCATACTCTCCTACTCCAATGTCAAACTCAACAATCAAAGCAAACACACGTTCATTCCATCCTACTTAGCAATCATACTAGGTGCCTAATTATGAATTACAAACACAAAGTTTAGGTTGAAATACAAGGCAACTTGCAAAATCATCAAGTTAAAAGTTTGATTTGTTTGGTCTTTGACTAGCAAACCTACATAAACTTTGTTAGTAGTTTCATTTTTATCTTTGCCATGCGTAATGCCAAGGTGCTGCATAGAGAATCAGTACCAAAGAAAAACCAAAAAGCAGAAGTAGAATGCAAAATAAAGCAATTTGCAAGTAAAAACAGTGCCTTTTACCTCTGTTTCTGGCCTTACACAGGCGCAGAATGTCTTACACAGGCGCAAAATGCAGTAACACAGGCATAGAATGCAGTAACACAAGTGTAGATCCCTTTGACATAGGCACAGAAGTCCTTGACACAGGCGCAAATTGCTTGACACAGGCGTAGAACTCTCCTACATAGGCGCATAAGTGCCCAGAAAGCCCTGCATTACCCTATTTCTTGAGTTTTTCACCTGCAAATCAACTCAAAAGCACTCAAAAGCATGGTTAGGGGGTTAGTTCACATCGGGTTCACTAATTAATGTAGATAGGAAATGTGGAAATCATCAAAGAAACATAAACATTAGCCTAGTTCAATCATGAAAACTCAATTGCAATGACCAATCTTAATTACATTCAATGAAAACATGAAAACAAGACATTCAAGATTGAAAACTAAGCAAACCAAATGCAGATGTCTCCTTCATGTGGCTCCATTGTCCTTCTTTCTCCTTCAAATAGCTTTGTTTGTGGATCTCACCTACTAGTGCATAAGCATGATGTGAAAGCAAGTAGACAAGACGAGATGACAGCATAAGGGTACTAGAAGCGTGATTGATTCGACCAACGGCTTTGATTGAAGAAATTCATCCAATTTATAGACAAATTGGAGAGAGGACAAGATTAGCATGAAATTGATATTAGAGGCAATTGATTTCAAAAATGGCACAATTGAGTGGAAAGAAGAAGGTTATGACACCTTCTATGTCATGAATTATGACATATTGCCAATGCAAAGGTTAGAGGACTAAAAGCCTATGACATCTTGCTATGCCAATGGTATGACGCATGAGAAATTCATGCTTCCACCGAAGCACAAAAATAGGGAGAGACTAGAGAGAAATTGATTAGGTGGAAATTGAATTTAGAAAATGAGGTGGAAATTAGGAATCAGGAAAATAGAAATAAGGTTAGAAATGATGAATTGGAAATTAGGAAATTAGAAATTGATGAAATTAGAAAAATAGGTGAATTAATTAATAATTTTTCATTCATTAATTAATTCACAAAAAGAGGGGGAATTAATTAGCCAATTAAATAAATATTTAATTGTGACAAGAAGACTTAGGATAAATAAATAAATTATTTAACCTAGAGGGAAAATGCCAAACAAGATTAAATGAATAAATCATAAAACCTTAGAAGATTAGGTCTTGACAAAAGATAATTGATGTAGATTCGATTTGATCATGATTCTGACTTGATAAATGATTTGATTGATAAACAATTGAGATTGGTTGACAAATTGACCAATATTGATAAAGAGACCAAATTGATATGCGCCAATTGACATGATTGAAGAGGACAAGGATCGATGACAAATCGATTGCAAAATTGATGAGATTGACAAAGACGAGGATCGATGACAAATCGATCTCAAAACGACAAGATTGATAAGAGGACAAAACCCTAATTCAAAAGTGATAAAAATGAGGAATGCAGAAGAAGGACTTGATGCTCACAAATGATAAAGACCAAGTATGCAACATAGAAGAAATGTTAATGCGACGCAAAAACCTAAAATAAGGCAATGCGCCAATGTTAAAGTATGACTCCGCAAGCGTTGACCATTTTTAGGTGTCTACAGTCTACAATCCACTCATCACTATTCTCTATATGAGATACTAGTGCCTTTTCATCGAATAGTTCCTCCTTTACAACTACAAACACAATTTATTCATTGTCATCTTCATCTTCAGACTCCTCATCGGTCACACCTTCATCTACTGCAACATAACAATGTTTCTTGCCCTTTCCTTCAAATCTTCTAAACTTTTCTTTCTTATCAGTGTTAGGGAAATTAGCAGTAATATGACCAATTTTACTACAAGAGAAACACTTCAAAGGTATCTTTCCTTTATACTTACCAGTGCCTCTTCGAAATCTCTTTTCTAACAATGCCTCAAGTTCCATCACTTGATCTTCATTGTCTTCATTTCCCCGATTAAATCCATGACTTGTCCCGCACTCATGATTTTGACATATATATTTCATTTTTCTAGTAGATGAACTGGTAACAGAAGCTTTAAAGGCATATTCAGTAGATTTTGTCACACTATTGTCAATACTATTTAACTCAAAAGATGTAAGCTTACCAATCAATGAATCAAACAGTTACCTTATCCTTTGAAATAGATCTAAGTTCTTGGATTGCAGATACTCTTATAGAATCATCTTCTATTTTACCTCCAACACTCTTTATGCAGCCAACAAATTTCCTCTCAAGATTTTCTCTTTGGCTCTTTGTACATGCTCATCTCCTCCATAGATTGTGTCTAGCTTTTCCCATACCTATTGTGCAGTTTTGATTCCTTGAACATTAATTAATTTTGAATTAGACAAAGTACTTACAATAGCTTCTAAGGCTTGCATGTTCTCTTGCTGTTCTTTAAGTTCATCCGATGTCAAGGGAGTAGTAGTAGGAGCAACATATCTTGTTTCAACTTGCTTCCAATATTCTGCACCAAGACCTTTAATGTAGATCTTCTTTTTGTCTTTCCAGATCTTATAGTTCTCCTTGTTGAACTTAGGACCCTCTTTCTTCATCATCTTGACTTCCTCAGAATCTTTTCCTCAAGCGGTTAGGCTTTATGCACACAGAGGACCAAAGATCTGATACCAATTGTTAATTCTATGATGTTCTAGTTAATACTGAGAGGGGGGGTGAATCGGTTCTAAGACAAATTAAAACTTTAAATAAATAAAAAACTTATATCATAATTGAAACCAATTAACAAATATCTCAACTTCTTTAATTAGATCTAACAACCTCTTGATCAGATTTTCTTAACACATTTATCAAATTATTTATCACAACTATCAATACTTTTCCCACTTAAGCAATCATATCAATTTGATCATATGATTTCTCTAGCAACTTATCAATACCGGTAACCTCTGATAAACTTATGATAAAACAACATAACTGGTATCTTAGAAATAATGCACAAAATGAAATATAAACAAGAACATCACATGAAAAATTCCACACATGAACACCATAAGTTTTTGATGTGGAAACCCAAATGGGAAAGACCATAGTGGGAGTTGTTACCCACAAGTATTTATACTCTATTGAAGTATGCCCTGTTAGGATCTTACAATACACCTTGTTAGGAGTCACCCAGTTAAGTGATTTGCCTAGTAGCCTGGTTAGGAGCTTGATGACCTATTAGGACCAACCTTATGAGAGGATTTAACACTCTTTTGAGAGTTACCCTATTAGGGGACTTAAATGTTTAAGGCATGTTAGGACCTACCCGGTTAAGGGATTTAACCTGCTGCAACTATTAGGGAACAACAGTAAGAAAAAGATTTGTTACTTACACTTCTCTTCTTGCTAAATCAGATCTAGTTATGGTCAACACTTTGCAACTCTTAGGTGGATTTCACACTTCACTTGGACAGCTCAACACATTCTCTAAGACCACCGACATAATGAACATCAACCGTGTCAACATAAATAGCCATCTCAACTAGGTCGGCCACTAAACCCTAAATTACATCATGAATTACAATATATATCATAAGAGATCATCTCAGATCAATCATACAGGCCATTACATCAAATTAAAATGCAATATCAACCGTTGGTTGATCATAACTCATCACAAAAATCTGATCTGTACCAAAGTCAAATCTTAAAACACTCTACTAAGCATTTTGCAGATTCCCAAGAAAATCTTCCTTAATACATGCCAAAACAACATTCAAATATTTTCACACAAGTTGTGCTGTATTACCTCCTTCATGTAGACTCGTCGTCGATCACCGCCATAGCATAAATCATTATCGGTTTGATGATATCTTCATCGGTACTTAAACCCTACTAAAACCTTAACAAAACTTCATCAAAAATTAGAAACTCTTCTTCCAGTAATCATCACAACATGCAGTTTCGGTTAGATACTCCTTTCCATGATAAAGTTCACCATTCAAACCTCAAATCACCAAACATTACCGATTGCCCGATTCAAGCAAAAAATTTCAATTTTACCGGTTAAAGTCCTATTTCACATACTTTAGTTCTCTACCAGTAAATCCTGTCTCCAGTAAACCAAATCACTTAGATGACAAACCAAACATCAGAAAACATCAGTGATCATCATCAAACATCATTTCACATAAATTTCCATCAATGACAACACAAATAACTGATCATGTCATCTAACCAAAAAATCTCAGTCTTTTATCCTCTACCGGTTCAATCACCATCCTTCAAATGCATCAGTTATGCCAAATGCCAACACTATTCATGAACTAATTGAAAAAATATTGAAAGAAAGTGTACATTCTTTCACCATGAAACCATCCTACACACTAGACAAGACAAAGCCCCATTTCTAATTCTACTCTCCCCAGAGATGAGAAAATTATAGAATCCTTCTTCATAGCCTTGATATTCCTTTTATAATCTTAAGGAATGAAACAAGCTATCGTCCTTTTACAAGAATGTGTAACATGTATTGCAACAATGCAATTCCGTAAAACCTCCAAGCCAATATTCATGAAAGATTTGGTTTAGAGACATAGAAAGCTTCTATAAATGTGAACTACCTTATGAGCCATGCCACTATCACACATTTGTGGTTTTTGATGCAGAGAATACCGGGATACAAGATTCTCATTGTATTTCCCAATAGGGGACAATTTTGAGAGTTTTGATCAAGAAGGGATGCTTGACTCCAAAACTGCATCTCCTGTGTCTTCACCCAACTTTCTCTCTGCATTCTACCCATTATAAGAGGGACAAGGTGGTTGCCAAAGAGATTGGAATTATTTGCAACTATAGCCAAAGCATGCAGTTCCACTCGAGTCTTTTAATAAGCCTTTGGTTATCTTTGGCTATTTTAATAACCCTCTAGCTACAAGGTAAGTAATTAATTTGCTTTACTTCATGTCATCTGCAAACCTTTAGCCATATCTCCTTATGCCAGAATTTAGATGCACCTTCTATGCACTTCATTTTAAAACCTCTGCTAGCAAGGCAATAAAAATTCCTAAAAAACTTATCTCTAGAAAATGTCTATCTTCTACATTCTAAAATGCAACATGCGAATGATATAACTTATATCTTCTACATTCTGAAATGTAGCATACAAATAATGACCCTATTTCTCGATTTGCGAAGTGGCGGCAATTGACTGTCAGGTCTATACTTTGGATTATTCTACATATTTTATTAATCTATGTGAGATGTACTTTTCTCTCATTCCACAATAAATATTTCATTACAATAGTCATGACACCTATACATGATTCACAAACCTCAACACAAATTAATAGTGGCAACTTCTCATTGAATATTAAATATGTGCTATCCTTCGTATTTTTTTTCCTCTGACACATGCAGTGTTTTGAGTTCTCTATGCAAAATCATAGCAAAGAATCCTCGATCAAGATTTCATACGTACCAAAAAGTGGCTTGCTAAAAGATTTCATACAGATATGCAGGACACTTACAACTAAGATGTGATGTCTTTGCTATATTATTTTTTTTCTCCAATTAGTAATGGAAGATTAGCCTTAATTATTATTTTCCCCCCAAAATAATGAATGATTCACCTTAATTTTTCCACATTTTTCATGCAATATGAACAAAATCGCCAGTGTAATTATTACTTTTCCCCCCAAAAAGTGAAATATTTGCCTTAATTTTTTGTACAATTCTTATGCAATCAGAAAAATTCACAAAAAAAAAAGTATTTTACCCCAAAATATTGAAAGATTTTCCAGGATTTTACACCTTTACCCAGGGGTGGGTTTCTTAAAGTTATCCTTGCTCTTCAATCAATCTACTTAACAGACCAATCAACACTTCAATTCCAAATCTCACCCCATCTCACCCAAAAATATATAAAAGCAACCTCATTTCTCAGTTTTCAACAATCACGAACTTTGAATCTTTGTGTCACTTGCAGGTTAGCAGCATGATATTTGAGAGCCACTATACCACAAAGATGAGAAGAACAATGGAAGCTACAATGCAATTGAGGGGGTTTTTCAATTATTCAATTGTTTACTTCATTTCATTTATGCATTCATTCTATCGATTTACATTTGAGATTGGTTTAATAGTTAAGGATTTCATGATTGTCCTTATTTCCTATTTAGCAATGATGATTTTAAGCATGAAAACACAAATTCAATGATGATTATAACACCAAGGATGACAAATTGATGCCCTACAACTAGATGGTGGAAGGTTTCAAGAAACACTTTAGTCACATAACTTTTGAGTAGATACCAAGAGCACAAAACAAGGTAGTGGATGCAATGGAGATTGTAGGTTCTCTACTAGATATGTTGAACAATGAAACCCAATTTGAGTTCTTGTAGAGCAATTGATGATACTAGCATATGAGATCCCATCATTTGAATATGTGTGTGTGATCGTGGGTCCTAAATCCCCATGGTATAATGAAGTATATGCATATCTACATGACCAATATATGTCTCTGGATCTTTCTAGAAATCAACAAAAAACACTTACCCGTTAGGCATCTAGACATGCTATTATCACTGACACTTTGTATAGAAAGAGCTTGGATGGAACCCTTCTTCGATGTCTGAGTTCTCAAGAAGCTCAACTTTGTTTCAAAGAGGTACATGATGGGATATGTGGAGCACATTCTAGTGGTCCTGCACTAGCACAAAAACTATTAAGAACTGGATACTACTGGCCTATTATGGAAAAAGATGCTTATAAGTATGTACAAAAATGTAGATAGTGCTAGATACATGGTGATTGTAATACCCAAAAATGGTCATCTAAACCATGGGCTCCTAATCTTGACAATATCACCAAGGTCCTAACCAAAAGGCAATTAAATCAATCTTGAGCACATAATTAATTCTTTAATTATCAAATATCACATGGCAAAATCAATTACCCAATATTAATTTAATATTTATTTAATTAATTGAATCATCCCAAGAATATTCATTTTGATCAATTATCCTATTTTAATTTATTAAATATCTTTGCATATTTAATTAATTAATAAATTTGCCATTCAATCATGCAAAAAAGAATTAATTTGCTACAAAAAGAAGAATTTATTACAAAACAAAGAGTTGAATTGAAAATTAAATAAAAAGAATTGAATTAAGAGAGAAATCAAACTTGAGATATTATTTCTTTTTCTAAATTGAGAACTTGAAATCAGAAAAGCAATTAATTGAATTATTAATTATTCTCTTAAATTGGAACTCAAAGCTTTTCAGAAAAAGAAGTTCAGTTGCATTAAGAAGACTCTTTTCTTGATTAAATTGAAGAATTATCTATTTTTATCACAAATGCATGGAATTAATTTATTATTGTTTTCCAATGCAACTTGGACTTCTAATTCGAATGCATTTCAATTGAATTATAATTGGAATCTATCTCAAGGTTAACTCAACCTGATTTCTCAATTGTTTCAATTAATTCTAAATTGAACTTTTTCATCATCTCTCTGTAATTCTCTATAAATTCAGTTATCAGCTCTCATTTCAATTCACCCCAGAGATTTTTGAGAATACATCATTATTATACTGATTTTTCTCTAGAGTCATTGATTGATTATTATTGCTTTTTTTTTAGATTATTTGCATCCATCTTACATCCATTATTGCTTGCATCCATTATTGCTTGAAGTGATTTTTTTGCTTGAATTAATCATCCCTTTTTTTTCATCCATATAGCTTAATATCATATAGATTAAATCCTTCATCTTGGTGTAGTCTAGTCATTGGTATTGCTTATAACAAACTGAGAGCAATCTTATACTCGCATCATTTAGAAGGCAATGGGTCGCTTTGCTATGGTTTATTTTTATTGATTATTGATTACTAACCATGCATATAATGACTTAATTTAAGTGTTGTGCTTGCAACTACAGGTTCACTTTTCACACACACAGTGATTTGATTCATGTACCTACTTAGGACCTTCAACCGATTACATCACCCTGGCCGTTCTCACAATGGGGACTAGATCTCATTGGTAAAATCAATCCTACTTGTTCCAATGGACACAAGTTCATTCTGACAACAATAGATTATTTCACAAAGTGGGTTGAGGAAATCCCTCTCACTTATACTACTGGTAAAAAGATAGAAAAGTTCATGCTTAACTATATCATCCGCTGATATGAAGTCCCAATGTGTATAGTTATGGATAATGGGTGCCCATTTAAGTATGAAGAGATGTGTGAGCATTGTGATTATTTTCAGATCTAATAGCAGTTTGCAACTCCATATTACCCACAAAGTAATGGTCAAGTAGAGGCAACCAACAAAACAATACTAAATTTTTAAAAGAAAGTTGTCAATGAAGAAGGAAGGGATTGGTACCTCCCATTAAATCCCACACTTTGGGCTTATAGAATAGGTGTGCACATAGCTACAGGTGTGACACCATACTCATTGGTTTATGGATTAGAAGCTATTTTTCCCATTGAATTATAATTGCCATTGTTGGGAAAAATGGTGTCTCAACCTTGCATTTACATGAGGTTACTATTTATAGTAAGTTTTCATTTGAGCATTAAATAGTGCAAAATTCTCCCTGAAGCTTCTGGTTGGCTAGATAAGCATTCCGATAAAGTTATGTCACAAGATCACAACTATTTTTGAAGATATTAAATTTTTTGTTTTGGAGGGGTGCAATGAAAGGTTTAAATTTAATTTTGAGGACTTTAGAGGCCCCAAAATGCCTTGAAAAGTGGGTGTAAGTAGTTTAGCAGCTTGCAAGGCAATAGACCACTTCACAATCTTTCTGATGCTTCAAATGGTTCATCAATAGGACACACGACTCGCAAGTTATGGCCTCCAGAAGTTTGTACTCCTAAAATAGGAAATATAAAATGCATCGAACACATAAATGAGCTGTAAAAGGGAGGAGCACATGTTGATGTGTGTTTTAACATGTCATAGGGCATCTATAAGGGAGATAAGGTCAACTACACCTTATTGGGTGATTTTAGCCCATGGTTTTGCAATACCATTTGTCGGTTTCTTGTATTGTATCTCCTATATATGAGGTGTGTGAGATAAAGGTTGTGTGTAAGAGTCTTATGGCTATTGAATTACCTCTAGGTCTCTGATTAGTGGTACTCCTACGAAGAGCTTTCTCTACAAGTATATTATAATATGTTATTTATTGTTGAATAATATATTGAGCTGCTTTTGGAGTGTGAGGTTTTTCTCCCGAAAGGGTTTTCCCCACATAAATCACTATGTTATGGTATGCATGTTATTGTGTCTATTTCTATTAAGTTTCCGTAACTATTGTAACAATCTGTTATTTTTTTTGCATTGTCCTCCTCTCAAGGTTAGTGTAGGAAGTTTTTCCACTACTTAACTTCCTTACAAGTGGTATCAAAGCCTGATGAACTTTGGTTTCAGTTCTGGGTAGTTGGGTTTCTTTAACTAATCCAGATTTGAGTGGGAGCTTGTGCAAAAGGAACTTTTTTGATCTTGTTGTACAAATTTTTAGATGGCAAGTTCGTTAGGGAGAATAGAGGTGGAGAAATTTAATCGTAGTAATTTTGAGATGTGGAAGCTAAAGATGGAAGATTTGCTAATAGATCAAGATTTGTGAGATGCTATTGATGCGAATGTCTCAAGACCTATAAATCCTACCACAGTTGATTAGTATGATGTCATGAATCGAAAAGCCAAGGGTGTAATTAGATTGTGCCCTACAGACTCTGTTCTAATCAATTTCCATGAAGAAAACACTACAAAGAAGTTATGGACTAAGCTTGGTGAGACGTATCAAGCCAAATCTTTATTAAATCATATTTTCTTGAGGAAAAAATATATTCCTTGAAGATGGAAGAGGGTGGATGAATTATAAAACACCTGGAAGCATTTAATATGTTGGGGGCTCAATTGGTATCTATTGGTGTTAATATGGACAAAGAGGAGAAATTTCAGCTCTTGCTTTATTCTTTGCCTGATACGTGGGATTCTATTGTTATGGCTATCAGTAGTACTTTTGTTGTTTTGAAGTTTGAAGATGTGGGTGCCCTTCTTGGTGAAGAGATGCAAAGGGAGGTATCCATCAGTTTGACAATTTGAAGGAATCCCCAATTGTTTGTGGAAGACCTAAGGAAAAAAGCAATAAGAATGAGGAGTACAATAAGTCCAAATCCAAAGGGAGATCCAAATCTCTTGGAAAGTCCAAAGTCATATGTTGGAATTGCGATAAACCAGGTCACATCTGTAAGTACTGCAAAGAAGAAAATAAGAAAAAAAAGAAGAATTTTGATTCTAATTCCGAGTCCGAGAAGGAAGATGGTGATGCATTCATTGTAGCTTTGGCTACTCATGCAGGTGCATGGTTAATTGACTCAGGTGCATCTTTTCATATGATTTCCAATAAAGATTAGTTTTCTAAATATGAAGAATTTAATGGAGGAAAGGTTTACTTGGGTGATGATTCATAGTTAGATATTGTTGGTCGAGGTAAAGTTAGGATCAGGTTTCCTGATGGTAGAATAAAAAGGATTTGTGGTGTGTTGCATATCCTTGGTTTAAAATAAATTTATTATCCATGAACAAACTAATAGATGTGAGTGTGTAGGTAGTATTTTCTGATGCAGGATGTAAGATGATTAAGGGTGCTATGGTGATTGCTAGAGGTGTCATGTTCGACACTTTGTATAAGCTATAAGAGTGCACTATTGAGTGTAATAGCACTTATATAAAAATTAAATCTATGGATACTTCATCAGAAGATTTGAGGGTTTCACCTTCAACAAATGGACATGGATTTTGGGTACCTTAGGGTGCTCTTTCTTCTGAAGCAAACTTACCTATAGAGAAGACTATGTTATGGCACCAGAGACTTGGCCATATTAGAGAAAAGGGTTTAAGGACCTTGAAAAATAAAAACCTTGTTGAAGGTTTGAATGATTGCAATCTTGACTTTGATTTATGTGAGCATTGCATTTATGAAAAGAAAAACCATGTTCAGTTTTACTCGAGTTCTCATAAATCTTGTGGTGTTTTGGATCTTATTCATTCTGATGTGTTTGGTCCTATAGATGTTCCTTCAATTGGAAAATCCACATATTATGTTTCATTTATTGAATATTTTAGTAGAAGGACATGGGTATACTTTCTAAAGAGTAAATCTAAAGTTTTTAGCCATTTTAAAGAGTTTAAAACAATGGTTGAGTTGCAGGGTAGAAAGAAAATTAAATGTTTTAGGACTGATAATGGTAGTGATTTTTTCTCTAATGATTCTGATAGATTATGTAAAGACTATGGTATTAACAGACATAAGACAACTCGGTATTCTCCACAACAGAATGGAGTTACAAAAAGAATGAATAGGACACTGATGGAGAAGGCTAGGAGTATGTTGAGTCGTGCTGGTCTAGAAAAAAACTTTTGGGTTGAAGTT
This sequence comes from Cryptomeria japonica, assembly GCF_030272615.1. NCBI lineage: Eukaryota > Viridiplantae > Streptophyta > Pinopsida > Cupressales > Cupressaceae > Cryptomeria > Cryptomeria japonica. Next base: position 344,601,619 of record NC_081412.1, on the reverse strand, counting down.
GTTGCTACTACTTTCTACCTGATTAACAGGTCTCCTACATTAACTTTTATTGATAAAATGCCTATGGAAGCATGGTCAGGTCAGAAGCCTTCATTGAGACATCTTAGAGTTTTTGGTTGTGAGGAATATGCATATGTGCCAAAGGAGAAGTGAACAAAGTTGGAGAATAAGGTTGTGAAATGTATCTTCATCAGTTATAGTTATGGTGTGGAACGATACAAGATTTGGGACCCTGTTGCACAAAACATAATGCATAGTATAAGTGTTATTTTTAGAGAAATTAAGACTCCTTCTATTACATTGCCGCCAGAATAGACTAAATAGAAATATGTGATTCAAGTCCCTTTTATGCTTGAAAGAGTTGAATCGAGACCACTTGATAGGCAAGAAGTTGAGGAGAGCTCAGCTAGCTCTGAATCTTCAAAAGAGGTGGAAGAACCTCCCACTCAGCTTGTTTGAAGTTCTACAAGACATAAGCAACCACTTGAAAGGTATTCACCTGATGATTGGAGATTTAGTTTTGCTTTGAATACTAATATGGATGAACCTAGATCTGTAAAAGATGCATTAGGTATGAATGATGCATAATCCTAGAAGATTGCTATGGAAGAAGAAATAGCATCTTTGAAAAAGAATAATACATGGGATCTTGTACCATTGCTTGAAGGACAAAAACCTAATGGTTGCAAATGGGTGTTCAAGAAAAAGATTGGTTTAGATGGAAGCATTGAGAAGTACAAAGAAAGGTTGGTTGCAAAAGGCTACTCTCAGGTTGAGGGTGTTGACTATGGTGAGATATTTTCTCCTGTTGCAAAAATGACATCCATTAGATTTTTTATTTCTATTGTTGTTGCTTATGATTTAGAGGTTGAGAAAATGCATGTGAAAAATGCTATCCTTCATGGTGATTTGGAGGAGGATATTTATATGGCACATCTAGAGCACTATGTGGTGAAAGGTAAAAGTAATTTGGTCTATAAATTAAATAAATATTTGTATGGCCTCAAACAGAGTCCTAGGATGTGGTACAAAAAATTTGATACATATGTGTTGAGTTTGGGATTTGAGCATTCTAAATCAGATCATTGTATTTATTATAAATCTGATGGTGATAATTTCTTGTACATTGCATTGTATGTTGATGATATGTTATTCATTTGTAAAGAGAAAGGTATGATTTCAAAACTAAAGTCTCAACTCACTGCTAAATTTGAAATGAAAGTTCTTGGTGTAGTGAAACACATTTTTGGGATATAAATTAGAAGAGATCAAGTGAATAGAAATCTATGGCTATATTAGAGTAAGTATGTGAATTCAGTATTACAGAGGTTGAACAAGCAGGATTGTAGACCATTATGTGTTCCTTTTGCAGTAGGAACAAAATTATTTTCTTCAGATTGTCCTACATCCCCATCGGAGATGGAAGACATGAGTAGAGTACCTTACCAGAGTGCAATTAGAAGTTTAATGTATGCTATGGTCTGTACCCAACAAGACATTGCCCAAGCAGTGGGAGTTCTTTCCAGATATATGTCTAATCTTGGTAGAGTTCATTAGGATGCAGTCAAAAGAGTCTTCAAATATTTGAAGGGTACCTCTGAGTATTCTCTGTGTTATCATGGTAATTCAGTTGGAGACATGACTTCCCTTGATATACATGGTTATGTGGATTCAGACTGGGTAGGTGATATTGATATTAGAAGATCCACTAGTGCTTATGTGTTTACTTTATTTGGTAGAGCAATTAGTTGGACGAGTAAGCGACAGGCTATGGTTGCTTTGTCCACTATTGAAGCAAAGTATATGATAGCTACTCATGCTTGTAAAGAAGCCATTGGGCTTAAGAGATTATGTTCAATTTTTGGAATAAAACAAGGTACAATGATAGTTTATTGTGACAGTTAGAGTGCGATCTTTCTAGCTAAGAACCTGACATTTCATGCTCGGACCAAATATATTGATGTTCAGTATCATTTTGTTAGAGATATGGTTGAAGATGGAAGGGTGAAGCTATTTAAGGTAGAAAATTTGAAAAATATTGTAGATGCTTTAACTAAGGTTGTGACCATAGAGAAGTTCAGATGTTGTTTGGAGTCTATGGGCCTCATGGCCCGTAGCAATTAATTTATCGTGTTGATAGTCTCTTTTCTTTTTCAAGGTGTTTGACAAGTGGGAGAATATTGGGAAAAATGGTGTCTCAAATTTGCATTTACATGAGGTTACTATTTATAGTAAGTTTTCATTTGAGCACAAAATGGTGTGAAATTCTCCCTGAAGCTTCTGGTTGGCTAGATAAGCATTCCGGTAAAGTTATGTCACAAGATCACAACTAGTTTTGAAGATACTAATTTTTTTCATTTTGGAGGGGTGCAATGAAAGGTTTAAATTTAATTTTAAGGAATTTAGAGGCCCTGAAATGCCTTGAAAAGTGGGCATAATTTTCATAGAAGCTTACAAGACAATAGAGCACTTTGCAAGCTTTTTTATGCTTCAAACAGTTCGTTAATATGACACACAGTTCTCAAGTTATGGCCTCTGAAAGTTTGTACTCTTGAAATAGGAAGTTTAAAATACATCGGATACATAAATGAGCTATAAAAGGGAGGGACATGTGTTGATGTGTGTTTTAACATGTCATAGGGAATCTAGAAGGGAGATAAGGTTGGCTACACCTTATTGGGTGGTTTTAGCCCATGGTTTTGTAATACCGTTTGACGGTTTCTTGTATTGTATCTCCTATATATGAGGTGCGTGAGATAGAGGTTGTGTGTAAGAGTGTTATGGCTATTGAGTTACCTCTGAATCTTTGATTAGTGGTACTCCTGTGAAGAGATTTCTCTATAATTATATTGTAATCTATTATTTATTGTTGAATAATATATTGAGCTGCTTTTGGAGTGTGGGGTTTTTATCCCTAAATGATTTTCCCCACGTAAATCACTATGTTATGGTATGCATATTATTGTGTCTATTTATGTTAAGTTTCTGTAACTACTGTAACGATCTTTAAAAGTTTTTGTATTATCCTCCTACTCTCAAGGTTAGTGTAGGAAGTTGTTCAACTACTTAAATTCCTTACAACCATCACTAAGAGTTTCCCTAAAATACATCATATCAGAGGAAGATTATAGAGTTGCAAGATTGTAAGAGCTATAAATGTTGGATGAAAAGTGACAGAGCACATTGAACCTCTTGCAAGGCTACCAGAATAGATTAAAAAGGAGCTTTATGTAAGAGAGTAAGGACAAGAAAATTTGAGGTAGGAGATCTAGTTCTCAAGGAGAACTAAAGGAATCTAGCAGAGTGAGAAAAATGAGGAAAATTCGAACCTAACTAGTTAGGTCCTTTCATAATAACAAGGTTCATTGGTAATGGATCTTATAATTTGACCACAATGGAGTGAGATCCACTCCCTGATCCCATGAATAGAATTCACTTTAAATGATACTGCATCTAATGGTTGGGTAGTGTAGATTTCATTTCCTGCATTTGCATATATTTTCCTTTAAAAGTTGCATCATAGTTGCATTCTCGTAAAAGTGCTTATGCATTGCATTAGCATGTAGCTACATTGATAAACAAGGTGATTGTCCTGAGTTAATTACCTATTTGCACATGAAAAGAACAAGGGTTATCTCATTTCTTAGATATTTGTTCAGAAAGATTTCAAAACCTAAGGTCACTTATCTTCAACATCCCCTTGTGATGAAGCTTTGTCTATGGTTGGGTAGAAGTTTCACTATTTGTTCCTTGTTACCAAAAGTCTATCAATTGCTATATTTCACACATTAACCATTTTCTCTAAATCATTATAGATACCTAGTTGATCATGTGGCTAGTGAAAAATCCAAAATTCTGCTTTAGCGCCGCTATAGTTGTCACACCCATGTAGGTTTCATTACTTACAATCCAATGCAAAGAATAAAAAAAGAAAAAGAGCTATGCCTAATTACATATAAAAAATATCAAGGCAAAAGAGAAAAATATATATAATTGAAATATCATGCATCAAAAAGTGCAATAAAATCTTGGCTATGGGAACATACAAGTAGCTCCATTAGGGCTATGGATGCCTGCTGGCAATGGAGAAATATTTAAGAGATTACAGTGATAACCTTGTTGGGGCTATAGACACTTGCTAGCAACAAGGCTCTATCCAGGATGCTTTTGAAGTTAGAACAACTCATGTAGCTAGTCATATAGGATTATAAGGGTCAAAATAAATTCAATTACACACACATAGGCAAAAGAAGACTAAAAGTTTCAAGAAACAGTGGGGAAGTTTTCTATGACTCCATTTACAAATCCTAGTCACTTAGTGTGTTAAGGTAGGTGTTACAAGGGTTCTTGATAATAGAATGAACCCTTATCTCTGAAATGTTTCACACCCTCAGCTCCATTAGTGTATTACAGAGTGAAAAGCGCAAACAATCACCCTTTTTAGATATAAAATACGTTTTCATATTGCATAACAAAGTTTCATTTCCAAAAATTCATTGTGTCCACTTGCATTTTGTTGATCATTGTATCATAACAACTTTTGCATACTTGGGGCATAGATGAAAAATCCCTAAAAAGCATAAAAAAGTTTTTACAAAATCCCTAAACCTTGAAAAACAACAAAATCCAAAAGCTTGGAGAAAAACAACAAAATCCCTAAACATCAAAAAACAACAAAATACCAAAAACATTCAAAAAATCCTGAAAAAATCAATCAAAAACATTAAAAAATGATCTTGAAAAAATTAATAAAAAACATTTAAGTACTATCTTGATAAAATCAATAAAAAATATTCCAATATGATCCTAAAAAATCAATCAGACAAAAACATTGAAAGAGCTCTTGGAAAAGAATTAAAAACTCTAAAAATAAAAAATAAAAAAAACTTGCAATAAAATGTCTCGCAAGAATCAAAAACCCTAGAAGATATCCAACAAACACTTCACACAAAGTTAACAGAGGATACAACTATCTAATCAATAATCTATAATCAAACTGATCAAGCTATCTAATGAATCATATCAACCAACAATATCAAGTGATTATCATATCGTCTTAAACAAAAAAGGTTACATTCGAAATTAGACAAGATTAGTCTTAAATGGGTTCATTTTCTGAGATCAGACATTATCGATCATGACATCAAACAATCAAAGAAAAGGCACAGATTTGTATGGCTGCTGAATTTTGTCCTAGTTAGTATTTATCTTTTATCATTTGGTGATAGGTCATGTTTCTATGCTACTTAGGGATGTCCACAAGTGACTAGAGGACACGGGATGGGCATGATCCTTTTCTTTGTTTTTTGTTTGTGGTGTGAACGAATGAAGTTATGGGGCAACGCTGCCATGGGTGTTTATGATTGGTACGTTCATTTGGCAAGTATCCCATGAAGGATAACTATGATTGTGACTACCGCACATACCTCGACCCCTAGGATTATACCTAGAATGAAGGGTTCACTCCTTATTTGCAACATGTTTGTTTTTGCAATGAGATATATTTACACTTTGATTCCTCATACCCTGGTGTGAAAAGATCCATTGTTACATAATAAGGCTTAGTACTGAATATATATTGTGCTATGAATAAAGGCACACAAGTTTGTGTATCATCATCAATCTTTTCATTTCATCTCATTAGGCTGATTCTATCTCTAGATCATTCTCTTACCAAACATCTCTTCGTAAATCAATTCCGTCATTCAACTAAGATGTTCTTTCATCATCTCTCTCTAATCTATCATTCTTACTAACATTTTTTCTTGGTTAATTGAGTCAAGTGGTAATAACAAATGTTTTGGCTTATTCCAAAAAAGAATTTATATTCACATAATTGCATTCATTTATTAAGTTGTATTTACTCATATAGTTCATTTTAATTGCATTACATTATCATATAGTCACATTATTAGAATTCATTAATTGCATTAATTTATTTAGATTCATTAACATGTGATAGAATTCAATTAGTTTATTGTGAATATTTAGTTGCATACATTGTAAACATCATTATTTCATCACCAGTGCAAAGCAAAAGTAAAAAATACATGTAAATACATCATAAAATCATATAGAAAGCATCATAACACAAAAGCATATAGAATCATCCATCATGTAAGAAATATAACACAAGCATATAGATCCACCACCAAAATTGCATATCATATATATGTCTCAAAAATGGTAATATGCCAAAGCATAATCATATGAAATGCCCAAAGGCTCAAGTAACATAATAATAGGTGTCTCAACTAGCATTGCCTTTATTAGCAAGTGGATCCTATCCACTAGATCTTGCCCTAGGATGAACTGATGGTGCCCAAGGTGGACCCATGACTCCACTACTAGTCCATGAGTAGTCGATCAACTAGATCTCCTCCCAAACATGTAAGCACTATAGCTTTGAACACGTTGTCCCTCAGGGACAACCCTCTCATACTCTCATCGCTAGTACATGGACTCCTAAGATAAATGAATAAGGTGGTCATCTCATGTCAAAGTACCAGTACTTGGAGAAATATACTAATCATAGGCATCCTGTACTAACTATTCTCTTTGTACAAAAAGATCTCGATCTCCCTGTAAATGGTCTCTCAACAACTATCTAATCTCTCTTCATAACCACAGTTGCATACTCTCTATGGAACAAGGCCTGATCATCTCTACGTCTTTGTTTCTTTGTGGCTAGTGCATTCTCTAGGCTCCATATCCTAGCCCTCATAAGTTGAGGATCATTGTCAACATCTCCCTATTATCTATCACCAGGATCATGTACTCCTACTTGTTCAGCAGGTACATCCTCTAGCTTTGGCATGTCACTGTCGTGAGATCCCTCATTATCCCCATCATCACTTGATGATCTTGAAGTAGAATCATCATCTTTACTTCAATATTTGATGTCTCCACTAATTTCTATGTCCTCCTCTCCCTCCTCCTCATCACCCTCCTTGTCTCCTCCTCCATCATCCCCACAATCCCCTCCATCATCCTTCCTCCTCAAAATCTCTCATCCTCCATCTCTATTGTCGAATGTACTATGGTGTAATAGGGATCATCAGATTAGTTAGAGGAATAGGCTTATGTCTGGCCCACCATGCATCACACTGTGTTGTCATGCCTAGGTTTGCAACCCCGACTAGCCAACCTCATCGTACTTCTCTAAGTGAATCAAACTCAGTAAAGGCAACATGAGGTTGGATGCATGCTCCCTAATTAGAGACCTTCTATGCAACCTAAGAAAAATAGGTTGTCACATCTGGTACTCCCTAAACCTCACTGAATTGTCTAAGTACCCACCCAAAGAGATGTAGCTCAATAATCCTCTGAGTGTATATTGTCCTGCCAATCAAATACATCTATTTTGTACAAAAAGGTAAATGTTGCGCATCATCTTCCCAACCAGGGAAATCCAAGTATGGCCGCTATATGAAATACTGTATAACATCTATCCAGTATCTCTAATACAGGATGTTCCCAGAACCCTTGTGTCTAATACCCAAAGTATACTTATATGCATAAGGATCCTTAGCTTGAAGCTACACATGAACAATTGGCCTGAATATAGCAATACGCTCCCAAGCCCAGACCTAGAGCATAGTGACTCCACAACTAATAGAATGATAGGACAAATAGACTATCCCATGCATTTGGTAATATAGCATGGCAAGGAGACAAGGTCCCCAAGAAAAGAAGCGTCTATCCACGATCATATCATGAATCATCCTACCCTAACCAACTAGGAATTCATGACACCTCCTATCTAGAATAAGAAGACCCACTACAAGGCTACAGAGTGCTATAGTCAGATCATCATAGTGCAATTATCCCCAAGCTATCTCATATGGACTACTCATGAGAAGATCCTACTCGTCACACTCAAAAAGTCAGCACAATCCTACCACACCTTCTGTGATCATATACTAATCTCATGCCATGGATCAGGATATGTAAAATGTGCTAGACATCTTAGGCATAATGTTATGCCTCACCAGTAGGTAGATGAAATGAGCATGTCTCAGAGTGTCATCGCTTTACCAAAGCAGTAATCATGGCCCTGTTAGCCGTAACATTAGGCAAATGAAGAACATGATAGAGTCCCACATGTCTAATCAAGGCAACATCCTTAGGAAGTAACTAGGAACGAAGATCAAGCCTACTAGGCCTAGTCTGCATACAACCAAGCACACCAAGTGTGTCCTATAGAGGAAAAATAATATAAATTCTAGATATCATGTTCGCACGACATAAATTTCAATCACACATATTAAAAAATCAACTTCTACAATAAATGCGACATGTTTATTACTTTTGCAACACATTTATGACTTATGCAATACATTTATAATGTTTGCACAATAATTGAGACTAATGCGACATGTTTATCACCATTGTGAAATTAATAGTCATTTGCACAACATTTAAAATTTATGCGAAACAGTTGTACACTTGCACGACACTTAAGACTAATGTGTAACAATAAAGACAAATATGATAAAAATGACATACAATCGCGGAACACATTAAATTTTGAGCTCTGACAATTTTTTTTTAAAATTGAACAAAATAGGCAAAAAAGGCAATTTTTTGGAAAATTACCATGCCTCCGATGCCAGGTGGTCTTTGGTACAATCAAACTCACTCAAACAAGTGCAGTCGTGCTTTGTGGCCAGCCATCGTTCTCTAATACTCACAAGAAATCTCAAAAATCTCAAAAAACTCAAATAAAAGCAAATGAGAAAATGAAGGGGTCAAATTCCAATTTATAGTTCAAAAATTAGGGTTTTTTCTCTCTTCGATGGTTGTGGTCCCCATGAATTTTAAAGCACTTGTAGGCAGGTCAAACGAACTTGAAATTGCAAAAAACTGGAAAGCATTGTTCACTAGCATGGTATCATTAAATTGGTCTCAATTTGATAATTTTTTGACTTTTCTGAGGGAGCATATTTACACCCTAAGAGTCACCTAGGCATACTGGGGCATAAATCTTTCATTTTCTTTGAAACAACATCATTACGACATTGTCTCAAAGAGGGGAAAATGTAGACACCTAAAAATGTCTCATTAATATCACGCTAATTATTCGTCTTATTAGTGTAGACGTCTAAAATTAATTAAATTAAATATTTAATTAATTTATCCTTTTAAGTGATTAATTAATTTAATTATGTTATTCCCATTCTTCTCAAAATTAATTTGATTACATTAAATCCTGTCACTATAGTCCAATTATTGATTTATTTAATATATTAATTATTCCCTTTCTGTTAAAGTCATCCAATCAATTAATTCTTCTAAGTCCCCTTTAGTTAATTAATTTTTAATTAATTACTTTAAGATAGGTGATTCCTACAAGTCACTTTCTTCTAATCCTCACTTAAGCTAATTAATTCTTCTAGAAACCTATTATCATTATTCTCCAATTTTTTAATTCCTCCACTCATTCTGTCTCCTCTTGTCAAATCCTCCTAACTTGTCCACTTGCCTTCTAATTCTTCATTAACTCACTTAATCCCTCTTGCTAATAATTTGCACATTCCTAATCCCCATGATTAATAATAAGTCAACCATTTTCCATAAATGGCTTGTCCCCTTCTTAACCCCCAACCTTAAATGCACCAACTTTGGTCATTTCAAGGATTTCAAATTCTCCCACTTTCCTATGCACCCTCACTCCCAAGGGAATTTTTAATTCCTTTTCTCTCCTCATTCCCCCATGCAATCTAATTTTTGATAATTTTTAATTCTCTTGTCCTCCCTCAATAAATTTTTAATTCTTTTTTATTCTCCTAATATACTTGGGGATCTCTTCCCCATGCACCTTGTGAAGTGTGGAGATAAGAAATACCTTTATGGAAAATCTCTTGGTCTCCACACCTTGGCCTCTCAATCCCTTCCATCATTTTCCTTCATTCCTATCCCTTCATCCCAAATCAATCTTGGCCCTCCATTTCTCCTTCTTCAAATCTATAAATTAAGGTCTCCTCCCCTCATTCCACAATCATATCATGTGTAATCTCCATAGTACTCTCACTATAAGAAAATTTAGCTTCCATCCTTAGTCATTTGTAATCACTCATCCATCCATCCATTTTATCATCACCATTGTTGTTGTGCATGGAGAGCAATCCACATCCCATCTTGGAGCCAATCCAATCAAGTGGAGATAGGGTGCTATTCCACTTCATCAAAGGCTCAATCCAAGGAGCAAGAGAAGATCTTGTGAAGGTATAATGGTATTTGCATTGTTTGAATGTTATTTGAATGTTTCTATGCTTATTTGAATTAAACTAACCATTTACTCTCGCAAAAATTTTCCCTTGGTTCAATTAGTTAAATAATTCTTTAATTCTTTAATTTATTTAATTAATTTAATTATTATTCTTCTAAATCATCACCTTTCATACTATTAATTATTCATTTTCTATTTTATGATCAATTAATCATTTAACCTGTAGAGCCAATCCCCGATCAAGCTCCGGTTAACTCAGTTGACCATGGTTGACCTTACTAATAAATGCTATAATTCAATAGAATGGGCTATGTCAGACAGATAGATTGGTGAGAAAAGTAATTGAACCAGGTTACGAAATCATTTCACCTTGAGGTGTACATTTTGATGTGTAATAGATACATAACTTTATATGATTCTAGAATAGGATAACTTTGAGATGATGTATGTCATTATTGGATTTGTAGGACTTTACTATGATGATATAAATAGGATGCATGTCTTATGTATGGATCAAAATTATGAGGATTATGATAATTGCTTATGTGGATTTATTTGGATATAAGATATATTGATCTATTTAAATGTAAATTGTATGCAGAGTGTTTGATGTGTATTCTTATTCATGTGTTTAATATTATATGAGGTTATTTGGAATTACTAATGTGTAATTGAGATGCATAGGAAAATTATTCATGTAACCATGGAAACATTATGGAGAACCAAACCTAGACCTATGTACGTTCGTAAAACCAGGGTTTGTCTATTTGGAGAGACACCACCCCATTTGTATCGTATTTTATTTGTGAAAGTGAATGTGGCATGTGTGTTAAATTGAATTTATTAAATTGTGTAAATCCAACAAGAGACAAAATTTCATGTGTATTTTTGTAAAAGTATTTTTATTGTGTCACTTGACACATGTGTTGATTTATGTCTTGATTTTTGAATTGTCTCTTGGAGGGAGTTGTTTTAACCATAGCTTTTTCAAATAATTTAATGTGGTTCCATATTTTCCTTGGGTAGAGAATCTTTGGGGTGGTCAACTTAGGTTTGACCCGAAAGTTAACTTTAGATGGGTTTAAAAGGGGTTAAATGGACTCCTAGGGGTAGTTTAAAGGTGTTTCCTAAAGCCCATAAGGTATACCTAAGGGTTAGGAGTAATTTTAGGCATGTGACAACTCCCATGTGACTGTTTAGTCATCCCAAAAAGTGAGTTTTCTAAGATGTGTGAAAATTGAATTTAGAAGGCATCATCTAGGTTAGTTAACTTTCCTTTTTTATGCGAGATCCCTTTTGATCTTTTTCGGACTTTTTCCTTTTTCAATTTTAGAAACTTGTGAGAACTCTCACTGAGGTCTTCTTAGGCAAGAATGTGAGATTTTGCGGGTAATCACCCACTCTCCATTTTTGGAGACAATGCAATGTTGAAAAGAAAGGAATTGGTATAGGAATTGGGCTAAGTGTAGAGAAACAAGGATTGTGGAATTGGGCTGCTCATCCTCAACTAGACTAGCATACCTTTGGGCAGTTTTAAGGTTGGTTTAACTTCTCTTTGTATTGTGTTCATGTTTCATGTTATGTTGAAAAAATTTTCTTGTAAGAAAAGGCTAGTTTATTGTATTTCCTTTTATGAGGATTATCACACGTTATGTCTTTTATTTCTTTTAAGTATTCTATGTTTTGGGAGTAGCCAAGACCTCCTACTCTTGGGAGAGAGGATGGTCTTGTGGGTGGTAGAAGTTTGATGGCCCTCGAGTGAGAGGCTCTCATTATGAGAGTGATCTCAAGGGATATTTATGTGACCCTTGTTGCATGGCTTGTTTATGCATTTGGGGGTCATAAGGAGGGAAATAAGGCATGAATGCCTTGGGGGGCATAAGGATGTGGGGTTGTTATACTTATGATATATATTTGTTTTCCATGAGGTGGCTTTGTGTTTTACCATACTTGCAGTCTCCTCAAGGAACTTGGTCCACTACCACCCTTGAATAGACATCACATTTTTTGGTGCAATGTAGCCTTGGTTGGGAATATGTTGTTGTGTATGTTTCCCTTATTTGTTGTGTTTGCATGTGTGTAACCTATCTAGGGCTTGGTTCTCCAAGCTCAGGGGTGGCTACTAGTTAGCCTAGGCTGGGAGGTGAGCACTCCATAGTCATAGCCTATGATTTTATTTGCAGGTTGTTTGGAAGAAAAGAAAAGGACAAGTAGAAGTTGCTGGATTTATTTGTTGCAGATTAGATTTGGGAAAGGAATAGTTATATTATAAGTTATAGAAATGTGAAAGGGAAACTATATGTTGTAATTACTTTGAAAAGAAAATGTATTTATTTTAATTAAAATCCTCATTTAATAGAAATGAGAAACTAGTGGGGTATCTTACCCATGTTGTAATATTGACTATATTGTATGCCAAATATGTTTAAAGAAGTGCATTATTCTGTTAGATTATTATTGCAAAAGAAAATGTGTATTACTGGAATTAAGTTTCCTATAGTTACTATTAGTAGTATGCATGTTAGTTTGAAAATAAAAAGCTTGTTTTGCATGTTAGTTCTGAAAATAAAAGAATCAGTTTATTTCCTATGCTTATCTCTAAAGTTAAATTTAAATAATATAACATTTATATAGTTGTTGTAAAGTTAATTGTATTATGTCATTTACTTATTTGCAGAAAATAAAATCTAGAGATAAATAGCTTATTTGATTTAAATAATATCATATTCTATAGTTGTTTAATTTCATTAGATTTTTGTCATTCATTTATTGCAGAAAATAAATCTAAATTATTTAGTCTATCTCTGATTTAAACAGCAAGGTAATCAGAAAAAATAATAATACATTGATCTAAATTTGAATAAATTAAATAATCTGTTTCAAGGATTAAAATAATAGTGTATATTGGCATGGTAAAAATCAGCCCTAGAAATCTAGTGCATCTTATATATATATATATATATATATATATATATATATATATATATATATATATATATATATATATATATATATATATATATATATATATATATATATATATATATATATATATAAAACGATGGGAGGGTTGTGGGCTAAACCCACTGTGGGCGACCACAGTGGTTGGCACGGAGCCTCCCAATGTGGTTAGGCACGAAGCCTCCCACTGTGGTTAACCATAGTGGGGAGACTCCGGGCCGCCACTATGGGTAACCACAGTGGCGTCCCGGGGTACCCACCGCCATCGCCATCAACCAACCCTTCCCCCAAAAAACCCTTCACCGATCCTCTTTCATGGCCACCATACTTTTCGTTTAGCCCCCTGCAACAAAAATATTCGAAACCCTAACCCAGTTTGGGTTAGGGTATTCGAAAGATAATATAAAAAGTAAGGAATGAAAATAAAGTAAAGGGGCATTTTTATAATAATAAAATTAGAGTTCTCATGGTTATTTATTAATAATGAGAAAACATATTTATGTATATATATATATATAGAGTTTAAAATGTGAAAGATTAGGACAGATTGTAGGTTAAATATTTTATTGGATGTTTATAATTTATATATGTTTTAATAAGAATATGGGTATAATTGAAAGGTTGTTTTAGTTTAAAGTACTTGTGAAGTTTAATCTTTAGAAATTTTATAACAAATTGGGTAAGTTATTTTGGCTATGGGGAAATATTTTTAGCCCACTTAAGCATAGTATTTTATTGAGATTAAACTTTATAGGAAAATAATCATTATGAATTTAATTGACCCTTTAGTCAATTTAGTCTAAACACATTTTAATCAAATGTTAAAATAAAATATAGACATTAATGAATCTAAGTGCTAGGACTAATTTAGTTAGTTACTAAAAGTAATTAATGGTTATTGGTGAGTAATATTATCTTTGTCAATTAATTTAGAGATTTTTGGTTAATTTTATTTATTGATTAAAGATTGAGGAGATAATAAATAATCATTTTAGTATTTCGCATTTAAGTTAAATATTATTTTTGCTTACTTGAGTTACTGGTTAGGGTTAATTCACACATAGTTAAGACAAACTTGCTAGTGCGTCACATGTTAGCAAATTTAATGTTTTAAGTTGTGATTAAAATTTTTTTTTTATCCCATTCATGCCCAAAAGTTTGGGCATGACATAACCCTTTCTAATATTAATTAAATATTTATTATTTAATTAATTATGATTTAATTCATTTAATTAAATAATCTTTATTATTTAATTAAATTAAATTTCTAAATAGTTAAATAGTTTCTTTAAATTATTTAATTAACTAATTAATTCTTTAATTCCAAATCCCCAAATTCTAATTTCATCTAATTTCAATATTCTTCAAATTCAAATTCAATTTCCTCAAATTCCAATTTCAGTTAATTTCAACTACATGTTCATTTCAATTTCATGATTTTGGATGATGGCGTCATGCATGTAGGGGAACGTGGGTTACCAAGCTAGGGCACTGATACCCTAGCTCATGGGCGGAAGTGCTTGCAGGACTGTGCAGGGCAGGGAGCAACCGAGGGTGTGGGGGGTGGAGCAGTGGTCTACAGGTGGGGCGTCTATTGTGAGTGGTTGGGGTTCAGTTTTTCTACAGGTTGAGGGTTTCCAATGGGGCAGGGGGCTACAGTTGGCTCTTCCTCTCAGTGGTGTTTGGGAGGGGTGGGGTCTTGGGTGTCGTGCCTTCTCGTGTGTCCCTTTGGGGTGTGGGTTCCTTATTCTTTTGAAATCCAATGTCAAATATTGGTGGTGAGGCCTCAAAGGCACCTCCCGCCATGGATTTCCATGCTGCAGTGGGCTCAAAATCCTCATCCCTTAGTATGAAGACCTTTAACAATAATCTTTTTTCCTTAGAATCAGGGTCTGGGAGTGTTGGTAGCTCTCTCATTATGAAGATTAATGGTTGTCTACAGAGATGCAGTGAGAGGCTGAAGCTGGTTATTCCTCTTGAGTTGATAGCTGAAGACGTTGAATACTTTTCAAAACACTCGCTATATTGCATGTTTTTGGGAATGAGGGTTTCTTTACAATTTCTGGAAAACTGGGCGCAGAGGACTTGGGCACCGAAAAGGGAAATGGAGATTATGTTGTTGGCAAACAACTACTTCATGGTTACATTCAACTGCATGGAGGATCACAATAGGTTTTTTGAAGGAGGCCCATTTTTTTACAACTAGGTGGGGTTGTTCATGAAACCTTGGCATGCGGGGTTCAACCCTTCGGAGGAGCTCTCAAATAGGGTTCTAGTGTGGGTTCATTTACCATGTTTTTTAGTGGAATGATGTCGAGAGGATGTGCTATGGATGCTTGCTGCTTTTCTTGGGAAGCTAGTGGGATCTTCAACGCAAACCCTAGGGAGAAAGGTAATGACCTTTGCACATATCTATGTTGAAATTGATCTTAGTAAACCTTTGCCAAATGCTATTGATATGTGTGTGGGCTCTTATTATTGGGTTCAGCAGTTAGATTATTAGACTTTACCATTTTGGTGTTGTCTGTGTCATGAGTATGGTCATTTACAGTGTAAGTGCCCTAGATATAAACTGATGGTGCACCAACCTCAGTAGCCAGCCCATAGCCTAGATGGGGCTAATAAAGGAAAAGCTGCTATGTTGGTTGAGGTAGTGGGCGCTGATGGTTTTGTCTCAGTTAAGACAAAGAATAGGAATCAAGGACAAAAGAGGTCCTTACAAGAGAGATAGGAGGAGGATACCTTTAACAGATTTAAGGCCTTGGATGACGTTAGCCAATAGGAAGTGAACCTAGGGTTAACCCCTTTGGATCAAGGTGCATTAGGGGGGGTTTGAAAAAGAGTAATTGAGGACTTTACCTAGGCTCTGCAAGTGGTTGGAAGCCAACAAATGGAGATGGATCAGCCAGTAGGGGTCCAATTGGGACTCACTCCTGGTTCGAAGGTGAATTTGGTTTGGGGGGAGGGTTCTCTGATAGCTCTGAAATTGGAACCGACTGGGGTTAAAAGTAATAAGTCCTCCATTCACCTGGTTCTACATCAGAAAGATATTAAGAAAAGTGCTTCGGAGAAGAACTCAAAGGTTGGCAGAAAGAAGGATTTGGATAAAATCAAATTGATGGGGGAGAATTTGGTTGAGTCAGGATCAGTAAAGACTCTAGATTCTCACTCTTACAATCCTCCTAAATGATTGTGCTTTCATGGAATGTGAGGGGCTTGAACAGTGGCCCTAGACAAAATTTTTTTTTGGGAATTGATTAGGAATCATTTACCTGATGTCCTGTTCTTACAAGAAACTAAACTTTCGGTGGAGAGTATGATGGGTCTGGTGCCGAAGCTTTGGGGGCGAGGTGAGTGCTAGTGTATTGGGGCAGCTAGTTCCTTTGGAGGGGTGGCCTGTCTTTGGAACCCTTTAAGGATTCGTCCTGTCTGGTGGGTTGCCTCCAAATCTTCATTATCTGGGGTTGTCTCTAGTCTTGAGACTGGGGATTATATCTTGTTTACTAACATCTATGCCCCCACTAATCTTCAAGGTAAGAAGAACTTATGGTCTCATATTTTTTGTATGCGAAGGCTAGTCCCTTTTCATCCTTTGATTATGGTGGGAGATTTCAATGCCATCCTTGAGTTGAGTGAGAACAAAGGGGATGTTATGTTCTTCTTTCCTTTTTCAGAATAGTATATCTTCATTGCATCTTGTTGACATTAAGCCTAGTAATGGTTTGTTAACTTGGAACAATAGGAGGGTGGGAGAGTATTGGATTGTGGAGAGGTTGGATTGGTTTCTGGTTTCCAGTTTTTGGGTTGGTGGGGGGTGGTCCACAAGTTCTGAGATTCTTGATTGGAGAGGGTCAGACCACTAGCCCACCAAACTGGTTTCTTCTTTAGCTCGGGTCGCTCACTCTCCTTCATTCAAATTCTAACTTATGTGGCTTCAGGATCCTACTTTGCACGCTCTTGTAGCGAATTGGTGGAGGAAGGGGAGGCTAGCCTTTGGCACTGCTATGTACACTTTTGCCAAGCAGCTGCAATTTGTTAAGTTTCAGCTTAAACAGTGGAACCTTTAGGGTTTCAGGAACATTTTTCATGCTAAGAAAGATGCTCAAATAGTGTTGAATGACATCACCAATGAAATCAGAGAGCATGGTTTGTCTGAAGCCTTGCTTAGAGAGGAGGACAGGGTTGTCAAGGCTTTAGAGGAATGGGAGCTTAGGGAAGAAACTAGAAATAGAGAGCCCGTATTGATTGGCTTCAAGTGGGGGATAAGAACACTGCTTTCTTCTTCAACTCAGTGAAAGCAAGAAGACATGGAAATTCCATTCTTGTTCTGGTCAATGATAGAGGGGAGCAGTTATTATCCTTGCAGGAGATCTCTAGGGAGTCTTTACAGTATTTCCGGTCCCTCTTCAGTGAGGATTCTCAGGGGGAATCGGTGGAGGAGAATTAGGTTCTCACTTGCATTCCTTCTCTTGTTACTGGGGAGATGAATGAGAAAATTATGGGTCCTATTTTGCTAGAAGAACTTGAGAGGATTGTTTTTCACATGAGGAAGGGAAAAACTCTTGGACGGAATGGTTTCCCGGTTGAATTCTTTCAAGTATTCTGGGATATCATCAAACTGGACTTATTATAAGTAGTCCAGGAATCCTAGAGGAATAAGCAGATCCTTCAAGCTTTGAATACGACTTTCATTGTGCTAATCCCCAAGTGTGATTTATAAGATCATTTCTAAGCTGATAGCAGATAGGTTGAAGAAGTGTCTGGGGGATGTTATCTCTGAGGAGCAGACCAGATTTGTAGAAGGGTGCCAAATTTTGGATGGTGGTCATTGCTATAGAGACCATTCATTTTATGGAAACCTCCAAGGAAAAAGCTATGTTTATCAGGATGGATATGGCTAAGGCTTATGATAGAGTCCATTGGTCCTTCCTCCAAAAGATCCTTAGGGATTTTGGCTTTGCTGATGATTGGATCCAATGGGTTATGAGTTGTGTTATGTCTACCTCTTTCTCTATTGTAATCAATGGAGATCATACTAACCTGTTTGGTGCTCCTAGGGATCTTCACTAGGGGGACCCCCTTTCCCCTTACTTATTCATTCTTCTGGCTGAGGGTCTAGGGAGGCTAATTAAGCATAATGTGGGTCTAGATGTTATTCAAGGTTGGAGTTGGGGTAATGACTTGCAGCAGTAGTCTCATTTGCAATTTGTTGATGACACGAGCTTGATGGGACTTTCTCAGATCAGAGAAGCTACTAATCTGCGTAAGGTTTTGGATGTTTATCTTGCGGCCTTGGGCCAGTTGATCAATGATGATAAGTCTTCTATCCTCTTCTTCAACACTCCTGGAACTATTCAAAGGAGGATTGCTCTTATCTTGAGATTCCAAGTTGGCTCTCTGCCCTTGACTTATTTGGGTATTCCTATTTCTCCTGGTAACCCTCCTAGGGAGTCATGACAGAGTATCTTGGATAAATTTTGCTCAAAGGTTGAACAATGGACACACAGATGGTTATCCTTTGCTGGGAGGGTTCAACTAATTCAGTCAGTGGTTCAGGCTCTTCCGATTTATCGATGTATGCTTCAAGTGGCTCCTAAGTGGTTCTTGAAGGGATTGGACTCTCTGGCAAGGAAATTCCTATGGGCAAGCAATCTATCCTCATCCAAATGGAGTCTTGTCAATTGGGACTTGGTGTGTAGCCCGAAGCAGTCAGGGGGCATGGTTTAACACAGTCTATTTTATTTGGGGAGGCTTTGGCAGCTAAATTGTACTGGAGGTGGTGTGTTGAGCAGGATCAAGGTTGGGCTAAGATTTTGGCCTACAAATATATGCAGAGGATCCTGATGGAGGAAACTCCAAGATATCCTCTTGAGGGAAAAGGCTCAACGATTTGGTATACTCTCAAGAAGGGGGATTCTCTCATTAAGGAAGGACACTTTTGGATTTGTAGGAGGGGGGAAGAGGTCCTTTTCTGGAATGACTCTTGGGATGGATACCCCCCAATCCTTGATCAGTTTCCTAACCTAGGGTTTGCTAGAGGTTTTGGAGCTAGGGTGGTCAAGGGTGAGTGAATTCAAGGCTGTTTATAGGTGTGGGTGGCTAGAGTTGGAGCAGTGGAAGGCTCCTAATGAGTGGCCGCTTGCTGGGATGGAGGAAGAGTGTGCTGAGTTGCATGACATTCTGGCGAGTAGACATTATAGTTCCCTCAAGGGTAGGGATGGACTTGCTTGGTCTCTGAATCCTAAGGGCGTATTTACTATGGCTAGTGGATACTGGGAACTATTGAATTGAAGACTGGAGGGAAGAGAGGTGCAATGGTGGAAATAGGTGTTGAATATTTTTTCTTGGCCGAAGTGTAACTACTTTTCTTGGACTTTGGCATTCAATAGATGCCTAACTTGGGACAATATTTGCAAGTAGGGATTCTTGGAGCCTTCAATTTGTTCTTTGTGTCGTAATGGGGAGGAAGATTCCTCACACCTATTCTTTAGATGTCCCTTCTCTTTTCATATCTGGTTTTACTGGTGGGGGGTGTGGAAGCACCCTTGTGTTCACATAGATTCTTTGGTGGATTTTTGGAGCAGTTTGGGCAGACCTCCTATCTTGTCGTCCTTCCTCCAAACTATCTTGTATATTGGGCCCATTTTCATACTGTTGCAAATCTGGCTTGAGAGGAACAAGAGGATGTTTTGCGAGGTCAGATTGTTAGTTCAACAAGTGTGGTATAGAATCATTGTTATGATTCAAGAGATGGTGGAAGCTAAATGTGAGGTGAATTTTCCTCTGGATAGAGATGAGACAGATATTGTGAGTAGGTTTGGCTGGTAGGAGTTGTCTCCTAACTCAACTTGTGTCAGGAGAGGTAGATGTTCTATGAATAAGGTTCAAAGGGTAGGAAGGTGGATACTCCCTCAGGATAAGTTTATCAAGATTAACACCGATGGCTCGTCTAGGGGTAACCCAGGCCCTACTGGGGTTGGTAGTGTTGCTAGAAATTGTATGGGGGAGATGGTTTTCTTCTTTTTGATGCATAAAGGGTGACAGTCTAATAATTTTATGGAGGGATTTGAAATTATCTATGCTATGGAGTGTGCTTGGGAGTTGGGACGAAGGAAGGTTATCTACAAATCAGATTCACAAATTATTGTTAACTTGTTGACAGAGAAGAAGGTGAGTGGGAATCATTGGCAGCTGGCAGGGATTATTCATTAGATTCTTCAAATTAGTTATTTAATGGAGTAGGTGTCTTTCATCCACATTCCTCGTGAATGAAATAGAGCAGCTGATTGTTTGGCTAAGTGGGCCTTGAAACATGGTAGTGATTAAAAAGTTGAAGGTTGGGAGCATCTCTCCTTGGATTACTGTCAGGTCTTGCAAAATATTTTTGCTGAGGACATGGATAGTTATGAAGCTGGCTAATCTTGGGTTGGGTTTGTGGTTCATTTTTGGGGCCTTGGGGCTCTAGTTCTCTTTGTAATTCTTGTGTCTGATTTTCAATAAAAATTTTACCCCCTTTTATTCAAAAAAAAATATGATGATTTTGAAAATCAAATTCAAAGACATGCAAAAATCAAATTGAATGTCTAAATCAGGTTCTAAATGTATTCAAAGATTAAATTGAATTTAAAATCAAATTCAATTTACTTGCAAAGATCAAATTGAATTCCTAAATCAAATCCAAAAACATGCAAATGGAATTGTATAAAAAATCCTACAACACATGTTAAATTTATGACTAATTGATCAATTCAATTAATTAATTAATTACATCAACCATCTCTCCAATCTCCTATTTCTATCTTTCAATTATCTTTTTTTAAAACAATTCAACCAATCATCTCCCCAGTTAACTCTATTAACTATTCAATCCATTTAGTCACCAATTCAATCAATTGAGTTCCACCTCCCAATCAACAATTTGACTATAATCAACATGTGAGCTCACTTGAGTTCCACCTCTCATCCAATCCTCTCCAAAAATCTATAAATTTAGCATCAATTCTCCATTTTCAACAATCACAAACTTCAAATCTTTGTGCCATCTTTATGCAGGTTAGTAGCACAATATCTGAGAGCTAGAATCATTACTCAAGGAAGAGAAGGACAATGGAAGTGAATTGCATCTGTGTAGCAGGGGTTTTTACTTGATTATTTTACATCCTTGATATCATGTTTGCATACTTTCATTGATATTTATTTAGAATTCATTAACTAGAACATCACTTGTGATTTCCTATTATTCTAATTAGCTATGGTGAATTTTACTAGTAAACAAGAGTATCATTTGTCACAAAAGGAAAACCCAAGACGGTTGTCAGGACATAGTATTTCTCTCGTAATGCACAATGAAATGGAATTCATGGAAGACCCATAGGATGATATTCTCTCTGGGCTGACAACCCTTGCATGGAAATGTAAGGCAAGTTTTGCTAAATATATGAGGGTGACTATGGTGTTAGCAGAAGAATAAGAGAAGGCATAACTACTTAACACCCAACTTCAACTGGTACTTACAACTAAAAGAAATCTTGTTCCCCTTTAACAATTGAAATTATTAATTCCGAGTTGGTGTAAATAGCATAGCCTTAGGAGTCTTTGGTATTTTAAATTATCATTTATGGTAGGCTAGGTGTGATGTGATGGGTCATGTTTTATGTTCTTTTGTAAAATGATCTTTTCAAGAAACCATTACTTGTATGAAAGAATTATAATCTGGTAGCTATATAGGTTAGGGAGATCAGTAATTAGTGGATAAATCTTTTGGCAAACTTTTTGTTGTTAGAAGTAGATGTTTTGTGATTTTTTTCAGCTGCTTAGATATGCTTCAATGAAAATTAATCAGATGGTTTCCTAAAATCAGAGAGTTTGTGATGTGATATATGGAAGTCATTCTTCTTAAGTTGAATACATAGTTGTTTGGTATTTTTTTCTACATATTTGAGTGATTGGAATATATTCATTTATCCCATTTTTGTGAAATATCCAACTTTGTATGTAATGGGCGACGTCATTGGTGGCACAAATCACATCATTCAATTCTTTCAATATTGAATCGGGTGTGTCTTAGAGCTGTATGTGATAAGGATGAGTTTAAGTTAGGGGTTTTTGCACTAAGAACAACAACTTTTCTTCGGTCGTGCTCCATCACAAGCTCTCGGGATCTCTTTCAAACTAAATCTTATACTAATGATATTTCCTAGAACCGAACTAAAGATACTAAATTTGTTCTAAGGAGGACTCTGGTGCTACTAATATGATCTAGAAAAAACTTTAATTCAAACTGATTCATAGAATTATCTAACTAGGACTAAGCCACATCTAAACTACAACAAAAATTCAAATCTTGTTTTACTTGTTGGAAGGTGAAATCTATTTTATGATTTGCAGAAAAATGAAATCTATTTTATGCTTGCAGGAAAATAAAATCTATTCTACAAAACATTTGAAGAAAACTAAATCCCGTGAACAAGTTTAACAAAGCCTTTATCTTAATCACAATTGCAATCACCATTGCCATCTATT
Organism: Cryptomeria japonica; assembly: GCF_030272615.1. Taxonomy (NCBI): domain Eukaryota; kingdom Viridiplantae; phylum Streptophyta; class Pinopsida; order Cupressales; family Cupressaceae; genus Cryptomeria; species Cryptomeria japonica. The sequence continues at coordinate 344,578,905 of NC_081412.1, read as the reverse complement.
TTAACAAGACTAATACTAAACTAGAATGCAACATTTGATCAATTTGAACTAAAATACGAAAGCACAAATTTGAACCTATGTGAATGAATTATTCTATCTCAAAATCTACTCGATCAACTCGTGAATGAAAAATACAGATTGCAATTTATATTTGGTTCTTAAAATTATCATGAACATATAGAAAAGCATGTAACTAAATCAGCCACACAATATTTGAATTAAACAAAAAATTAAGTTTGAATCACCTCCCTTCGGTTGCATGGGCCCTGTTCTTATTTTGGTGGGATCCATAAACATAGATATCTCAGATCAACTCCAAATTTTCATTGAAATTTTCTCCCAAGAGGGAATAAAACAAGTTTTGGAATTACAAAAAATGAGACTCTGAACTGACGGCTAACTTACGATCTAGCTAACTAAATTTCTAACGAAAGTGAGAGGATATATATACAAATCCCTATTCAAATTCAAAATGCAATGTTACCTGCCTAGAGGAGTAACACCAACTATCCTAAAATACAAAAGACTTTATAATGCATTAATTATTTGTATGAAACTTGAAGTTTCATAGAACAATCGATAAAAATAGACTTGGAGAAGATGAAAGTTTCATCTAGGTGGAGCGATCAAGAGTGACCAAGCATTCCATGCTACTTGAACAAGAATTTCATGATTCCATGTCTTATAATAAATTTCAAGCATATCTGAAATATATCCAAGAAATATCGACAAGATATAACAACAAAATTCAAAACATTAGTTGTTTCTTCATTACTCAGTCATAAAGTATTCCATTTACACAAAATACTATTTCTAATATATATCATCTAATTAGCAGAGTATAAAAGACAATGAAATGAACATGCATGTATATATTTTACCGCTAGGTACATTAAGAGTTTTTAAGCATAAATTATCATTAAAAATGTCCTATTCAGGCACTCATCAATATGGATGTTGATAAGCAATGGTTGTTTTAATTATCAAAATGTTTAATTTACTCTTGTAATCCCCATCATCCTTTGAGATAAGAGTGAGTATTTATTGGAAGATTTAGTTTTCTTTGTTAGTATATGAAATTTTGAAGTATCAATGATCCTTTAAAATATTCTAGTTAAAAGTTACACCTTTCAACTGCTTTCTGGTTAAAAGAACACCTGTACATAATTCATTGTATATCAATAAAAGGTAGTTGAACCTTATAAAATAGGCAGAGAGTAGGTATAGAAGGTCATCATACCTATCTCAACTATCTATCTAGATTGTTACCTGTGTGGGCATTAGAATATAGAGTTGGGTAGCAAAATCTACAAACAAACAGTTTTTTGATAGCTTTGCTAGGGATCAAACAATTCTTCCCTGTGAAGACTTAATGACTCCTCACCAAGGCTATTTTTGGCGACTCTATTTTTGTTGACAAATACTAGATAATATTTCAAGATCAGTCAAGATGTGAGAAACTTCAAAATATACAACCTATGCCAACCATCAGAGAGATATTGGTCAAGAATGATAAGACTCTTATGCTTTCCTAGAGTGCTCTAAGAGAAAGTATTGTGGAAGCATAAAAGAAAAAGCTCCACCCTTCTAAAGAATATAAGTCCATTCTTTTATTAGAAAATATGCATCATATTTTGAGAATGGGTGTCTCAAACTTATTGGTTGAAATCTTGGACATATGGTACTTGGTTTTTGTGATGCCCAAACTTTTGGGCAAAAACACAACATTTTTTTTTCTAAATAACACTAAATTACTTGTGTTTTACATTTAAATAGATGTGGTAACTTAATTAGTTTCACTAGAGTATATCTTAAGTGTCAATATGAAAGGGCCTATAGTGCGAGTGGTAAATTATTTAATTTAACTAGGAGGCTAAGGACTCTTCCCAAGCTCCTAAGCGATTAATAATCAATAAATTGGATTTTATCTAAGTGTTGGAAACCATCCAATAATATTGAATATAGTTCCTAATAAATTATATTTTAATTACTTAACATTTACAATAATTTCCATTAACTAAGTTGAATAAATTAATCCTATAAAGTCAACACAACCTTTATAATTAATTAATTCCCCAAATTCAATCTATAATTATAATTATAATAGAGTTAATATTATTTCCTTATATTTTTAAATAATTCCCAAAATCCATTAAATTAACATTAATACAAATTCTTTGTATTAATATCAATTAATTAGGCAATAAATGAAAATTTCCAAACATCATTAAATTAACTAAATCATTAAAAAATAAATCTTCCATTATTGAAGACAAATCTCCCTTGTATTAATATTAATTAAAAATATATATATATAAAGTACCCATTAATAAATGTTCATAGAATATATATATATATATATATATATGATTATCTAAACAAGAAAATATAAACTTCATTTATTCTCTTATACCTTGACACTCCACACCAAAATAAATTTCCTCTTATATAAAAAAATGACTCTAAATAAGCTATTATAAAATTCCTACTTTTGAAATGGGGTTTGCCCCCTTTTCTTTATTCTAATTTTAAGTCCCCCTCTTTCATATTCTATTTCATACAGAAATAAACCTATTTTTATAATCATATTTTATTGGGCCCTTTTTTAATGTGCCCTAACTTATTATTAAGTTAGGGCATTCTCTTGTGCTTCTCTTTCATATATATATTTATTTGTGTTGCAGGCTAGAGGCGGATCACCTGAGTGGGGCCGAGTGATTTCCCATGGTGGTCGACCCTTGTGTTACAGGTATCGGCAGAGAGGAGGGCAGCGATAGAGAGAAGGGCGGTCGTGGAGAGAAGGGCGACGTTTGTTGCTCAGGGCGGATGAGGGAGGGTTGAGCACTAGGTGGCTGTGACCACCGGTGGGTCACGGCCCACACAATGGGTCATGGGTGTGGCCCATTGTGTGGGTCATGGCACACTGCGTGTGCCAATCCCCACGAGGGATGGGGTAGAGCCTACAACTCTCCCATCCCGAGCTGTAGATGAATACTGTTGTTTTAATTTTAATTTTTTTAGAATAGTTTGGTAATATATATATATATATTATATGTATATATATGTATGTATATATGTATATATATACATATAATATATATATATATATACGCATATAATATATACATATACATATATACATACATATATATACATATGTATATATATACATATATATACCTACAACATGAAGTTATATTCATATTTGCATTAATACGGGGATTTAAATGTTTATTAAGTATTTTAATACACACACACACATACATGTAGCTGGGTATTAAATAATGTAACTTTCATTCTATTTCATAATCTGATTGTAGTTCTATAATGCAGAGAGTAAAGATTTTCTTATATATATATATATATATATATATATATATATATATATATATATATATATATATATATATATATATATATGTATGTATATAAATATATACATGTGTCTATTTACACAAATACACTTGAGCAATAGTTTTAACATGTTGATTTAATAACTTTAGACATTTAAATGTATACTAGTATACATATACATATATGTTGGATATCATTGGCATATGATGAACCGACATGTTGATATGATGATAATGTATGTTTTCATTGATGTCAATAAGTGTAAGAGAACCGGTGTCCAGATTGAAAGAAGTTGGTGAACTGGTATGAAGAGATGAAGTGAACTAGTGTCAGGGTTTCACTAAGTGTGACTACCGATTGGTAGTCTCAGCTCTATGGTTATCAGTTTGGCGATCCAGCTTGTACGATGCAACTAATGATACTCTATGATGAGTTAGCTAAGAGATGTAAATGAGATCGAGGTGCCATGTCAACCTTGTGCGTGTGAAGGATTGAGGTATGAGAAGATCGATTGTGTTTGGAGTCTACCTCAGGAATGATCATTCTTCTTAGTGGTATGAGAAGAAAGCGTGATGGGTTACTAATTCCCAAGTGTGGTGATGAATGAACGATGTAGATTGTCTTGTGATCTATTTAAATTTTTAATACTCTATGCAATGTGTTTGGATGGTCGGGAATGGACCACCTGTGTTGTAAACCTAAGATGCTTAGGGTTTAGGGTTTATGCTACCGACCTGACTTGTAATAACCCACCATAATTAACTCAACAAAATTGACCATTCTTTTTTTTGTTTAATTTAATCATTATGTTTGATTCAATTGCATACTCTAGGCATCCATCCATTTGGATTAGGCATTCATCCATCCGAAATGAGCATCTAACCATACGGGTTAGGCATTTGTCCATACGGGATATAAGATTTCATCTATCCAATACGGGATAGGCATCTACCCATACGGGGTAGGCATCTATCCAATCAAGATAGGAGGTACTCTGGCCAGAGAATTAGACTCATCGAGACCATTCGGGTCCTGAGCCACTCACTAAGTACTACACTCTTCTAACAGAAGTGCACCAAGGTCGTCGTCCTTAGGAGTAATTAAATAACATAATACAAGCTTGATTTCTGCCTCGAAATTTGGCTTAAAGCCTCAGGAAGTCAAGCGAATCCATATGGGATTCCTTTCGAGTATGCACTGAATTACTTTTTCCATTTTAATTATCTTTCAAATTAGGATTCTATTCAATCTTTCTATACCAAGCCTAGACCCCACCCACAAACGCCTAAGTACTAGGGACAACTCCATCCCAAGACTGCCTACATACCCATTTCAGCACAGGATCAAGGTGTAGAATATGTAGTTCTATTTTCTACTCTAAGGTTTGATGTAAACTAATTAGTGGGTACGCAACCCTTTCTAGGGTCAATGTCCTAGATAGTTTCTCTACGGTTGCTACCCATGGTGGTAGCACTTAAACAAAGGCTCAAGATGGCCTATTGTTTGTGGCCTAAAACAACTGCATCCTAACACCTATCATAAGCATCACCCTTGACCAAATTGTCGATTACCAATATCTCTTCAAAAATTAATTTCATAAAAGCATCTTACTTAACCAACCCTAAAGGGGGTTTACTATGGTTTAACTCAACAGATGTAAAATCATTTGAAAATTATCTTATTAGATTGTCGATCCAAGGGGGATTACCCGCCCCTTGGATTTTAACTTCCAAGTGTCCCTTATTACTCTTAGACGATTTATAGGGACAATGCCACAGACGTCATTGATGTAGCTTTATTAGGCTTTAAGTGCAGTAGTTCAACATGATGGCATTACCCGTAAGCGTGACCCAGAGGCACCGTATATACTGAACGCTACTAGGTTTTGGTTTCCATCTTCCTTTATTTAGTTTTCTAACTAAGAAGCTATGAAAACATCATGCTTGAAAATAATTACTAATTGAACGTGCATAATTTTAATTGATTGAAATAACTACTTGATGAATTACGTAGAATAAAAACCATAACTTGAAATATAACTTGCATATGAAAACTTGCATATTAATAATTACATGTGTACTTGCATGCAGATGATAACGTCGATAAATGTAGTTAATCTATAAGTAATTTGCATGATATAAGAATAGTGTAACTTGCGTGCATGATTAAGCAATCCAAAAATAGTGATTAATTTAGGCATTCGATTCAAATCATATTAATGTGAATTAATTGCTAAAGGCCAACTAAGTGCCCCAATGGATCTTAAATGGATTGAATAACTCTAATTAAAAGAATATGATATAATATAATTTACGAATATAAAATTTACTAAGGATAAATTAATTATGAATGTACTACACAATAATCCCCAATATTTATAAATTTTTTCTAAGTTAAAATCAATAACTTAAAATTTATACTAAGGAAAGAATTAACATTTCCTAAATTGCAATTATTAACAATTAAACTTAAAATTTAAACTAAAATAATTATTAGCAATTAACTTAAAATTTAACCCAAAGTAATTGCTAAAATTCCAAATTGAAATTTTAAAAGGAATATATAAAGAAAAAGGGCGAATTGTTTTTTTTTTTTTTTTTTTTTTTTATAGCAAATAAGGGGGGGGCGGGGTGGGGACCACGGGTCCCATCACCCCTGCGGTCCTGCATGCACAGGCCCGTAGGGTTGAGGGGACACTGCGGGCCCCCCACTCCCCTATGGCCACTACCGTGATAGTGACCGTAGGGGTAGTGGAGGGTACCACTGCCCCCCTCCGGTGGTTACAATAACCGCCCCCTGTACGCCATGCATTATGCGAATTTTTTTTTGAGGCCGTGTCATATTAATCTCTGGCGACATTAATATATCTTTAACATTCAAAATAAATTTAATATATATATATATATATATATATAAAGAGTATTCATTTATGAAAATAAGAACATGAATAAAATAAATAATCAAACAATTGTATTGGATTGATTTTACAGTAACAGGAGGTTAATATTTCCAGTATTCACAGGGGGATAGAGAGTTTATTTCCAATTTTCACAGGGAGATTATTTATTTCCAGTATTCACAAGAAGATTGTTTATTTCCAGTATTCACAGGAAGATTTTATTCAACTAATATTCACAAAGAGATCTAACAGGGAGATTTATTTAACTAATAATCACTGAGAGATTTATTTAACTAATAATCATAGAGAGATTTGTTTAGCTAATAATCACAGAAAGAATTATTTAACTAATAATCACAGAGAGATTTGTTTAACTAATAATCACAGAAAGAATTATTTAACTAATAATCACAGAGAGATTAAAGAATGAGATTCAGATTTCCATTTGAAGAACCAGAGAAATGAATTGGAGGGAAGAGATAAAGATAAAGATTCAAATCACACAGGGAAGAATTTTAATCTCAAAAAAAGAGATTTTAAACAATTAAAGGAATATGATTTTTTTTGCTAAAATCTTTGAAAAAAACAAAAAGCAAGATCATGTGCATATTTTCTTAAGGGAAATAAAATAAATAAATAACTATCTTTTACATGCACTATATGAAAGCATTATCATTATTATTTATCCCTAAATAAAAGATTTACAATCTAATAAAAAAATTTCTTTATATAAAGGAAGATCTATAACTATTTTTTTTTTGATAATACAAATTCCTCATAAGTGAATGTGAAATAACAAGGAGAGAACCTGGTTTATCGAGCTTGATGTTGAATCCACTGGTTATCCTTTTGATCCTTCCTTGCAACTTGAGAGAAATCCTTCAAACAACAACTTAAAATTCTTGCAACGAAAATGAGACTACCAAAGAAGATCTACTTCTAAAACCTCGGAAATTTCCTTCAAAAAAACATAATCAACTCCCTTCTTTGAAACTTGCATACAATTTTATAAGAAAATTCCCTCCATTCCACTATCTAGAAAATTTAATTAAAAAAAGAGATTCTTTTCCAATATTGGACTCATGTAAATTGATTAAACTTAGTGGGGGGAGCTACATGCAAGGTGGTGGAGATTCATCTATAAGCTTCTTATTCTTCCTACAACATGTGCCATAATTGGGAGTGGAAAATAAATAAATAAAAATAATGTATATTCTCCATGTGTGTGTGTGTGTGTGTGTATTATTATTTTCATTATTTTTATAACATTTATTCAATCATTTAAATAGCTTATCCAAAAATATAATAGAATTGTATTTAAATCAAAAAGTGATAAAGGAGGGTTGTGACATCCTCGCCCCCCTAATTTGTGCATCATCCTGATGCACTTATTAAATGCATCCAAAAGAGTCTATAGTTAATGATTGAAAAAAAAAAGGAAACAACTGCTGCATTTCCTTAGTATCTTCCCATGTGGCATTCTTCTCATCATACTAGTCCCATTGTACTTTTCACTGATCAACCTCTTTGTTGTGCAACTGGCACTGGCGCCTCTCCAAGATTTTGAATGGCTCTATCATTATTCCTCCCATTTCCCAGACCTGTAAAGCATCCCAATTCAAAATGTGTTTCTCATCAGGTACATACCTTTTAAGAAGAGATACATGGAAGACATCATGGATTCGGCTCAATTGGGGAGGTAAGGCCAACTGGTATGCAACTGGATTAATCCTTCCCAAAATTTTGAAAGGCCCAACATAACGAGGTGCAAGCTTAGTCTTTTTCCCAAATCTTATGGAACTCTTGTGTGGCCTAGCTCTTAGGAAGACTTTCTCTCCCACCTCAAACTCCCTTGGTGTCCTATTTTTGTCTACATAACTTTTTTGCTTATCTGAGGCTTCCTTCAATCCTTGCTTAATTTCCTTAGTTTTCCTTTCCATCTCCTTCAACATATCTGGCCCAACAATTACTCTATCTTCAAGACTATTCCAACTCAAAGGTGTTCGACATGGTCTACCATAAAATGCTTCGAAAGGTGCCATTCCCAAATATGTTTGATGTGTATTATTGTAAGCAAACTCTACCAGAGGTAGGTACTCTTCCCATTTTGTTGGTCCATGCAGTACATGCGAAGTAGGTCTTCCAAAATCTGATTTGTCCTTTCTGTTTGACCATCGGTTTTAGGATGGTATGCAGTGCTAAAATTTAGTTGAGTTCCCAGAGCTGATTGAAGAGTTGTCCAAAACCTTGAAGTGAATCTAGCATCTCTATCTGATATGATTTTCTTTGGTATTCCATGCAACCTAAATATTTCCTTAACAAAATGCCTAGCCAAGGTAGGTGCATCATCTGTCAGGTTCCCTAGTGTAAAGTGTGCCACCTTAGTGAGTTTGTCAATTACCACCATTATTGTATCATGCCTAGAAGGTGACATGGGTAATCCTTGCACAAAATCCTTGCTAATAACTTGCCACTTGTGTTGAGGTACATCATGTAACTATAATAATCCAGTTGGATGTCTATGTTCCGCCTCTACTCTTTGACACTCCAAACATTTAGCCACATACTTGACTATGTCATTCTTCATCCCTTGCCAAAAGTATAACTTCTTTAGGTCTGCATAAAGTTTGTTAACTCCCAGGTGCCTTGAATAAGGGGCATTGTGAGCCTCTGACAAGACTACTTCCCTTAAGTCTCCTAAATTAGGAATATAGATTCTATTATTGAATCTAAGAAATCCATCTTTGTCTTGTGTATACCCTTCAATCTTAGGATCGGTTGGATCGTGTTCTAAAGTCAATTTGACTTGCTCATACCATGGGTCATGTTCCTGCTCATCCATTACTTGCCTTTTGAAAGAAGTTTTGAATGTTGCTATAGTCATCAAGTTTCTCCTCCTACTCAAAGCATCTGCCACCCTATTTTCCTTCCCCTTAATATATTCAATTTCAAAATCATATTCACTTAGAAACTCTAACCACCTTCTTTGTCTGGCATTAAAGTGGGGTTGGGTAAAGATGTATTTTATTCCTTGGTTATCTGACTTCAACTCAAAGGGCTTCCCTAGTAAGAAGTGTCTCCATTTCTATAGGGCATGCACAATCGCTACCAACTCTAAGTCGTGGGGTGCATAATTGACTTGATGAGTCTTTAGCTTTCTGGATTCATAAGCTACTAACCCTTCATCTTGGACAAGTACTCTTCCTAAACCTTCAATAGAAGCATCAGTTATGACTGTGAAGTGTCCATTCGGATTTGGTACTTTTAGAATGGATGCTGAAGTTAGTTTCCCTTTCAAAATTTGGAATGCCCATATCTAGTCCTGAAAGCTATCCTTGGAATGTCCTCCTCCTTAATTCTGAGTTGATGGTATCTTGATCAGAGGTCTATCCTTGAGAAAACTTTTGCTCCTTTCATTTGGTCAAAAAGATCCTCTATTCGAGGTAAGGGATACCTATTCTTTATTGACCTTGTTCAACATCCTATATTCGATGCATAGTCTTAAGGTTCCATCCTTCTTCTTAACAAACAAGACTAGTGCTCCCAATGGTGATACACTTGGTCTTATTAATCCTTTAACTAAGAGTTCCTCTAATTTAATTTTGAGCTCTTGTAATTCAGTTGTGTTCATTCGGTAAGGTGCCCTTGATACTAGTTCAGCTCCTGGTAGTACTTCGATAGAAAAGTCAAACTTCCTTTTAGGGGGTAAGCCAAGTAATTCTTCTGGAAAAACATCCTTGAATTATTTTAAGAAAGGGGTATTTTCCTCCTTCCCTTCATCAATTTCAACCATATAGATTAGGCCTCCTCTTCTCCTTTCCTTCTTTAATTGCATGGCTGAGATGACCATCTCTTTTAATGGAAAGAGCAGTGCAAATGATGTCTACAGGGTTGAAGGATTGAAACACAATCTTTTGAGTGTTGCTCAACTCAATGACAGAGGTTATCCACTAGAATTCAAGAATGGAATGTGCAAAATCTATGGAAGCAAAGGTGAACTGATTACAACTAGAAAATAGACAAAAGGTAACTTGTTTCACCTAAATTATAAAGTCAATAGCTACTTAATTGCAAAACTAGAAGATAGTTGGCTTTGGCATTAGAGATTCTATCATGTAAATTTTGATAGCATTGTAAATGTCAGTAAGTCCAAATCAATAAGAGGTTTGCCTCAGTTGGACAAACTGGTGAATGTTCTATGTAAGGAATGTCAGTTAGAAAAGATGACATCGTCAACTTTTAAGAGAAAATCTTTCTTAACAGAACATTTGCTAGATTTGGTTCATACAAACCTCTGTGGACCAATAAGGACTAGGAGTATTCAAGGTGATCAGTATTTTATGATCTTCACTTATGATTGCTCAAGAATGATGTGGGTCACATTCTTGAAGGACAAAACATAAGCCTTTAGCAAGTTTAAGGAATTTAGGGCCTTAGCTAAAAAGGAAAGTGGAAAGAAGATAAAGTTCTTAAGAACTGATCAAGGTGGTGAATTTACTTCAGAGGAGTTCACTAGATACTATGAAGACAATGGAATTAAGAGGCAACTTTTTGCACCTAGGACACCACAATAGAATGGTATCATAGAGAGGAACAATCAGCTAGTTGTTGAAGCTGCAAGAACTATGCTAATACAAGGAGGTGTAGCTAAGACGTTTTGGAGAGAAGCTGCCAGCACAACTGTCTACACTATGAACCAAATATTAGTTAAAAGAGGTAAGGATAAAACTCCTTATGAATACTGGTATGGTAGATCACCTAATGTCATTTACTTTAAGATTTTTGGAAGTAAATGTTTTATCAAGAGAGGTGACTATGTTGGTAATTTTGATGCTAAGAGTGATGAAGGCATATTTCTTGGTTACACCACCAAGAGCAAAGCTTACAAATGTTATAACAATTGGACAAAGAAGATCATTGAAAGTGCTAATGTCTATGTGGATGAGTGTCCTGAAGATACAGGAGAAACTGGTGAGGAGAAGAAGGAAGATGAACCTTACATTATGATTTTGGAACTAGAACCGGTGAAGCCAGAAGTTGGTGAAATGAATGTTGCAGCACTAGTTCAACTAGAATAGGTAGATTCTATAGAAGATGAAGATAGCGAGGAAGAAGAACCTGAAGATCATGATCATGTTATTCTAAGGTATGTAAGACTCAACCATAATCTTGGTCAGATTATTGGAGATAAAGATACTGGTGTGTTAACTAGGAGAAGAATAAGAGAGAATTCTTGTATGATCTCCACTATTGAGCCTAGAACAACAAAGGAATATTTTGGAGATGATCACTGGCTCAACACTATGGAAGAAAATCTTGACCAAAATTGAGAAGAAAAATACATGGACACTAGTACCTAGACCGATGAACAAAAATGTAATAGGTACTATATGGGTATTCATAAATAACCTAAATGAAGATGGATTAGTAGTTAGAAACAAAGCCAGACTAGTATGCAAAGGTTATGCACACAAAGAAAGAGAAGACTATGGCAAGATATTTACACCAGTTGCTAGATTGGAAGGTGTTAGGACTCTACTTGCATTTTCAGCATATAGAGGATTCAAATTTTATCAGATGGATGTGAAGTCAACATTTCTAAATGGAATACTGGAAGAGGAAGTCTTCATTGAACAACTAGATGGTTATGCTTTGATTGATGGAAAGGATATGGTGTGCAAACTACACAAGGCACTATACGGTTTGAAGCAAGCACCTAGAGCATGGTATAAAAGACTACATTAACACTTGGTGAAGATAGGTTTTCAGAGAACCAGTGAAGACACCAATATATATCTCAAGACTGAAGGAGATAAGATACTGGTTGGTGAGGTATTTGTGGATGATATTATTTTTGGAGGCAATGATGACATGTGTGATGACTTTGCAAATGAGATGAAAAGTGAATTTGAGATGTCTCTGGTAGGAGAGATAAAATTCTTTATAGGTTTGCAAATTCAACAAATGAAGAGTGGTATCTTTATCACACAATCCAAATATGTGAAAGAGGTATTGAAAACATTTGGAATGGGAGATTGTAAACCAATTGGGATACCAATGGTTACAGGTTGTAAAATATCTACGGAGGATCATCATCTATGGATGAAAAGGAGTATAGGTCTATGATAGGGAAGCTACATTATGTTGTTCATAGCAGACCGGACATTGCTCATGCAGTTGGATTAGTTGCCAGATTTCAGAAGAACTTGAAGGAGACACACATGGTAGCAACTAAAAGGATATTTAGATATTTGAAAGGTACAATTGATTATGGATTATGGTATCCATATGCAGGTAACTTTGATTTGAAAGTCTATATAGATGCAGACTGGGCAGGAAATTTTGATGACATGAAGAGTACAACCAGAGATGCATTTTTCTTGGAGGAAGGCTTGTATCTTGGAGTAGAAAGAAAAAAAGTTGTATATCATAGTCAACTATTGAAGCTGAATATGTTGTAGCGTATATGAATTGTACCTAGGTAGTCTAGATGAAACACATTCTAGAAGGTGTTGGTTCCCAACACAAATGGGCTTACACTACCACAAGCCAAATACCAAACTAATTCCTCCTAATACCTATGGAAAGCCACTCCCAACTATCAATATCCATCAGGATTGGACAAACTTCAACAAGGATACAAGATCCTTCTACACTTCAGGCTCTGCAGACCTGGGAGGGTAATCCCTTCAGTGAACTTCCCGATCTCTGCAACAATACTTAGGAATCAACTGAAAAACAAATAAGAGCATCTCATAAAAGGACTCAATAGAAAGGGAGAATGCTCAAGAATGTAAAGTCCTTTAGTGATCCTTGACCTTAGGCTGGAACATGAGATAGGAAGGATAACTTTCAGAAAATACATAAAACCTTAACAATGATATTATGATATTTTTAAAGATTTGCTCTGAGAAATCACAAAGAAAATAGACAAGAAATTGAAAACCTAATGACATTTGCTAGCAAATACCAGTGCCTTATTCATTCGGGCTACAAAGTCTTTGAAAAGTTGCTGAAATCTGATAAAAACTTGTCTAATAGTTGGTTTAGCCTTGAACAATACTGCCTTACAATATTGTTCTGCCTACAATCCCTTACCCAAACTACTTATCAAATCTAGGTACAAGTCTTATTTCTCTGTAATCTCATTCAAGCATTTTAATTAACCTCATGGACTAAAGCATTGAATGGAAAATGACATACATCATAACAATACAACAAACAAATGAAACCCTTGATCCCATTTGCTCAAAAGAAGATAAAATCACATACAAGAGAGTAAAGATTAGAAATAATATTTGCATTAATACCATAAGCTATCATCTATCAGATAACAGATGCCATTTTCAATTACGGAATAACCCCTTTGAAAAGGAAACTTGTAACTATTTTATTACTTTTGCTTTGCAAAATGACTTTACAGTTCCCTACTATTTTTCATGACTCTCTAAAACTATATGGGACCTAACCTTGCAGAATGGACCTACTTTTTCAGAGATCCTTCTCAGAAAATTAGAACCTTAACTTATGGCCTTGATTTCCCTTTTATAGAAAACAAGGGAGCGACAAGCTTCACGACAAAAGACACCTGTCACCAAAACCAAGCCCTAGAGGCTGCACATAATTCTTATACAAAATATTCCTTATCCACATGCTGGTGCCCATGATGAGGAGGAACCAAAATATTCAACTGATTATCGGTAGAAACAAAATCACTTGAGCCGTGTCGATATCACCCAGAAAATTTCGGATGGACCCCGAGATGCTTAGTCTTCTTCACAACATTTCCCTTCTTGAAAAAGAAAATAGATCCCGGTAAGAAACAAGACTTTCCCACTAAATTAGAGGAAAATCTCCAGCCTTTATGCCCCAGATCAAAGAAAATGGAAATAGGATCTTGGGCATAAACATAATGTTTTCGGAAGGCATTGCAACTTCCATGTCATTGCAGAGATGACTGGTTGCCAATCATCACTCAAACAAATCCTTCTTTCAGTTCCCTATGAGCTCCCTCTTGGAACACTTTGCCAATAAAATGAAGAGTAAGAACATAGAAGATGTCCTGGGTGGCTTTTCCTGATAAGAAAAGGCTTTCATGCTCCCTCTGACAATCCACTGATCTTTCACAACCCCTCTGGTATTGAGCAACCTCATACCAAATAAAAAACATCTATCTAGTGTCACAAAGCATGCAACAACTCCATACATAATTCTGCTTGAACACCATCTTCATACTGATAAAAACCTATTCTCAAAAAAATGAAGAAGTTTGTATCTGTCTCTACCCATTCTATCACCAGCCTAATAAATTTATAATCAAAATTCCATTCAAAGTGGCGGTGCTAATCCAGGTGAAGAATCATCATTCTGATATTTTCTGCTCATCTTGCCAGCTATGGATTCCAGCAATCGTGCCTATAACTCAAGTCACTGGCATTTCTAGGACATCACTCCATTGCCACCTGCATATGGTCACCATGTGTGAATGATTTTGTTTTGATCTTATTCCTTATTGAGTGTATAGTCTTCTGCTTTAGGATTCCTATCAATAAGCAATCTTTAAATTTATCAGAGAACTCGTGATCCATCATATCTAAATGTGAAGCTTATCCGATCCTTTCACATCTCTGAGATATTGTCCCTAATTGTCTAATCAGTCCTTTACCCAACAAGAAACTCACACAAGCTTCCTCAGGAGTGAGTCGACATTCAAAACTTCAAACTCATCACCATCAATCCTAAGTCGACAAGTCTGCATCCATATTATCCCTATCTTTCCTGCGCGGGCTACGACCAATATCTTTAATGATCCCTTCAAATTTGAAACTCAGCCACAGATCTTACCCAACCTGGAAAATCAAACGATTATCATTTGTCTATGTGGCTTTTGGACCTTCCATCTTTATCTGCGGACCCACAAAGTCATGACTAGTCAGCACCATATCATCTTTCGACCAGACTCTGTCAGCGGCCCTACTATAGGTCTTCTTGGTCAGCCTAGGACACGTGGCATCATCTCTTGATGTCATGGTCTATAACCTCCTTGTAACTTCCATCACCCAAATATGGGGAGCATCAATTTTTTTCATGCTTTATTGCTTTGCACGGTGCCCGTTAACCCTTTTAGAATTAAAAAAGTGGGCACCTTTTATCTCAGGACATAACATCGTCATTTATCTTGAAAACATGTCAATTGATTAGACTGTTAGTAAACTAGTTTTTACCGCTTGAGAACCGGTGACATAATGCTTTGACATGTTACACCGCCAACTTACCCCTTTTCTGTCGAAGACATGTAGAATCATCTCATGATATCCCGGTCTTTATGTCCAGTGCACTTTCAACCATGAGGAAGCGCAGACCGTTAGATCTATTATGCTTTTATTGACCAACTAAAATACTTAGGATTTTAAATAGGAAAAATGTGGGAGCATGCATAAATATTAAAAGAGACTGACTATAAAGAAATTTTAACACACGACTTAGGAAAATCATTTAATAAACCAGTCCACCACGACTTAGCACTTAGGGAATAGAAAGGCCTCACCAACAGAATACAACCCTCGACTTTAAGTGGGAAAAAATAATGATGAGATATATCATTGCTATGGTTTTCTTCACAAGACATAAGAAAATTTTACTAACTCTAAGCCTTATAAGTTGAACTTTAACAGAGGATGCATATAAAACTAGAAAGATCAATGTTTAAACTCAAAAATTGAAAATTCTCATGCAATCAATTTTTCAGAGCTATCAGTGGCTCTACTTGGGGATGTCCATTTCACAGGAATGAGGCAAGAAACCAAAATCTCTGGGAAAGTGGACCAATTGTAGGACAGATCAAAAAGAAATTAGTTGCGCATGGTAACTTTAATAGAAAGGAAACTACACTACCAAAGAATACGTGACTAATTCTCATGGATAACAGCTACTTTAAGAAAAGGAGAACCTCAAAAATTATCCATGAACATGCAATTCAAGAGGGAATTATTAATCACTCCATTGGGCATAGAGTCATAAAATTTACTCTACCCCAAACTATTTGTGGCCTGTAGGGTCAAACCACATATGATAGCCCAATTTCATATGTCAATATCAACAAATATTTTCCTCTCTCAAAAATGTAGTTATGATCATGTTGCATCTTGAACAATCTAGAGATATCATAGCTATATAATTGTTCCTCCCTCAATATGTTATAAAAAACCTTTATCTCAGTGCAGTGTCCACTTATTTGAACCTTTTCATCTGGCTTTTCTTGAAATAAACAAAACCTATACTCAATATCTGAAATGGAGATGTGTTGATAACAACATTCAACATGTTTCATGTCTACCTCATTAAGCTGAAAAGGGAAGTGAAACACTTCATACTCTATTATGCAAATTTCATCATGAAAATTGGTTTCTTCATCTGTTTGCACCTTTACATCATGCTCATCATCAAAGCATTCTTGCGAACATGGTACAAAATCATTACAAAGACAAAAGAGAAATCTCTCATATATAGGTTCATCCAATATGATAATTGTTTTACAAATATCTATATCCGAACAGTTCATATCTGAAAACAATTCTAGTTAACTTCCATTTTCCTTTGTGTGGCCAGTGGCTCTTGATCAACTTTGTGTACATTCAAATCACTACATGAAGAAATGTCATCATTTACCTTTTCAACAAAAGTATGCTCATGTACAACAAAATATTCCAATTCTGGTTTCAAAATGTCATGTGGAGTAACAAAACAGTAATCTTCTTTATTTATTTCATAACCTCGGTCAGTATCAATGAACTCCACACTTTCATATTCAATGTCAGCATTTGTAACACTAAAGAGTAAATCACCCTCACATTCACTAGTCATAAATGTTTCCAAATCAATTTTATAAAAGTCCTCAAGAGGATCAACACAACAGGTTTCGGCATAATCTTTTCCATCTTCTTCAATCTCCCACTCTTCATATGAAGAAAACTCCTTGCACATAACCGTTTCACTATAGGGTTGATCCCTAAACTGGTCTAATAAAATCTCCTCATTATTGTTGATTTATGAGTTCTTCCATACACAATTGTTTGTAATGGAACAATTGGTTTACAACTATTCAAAACATTATCTTCTAGGACACACATCTTAATCAACCTTTTATGAACCTTACTCTAGGTGGATCGCTATGGCATAGATACAAGTTGCAATCTATTCTTATTATTTGAATACACCACATAATTGTCTATCTCATAGGTATTATCAACAAAAGATGATGGCATCACATCATCTGAATTGTCATTATCATATACAACTACTTCCCGAGAGACTGAATTTATATCATCAAAATCCTGCATACTTGAATCTATTTCAGACGTAAAACTTTCCAATCCTTCAAACTCACTATTGGATCTATCTAAAACACAAGACTGTAGATGAACCTCTTATGGAATCTCATTCCTGGAACAACGATTGTTACTGTCATTTGGTGAAATGATTGACATCATCTCCATCTCCATATCTATGTAAATTATATCACACAATTTCTCATTAACCTCTTCTTCATTATCATGAGGAATAACCACTGTCCAGGACAAGTTCTCGTCACTCACATTTTTGTTCAAATCATAATCAATAACATGGCTAATGTGATCAATAGGGATGTAAATGCCTTGATATTGATCTTTATCCTCTAGATCATACCTCTCTTGAACCTCTAATACTATGGGATGGCATACCCTTGCAGATAGATAACTCCTAGGGATTCCATACTTCAAGTTGTTCTCAATATCCATTGCTATCCTATAAGCCTGATGAAAGGTGTTAGGATCTATATCTCTCAGCAGATAGCTTTCTTCCTCATCAAATGCAGCCAAATAAATAACCAAACATACTACATCAATTGGTTTATAACTGGTAGGAATGCCATCCAATGCCCTAGCAAACCTAAGATTAAGAGCGGGTACTAAATCACCTTCTTCCTTTTGGACACCCATGAATGTTTTCATAGCTGAGCTTGGATAAATTCTTTCAGCAAACTATTCAATGAATGCTACCTTTAATTCATCCCATGATGAGATAGAACATGTTGGTAGGTAAGAAAACTAAGCTCTGGCATTTTCCTTCAAAGATTAAACAAATAGCTTCATGAAAACATCTTCCTGATTTATCTCAAAATCTCCCATTAATTAAGAAAACTCCTGCAAATGCTGACGTGTTGATTTTGATCTTTTCCCACTGAATTCTAGCAATTGTTCCCTACCATTTGCAGAAATAGGATTTGGGAAAACTTGGATACCATTAAAATTCAGTGGCGTATATCTTTCCATAAAGAAATCTCTATGGTGATTTGGCATAGTTTGCACATTTATACTCGACATTTCATAGGGAAGCATAGGCACATAATACATATTTTCATTCATCTCCCTATTTCTTTCCTTTTTCCCTAAATCTTAAACTATTGCACTGCATAGCTCAAAATATAATCCATCTAACCTCATATAGAATGTGAAAATTAAATCACAGGAGTATGTAAAATAATTACTACCATTCCCTTCCTTAGTGCTTCTCTCACTCTTTAGGGAACATTTTTTACATATAATTTTCATGAAAATATATTTGAGTCATGAAAATAAAAAATACCTGGAAATGCTGAAGTTGCTGCTGCCTTCTTTAACTTGAGACTTTTTGCAAATTCACCTTCAATCCTTCAAATCTTTAACACTGATCTTTGACAGAGTCACCACCTCCTTGTAGAGGACAAACACTCAAACAACTAGAATTCCCTCACAGGTCAGATTTGTTTCAACACAACACTGCAACACTTCCTTATCAACAAATGGCATTATATGGATTACCTCTTCAGCTTATCGGGGTACTTCATCATAAAAGATAAAAATGTGCTTCATCTCTTTTGCAAATTCTTTGGCTCTTCTTCACACATATACACACTGGTGCATAGATCTCAGAGTCTTAGAGTCGCCACTCACAACTTGTGAGGTATTATAAATAACTTTGAAACATGGATAGATCTGGACAAAACTTTTTATTAGAAGATGAACTACAACAAATTCTCCAACAACATTTATGAGAATTGACTCAAACCGTCAAGGGACAGATTAATAAACTCTTCACTCTATGGGCAAAGATTTGAGTCCCGTGACGCGAGAGAAGTGCTCAACTATCAAATCACAAAATACCCAGACAACTTTATACAACATTCCCTAGCAGAGTCACAATTTTCGTTGGTGACTCGGATGGGATAATCTCAATTATGTATTAAGTAAATAATCTTAACCAAAGATTCTTAAAATTCATATTCTCCCCAGTAGAGTCACCATTTTTGTTTGTTCCCAGAACAAATAGGCTTACACTGCCACAAAGCAGAGACCAAGTTGATTCCTCTAAATACCTATGGAAAGCCACTTCCAACTATCAATATCCATAAGGCTTGGACAAACTTCAACAAGGATACAAGATCCTTCTACACTTTGGGCTCTACAGAACCCAAGAGGGTAATCCCTTCAGTGAACTTCCCGATCTCTGCAACAATACTTAGGAATCAACTAAAAACAAATCAAAGAATCTCATAAAAGGACTCAACATAAAGGGAGAATGCTCAAGGATGGCAAGTCCTTTAGTGATCCTCGACCTTAGGATGGAGCATGAGATAGGAGGGATAACTTTCAGAAAATACATAAAAATTAACAATGATATTCTGATATCTTTAGAGATTTACTCAGAGAAATCCCAAAGAACACATACAAGAAACCAAAAACCTAATGACATTTTCTAGCAAATACCAATGCCTTATTCATTTGGGCTACAGATTCTCTGAAAAGTTGTTGAAATCTGATAAAAACATGTCTAATAGCTGGTTTAGCCTTGAACAATACTGCCTTACAATATTGTTCTACCTACAATCCCTTACCCAGACTACTTATCAAATCCTGGTACAAGTTTTATTTCTTTGTAATCTCATTCAAGCATTTTAATTAACCCTTGGAATAAAGCATTGAATGGAAAATTACATACATTATAACAATGCAACAAACAAATGAAACCCTTGATCCCATTTGCTCAAAAGAAGATAAAATCGCACACAAGAGAGTAATGATTAGATAATATATATGCATTAATATCATAAGCTATCTTTTATCAGATAACAGATGACAATTTCAATTATAGAATAACCCCTTTGAAAAGGAAACTTGCAACCATTTTATTACTTTTTCTCTACAAAATGACATTACAGTTCCCTACTATTTTTCATGACTCTCTAAAACTATATGGGACCTAACCCTAAAGAATGGACCTACTTTTTCAGAAATCCTTCTCAGAAAATTTGGAACCTTAACTTATGGCCTTGATTTCCCTTTTATAGAAAACAAGGGAGCGACAAGCTTCAAGCTAAAAGACACCTGTAACCAAAACCAAGCCCTAGAGGTTGTACACAATGCTGTTACAAAATATTCCTTATCCACATGCTGGTGCCCGTGATGAGGTGGAACCAAAATATTCAATTAATTATCGGTAGAAATGAAATCACTTGAGACATGTCGATATTACCTAGACACTTCCAGATGGACCCTGAGATGCTCAGTCTTCTCTACAATATTTCTGTTCTTGAAAAGGAAAATAGATCCTAGCAAGAAACAAGAATTTCCCGTTGAATTAGAGGAAAATATCTAGCCTTTATGCCCCAGATCAGAAAAAATGGAAAGAGGAGCTTGGGGGTAAACATAATTTATTGAGAAGGCATTGTAGCTTCCATGTCATTGCAAAGATGACTGGCTACCAATCCTCACTCGAATAAATCCTTCTTTCAATTCCCTATGAGCTCCCTCTTGGAACACTCAGCCAAAAAAATACAAAGTAAGAACAAAGGAGATGTCCTGGGTGGCTTTCCCTGATAAGAAAAGGATTTCATGCCCCGTCTGACAATCCTATGATCTTTCACAAACCCTCTTACAATGAGAAACCTCATACCAGAGATAAGACATCCATCCAGTGTCACAAAGCATGCAACGACTCCATAAATAATTTTGCTTGAATACCATCTTCTTACTGATAAAAACTGTTCTCAGAAAAGTGAAGAAGTTTCTATCTATCTCTACCCATTCTATCATCAACCTAGTAAATTTATAATCAGAATTCTATTCAAAGTCATGGTGATAATCCATTTGAAGAATCATCATCCTGATATTTTTTGCTCATCTTGCCAGCTATGGATTCCAACAATCATGCCTATAACTCAAGTCATCATCATTTCTAGGCCATCACTCCATTGCCACCTGCATATGTTCACCATGTGTGAATGATTTTGTTCTGATCTTATTCCTTCTTGAGTGTACAGTCTTCTACTTTAGGATTCCTATCAACAAGCAATCTTTGAATTCAACAGAGAACCCGTGATCCATCATATCTAAACCTGAAGCTTATCCGATGCTTTAACATCTCTGAGATATTATCCCTAATTGTCTAATCAGTCCTTTACCCAACAAGAAACTCACACAAGATTCCTCAAGAGTGAGTCGACATTCAAAACTTCAAACTCATCACCATCAATCCTTAGTCAACAAGTTTGCATCCTATTCACCCTATCTTTCCCGTGCAGGCTACAACCAATGTCTTTAATATCAATCCCTTCAAATTTGAAACTCAGCCGCAGATCTTACCCAACCTGGCAAATCAAACAATCATCATTTGTCTATGTGGATTTTGGACCTTTCATCTATATCCACGAACCCCTTAAATCATGACTAATCAGTGTCATATGATCTTTCGACCAGACTCTATCAGTAGCCCCACCGTAGGTCTTCCTAGTCAGCCCGAGACATGTGGCATCATCTCGTGATGTCGGGGTCCGTAACCTCCTTGCAACTTCCATCACAGAAATATGGGGGCCATCAGATTTGTTCATGCTTTATTGCTTTGCATGGTGCCCATTAACCCTTTTAGAATTAAAAAGCGGGCACCTTGTACTGCAAGACATAACATCGTCATTCATCTTGAACACGTTCTAATTGATAGGATTGTTAGTAAACTAGTTTTTACCGCTTGAGAACCGATGACATATGGATTCGACAGGTTACACCGCTAGCTCACCCCTCTTTTTCCGAAGATGCATGGCATCATCTCGCGATGCCACGGTCTTTATCTCCACTACACTTTCAACCATGGGTAAGCATAGACTGTCAGATCTATTCTTCTTTTATCGATCGACCAAAATACTTAGGATTTTAAACTTAGGAAAAATGCTGGAGCAGGCATAAATATTAAAAGAGAGCGACTATAGGGAAATTTTCACACACGACTTAGGAAAATCATTTCATAAACTGGTCCACCACGACTTAGCACTTAGGGAATAGAAAGGCCCCGCCAACAGAATACAACCCTCGACTTTAAGTGGGAAAAATTAATGATGAGATATATCATTGCTAGGGTTTTCTTCACAAGACATAAGAAATTTTGATAAACCCTAAACCCTATACCTTGAACTTTGACAGAGGATGCAGATAAAACCAAAAAGATCAATGTTTAAACTCAAAAATTGAAAATTCTCATGCAATCAATTTTCAGAGCTATAAGTGGCTTTTGTTGGGGATGTCCATTTCATAGAAATAAGGCAAGAAACCAGAATCTTTGGGAAAGAAGACCAATTGCATGGTGGACCAAAAAGAAATTACCTGGACAGGGTAACTTCAACAAAAAGGAAACTACACTACCAAAGAAACCTAACGAATGCTCATGGATAACAGCTACTTTAAGAAAAGTAGAACCTCAAAAATTGTCCATAAACAAGCAATTCAAGAGGGAATTATTAATCACTCCATTGGGAATAGAGTCAAAAAAATTACTCTACCCCAAACTATTTGTGGCATGTAGGGTCAAACCACATATGATAGACCAATCCCATCTGTCAATATCAACCAATATTTTCCTCTGTAAAAAATGTAGTTATGATCATGTTACATCTTGAACAATCTAGAAACATCATAGCTATATAATTGTTCCTCCCTCAGTATGTTATAAAAAACATTTATCTCAGTGCACTGTCCACTTATTTGAACCTTGTCATCTAGCTTTTCTTGAGATAAACAAAACCTATACTCTATCTGAAATGGACATGTGTCAATAACAACATTCAACAAGTTTCATGTCTACCTCATTAAGTTGAAAAGGGAAGTGAATCACTTCATACTCTATTATGCAACATTCATCATGAAAATTGGTTTCTTCATCTATTTGCACCTTTACATCATGCTCATCATTAAATAATTCTTGCGAACATGGTACAAACTCATTACAAAGACAAAAGGGAAATATCTCATATGCTAGTTCATCCATTATGATAATTGTTTTACAAATATCTATATCTGAACAGTCCATATCTGAAAACCATTCTAGTTCACTTCCGTTTTCCTTTGTTGTGGCCAGTGACTCTTGATAAACTTTGTGTCCATTTAAATCACTGCATGAAGAAATGTCATCATTTACCTTTTCAATAAAAGTATGCTCATGTACAAAAAAATATTCCAATTTTGGTTTCAAAATGTCACGTGGAGTAACAAAACATCAATCTTCTTCATCTATTTCATTACCTTGGTCAGTATCAATGAACTCCACACTTTCATATTCAATGTTGGCATTAGTAACATTAAAGAGGAAATCACCCTCACATTCACTAGACATAAATGTTTCCAAATCAATTTTATAAAAGTCCTCTAGAGTATCAGGACAACGGGTTTTAGCATAATCTTTTTTATCTTCTTCAATCTCCCACTATTCATATGAAGCAAAATCCTTGCACAAAACCAGTTCCCTATAGGGCTGATCCCTAAACTGGTCTAATAAAATCTCCTCATTATTTTTTGATTTCTGAGTTCTTTCATACACAACTGTTTATAATGGAACAATTGGTTTGCAACTATTCAAAACATTATCTTCTAGGACACACATCTCAATCAACCTTTTATGCACCTTACTCTGGGTGGATCCCTGTGGCTTATATACAAGTTGCAATCTATTCTCATTATTTGAACACACCACATAATTGTCTATCTCACAAGTATTATCAGCAAAAGCTGATGGCATCTCATCATCTAAATTGTCATTATCATATACAACTACTTCCTGAGAGACTAAATTTATATCTTCAAAATCCTGCATACTTGCATCTATTTCAGACATAAAACTTTCCAATCCTTCAAACTCACTCTTGGATCTATTTGAAACACAATTCTGCAGATGAACCTCTTGTGGAATCTCATTCCTGCAATAACCACTGTTACTATCATTTGGTGAAATGATTGACATCATCTCCACCTCTATGTCAATTATATCACACAATTTCTCGTTAACCTCTTCTTCATTATCATGAGGAATAACCACTATCCAGGACAAGTTCTCTTCACTCACATTTTTTGTTCAAATTATAATCAATAACATGTCTAATGTGATCAATAGGGATGTAAACGCCTTGATATTGATCTTCATCTTCTAGCTCATACCTCTCTTTAACCTATAATACTATGGGATAGAATACCACTGCAGATAGATAACCCATAGGGATTCCATACTTCAAGTTATTCTTAATATCTATTTCTATCCTATAATCCTGATGTAAGGTGTTAGGATCTTTATCTCTGAGCAAATAGCTTTCTTCCTCATCAAATGCAGCAAAATAAACAACCAAAAATATTGCATCATTTGGTTTATAACTGCTAGGAATTTCATCCAATGCCCTAGAAAACCTGAGATTAAGAGTAGGTACTAACTGACCTTCTTCCTTCTAGATACCCATGAATGTTTTCATAATTGAGCTTGGATTAATTCTTTCACCAAATTGTTCCATGAATGCTACCTTTAATTCATCCCATGACGAGATAGAACATGCTGGCGGGTAAGAAAACCAATTTCTGGCGTTTTCCTTCAAAGATTAAATGAATAGGTTCATGAAAACATCTTCCTGATTTATCTCAAAATCTCCCATTAATTAAGAAAACTCCTGCAAATTCTCACATGTTGATTCTGATCTTTTCCCACTGAATTCTAGCAATCGTTCCCTAACATTTGCTGGAATAGGATTTGGGAAACCTTGGATACCATTAAAATTCAATGGCTTATATCTTTCCATAAAGAAATCTCTATGGTGATTTGGCAGAGGTTGAACATTTATACTCGACATTTCATAGGGAAGCACAGACACATAATACATATTTTTGTTCATTTCCCTATTTCTTTCCTTTTTCCCTAAATCTTAAAATATTACATTGCATAGCTCAAAATATACTCCATATAACCTCATACATAATATGAAAATTAAATCACGGGAGGATGTAAAATAGTCACTAACATTCCCTTCCTTAGTGCGTCTCTCACTCTTTAGGGAATATTTTTTACAAATAATTTTCATGAAAATATATTAGAGTCATGAAAATAAAAAATACCTGGAAATGCTGAAGCTGCTGCTGCCTTCTTTAACTTGAGACTTTTTGCAAAATCACCTTCAATCAGTCAAATCGTTAACACTGATCTTTGACAGAGTCGCCACCTCCTTGTAGAGGACAAACACTCAAACAACTGGAATTCCCTCATAGGCCAGATTTGTTTCAACACAACACTGCAACACTTCCTTATCAACAAATGGAATTATATGGATTCCGTCCTCATCTTGTCAGGGTACTTCATCATAAAAGCTCAAATTTGCTTCATCTCTTCTACAAATTATTTGGTTCTTCTCCACACAAATGCACATTGGTGCATAGATCTTAGTTTCAGAGTCGCCACTCACAACTTGTGAGGTATTACAAATAACTTTGAAACATGGACAGATCTAGACATAACTTTTTATCGAAAGATAGACTACAATAGATTCTCTGTCAACATTTATGAGAATTGACTCTAACCAACAAGGGGCAAATTAATAAACTCTTCACTCTATGGGCAAAGATTTGAGTCCTGTGATGCGGGAGCAACACTCAACCATCAAATCACAAAATACCCAAACAACTTTATACAACATTCCCCAACAGAGTCACCATTTTTGATGGTGACTCGAATGGGATAATCTCAACTATATATTAAGCAAACAATCTTAACCAGAGATTCTTACAATTCATATTCTCCCCAGCAGAGTCACCATTTTTGTTGGTTCCCAGAACAAATGGGTTTACACTTCCACAAAAAAGAGACCAAGATAATTCCTCCAAATACCTATGGAAATCCACTTCCAACTATAAATAGATGTCAGGATTGGACAAACTTCAATAAGGATACAAGATCCTTCTACACTTCGGGCTCTGCAGAACCCAGGATGGTAATCCCTTCTGTGAACTTCCTGATCTCTGCAACAATACCAAGGAATCAACTGAAAACAAAGGAGAGCATCTCATAAAAGGACTCAACATAAAGGGAGAATTCTCAAGGATGGAAAGTTATTCAGTGATCCTCGACCTTAGGCTAGAGCATGAGATAGGAAGGATAAATTTTAGAAAATACATAAAAAAATAAAGAATGATATTCTGATATTTTTAAAGATTTGCTTTGAGAAATCACAAAGAACATAGACAAGAAACCAAAAACCTAATGAAGTTTTCTAGAAAATACCAGTGCCTTGTTCATTTGGGATACAGAGTCTCTGAAAAGTTGCTGAAATCTGATAAAAACTTGTCTAATAGTTGGTTTAGCCTTGAACAATACTGCCTTACAATATAGTCCTGCCTACAATCCCTTACCTGAACTACTTATAAAATCCTGGTACATCTAATTTCTCTATAGTCTCATTCAAGCATTTTAATTAACCCCTTGGAATAAAGCATTGAATGAAAAATTACATACATCATAACAATGCAATAAATAAATGAAACCCATGATCCCATTTGCTCAAAAGAAGATAAAATCGCATACAAGAGAGTAAAGATTATAAAATATATTTGCATTAATATCATAAGCT
Source organism: Cryptomeria japonica (assembly GCF_030272615.1). Classification (NCBI taxonomy): domain Eukaryota; kingdom Viridiplantae; phylum Streptophyta; class Pinopsida; order Cupressales; family Cupressaceae; genus Cryptomeria; species Cryptomeria japonica. The sequence goes on along the minus strand of NC_081412.1, from coordinate 344,551,714 downwards.
ATCTTCTATTAGATAACAAATGACAATTTGAATTACAGAATAACCCCTTTGAAAGGGAAACTTGCAACTATTTTATTACTTTTTCTCTGCAAAATGACATTACAGTTCCCTACTATTTTTCACGACTCTCTAAAACTATATGGGACCTAACCCTACAGAATGGACCTACTTTTTTAGAGATCCTTCTCAGAAAATTTGGAACCTTAACTTATGGTCTTGATTTATTTTTTATAGAAAACAAGGGAGTGACAAGCTTCAGGCCAAAAGGCACTTGTCGCCAAAACCAAGCCCTAGATGTTGTACACAATTCTATTACAAAATGTTCCTTATCCACATGTTGGTGCCCGTGATGAGGTGGAACCAAAATCTTCAACTAATTATCGGTAGAAATGAAATCACTTGAGCCATGTCGATATCACCCAGATACTTCCAGATGGACCCTGAGATGCTCGGTCTGCTCCACAACATTTCCCTTCCTGAAAAGGAAAACAAATCCTAGCAAGAAACAAGACTTTCCCACGGAATTAGAGGAAACTCTCCAGCCTTTATGCCCTGGATCAGAGAAAATAGAAAGAGGAGGTTGGGGGTAAACATAATTTGTTGAGAAGGTATTGCAACTTCCATGTCATTGCAAAGATGACTGGTTGCCAATCCTCACTCGGACAAATCTTTCTTTTAGTTCCTTGTGAGCTCCCTCTTGGAACACTCTTCCAACAAAATGCAGAGTAAGAATAGAGGAGATGTCCTAGGTGGCTTTTCCTGATAAGAAAAGGCTTTCATGCCCCCTCTGATAATGAGAAACCTCATACCAGAGAAAAAACATCCATCCAGTGTCATAAGGAATGCAATGACTCAATAAATAATTCTACTTGAACACCACCTTCTTACTAATAAAAAACTATTCTCAAAAAAATGAAGAAGTTTGTATCTGTCTCTACCCATTCTATTGTCAGCCTAGTAAATTTATAATCAGAATTCCATTCAAAGTGGCAGTGCTAATCCATGTGAAGAATCATCATCTTGATATTTTCTACTCATCTTGCCAGCTATGGATTTGAGCAATCATGCCTATAACTTAGGTCACCATGATTTCTAGGCCATCACTCCATTGCCACATAAATATTCTCACCATGTGTGAATAATTTTGTTATGATCTTATTCCTTATTGAGTGTATAGTCTTCTACTTTAGGATGCCTATCAACAAGCAATCTCTAAATTCATCAGAGAACTCGTGATCCATCATATCTAAACTTGAAGCTTATCCGATGCTTTCATATCTCTAAGATATTGTCCCTAATTGTCTAATAAGTCCTTTACCCAACAAGAAACTCGCACAAGATTCCTCAAGAGTGAGTCAACATTCAAAACTTCAAACTCGTCACCATCAATCCTAAGTCGATAAGTCTGTATCCTATTCACCCTATCTTTCCCGCACGGGCTAGGACCAATGTCTTTAATGATCCCTTCAAATTTGAAACTTAGCCATAGATCTTACCCAACCTGGAAAATAAAATGATCATCATTTCTCTATGTGGATTTTGGAGCTTCCATCTATATCCGCAGACCCACGAAGTCATGACTAATCAGCACCATATCATCTTTCGACCTGACTCTGTCAGCAGCCCCACCGTAGGTCTTCATGGTCAGCCTGAGACATGTGGCATCATCTCGTGATGTCGTGGTCCGTATCCTCCTTGAAACTTCCATCATGGGAATACGAGGGTCATCAGATTTGTTCACCCTTTATTGCTTTGCACGGTGCCCATTAACCCTTTTAGAATTAAAAATTGGGCACCTTTTATCTCAGGACATAACATCGTTGTTCATCTTGAACATGCACCAATTGATAGGACTATTAGTAAACTAGTTTTTACCATTTGAGAATCGGTGACATAAGGCTTCAATAGGTTACACCGCCAGCTTACCCCTTTTCCTTCGAAGACATGTGGCATCATCTCGTGATGTCGTGGTGTTTATCTCCACTGCACTTTTAACCATGGGGAAGCACCAACTATCAGATCTGTTCTTCTTTTATCGACCGACCAAAATACTTAGGATTTTAAACTTAGGAAAAATGTGGGAGCAAGCATAAATATTTAAAGAGACCGACTATAAGGAAATTTTTGCACACGACTTAAGAAAATCATTTCATAAACTGGTCCACCATGACTTAGCACTTAGGGAATAAAAAGGCCTTGTGAATGGAATACAACCCTCGACTTTAAGTGGGAAAAAGTAATGACGAGATATATCATTGCTAGGGTTTTCTTCACAAGTCATAAGAAATTTTGATAAACCCTAAACCCTATACCTTGAACTTTGATAGAGGATGCAGATAAAACCAGAAAGACCAATGTTTAAACTCAAAAATTGAAAATTCTCATGCAATAAATTTTCAGAGCTATCAGAAGGTTTCAATTTGAAAATCTCAGAACCGGAAAGGATTTTCTATGATAACACTAGTGCAATAAACATTTCAAAGAACCCAGTGCTGCATGCTAGAACCAAGCATATAGAGCTGAAATATAATTTCTTGAGAGAGAAAGTGCAGAGTAAAGATGTGTTATTGGAGCATGTATTTACTAAGAAAAAGCTAGCGGATATCTTTACTACACATTTTCCTAAGGCTACTTTTGAGTATCTTAGAGGTCAGCTAGGGGTTGTGCCCTTACATGAGGTTAATTAAGCCAATGCGGAAGACATCAGTCCCGAAGCTTATTGAAGATCTTGAAGCAAGATTGGTGTAGAGTGGAGCTACTCCATAGGGGGAGCAACTAGTTGTAGAACAATGAAGTATGACACTGTATATTTTACTTTTACTTTGGCATTGTTGTTAAATGGGGAGAAGAACTGTATGATTGATAGGGAGAAGAAATATAGCCAGTTACCAGCTAAAGACATGGAGACTCAGTTGAGGGAGAGTACATGGAAAAATATAAACCAAGATTCATATACCTGTGTATGTGCATTACTCTCAATCATCACAATCAAAGGGTATTGATATTTGTATTGACATCAATGCCAAAGGGGGAGATTGTTGGCATTGCATGAAGATTGCATTGATGAACTATAGAGTTGTCATTGATGTCAATTGTAACCAGTAATGGAGTTGTATTCTAACTAGTAGTGATGCAGTAATGCAACCGGTAGTTGAGAAGTAAAGGAAACCATTATTACTATTGTAGCAATAAGATCAACCGGTAACCCTAACTTGTTGATATGTCAAACCCTAACCAATGGAGCTTGGTGAATTGGTTGTGTTGGTCTATGATCAAATGGTGATCGAAGATGATTATGCCATGTATGCATGATGCACGTGATGAGTTTCAAAGTGGTTTTGGTGCATAGAGATAAATGTTTTATTTTGGGAATGAGCGAGTGCATTGCATGAAGTGGAAACCACGTGATGAGTTAGAGGATTTGATGTGTGGTGATCCAGGAGTGGTTGAGATTGTCTAAGATAATGTGTAGATGATTTCTATGTAATCTAACAGTCATGTTTGAACCGATTTGTTGGTAATCTCTATGAGATCTTAGGTTTTGTGACGTGTTACTGACCTATTATTTTTCTTATAAGGTCAATGAGTTGTTTTGTAGTAGTGTTGGAAATTTTGGCTAAGTGTATCAGTGTGATTGATTGCCAAACTAAAAGGAGTATCTGTAGAATGTGTGAAGGTAGATAGGAGCATAAAAAGGATTTGATCAAGCAGAGTAGTGCTATTACTAGATCAGCAAAAACCCTATTGTTCTCTAACAATTACAATAGTTAAATCCCTTAACCGGGTAAGCTTTAATAGGCTTGGTTTTTTCTAAATCCTCTAACCAGGCGATCTATTAGATTGGATTTGAAATCCTCTATCGAGGTTACTCCTAATAGGGTATTGCCTTTAATAGTGTATTGTAGTCAATCCCTTAATCGGGTGGTCCTTAACCAAATTTGTTCCTAACAGGACATTTTTGTAAATCTTGTAACAAGGCTTGGATCCTAACAGGACAAATTTCAGAAGAGTTTAGAATACTTGTGGGTATTCATCCCCATCATGGTTTTTCCCATTTGGGTTTCCACTCCAAAAATCATTATGTCAAGTGGTGAATGGTTTTTGTGGTTATGTTTTGATATGGTTAGCTTGTTTAACTGGTAAAGTCACTTAGATGTGTTAAGATGACCGGAAGTGATCTCAAATGTGCTATTACTAATGTTAGTAAAGCGGTTAAATATTTTGGTTAAATGGTTTGAGAGTTTTAGATCTGTTACATTGTTATATTGGTATTTTAGTCAACCAGTAAACTTGACAGTATTGTTGTAGTTTATAGTACAATGTTTGAACCAGTTAGTTCAGTGATTGATTTATGAGTTGGGTTTGAGTTTGGTGAAAGTTTAGTTTTTTTTCTAACTACTGATTCAATCCCCCCTTTCAGTAGTTGACCAGATCCTATTGATTCTTCATATCATCAATGGGATCAGATGATTGCTAAGTTGAAATCAAAGTTCGTGTTGGTGAATTATCAAGTGGATTTGTTTCAAAAGTTGCAGAATCTGAGACATAAGGAATCTAGTGTGAAGGAGTACACCGAAGCATTTTACAAGTTGAACATCAGTTTCGGATATGTTGATGATGAAGTTGAATAAATTACAAGATATTTGAATGGATTGTGGATGTGTATACAAGATGAACTTAGTATGGTCAAATTGGAGAGTGTTGAAGAGGGTTACTAGTATGCACTAAAGGCTGAATAGAAACTGAACAAAAGACATGAGTAGAGATAGAGAGGTAGAGGTGGAAGATTTACTGGAGGAAAATTTCAAGGAGGAAGAGGATATACTAGACGAAGAGGAACCAGTATAGATTAGGATAAGGATAAGGAAGTAAACAAAGAAGGTAATTCATACCAAAAGGATGAGAAATTTCTACCGGAGGAGAGAACTGAATGGTTACCAGAATGAAAACTTTGGAAGATAAGACAAGAGGACATTTAGAGTAGCTTTCTTTACGTGTGGAGGAGAAGGACACCGTGCATTCAAATGTAAGAAGATAGAGGCTACCAGAAGAGAAATGGTGGTGGACAAAAATGCCACCGGATCGTACAATAAACCAGAAGATGCAGAACTACTGATAATGAGGAGAGCTTTGTGTCATACTAGAGGAGATGAAGAACTCTTACATAGGAAGAATCTGTTCAAAAATAGATGTAAGGTATACAGTAAGTGTTGTAAAGTTATTATCGATAGTGGTAGTTCAGATAATCTTGTTTCAGAAGAGATGGTGAATAAGTTGAAATTGGAGAGGTTGAAATACCCTAAGCCTTATCAGATAGCATGGATTCAGGATGAACATAAGTTGTTAGTAAGTGAATAGTGTTTGGTGAAATAAAAAATTGGAAATTATTATGATGAAGTTTTGTGCGATATTATGCCTATGTATATTTGTCATCATTTGTTGGGTAGACCTTGGCAGTTTGATAGACAGGAAATATATGATGGTAGGAAGAATACATACACTATTGTGGCCAATGGGATGAAGCAAACCTTGTTACCTTTGGAGGAACCTTTGAAGAATGAAGTCTGTACTATTAGGATTCCCACAGATACTGAGAGTGGGGGTGAATTAGTATCTAACCAGTGTACAAAATTTCTTACCTTAAAACATGCAGAATATATTATAACAGTGTATTGGTATGCAATAAATAATGCAATAAATAGAATTAAAAACATCCACATGAAAATCAAACCATGAGACAAGGATTTAACGAGGAAACCCAGTGTGGGAAAAACCTTGGTGGGATTTGTGACCCACAATATCCACTTACTGGCCAATAAGAGAATATTACTTACAATAGGGGCTTGCACATGCAGGAAGGCCAACTGCCTAGAGCTCACTGCTCAGTGGGAAGTCTCACTAACTTACAATGTGGATTGTACAAATCCAATATCTTGTACTGCTTTACAATAGCATCTATAATGTCTGATTCAGTACTGGTTGCTGCTCTGCTTCTTACATAAACCCTTTACCCTATATTTCGCATAATAGGTCTTCCTTAATATTTTGCATACATCACTTCCTTCACTTTTTTTCTTTTTTTCAAAATGTCTACAATGATCTCTTTTATATATAAGAGTCATTTTACAATATGCCAAGTCGGCTTACAAAGTTTTTACAATAATAAACAAAATATAATATAACAAAATCCTGTCAGCCTCTATGCCAGTATACTTCCTTTCTCTGTGTCGGTGTCGGTGTCCTAAGTGCCGGTGTAGAGTCTGATCATTGATGCCAGTGCACTAACTTGCCGGTGTAATGCCTTGCCAGATCCATAGGATTGTAAGGTTGCCATCAATGACAAAACCTTCAATCACATACAATGTCTCATTGGAGTGTGCATATGCCAACAATCTCCCCCTTTGGCATTGATGGCAACACTCATGAGAAATTTCAAGTGTATCAAAAAATGTGAAGTCAAAAAAATGTTACCAAAAATGTGTGTGCTCCCCTTGAGCATATGATTCCTGTGATGTTGAATCCCACTACTCCCCCTTTGGCATCAATGACAAAGGTTGTCAAGATGTCAGTAGAGTTTGTAGTTTCAACCTTGTAACTAGGTAGTTACAATTTGAAATAGATCCACCAAAATCAAGTTTATACTCTCCATAAACTTTTTACTATCTCTTATTGTTGTCTCTGTTCTTTTAGCTGTACCGGTGAGATGCTGCAAATGCTCTTCCAGTATTTTTTGTCCCTGTATTAGTGCCTCAGATACTTCCTTCCGTAATGATGCTAAATAGTCCAATCTTGGACTCAGTTTTAATCTCAGATGCTTTGCCTTATTCACTATTCTCTCTTTTTCTCTTTCCAATTTAAGTAATTCTTCCTCAAAATTTGTTATCTTCTGTTCAAAAACTGATAATGTATCAGGTGAGTTAACAAAATTATCTGCAAGTTTATTGATTTCATCTTGTACCTTTCTCATCTTCTTATCTATATCTACAGTTAAAAGGTTTGTCTTACAGGTGTCTTTGTATAGAGTTTTGTACTCTTTTAATAAATTACACAGTTCCGGTAGAAGTGTGTCAAAATCTCTAGTACACTTCTTTATCTGCTCATCAAAGAATCTTTGTTTTTCAATATACTTTGTCCTTCAATGTCTCAATGTTCTCTATGATATATTTACATAAGGTATCAAGTTGTCCTAAAGAATCTTTATTGTCTATATTATAGTTAGGAGCAATTACCTTCAAAATTGGTATGGTGTCATCAATTGCCTTATAAGCTTGTGAGCTACAATCTGTTATCTTTTTAATTGAATCCAAGAGTACCTCAGTCACATTAGTTGATTTGTAGCCTGATGATGAACCAACATTCTGAGTACCGCCAATGGAAGTAACCAAGCTTGTATTGACCTCTGGTAGGTCTGTTTGTGTTTGCATTTCCTTAAGCAATGGTTTTTCTACTTTTCCAGTAGTCGGTGGCACTGTTTCCTTATGAACCTGTTCCTGTTCTTGTTGTTGTTCCTGTTTGGGAGCCTTTTGCTCCGTTTGTTTCTCTATTTGTTGCATTGTCTCAGTTTGAGTCTAAGTTTCTAGCTTTTGCTCTTTGTCATCTATCGGTTTCTCCTGTGTGTTATCAGTTTGCTCAGCTACCGGAGACTCACTAGCCATGTCAGTCTTATCAGCTATATCTTTGTCTACCACAATGTTGATCTTTTGAGTATCAACATCCACTGTGTATAAGACTTCAGGATTAGGATTGACATCCTCTACATCCATCCTTTCAACTGCCGGTTGATCTTTTGTAGCTGTTGCTTTTACCGGTGGAGTAATAAAAGGAGGTGGGGGTAAGTTGTCTTTAACCTTGATACTGGGTGGTCCACCAACTTTACCTTTACCCTTGTCTCTTTCTTTTTGATATACCTTCATACGTTTGTGACTCATGTATTCTTCTTGTTTTTCTTTTTCCACTAGGAAAATGTCCCATGCATTTTCTATCTCCTCGGTCACCTCATTAACTCTTCCAACCATTAAAGAAATGTGCCGGTGTGCAGTAGAAAATACTAACCGGTTGGCTTCAACAATTAAGTCATCAATTTCTTTGGGTGAATTCACTAGATATACAGCAAGTAGCTTTTCTATCTTTATTTCCTTGTCAAGTTCTACTACTGCTTGTCTTCTTGCTTCCAGTCTTTTAAATAGTTCATCTGGTACTTCATTTACTACTTCCATCAAAAATTTCTTATATATATCCATATGCAATATAACACTGTTTTCTACTTGTTCTTTTTCATCAGCTATCAGAGTGTCATATAGCTTCTCTATATTCTTCAGCTTCCCTTCCTCTGTAATTTCATTCAATAGTATGTCAAGAGGGGCCAAGTCCTTATTTATCCTCTTCTTCTTCTTGGGTGTCAGTTTCTTCTTCTTTGGTGTAGCCTTTCTTACCGAAGATCTCACTACTTGTTGTTTTTGTCTTATCCTCCTAGGAGAGGGTGTGGTTGATGGTGAGGGATCTCTTTTTCTTACAACTCTTTTGAAAGTTGCAGGCATGTCATTCTTTGAAGATGTGCCTACCGGTGATAGGTGAGTTTCAGGTTGTGGAGCTACTAACTCATCCTTTGTTATACCAGTTTGTTCCATTACTCTATCCTTGATCTCCTTTGCTTGCCTAGAACCTTTCCTTACAACTGCCTCAACCTTTTTCACTCTTTTCTTTGATTGTATTTGGCTTTCAATAGTTTCTGCACTACCAAATATTTCTTCCTTAGGTTCTTTAGGGGCTTCCAGAAGTTCTTTAGCATATGTTTCAATTATATGATCATCTATTTTGTAGCCCATCTTTGTTACCCAAACAGTCCTAGGGATGACTGCTTCCATCCAGATCTCATCCTTCTTGATTACAAAGCATATTTCATCCTTATATTTGTCAACAATATTTTGTGATAATCTGATTCTTTTCTTCATTTTGACCTTTAGTGCTTGAAAGAAATCATGGATATTGTTTTCCTTATCTTCTCCCATATTGTTGAATAATTTTGTTAACTGTTTACCTACTGGTATATCATATCCAAGTTCTTTGTAGCCTATACTGGCAACCTGTTTGGTTATATGTAGCATCAGACATACTAATAGATTTCCAAATTTAAAAGTTCCTTTCTTATCCTTCTTAATCTTGCCTAAGTTGTCAATTAATTCATCCTTCAACCACTCACATACATCAATCTTTGCATTATCCGTGACCATATCATAAGCACTCTTAATGCATAAACTTGAAACTGAATTGAGTCCATTTGCATGAGTAGCTTTATATTCTAATATCATGCTGATAAATCTCACATTAATATCTATTACATCATTTACTCCTAAGGACCTTCTGTCAGATGTGGCACCAGTTAACTGAGTAACTAGGTCATTGGAAACCTTCTTAGTTTTGTCTGGCCTTTTACTAGTGGTTGGTAACCCTGTGACAGCTTTCACAACTTCCTTAGTGATTTTGTGAATTGCATCTAACTAGAAAAATTCACCATGTACCCTGCTTAAGACTATCCTAATCACATCCTTGGGAAATTCAGGAATGCTAAGGATCTTTGTAAATCCTAGGGTTTCAATGATATTGTGTTCATCTTTTACATTGTCAGATTCATCACATATGATAGTTTTAAACATGGTTTTAATCTCTTCATCTCCTAGTTCCTCAATGTTACAATGAATGTAAATTCTGGGGTCTTCAGCATAAACAACTCCCTTAGGAATTTGAGAAAAAGCACCTAAGGTATCATCTTTCTTTGCTATCTCAGGAACTAATTGAAATACGGGCCTAGGTCTTTTTATAACTTTGACAACAGTAGGGTTTGCTATATATTCAATTGCAAAAGTGGATGCCATGATAAAATACCTTTTACTACCTTTAGGATGGATGATTGCTTGAAGTGTTCTTGCCTCTTGCTCAAAATGCTTTAGCTTAGAATCTTCACGCTCTTCATAGGTTTGAAATCTCGGTGAAATGAAATGGAGCCAAAACCTCAAATTTATAGTGTCTTTTGCCATCTACCACATTAAATGCATGCCGGTTAAGTATTCACTTAACATTGTCTGCCGGTAATAAGTACTTTCCAACTTCTCATCTCTAATCGAGGGAATAATAGCACATGTGTCATTTGATTGCCAAACCCTCAAGGAAACTTTCTTCAACTAGATGAAGAACTTCCTGCCGGTGGAGCAATGCTCTGTCCTATCGGTGAAGCATCACTTTGTCCTGCTAGTGAAGCATTGATTGGTTCTACCGGTGGAGGAGTATTCCCAATATTTAGATCAACTTTTCTAATCCATTGTTTTGAGAATTCTTGCTTAACCTCTTCAACCTTTTCTTTACCTTTCAAGCTAGAACTTTTGTTGTCTACCGATGATCCTTTACTTCTACAAAATTTTGCAATATGCTTAATCTTGTTACATGCATAACAAGTTACATTATTCTTCTGAATAGCTTTCCCATAACCTATGCAAGTTTGTGTTTTGCATTGATTGGATAAATATCCAAATCTTCCACAAACATAACATTTCACAGTCATTCTGCAATTTTCAGAGTTGTGACCAACTTTGTTGCATTTTGAACATTGATCAGTGGGTGTGTTGATATTCTAATAATTTCTAGATCTACATTCATTTTCTCTATGACCATACTTATTACAGTTAAAGCATTTTCCATTGAATTTATAAGCATTAGGTTGTCTTACTGGTTTGTTGTGATCCTGAGTATTTGCAGTACTGAAGCTTTCACCAACTTCAAAGCCAATTCCAGAAGTGTCACCTTTAGGTTTTTTATTCTTTAGCAAGGTGCCAAGTTCCTCTAAGATTTTCTTGAATTTTTCTTTATGTTGATTTGCAGTTTCTAGTTCTCTTTCTAAGACCTCTTTCTGTCTCGTCAGTTCATTGGAGTCATTCTAAGTGTGCATCAGATCTGTCTTCAACATGTCATTTTCATAGCTAAGTCTTGTGTTCTCATTTGCTGCATCACTTAGTCTTCTATTCAATTCTTCTTCATTCTTCTTCCTATCCTCAATCTCTTTACAAAATCTCATAGTCATATCCTGCATCTCATTCTTTGTTGTCATGTTTTCTAGTTTCAGCCTACTTATCTGATCATTAAGTGATTCCTTTTCATCATTCTCATTTTGCATCTTTTCACAAAGTTCTCTTCTCTTATTTCTTGCAACAGTAAGATTCTCTTGAAGTGCCTGAATGATATCCTGAGATGCCCTTAAATCATCTTCTAGTTTGATATTTTTCAATTTCTCTGCATCATAGTCTGAAAGAGCTCCTTCAAGTTGCTTCATTAGATTTTCCATCTTTACCAGTGTCAAGATCTTCCTCAAGCTATTAGGCTTCTGAAAATAGAGGACCAAGCTCTAATACCAATTGCTAGGATTCCCACAGATACTGTGAGGGGGGGGTGAATCAGTATCTAATCGGTGTACAAAATTTATTATCTTAAAACATGTAGAATATATTATAATAGTGTACCGGTATGCAAGAAATAATGCAATAAATAGAATTAAAAACATCCACATAAAAAGCACACCATGACACAAGGATTTAACGAGGAAACTCAGTGTGGGAAAAACCTCGGTGGGATTTGTGACCTAGAATATCCACTTACTGGCCAATAAGAGAATATTACTTACAATAGGGGCCTGCACATGTAGGAAGGCCAACTGCCTAGAGCTCACTGCTCAGTGGGAAGTCTCACTGACTTATAATGTGGATTGTACAAATCCAATATCTTGTACTGCTTTACAATAGCATCTATAATGCCTGATTCAGTACCGGTTGCTACTCTGCTTCTTACATAAATCCTTTACCCTATATTTCGCATAATAGGTCTTCCTTAATATTTCGCATACATCACTTCCTTCACTTTTTTTCTTTTTTTCAAAATGTCTACAATGATCTCTTTTATATATAAGAGTCATTTTACAACATGCCAAGTCGGCTTACAAAGTTTTTACAATAATAAACAAAATATAATATAACAAAATCCTGTCGGCCTTTGTGCTCGTATACTTCCTTTCTCTGTGCCGGTGTCGGTGTCCTTAGTGCCAGTGTAGAGTCTGATCGTTGATGCCGGTGCACTAACTTGCCGATGTAATGCCTTGTCGGTGCCATAGGATTGTAAGGTTGCCATCAATGACAAAACCTTCAATCACATGCAATGTCTCATTGGAGTGTGCATATGCCAACATGTACAAATTCCAGAATCTGTTTAGTAGATGGAAGGAAATTCTTGGATGGATTGAGATATGAGAATGTGTGTTTTTCTTTAATTCCTAACAATATTGAGAGACTAGAACCGAAAGAAGAGCACCCAGAAGAGAGAAGAGATTTATTGACAAAATATGAGGAAATCATTTCAGATAATGTACCTGATGGATTGCCACCTATTAGAAGTATTAGTCATTGCAAGGATTTGGTTCCCAGAGCTACTTTGCCTAACAAAGCTACACACTGGTTGACATCGATAGAGAATGAATAACTGAATAGAAAAGTGTAGATGTTGTTGAATAAAGATTTGATCAGGGAGAGTTTAAGCCCTTGTGGAGTACCGAGAGTATTAGCACCTAAGAAGAATGGAGAGTGGAGAATGCATATTGATTCAAGAGCAATAAATAAGATCATAGTGAAATACCAGTTTCCTTGGCCTAGGATGGATGACATAATGGACTATTTGAGTGGAGAAAAATACTTTAAAAAGATAGATTTGAGAAGTAGATATCATTATATCAGGATCAGAGATGGTGATGAGTGGAAGACAATATTTAAGAAAAATGAAGGACTATCTGAAGGGTTGTTGATGCCTTTTGGATTGACTAATGCACCGAGTACTTTCATGGGACTGATGAATGAGGTATTGAAGAAATTATTGTGTAAGTTTGTTATCGTGTATTTGGATGACATTCTGATTTTTAGTAGAATAAAAGAGGAGCATTTGTTGCAGTTAAGACAAGTTTTGTAGAGGTTGAGAGAAGAAAAGTTGTTGATCAATATCAAGATGTGTACTTTCATGAAGGATGAGTTGGTCTATTTAAGATTTGTGGTATCTAAGGATGGTTTGAAGATGGACCCTGAGAAATTGGAAGCCATTGTTGAGTGGCCTACACTGGAAAGCATTGAGGAGGTAAGATCATTTCATGGATTGGATAGTTTTTACCAGAAGTTGATCAGAAATTTTAGTTCAGTTTGTAACCCTTTGACTAAGACCATGAGAGGAGATGAGATGGAATTCAAGTGTGTTGGCATTGAGTTATCAATGATGTCAACTAGTATTGCAGGTAGGCTATTGATAGAGGTATGAAGAAGTGTGTACCGCTATGGTGAAAGACAAATAAGGTATTGAGAAGATTAATATGAAGGCTTGACAACTGGTATGGTAGAAGACAAGTAGTTATTAAGACTATCAGTGACTTCACCAGTATGAGGTGAGATGCATGTGTGTGTTAGGTTTTTGAGTGATAATCGGTAGAGCATAAACTGGTCTGGAGGTTGGCTTCCTATTTATGATGAAGAGGCAGAATGATAAAGTAATCATAAACCACTGGAGGTGAAGATGTGTTGCTGGTATAGTGTGCACTACCAGTTAGCAGGAGGAGAAGGTCTCACTGGTAAAGGTTTGTACCGGTAGGAGTTTGCTGAATATTCAAGTGTAAACCAACCTTGTGTCGATGAGATGAGTGTATGACCATTGTGATGCCATGTGGAGCTGAGGTGGCAAACATGCAAAGGTCAGTGAAGCCTCCATCAACATGGTTGTTGAAACAACTAGTCGACATTAATGAAATAACCAAAAATCATGGGATGGTAACTGAATCTTGCGGCTTGAGGAAGGAATAATTATAGAGAAATATCAGGGAGTAGTTAGCACCTGGATCGAAGCAAAGAAATCAAACTTCAAGAAGATCTTGAGAAGGAAACAATTGGACTTTTTTATGAGTCGACAGATTTCAAGGTAGAAAATCATGTACGAGATTGCTATATTTAGCAAGTATGCATTGGATAATGGAAAACGTATAGAGATGCATTCCTCAGGTATAGGTGATTGATCCAAGATAGACTAGATCAAATCTCATGCAGATTTTGTTGAGTGAAGGAAACCCTACAACCCCAAGTTTGAATTGATTCTTGGCGGGAAAGCTCAAGTTTAAATTTGTTGACTTGAGACTTTGATTATTGTTGTTGTAGAGTGAAGACAAGTGTGAAATTTTTGTCTAAGAGCCAAAGAGATAAACACTTTAAGTGTTTATGAGTGAAGAATTGATTGGTAAGGAGAAGTAGAGCAAACCGGTGTAAGGAACAAATGATGGAGTATGCATTGAACACAGAGGTGACAAATCGGAAAAAGCTATCTCTGATTAAGAGTGATCAAGTGTGAGTTGAAAAAGGAAAGACATTGTTAGAGGGGATTTAGAAAAGTGATCAATGAATTCAAGTTGCAGAGTGGGTGGAGAGAATACAGACCGATAAGGCTGAAACTGTCAGAGAAGAATATTGTAAGGTTGTAAAACTTTATTTGCAATAGGGATTTCATTTGTATATCTAAGTTTTATACTGTTAGTACTAAGTCATATCTTAGTGAAGGGGTTGTAGCTCCTTTAGGTTGTAGCCTATAAATTGTGCAAGGGTTGGTGCTCCTTTGAGTTGGTGCTCATAAATTAGGGGTTGGTGCTCCTTGGGTTGGTGCCGTAAATATTGTAATCAGAGATTCCTTGTGAGGCTGGATTGGAGCAGAAGATCTCGAGTAACTATTCTCACCGAGGTTTTCCCCACATTGGGTTTTCCTCGTATATATATGGTGTTGTGTGATGTATTCTTGTGCATGTGTTATGTTAATATTTTAGCAAGTCCTTTTACACACTCTGCTTGCATTGTTTAAGTTACCGATTAGCACTCAATTTATTTTATATATTACCGATATATCCTTATTGAAGGAAAGGAGTTTAAATCTCTGATTCACCCCCCTCTCAGTGATCCATTGTGTCCAAAAATTGGTATCAGAGCCTAGGTTCCCTATTTTGTCAAAAGATTTCTCTAGCTTGGGTAGATCCTCTCAAGTGTTCACAATGGTAAGAAATGAATTCACCTCCTCAAAAGCTCCTATGCTTGATGGTGTCAACTATGCCTTTTAGAGTAGAATAATGGAAACCTATTTGTCCTCTCTAGGTTGTGATGTATGGATGATGTATGGGTGTCAGTTGTGAATGGGTATATAGTCCCTAATAATCCCCCCACTGATCCAGATGCTAAGAGGGAATATGAGAACAATGCTAAAGCTAAGAATGACATTCTTAGTGGGTTGTCTGATAATGAGTTTATCAAAGTCATGCACTTCTCTTCTTCCAAGAAAACTTGGGATAAGTTGCAGAAGATATTTGAAGGTGATGCTAAAGTCAAGGAAGACAAGTTGCAGACATTAAGATCACAACTTGAGCGTTTGAAGATGAGATATGAAGAGAAGATTGCCGACTATCTCCAAAGGGTTGATGAAACAACAAACACCATTAGAGGGCTTGGAGAAGAAATAAAAGATGAGGTGGTAGTGAAGAAAGTACTTAGATCTCTTACATCTAAGTATGATACAAAGGTTTCAACAATAGAAGAAGCGAAAGATCTGAAAGTCTTTACAATGGATGAGTTGTATGACTCCCTAACTACTTATGAGATGAGGACTATTGGTACTAATGTTGTGAAGAAAGAAGATGCATTTAAGACTTCAAGAAAAGGAAAAGATGAATTTTCTCATGATGCAACCAGTGAAGTCTCTGATGACATCATGGCAAAATTTGTCAGAAGACTCAAGACAAGTTCAGGAAAATATAAAGGCAAGCTGCCATTGAAATATTTCAACTGTGGAAAGATTGGACATTTTATTGCTAAATGTCCTTATGGTGATAAGAATGAAGATGATCAATCAAGTGGTAGTAGATCATATAGTAAGGATAGGAAGAAAAATGTCTATTGGCATGGTAGAAAAGGCTACCGAAAGAAGGGAAGTCTTTACACACATGAATATGATACCACGGATGAGGAAAGTCCCTCATATGACTGCAACAATGGAGATGAGGTCAGAGAAAACCTTTTTATGGCTCAAGAGGTACCGATACCTGAAGAAGTAGAAAAGGAAGAGAAAGAAGGAGAAGTAGACCTTGAAGCAGAACTCATTAGTGCCTTAGATGAGCTAAAGAAAACAAGAAGAGATTTGAAGAAGGTAAAAAGGGATGCAGCTGAAGAACAAGAGTTGTTGGAGCAATCTCTTGAAGATTCCAAGAAAACTATTGTAGATCTAAAACACCAGTTGGAAGAGGCCAAGAGGATGTGTGAATTCACTAGTACCAGTCTGAGTGAAAAGGAAAAGGAACATCAGAATCTAGAAGTAGAAATAGTGAAACTCTGGAAGGACTTAGAGAAAAGTCAGGAAGAAATAAAAGTGAGAAACAAATATGAAGGCAGCCCTGAAGCCCTGGACAAGATGCTGCGAAAATAGAAGCAATCTAAAGATACCAACAACTTAGGTTTTCAAGAAGGTCAAAGTTCAAACAACAAAGACACATCTGATAAGGAGATACAATTCACTTCTTCAAATGAAGGTGAATAGAAGAAGACATTTACGGTAAGAAAGGATACCGACAACAAGAAATATGCAGATGCCGCTAGAAACCGCCGCACAAACCAATATACTCAACCAATGAACCAAAGAACATACTCAATGCACCAACATGCAAATCCAAGGATAAATACAAGTATTGATCATGAAGGATTCACAAGAGTTAGCAACATGAAAGTAAGACCCCCAATGAGGTAGTCATTTGCAGGTTAAAGACAACCTAACCGGTATGTTCCAAATTTTCATGGTTATTGTCATCGATGTAATAAGTTTGGTCATAGAATATCAGATTATAGGAAAATGAATATCAACCTTAGTTTTGAGAGTAGAAACTCATTTGCTACATTAAAAAGTACAAATGTCATATGTTATAATTGCAATGAGTCTGGTCACAAGAGTTATGAATGTAGGAGTAATATGCAAATGTTCGACAAGAATGCATTGAGTACATTTTATAGTGCTAATCTGAAATACTATAAGTGTAAAAAAATGGTCACATAGCAAGGTATTGACAGCTGAGAACTGACAAGAAAAAGAGAATTGTACTAGATGAGAAGTTGGAAACAAAACTAGAACACAAAGTGACAGAAGAGGAAAAGAAAGAAGAGAAATCAGTCTGGGTAGAGAAGGAGAAAAACAAGACAAAGTTCAGCCTGATTGTGTAGACTGCTCTACATGCTGAAAGGAAGAATTTATGGGTAGCTAATAGTGGTTTCTCAAATCACATGATCGAAGATAAGAAAAACTTCATCAAGCTTGATAATTCAAATGGTGGTTCAGTTCAATTTGGTGACAACTACTCCATCAAGATCAAAGGTAGGGGTACACTGAATATTGGTGGAAAGATCAAGGCTCATGATGTGTACTATATGGAAGTTTTGAAGCATAACCTATTGAATGTAAGTCATATGTGTGACAAAGGGTACAAGTTCTCATTTGACTCTACCAATTGCCAAATAAGAAAGCAGAGTACCAGTCAGGTGGTAGAAGAAGGAAAGAGAATAGAGGGTAATGTCTACAATCTAAAGGAATGCCATGAGTCCCAATGCATGATGGGACATGTTGATGAAAGCTAATTGTGGCACCAGAGATTAGGCCATGTGAATTTTGATAATCTGGTTAAGATAAGTAAGAACTGGTATGTGAGAAACATATCACATATCATAAAACCGGCAAGCACATTCTATGATGAATATGTCAGAGGCAAGAAAGCAAAGGTCAACTTTAAAACAAAAAAATATAACACCTCAAGACCTTTGGAGTTGATACATACAGACTTATGTGGGCCAACAAGGACAAGAGCATTGGTTGGAGAAAGGTTATTTATGTTGTTCATAGATGATTACTCAAGAATGACTTGGGTAACCTTCTTGCATGATAAGTCACAAGCATTTGAGAGATTCAAAATTTTTAGGAAGATGGTAGAAAATTAAAGTGGACACCGGTTAAAATGCTTAAGATCAGACCGAGGTGGAGAATTTTCTTCAAATGAATTTGTTGACTACTGTGAGAAACATGGAATCTGAAGACAGTATTCAGCTACAAGGATACCTCAATAAAATAGGGTGGTAGAGAGGAAAAATAGGATAGTGAAGGAAATAGCTAGGACTATGTTGAATGAGGCCAACATATCAGATATATACTGGAAGGAAGCAATTATACTGCTGTCTGCACTTTAAACTGGGTACAGTTAAGAGTGAATAGTAGAATGACTCCTTATGAGTTATGAAATGAAGAGTGCTTGATTAGAGCTACATATTTAGCTATTTTTGATAGCTTACCCTATTACGAGTAACAAGATCTATTAGATCTACCTTGCTAAAGGATTTTACAACACTATATATATGTTGCACCTGGTTAGAGGATTTACAATTTATAGACTTGATTAGAGTCTTTTACCCTATTAAAGGTTTCTCTTACAACTTCAAAATATTACAATAAGACTTTACAAATATCTGCAACTTTACATCTGAAATGCTATAGTAGATTCTATGTGCTCAAAATAAGATTACCTTGCCTATAGCATACCTCGGTAACTCATAAAATAACTCGGTAAACCCTTCTTTTTACTCTATTCCTTGACTATTCGCTGATAACCTTCTCGATGACCTCTGTGTCTTTGTAACAGTCATAATACTTTGTGATTTCTCATGTATCACATAAGTCTTGCTTTATACACATATGCACACACATTTCTCACATTCACATATCTTTCTAACCCTAAATTCATGCTATATAAATAGACTTCTTATGTCGGTGATCTGATTCATTGCTTTGATCTTACAAACATGATTTCTTGAATAAATAACTATGCAAAATATTTCATTGGTTAGATGACCTCAAAATTATACAAAATCTGTATGTGCAATTTCCAATGTGATAACGGTTTTATGTGCCTTGATCTTATAACACATTTTCATATGTGTGTCCAAGTTCAATGAATCTGGTAACATGTTTCACTCGGTGTATTATCTTTACTGCTCAGTAGACATGAAATAACACTTGGTAGACAGCTCGGTGTATACTGGGCTTTATGACTGTTTTCCTTCTGTAACCGATTAGGTTGTTCATACCGACTAAATATTTCGGTAGTGGTAACCAACTAGAGTATATAGAATGACTTTGTATATAAAACTAATGGCAATTTGATAAGTAGTAACAATCTCCCCTTTTGACATTAGTTGAGATGTTTGACAAAACTAATTTCAAAGTCATTACTCAAAAATCTGTATACTTTACAAAATTTGACTAAACATGCAGTATATACATTAGTCATTGAAATAGCATAATCAAATGTACTCCCCTTATCAATATGCTGTACAAAACTCTGTAATCACTGTTCTTTCCTCTATTCATTGCTCAGTTCACTACTCTTGGATACTCTGCATATTCTACTCATTCTCTGCTCAGTATAGTCTCCCCTTGTATACTACACTCCGGTTGTTTGATACTTTGAATACTATACACTCCCCCTGTGTACTTTGATGCTATATATACTCTTGATGATATGCTCTGATATACTCCCCCTTTTTGACAAACATCAAAATTTAGTTACCATTGGGAGGTGGCAATTGATCAAAAATGGATTTGTACTTTGTCTTGGCTTCAGTGAGAGTGACAGAGAGTGCATCCTTTACACTGTCCATTAAAGAATTTTGTGCATTAATATCAGCCAATAATGAAATTAAGCCATCTAAAGTGCTTCCCTCTTGTGTAGTAGAGAGATAAGTGGCTCGGTTTAGCTGCTCTTGAATGGATGAAAGATGAGGAAGGAATAATGTTTGAAGTGTCATTATGTCCATCCTGATCTTGTGTTCTTCATTCCTCAATTCCAATTATTGAGCCATGAGCTATTGTAGCTTAGTATAAAAATTCTAAACTGAATTGGGCTTGGGGGTCAACTTATTTGAGAGATCAATGATCTCTTTCTCAATTGTTTCTGTTTTATTCTTAATGTCCTTAAGAAACAAAGAAAATGTGCAGAGTTTCTGAAATAATGAAAGAATGTGCTTGAGTTGAGGGGACAACTCAACAATAAATTTGACAAGTTTTACCTTGCCAACAGCAATGGATTTCTGTTCTTCCTCTATCATTTTAGCAGTTAGCTCCTTGTCTTTTAGTTTGCTCAAGTATTCAGATGCATCTACTCCAGATGTCTCAATCTGATTTAGGAGTTCATCCAATTGAATATGGATGGCTGCATTAGTTGATACTGTAGCTGAAGGTAGCATATCTGATAGTAAGGTCTTTACCTTTTGAAGTACTTTATTCTTCTTTTGTATGGCCAGTTGCTTCTCCTAATTGGCCTTTGCTTTGCACAGTTCACCAAATTCAGTGAGTGCTTGCCCTTTCAATTTGGAGATGTCTACATTGGGCAACACTATTGGTTTTGATAAATCAATTTTGAAACTATGCTTTTTCAACTTCTTTTCTTTACCTTTCACCGGGTGAACCACTACAATAGCTTGAGAGGCTTGAGAACCCTCAGTGGGTTGCTCGGTAGAGACAACACTTTTGTCAGTTTCTTTAGCCTTGGTAGTGTCCTTCGGTGTCTCGGTGCTTGGTGTCTCAGCTGTAACATTTTCCGTGCTAGAAGGTGCTTGAGAGGTTTGTTCTTGTGAAGTACCTTTTGTTGTAGACTTTTGACCTTTGGTGCCTTCACCTGTAGCCTGAGGAGCTTCAATTGTAGCAGGTTGATTGATCGGTGGGTAAGGCTGAACTTGTTCCAAAATAGATTCACTGGAGACAAGTTTTGCATAAGCATTGCCTTCTATCATTTCTTGTTCAGGTGCCTCTACATCCATGATATCTTCATCTATTTGAATGGTGTGAGTAGGGTCTTGCTCGGTGACACCAGGCTCTTGGTCAATGACATCGACTATTTCCACTATAGATTGTTCACCAGCATTCTTTCTTTGAAAGATGGTCTTCCATTGCTCTTTTGTTTCCTTCTCCACTTCTATATACAGGCCATTCATCAATTTCAAGGCCTTTTGTTTTACTGTAAATTGAGTTTGGTTGTTTGTCAGATGTTCTTTTATTTCATCAACCGACATATCAAGAAAGAGATGCACCAAACTTCTTTCTCTAATTTGTTTCTCCGAGTCTAGGGCATATTGCCATCTGGTTTCAATATGTGCATATAATTCCTTAGGAATAGAATTACATACTTCTAATGGGACCACTCGGAATTTGAGAAGTGTGGAAATGACAGCTTCTTCAATTTGCCTCTTTTCATCAGCAGATCTGGATTCATATTTGACAAATCTTAATCCACCAAATCCACCATATTCCTTTAGATTATTACAAAAAATTTCTACACTATGTACATCTACCTTCTTGCTTTTCATAATCTGAAATTTATTTGCATCTTCAGATTCGGTATCACTCGACTCTTTTGGCAAAATGAGTCTCCGAGTAGATTTCTTGTAAGTTCTAGTTACCTTAGGAATGGCAACAGTCTTTTGTTTCTTACTCGGTGATGCAGTAGATGCCCTTGTGTTAGGTCTCTTTGTTGGAGGGGTCGGTAGGGCCATTGAAGTGTCCTGTTTCTTTCTCTTCAACACTTTTCCCTTAGGCAATTCGGTGCTAAGTGTTATGGCTTCTTCTTGGGCTTCTGTCTCCTCTTCGGTGATGGCTAGAACTCCTTTGACAGGTGTGGAGGAAGACTCTTCTCCAAATTTCTCACTTAATGCCTTAATCATCTTTGTAGCTTTTCTTGTAGCCTTAGGTACTACAATGCTCATTTTTACTTTTTCCTTCACCTCTTCATAGGTTCCATACCTTAGCTCAGTGGTATGCCTTGGCAATGATAGATAGGCATCAATTTGTTGTTGTGTGATATCAAAATCAATCTCGTAACCCATAGGTGACAAAGATTGAGTCCTCAGTTCCACAACATTCACATAACAGTAATTGGTGTCGACCTCAAAACATATTTCATCTTTGTATTTTTCTACCAGCTATGGTGGAGTCCGGTACCTGTTATGCATTTTCTCTTGGAACTTGCTGAAGTAATCATCCATTATATCATTAAAGTTATCACCTAACTTCTTGATGAAGTCATTGATCTGATGGGTGATTGGTCGGTGTAGTTCCCAAACAACTTTACCAACTATTGGAAAAAACTTCTCAAAGTAGAAAAACATACATACAAGTAGTGATCCAAATTTTAGAGTATTTGCCATGTTGTTCTTCTTTGGCTTCCTGATTGTGTTCATATTTTCAAACAAGTTCTTCAGTAATACTTCACACAAGTCAATTTTCATGCCTTTCTTAACAATTTTGTATGCTAAGTCCACTGCTGCATAGGGTACACTATTTTCCCTTGCCGATTGGAAGAAATAGTAACCAATTACTCTAATGGCAAATTTGAGTTTAGGATCAGTGACATTGTTCAACTTCAGACCTCTGCAATCCGATTCAACTCCAGACAAACTGATCAATTCCTTCTGTGATATCATTTTCTGTGCTTGAGCATGATCATAGATAGGATAATCGATGATCAGATGAATGATTTCTTTAGTGATCTTAAATGGTTGCTCTTGTAGCCACATGAAATCATCATACACTCGACTTAGTAAAAACTTGACCCACTGGGGTTTGAACACACGGGGATAGGTTAGGGCTTCAGTCAATCCCTTGATTTTGATAAGCTTATACTTGCTATCCATTTTACCATCTGTGCACAATTCATCATATGCATCTTTGATCTCAATATGACCGAGTTCTTCAACACGGCATTTTGTGAAGAATCTCACATCCTCGACTAACAAGACTCGATCCAGGATGAGTGAAAAAGCAGTTTTGTCATCCAGTTCAGATGCAATTTTGGGAGTCAAAGAGTATTTTAGTGAGGGCTTTTCTACATTTGTGACAACAATGGGTTCTTGGATCTTAGATGCCATTTTGATTTTAGATAAAAATTGACACAGGAACCTTAGGGTTTGAGAACTTAACAAACAGCAGACACTTCACACTCAGCAAATAATAACAACTTAATGAGTTTGGTAAACTAGCTTAGCAATGCGATGAGATTCGATGTAAATACCTTAGATTTTTCTTTGAAGATGGTTTGATTGCCTTGATTCGCTCTGCTCTGCTTCTTAAAAACTTAGTGAATGAAAATGACCACGAAAAACCTTTTAAGTACTCAAAAATACCTTATCGGGCTCCGTGGAAGTTAGGTCAAAGACATTAAATGCACTCGGTTCACTTAACTTTCTTTCCCCTTTTTTTTTGCGCTTTAACTGAGTAACCAGATTTCCTTCATATACCGACTTGACAGGCTTCCTGAATTCACCAACTTAACAGTTTTCTTGTAAAGTGCTCCAAAAGACTTTGATAGAATTTCAAACTTGCAACTACATCTTACTATGCAGATTTTCAATTCAGTACATACTAAAATAGGAACTGTTTAAGATTTAACCTTGTGAGAATGCAGTCCCTTCATACCTTTACCGATTAATTTGGAGTGGGAGCACCTAACTCGGTAGGTAAGGTGCTTTCTTTATTTGACACAATTTCCTTCTTTCTCCAAATCATCTTTAATTTCTCTTTTATTTCCTCATTGTCTTCTCTAGGTTGATCTCTTCAATCTCTAGCCAAGTGTCCAACTTTGTGACAATGAAAACATGCCATACTAGGATTTCTCCATGATCTTCAGTTATTCATTCCAAACCTTATAAAGCAGTTGGCACTTATATGTCCATATCTTCCACAACATTCACACCATATCCTTGTATTGTAATCCCATGGTACTACAAAATATTGTCGGTAAGGATCTGTGTGAGTTCGGTAACCTCTAGTATTTGCTCGGTGTGCATACCACATGTGGTTTTTTTGCTTAAACCAACACTTCTCGGTACTATGTCCATATCTATTGCAGTTTTTACAAAACCCTTTGAATTTTGCCTTCTGATAATTGTTAACAGACTTTGTCCTACATTGATTAGATGTGTGACCATATTTATTGCAATTGTAACAATAACCATTGGTCTTAGTGGTATTCGGTTGCTTACCTTTTCTGATTTGACACATGTTGGCAGTATGACCTTGATTTCCATAGTAGTAGCAAATAGGCTTCTTCCTTTTGATGTTATTCCTTTTTCCAGCTTGTTTTGATGATTCTCCTCTCTCGGTAGTGCAGATTCCCTTCTCGGTAGAGTCTTTTCCTTTGTAACCGAGTCCTCCTTCTTTGTAGGGTCGTCTTGTGTTCAGCTGCTCATCCAACATCTTTGATGCTTCATAACTCTTCTTCAGTGTTTCCTTGGATTTCTTCTCTGTTTCAAGTTCATTGCTCAACCTTGATACTTCAAGTTTCAATGCTTGATTCTCATCATCTTTCAGATTTGCTCCATGATGTGTATAACCTAGTTGATTTGTCAGATTTTGTTGAATACCAGTTAGCCTTATGATTTCATCATTCTTATCAGATACTAAGACTTCAAGTTGTTGTTTGTCTTTTTGTAGATCTCTTGCTTTATCCTTGACTATCCTTAATGCATCTAGATTTTCAGTCATCTATGTACTGAAATGTTCATGTTCTCTTTTCATTGCTTTTAGTTGATCAGCCAATGCTTTGTTCTTTTCTTTCAACATTCCAATCATTTCTTCAGTTTCTTCAGATATACTGTTCTCAGATGATGTCTCGATTTGTTCCACTAACTCTTGAGAATCTTGCAAGTCATCAGATGATCTTCTCCTTACTTTCAGAGATTTTTTCATTTGCCTTTGCATGTCTGCAATCACTTGATTTGCATTATCCAGCTCTTCTTGTAGATACACAATCCTCCGAGATTGTTTATAGCCTTCCATTTATAAGATCTTTCTCTTTAGGTAGTTAAACCCTTTTCCAAGATTCAAGCTCTGATACCAATTGTTAGGCCCAATATGGAAAGCTAATGTACTGAGAGGGGAGGGGTGAATCAGTACTTCAAATCCTTTTCTCAACAATATCTTTAATGTTATGCATAAACCAAAAACTACTATAACATAATATAAAGCTAAAACAAATGAGTAACAATCATACATGATTCACTCCATAACACATATATTTTGGTTACACAGAAACTCTTGGTTAGAGAGAAAAATTGCGGTGGGGATGGCACCCACAACTTCACTACTACAATAATAAAGAGTGCTCAGTTAGAGCTACATATTTAGCTATTTCTAATAGCTTACCCTGTTAGGAGTAACAAGATCTGTTAGATCTACCTTGCTAAAGGATTTTACAACACTATATATATGTTGCACCTAGTTAGAGGATTTACAATTTATAGACTTGATTAGAGTCTTTTACCCTGTTAAAGGTTTCTCTTACAACTTCAAAATATTACAATAAGACTTTACAAATATCTGCAACTTTACATCTGAAATGCTATAGTAGATTCTATGTGCTCAAAATAAGATTACCTTACCTATAGCATACCTCGGTAACTCATAAAGTAACTCGGTAAACCCTTCTATTTACTCTGTTCCTTGACTGTTCACTGATAACCTTCTCGATGACCTCTGTGTCTCTATAACAGTCATAATACTCTGTGATTTCTCAAGTATCACATAAGTCTTTCTTCATACACATATGCACACACATTTCTCACATTCACATATCTTTCTAATCCTAAATTCATGTTGTATAAATAGACTTCTTATGTTGGTGATCTGATTCATTGCTTCGATCTTACAAACATGATTTCTTGAATAAATAACCATGCAAAATATTTCATTGGTTAGATGACCTCAAAATTATACAAAATCTGTATGTGCAATTTCCAATGTGATAACGGTTTTGTGTGCCTTGATCTTGTAACACGTTTTCATATGTGTGTCCAGGTTCAATGAATCTGGTAACACATTTCACTTGGTGTATTATCTTTACTGCTCGGTAGACATGAAATAACACTCGGTAGACAACTCGGTGTATACTGAGCTTTGTGACTGTTTTCCTTCTGTAACTAACTAGGCTATTCATACCAACTAAATATTTCGATAGTGGTAACCGACTAGAGTATATAGAATGACTATGTATATAAAACTAATGGCAATTTGATAAGTAGTAACACTTCAGAGTGTTTGGAAGTAAGCGCTTCATCATGAGAGATGTTGATGGATTAGGAAGTTTTGATTCCCGAAGTGATGAAGGAATCTTCTTGGGCTACTCAACCAACAGTAAAGCCTACAAATGCTATAACAAGAGATTGAGAAGGGTGGTTGAGAGTGTAAATGTGAGAATAGATGAAGACTCACATAGAGGAAAATCTGCACCGACACGTTACATTGATGAGTCAGATGTTGAAAATGAAGAAAAATCTGACAATGGACTGGTAGAGGATACACCAAACAAGATCCCCTATCGGTATGTGTAGAAGAATCATCAAGAAGAACAAATCATAGGAGATAGGAATGAAGGTGTGCAAACCAGAAAGAGATTAGCTCGGGAAGGTGAGCAGGTGAATTTCTGTCTCATGACTGAAGTAGAGCCCAAAAATTTTGATGATGCTAGCAAAAGTGAGAAGTGGGTAGATGCCATAAATAAAAAATTGAGACAAACTGAGAAAAATCAGACTTGTGAACTTGTTCCTAGACCAGCAGACAAGAATTTCATAGGTACCAAATGGGTCTACTAGAACAAGATGAATATAGAAGGTAAGATAGTTTGGCATAAAGCAAGGTTAGTCTGCAAAGGATATGCTCAAGTAGAAGGTGTTGATTTTGAAGAAACCTTTGCATTGGTTGCTAGGTTAGAGGCAATAAGATTTTTTATCTTTCTTAGCCTACAAGGGATATAAAGTATATCAGATGGATGTGAAATCTACTTTTCTCAATGGAAATCTTGAAGAAGAGGTGTATGTGGAACAACCAAAAGGGTACTTGTTGCATGAAGATGAGAGTTTTGTATGCCGGTTGAAGAAAGCCCTGTATGGTTTGAAGTAGGCTCCCATAGCATGGTATTCTCGATTAGACAAATACTTGAAGGAGAAAGGATTCTGGAAAGGGAATGCATACAACAACTTGTATGTCAAGGTAAATGGAGGTCACATGATTATAGTTGTTGTTTATGTGGATGATACTATCTTTGGTGGAGACAAGGACATCATGTGCAAATAATTTGTAGATCAGATGAAGACACAGTTTGAGATGTCCATGTTGGGTGAGTTGTCCTAATTTCTTGGATTGCAGATCTCATAGAAGGAGAAAGGAATTTTCATCTCCCAAACCAAGTATGTGAAATACATGCTGAAGAAATTTCAGATGGAGGATAGAAAACTGGTAAGTACTCCCATGATTATTGGTTGTAAGTTGAGAAAACTAGATGAATCACTAGAAGTTGAGAAAATACTGTATAGGTCTATGATCGGTAGTCTGTTGTATTTAACAACATCTAGACTAGATATTTTACAAGTTGTTTGCATGGTTGCAAGATTCCAAGCTGCTCCTAAACAATCTCACTTAAATGTAGTTAGAAGAATCTTTAGGTATCTGCAAGGAACTATCAGCTATGGTCCGTGGTATCCAAAGAAAGGAGACTTCTCTTTGCATTCTTATACTCATGCATATTGGTTAGGAAGTATTGATGACTGGAAAAGCACAAGTGGAGGTGCTTTCTACCTAGGAGACCGATTAGTATCATGGCACAATGAGAAGCAAGATTTTGTGTCATTATCTACTATTGAGGTAGAGTATATAGCAACTACTACATGTTGTTGATAGGTTTTATGGATGAAGTAGACACTGAAAGACATACAAGTGGAGATACTGAAACCCATTCCAATCCAGTGTGATAACTCAAGTGCAATCAACATCTCCAAGAATCCAGTAATACACTCAAGAAAAAAACACATTGCAATCAAGTATCACTTCTTGAGGGAGAAGGTAGTAGACAAGGAGGTCATAGTAGAATATGTTCCAACTGATGAGTAGATTGCTGACATATTTACCAAGTCACTTCCTTTGGGCCCATTTGAGTATTTGAGATAAAAGGGGAGTTGTCCCACCATCTGGCAGCACTTAAATGCATAGGAGATTGCATGATTGAGGGGCAGTCAACCATAGCTACTATCTTGTGACTCTTGAATCATGATTCATGGATACAGGGGGAGAGTGTGTCAAGGGAGAGATTATTGGTGTCAGACTAAGGTTCCCTTTGCCATTGTTGTCAAAGGGGGAGAGAAATAAGAAAAGAAAATAAGAAAATGTTGACATCAATGCCAAAGGGAGAGATTGTTGGCATTGAGTTGTCATTGATGTCAACCGGTATTGCAGGCAGGCTACCAGTAGAGGTATGTCATCTGGTATGAAGAAGAGTGTACCAGTATGGTGAAAAAAAATAAGGTATTGAGAAGATTAACATGAAGGCTTGACAATCGGTATGGTGGAAGACAAGTAGTTATTAAGACTATCAGTGACTTCATCGGTATGAGGTGAGATGCATGTGTGTGTTAGCATGTTGACTGATAACCAGTAGAGTATAAACTGGACTAGAGGTTGGGTGTCTATTTATGATGAAGAGGCAGAATGTTAAAGTAATCACAAACCACCAGAGGTAAAGATGTGCTACCG
Source organism: Cryptomeria japonica (assembly GCF_030272615.1). NCBI lineage: Eukaryota > Viridiplantae > Streptophyta > Pinopsida > Cupressales > Cupressaceae > Cryptomeria > Cryptomeria japonica. The sequence continues at coordinate 344,523,016 of NC_081412.1, read as the reverse complement.
GTATAGTGTGCACTACCAGTTAGCAAAAGGAGAAGGTCTCACCGGTAAAGGTTTGTACTGGTATGAGTTTGATGAATGTTCAAGTGTAAACCAACCTTATGTCAGTGAGCTAAGTGTATAACCATTGTGATGCCATGTGGAGATGAGGTGGCAAACATACAAAGGCCGGTGAAGCATCCATCGACATGGTTGTTGATACAACTAGTCGACATTAATGAAACAACCAAAAACCATGAGATGGTAACTGATTGTTGTGGCTTGAGGAAGGAAGAATTACAAAGAAAGATCAGGGAGTAGTTGGCACCTAGATTGAAGCAAAGAAATTAGACTGCAAGAAGATCTCAAGAAGGAAACAACTGGGCTTTTTATGAGTCGACAAATTTCAAGGTAGAAAATCATGTACGAGATTGCTATCTTTAGCAAGTATGCATTAGATAATAGAAAATGTGTATAGATGTATTCCTTGGGTATAGGTGATCGATCCAAGATAGACTAGATTAGATCTCATATAGATTTTGTTGGGTGAAGGAAACCCTACGACCCCAGGTTTGAATTGATTCTTGGCGGGAAAGCTCAAGTTTAAATTTGTTGACTTGAGACCATGATTGTGGCTGCTGTAGAGTGAAGACAAGTGTGAAATTATTGTTTGAGAGCCAAAGAGATAAACACTTGAAGTGTTTATGAGTGAGGAATTGATTGGTAAGGAGAAGCAGAGAAAACCGGTGTAAGGAACAACCAGTGGAGTACACATTGAACACAAAGGTGACAAATTGGAAGAAGTTGTCTCTAATTAAGAGTGATCAAGTGTGAGTTGAAAAAGGAAAGACATTGTGAGAGGGGATTTAGAAAAGTGATAAGTAAAGTTAAGTTGAAGAGTGAGTGGAGAGAATACAGACTAGCAAGGCTAAAACTGGCAAAGAAAAATATTGTAAGGTTGCAAAACTTCATTTGCAACAAGGATTTCATTTGTATATCTAAGTTTTATATTGTTTTCACTAAGTTGTAGCTTAGTGTAGGGGTTGTAGCTCCTTTAGGTTGTAGCCTATAAACTATGCAGGGGTTGGTGCTCATAAATTAGGGGTTGGTGCTCCTTGGGTTGGTGCCCTAAATATCATAATTAGAGATTCCTTGTGAGGCTAGATTGGAATAGAAGATCTCCAACAACTATTCTCACCGAGGTCTTTCCCACATTGGGTTTTCCTCGTATATATCTGGTGTTGTGTGATGTATTCTTGTGCATGTGTTATGTTAATATTTTAGCAAGTCCTTTGTCACAGTCTTCTTGCATTATTTAAGTTACTGGTTAGCACTCAATTTGTTTTATATATTATATATATCTCCTTATTGAAGGAAAAGAGTTTAAATCACCGATTCACTCCCCTCTCAATGATCCATTGTGTTCAAAAAAGTGGAAAACCAGAGCAAACAAAATTTTGAATTATTGAAGGAGAAAGTAAATGAGAAGCTTATGTTGGCTTTACCAGATTTTAATAATCTATTTCAAGTGGATTGTGATGCAAGTGGAACAACAATAGGAGAAGTAGCCTATTTCAGTGAGAAATTTAATGATGCCCGAAAGAGATATTCAGTATATGATCAAGAATTTTATGCCATAGTTCAAGCCTTGAAGAAATGGAGACACTACTTGTTGCCTAAAAAGTTTGTGTTGTATACAGATCATCAAGCTTTGCAGTATTTGAACAGTTAGAGTAAGTTGAATCAAAGACATATAAGATAGGTAGAATTCTTGCAGAGTTACACCTTTGTTGATGCATAGAAGTGAAAAATGTAATAAAGTTGTTGATGCATTGAGTAGGAGAATGAATTTATTGACAGAGATGAATGTGTCAGTATTAGGATTTGAAGATTTGAAGACCTTGTATGATGAAGACCCAGATTTTGCAGAACCTTGGAAAGCATGTAGAGAACTGGTTATGGTTGATAGGAGAAAATGGATGGATTATTTCATTCAGGATGGGATGTTATTCAAGGGAGTTCAGTTGTGCATACCTAAGAGTTCCATGAGAAAGAACTTGATAAAAGAGAAACATAGTGGAGGTTTAACCGAACATTTTGGCATTAACAAAATAGTTGCATTGGTGAGTGAGCAGTACTTTTGGCCCCAGATTCATAAGGATGTTAAGATATATGTGCAAAGTTGTAGAGTTTGTCAAGTTGCAAAATGTAGTAGTCAAAATGTGGGATTGCATAAACCTTTGATAGTACTAGTAAGACCTTGGGAGGATAAAAGCATTGATTTTGTACTTGGATTTCCTAAGACATCAAGAGGGAATGATTCTATATTTGTGGTAGTGGATAGATTTTCAAAGATGGCTCATTTCATACCTTGTAAGAAGACATCAGATGCGTTGCATGTAGCAGACCTATTTTTCAAGGAAGAAGGTGAGGCTGCATGGACTACCTAAGAGCATAGTTTCAGACAAAGACACTAAGTTTGTTGGCTATTTTTGGAGAATACTTTGGAAGAAGATGAAGATAGATTTGAAGCTCAGTTCTACTTTTTATCCACAAACTAATGGACAGACAGAAGTTGTTAACTGGAGTTTGGGAAACTTGTTGAGATGTTTAGTGGGAGATAAAACCAGAAGTTGGGATTTGATCCTTGTACAAGAAGAGTGTACCTACAACAATTTAGTGAATAGAAGTACCCAAAAAACACATTTTGAGATTGTTACTAGAGTGCATCCTAGAGGAATATCATAATTGAGAAACGTTAGCAGTGAAGACCGAAAGAGTTCAGAAGTATAAGATTTTGCAAATCACATGGCAGCATTGTATATTCAGGTTAAACATCATTTGGAAGACATGAACAACAAATATAAGGAGAAGGTAGATGAGAAGAGGATACATAAGGAATTTGAAGTTGGTGATGAAGTGATGGCATATCTAAGAAAAGAGAGATTCCTGGTTGGAACTTATAATAAGTTGCAGATGAAGAAGTTTGGACCCTATAAGATTTTGAGGAAGTTCAGTTCTGGAAATGCATATGAAGTGGAGCTACTGGATAGTCTAAGTATTTCATCTATATTTAACATTACAGATCTTCATGAGTACCATGAACTAGAATTAAATGAGGATAGTGTTGCAGACCTTGAGAAAAAATTGCCCTGCAAGGAACCAGATCAGATTGAAGAGATTTTGGACAGTAGTATTGGGCGTAGTACCCGAAATAGTCAGTACAAAGAATATTTTGTGAAGTGGAAGGGAACACCAGTTGAAGATTCATCTTGGATTTATCAGGCAGAGGTAGACCACCTTGGTTTTCCTCTGACCCTAACAAAGTGAGAGGCTCACTTTTCATTAACCTCGGATGTCTAATGCAGGAGCATCCCTGGTTCACAACAATCTTGCATCAACCAAAAATATTTTCCTTTCTATTTTGTTTTCTGTTTACAATTTCAGTTTTCCTTTCTGTGTCCTAGTTTTGGCTCATCGGATTCTATGGACTTGGATTCTACTTGAAGACTTGATCATCTTTCTTTCTTTCAGACCACATCTCATTTGGATTACTTACCGACAATATATTGCTACCGGTTTCCATGACAGTTTCTTATTACCGGTTTCCTGAGACATATTCTGGTGATCTATCAGAACCCATTCTGAAGCTTGTGGAGCCTTGGGCATTGATTTTGATGTTCCTTGGTGTCTGGCAGACCTTTTCCCATGATCTACATTTCATCTTTTGGATTTTCTAGAGGAATCTCTTGGTGGAGGCTAACCTTGTTTATTTTGCACGTTAGGTCTTGTTCTTCAGGTTTTGATCCTTGTTGGGATGACTGGATCCTTTGGATAGAAATATATATCTATAATCATGCTTTAGAATGCATTCAGTTAGAATCAATCGGAGTATCAGATAGATATACTGTGCCTAGAAGATAGATCTTTCAATTCAAGGTCCTAGTTATGACCGATTCTACTAGGCCTGTGTGCCGGTATGTTTTAAACCGGTTGGATATAATCCAATTTCATGCAATAAAACTATCTATTCTGCATTTCCTCCATCTTATCTATGTATTTCCATTGTGTTCACTCTTTTTGACTGGTCCAGACTGATCTCTTTGAGGTCCCTCCTCACTGGTGACTGCTTCAAGTGGTATCAGAGCGAAGTTTCATTCCAGAGGTTGCGTGTCCTAAATTTTTTTGTAGGGTGGTGGATTGCGGATCCGACCTGCAATTACAGAGGACTAGCATGAATCGATGGCATGAAGAGGAAGTAGGAATGGTGAATCATGTGGGAATGTGAACCCTGCTTTGATGGAGATGTTGCAAGGAATAGCAGCTTGGTTAGAAGCTGTGGAGATAGTCTAGCAAAGAGGCTGACATATTGAAGATGCAAGTGAATATGAAGGAGAAGAATCCCCGACAAAAGAAGTAAACCTACTCGGTAGTTGATCGGGATAAAGAAAGGTTTTTAAGGGTTTTGAGTAGGGCGAACACTAAACCTTATTTTACTCCACCACAATATGATGGGAAGTTAAACACAGATAAATTGAAGGATTGTATCTCAGAGATGGAGAAGTATTTCAATTTTGAAAACACTATAGAAGAGAGGAAGGTGAAAATATGCCTGTACTCGGTTGAAAGGTCATGCATCTCTTTGGTGGGAGCATTCACAAGTTGATAGACAAAGAAGAGGTAAAGAAAATATTAAGATATGGGATTAGATGATTGCTAAGTTGAAATCAAAGTTTGTGCCGACAAATTATAAAGTGGATTTATTACGGAAGTTGCAAAATCTGAGACAGAAGGAATCTAGTGTGAAGGAGTACACCGAAGCATTTTACAAGTTGAACATCAGATCTCGACATGTTGATGAAGTTGAACAAATTGCAAGATATTTGAATGGATTGCAAATGTCTATACAAGATGAACTCAGTATGATCAAATTGGAGAGTGTTGAAGAAGCTTACCAGTATACACTAAAGGCTAAAGAGAAATTTAACAAAAGACATGAGCAGAGATAAAGAGGTAGAGGTGAAAGGTTTACTGGAGGAATATTTCAAGGAGGAAGATGATATACCAGAGGAAGAGGAACCAGTATAGATTGGAACATGAACAATGAAGTGAACAAAGAAGGTAATTCATATCGGAAGGATGATAGAAATTTCTACTCAAGGAGAGAACCAGATAGTTACCAGAATGAGAACTTTGGAAGACAAGACAAGAGGATATTTAGAGGAACTTGATTTAAGAGTGGAGGAGAAGGACACCGTGCATTCGAATGTAAGAAGATAGAGGCTACCAGAAGAGCAACAGTGGTGGAAGAAAACCCCACAGGATCAGACAATAAACCAAAGATGGAGAACTATTGATGATGAGGAGAGGTTTGTGTCATATCAGAGGAGATGAAGAACCCTTGTAGAGGAAGATCCTATTCAAAACCATATGTAAGGTATTCGGTAAGTGTTGTAAAGTTGTTATTTATAGCGGTAGTTCAGATAATCTTGTTTCAGAAGAGATGGTGAATAAGTTTAAATTGGAGAGGTTGAAACACCCTAAGCCTTATCAGATAGCATGGATTCAGGATGAACATAAGTTGTTAGTAAGTGAACAATGTTTGGTGAGATTGAAAACTGAGAATTATCATGATGAATTTTTGTGTGATATTATACCTATGGATATTTGTCATCTTTTATTGGGTAGACCTTGGTAGTTTGATAAACAGGCAATACATGATGGAATGAAGAATACATACACTATTGTGCCCAATGGGATGAAGCAAACCCTGTTACCTTTGGAGGAACGTTTGAAGAATGAAGTCTATACAAATTCCATAATCTATATAGTAGATGGAAGGAAATTCATGGATGGACTGAGACATGAGAATGTGTGTTTTGCCTGAATTCCTAAGAAGACCGCGAGAGCAGAACTAGAAGAAGAGCACCCAAAAGAGATAAGAGATTTGCCGACAGAATATGCGGAGATCATTTCAGATAATGTACCTAATGGATTGTCACCTGTTAGAAGTATTAGTCATTGCATGGACTTGGTTCCCAAAGCTAGTTTACCTAACAAAGTTGCACACTAGTTGACACCAACAAAGAATGAAGAATTGAATAGACAAGTGTAGGAGCTATTGGAGAAAGGTTTGATCAGGGAGAATCTGAGCCCTTATGTAGTACCAACAATATTAGCACCTAAGAAGAATGGAGAGTGGAGAATGTGTACTGATTCAAGAGCAATAAACAAGATCATAGTGAAATACTGGTTTCCTTTTCCTAGGATGGATGACATAATGGACTGTTTGAGTGGAGAAAAATACATTACAAAGATAGATTTAAAGAGTGATATCATTAGATCAGGATCAAAGAAGGTGATGAGTGGAAGACAACATTTAAGACAAATTAAGGACTATATGAATGGTTGGTGATACCTTTTGGATTGACTAATGCACTGAGTACTTTCATGAGGCTGATGAATGGGGTATTGAAGAAATTCTTGGGTAAGTTTATTATTCTATATTTGGATGACATTATGATTTTTAGTAAACCAAAAGAGGAGAATTTGTTGCAGTTAAGACAAGTTTTGCAGAGATTGAGAGAAAAAAAGTTGTTGATCAATATCAAGAAGTGTACTTTCATGAAGGATGAGTTAGTCTATTTAGGATTTGTGATATCCAAGGATGGTTTGAAGATGGACCATGAGAAAGTGGAAGCCATTGTTGAGTGGCCTACATTGAAAAACATTGGGGAGGTAAGATCATTTCATGGATTGGCTAGTTTCTATCGGAAGTTTGTTTCTAAATTTTAATTTCAGTTTGTAACCCCTTTACTTGGACCATGAGAGGAGATCGGAAGGAATTCAAGTGGACCACCAGAGCAAACAAATTTTTTAACTTATTGAAGTAGAAAGTTACTGATCAGCGTGTGTTAGCTTTACCAGATTTTAATAAGGTATTTCAAGTGGATTGTGATGCAATTGGAACAACAATAAGAGCAATTTTGAGTCTAGAAGGGAGAGCAGTAGCCTATTTTAGTGAGAAATTTAATGATGCCCAAAAGAGATATTCAGTGTATGATTTAGGAATTTTATGCCATAGTTCAAGCCTTGAATAAATAGAGACACTACTTTTTGCCTAAGCACTTTGTATTGTATATAGATCATCAAGCTTTGCAGTATTTGAATAATCAGAGTAAGTTGAATTAGAGATATATGAGATGGGTGGAATTCTTGCAGAGTTACACTTTTGCGTTAAAGCATAGAAGTGGAAAATCTAATAAAGTTGTTGATGCAATGAGTAGGAGAAGGAATTTGCTAACAAAGATGAGAGTGACAGTATTAGGTTTTGAAGATTTGAAGACCTTGTATGATGAAGACCCAGATTTTGCAGAACCTTGGAAAGCATGTAGAGAACCAGTTATGGTTGATAGGAGAAAATGGTTGGATTATTTCATTCAGGATGGGATGTTATTCAAGGGAGTTCAATTGTGCATACCTAAGAATTCCATGAGAGAGAACCTGATAAAAGAGAAACATAGTGTAGGTTTAGCCGAACATTTTGGCATTGAAAAAATAGTTGCATTAGTGATTGAGCAATACTTTTGGCCTCAGATTCATAAGGATGTTAAGAGATATGTGCATAGTTGTAGAGTTTGTCAAGTTGCAAAAAGTAGTAGTCAGAATGTGGGATTGTATAAACCTTTGATAGTACCGATAAGACCTTGGGAGGTTATAAGCATGGATTTTGTACTTGGATTTCCTAAGACACTGAGAGGGAATGATTCTATATTTGTGGTAGTGGATAGATTTTTGAAGATGGATCATTTCATATCTTATAAGAAAACATCAGATGCATTGCATGTAGCAGACCTATTTTTAAAGGAAGTAGTGAGGTTGCATGGATTACCTAAGAGCATAGTTTCAGACAGAGTCACTAAGTTTGTTAGATATTTTTGGAGAACACTTTGGAAGAAGATGAAGATAGATTTGAAGTTTAGTTCTACTTTTCATCCAGAGACTGATGGACAGACATAAGTTTTTAGCCAGAGTTCTGGAAACTTGGTGAGATGTTTAGTAGGAGATAAAATGAGAAGTTGGGATTTGATCCTTGCACAAGAAAAGTTTGCCTACAACAATTCAGTGAATAAAAATACTCAAAAAACACCTTTTGAGATTGTTATCGAAGTGAATCCTAGAGGAATATCATTATTGAGAAATGTTAGTAGTGAAGACCGGAAGAGTTTGGAAGCAAAAGGTTTTGCAAATCACAAGGCAGCATTGCATATTCAGGTTAAACAACATTTAAAAGACATGAACAATAAATATAAGGATAAGGTAGATGAGAAGAGGAGACATAAGAGATTTGAATTAGGTGATGAAGTGATGGTATATCTAAGAAAAGAGAGATTCATGGTTGTAACTTATAATAAGTTGTAGATGAAGAAGTTTGGACCCTGTAAGATTTTGAGGATGTTTGGATCTGGAAATGCATATGACGTTGAGCTACTGGATAGTCTAAGTATTTCATCTATATTCAACATTGTAGATCTTCATGAGTACCATGAACCAAAATTTAGTGAGGACAGTGTTGTAGAACTTGAGAAACAATTTCCCCAGAAGGAACCAGATCAGATTGAAGAGATTTTGGACAGTAGGATTGGGCGTAGTACCCGGAACAGTTAGTACAAATAATATATTATGAAGTGGAAGGGCAGACCAGTTGAAGATTCATCTTGGATTTCTCAGGAAAAGGTAGACCATCCTAGTTTTCCTTTGACCCCAGAAAAGTGAGAGGCTCACTTTTCATTAACCCTAGATGTCTGATGCAGGAACATCCTCAGTTCACAACAATCTTACATCAACCAAAAATATTTTCCTTTCTATTTTGTTTTCTATTTGTTGTTTCAGTTTTCCTTTTTGTGTGTCCCAGTTTTGTCTCACTGGATCCTATGGAGTTGGATTCTACTTGAATACTTGATCATATTTATTTTTTTCAGACTGCATCTCATTTGGATCACTTACCGACAAGATACGTTACCAGTTGCCTGAGACTTATTCTAGTGATCTATCGGAACCCATTCTGAAGCTTGTGGAGCGTGGGGCATTGATTTCGGTTTTGTTTAGCATTTGGCTGACCTTTTCCTGTGATCTATATTTCATCCTTTGTATTTTCTAGAGGAATCTCTTGGCGGAGGTCGACCTTGTTTATTTTGCATGTTAGGTCTTGTTCTTCCGGTTTATATCCCTGTTGGGCTGACTAGATCATTTGGATTGATATATATATTTGTAATCATGCTTTCAAATGCAATCAATTAGAATCAATCAAAGTATCAAATAGATAGACAAAGCCTAGAAGATAGATCTTTCGATTCATGGTCTTGATTGTGACCTATTCTACCACGCCTGTGTGCCGATATGTTGTAACCCAGTTGTTACCAGTTGGATGTAATAAAATTTCATGCAATAAAACTATCTATTTTGTGTTGTATCCATCCCATCTGTGTGTTTCCATTGTGTTTACTCTTGTTGACCGGTCTAGATTGATTTCTTTCAGGTCCCTCCTCACCGGTGACCGCTTCAATTTGGTTAACTAATCTTGGTCCGACTTACTGAAATAATTCATAATGTTTTGAAGGCATTATTGATCATATCCTAATTTTTTGGTGGCTTCGCAATGGGTGGTGTGATGATTGGGTGGTCCTATTTGGATCCGGTTGGTTATTCTGTGTTATTGCAATAAGGGTTTCTACCAGTTGGTGAAACAAGTTGATATAGGTCTTAGCGGAATTTTCATGAATATAATTGATTGGGAATTTGAATTAGGTCCATGCTATGTAAATTAAATAATAATATTGGTCTAATGATATCGTGTCATGTAATTTCTATAATAATGGTTTATGGGTTTAGGGTTTAGCTGACCTTGTTATCAAGGTTGATGATCTGTATTTATAGGCAACTTATTTATGTAATTTGGATAGGATGATGTCGGTATGGTTATGTCTACATTATCAGGGAGAGGTTTATGTGCGAACAAGATATATCAATCAGTGAAGGTTTGAGAAGGTTTTAGACATATGTGCTTAACCGGAACTATGTCAAGCATTAGGAGATGCTACTTTCACAATTCATTTTCTCCGAATTGTAGTCCGATGTTTATGTAAGTCAGTGAAACTTCTTTTTGTGATGAGTAGTGAGATCTAGGTGGTTGGCCTGATTGCAAGTGCAATCCCCATTGTAATTATTTCACATACTGCTCTAGAAGTATAATCTGATTGTAGGTAGGGTTTCCCACCATGGTTTTTCCCTTTATCGAGTTTTCCACGTCAAAAATATTGGTGTCGTGTGCTATGTGCTTTCATGATTTATCTTTTACTATGCTATTTATATTGTGCTCTGGTAAATGGTTTATAATCTGCATTATTTTCATATATTTATGGAATATTGATTCACCCCCCCCTCTCAGTTTTCTCCCAGTATCAGAGACTAAAAATTGGTATTAGAGTGAGGTCTTCTTAGCAGAAGATTAACTGCTTGAGGAGATCCGATGGCATCAACTTCTACATTTAATCATTACTAGAAGGAGAGTCTTAGATAATGATGTCAGAGCGAAAGAAGCATTGTTAAGTGCCTTATCAGATGAGAAGCTATTGAATGTCATAGAACTGGAAAATGCAAACCAGTTCTAGTTGAAGCTTGAAACTCTTTCTAAAGGTGACCAGGTAGTAAAGATTGAAAAACTTGAAGGTTACCAGGTGAGATATGAAACTTTGAAGATGGAAGAAGATGAGAAGATAAATTCTTTCATCCATAGAGTGAATGAGATTGTCATGGGAATCAAATTCTATGCTGGAAATATTAATGAGGATGAGGTTGTGTCAAAGATTATAAGAGTTATACCTCCGACTTACAAAATGAAGGCTACTGCAATAAATGAACTCTGGACAATGTCAAATACCCTTGTTACCAGAGACACATTACTTAGGAAATTGATAGGTTTTGAACTTAAGGAACTTGGAGATTGGAGTGCTACTAAAATTGGGATTGTATTTAGAGCATCTACCTTCGATAAGAAGAAGACAGATTGCAATGAATTATATGCTAAAGAATTGGAAGAAATTGAGAGAGAAGATAGAGAACTTGAAGAGTTGGAAGCCCTAATTGCTAGAAAAATGCCTAAAGGACCAGTTGGAAGTAAGTATGAAGGAAAAGTTCCTTTTAAATATTTTTCATGAAATAAGATTGGTCATTTTGCTTGTAGATGTCTTGAAAGAGCTGCTAGGAATCAAGAAAGATTTGTGAAAAATTATAAACCTAATCTGAAATATCAGAGCAGACCTAGATTTAGAAGGAATAAGGATAAATCATGTTACTATGTTGGTGATGATGATGATGATGAACCTATGAGTGGATCTATTAGTGGAAGCTCTCGTAAATATTGGGTCTTTATTTCTTTCAAGGATGATTCTCCAGAACCTTTCATTGATGCAAATCATTTTAAGGAGAAGGCTCTAGCTGCTAAAATTGAAGAGAAGGATGAATGGGTTATAGATAGTGGTTGCTCATATTATTTTACTCGCGACAAGAGGAAATTCTTGTCTTGGCAATAATTTGATGGTGGACTAGTCAAGTTTGAATACAACAACAGGATCAAAGGAAAAGGAACAATATCCTTGGATGGTAAGACTAATACTGACATTGTTTATTATGTTGAAGGTTTGAAGCATAATCTTTTGAGTGTAGGTCAGATGGTGGATAGAGGATTTCATTTATAGTTCAAAGATGGAAAGTGCAAGATTATCAATAGATCTGGTTTGGAAATTGCATCTAGAAATCAATGCGAAGGAAACATCTTTCATTTAAACTCCAGTGTGAAGGCTTGCTTCATTGCTCAAATTGATGAAAGTTGGCTATGGCATAAGAGGATGTGTCATGTAAATTTTTATTGCATAGTGAAGATTAGTTCAACTTAGGCTGTCAGAGATTTGCCCAGGATTATCAAACCTCATAATCTGGTATGTAGAGAATATCAAATAGGTAAGAAAGTTAGAACTTCTTTTAGAAGCATACATGATAGATCTAATAAAATTATTGATCTTATTCATACTGATCTGTGTGGACCGGCAAGGACTAAAAGTTTTAAAGGTGATAGATACTTTATGTTGCTTATTGGCGATTACTCTAGAATGATGTGGATTACATTTTTGAAAGAAAAAGTAGAAGCTCTTGATAAATTCAAAATTTTCAAAGATAGCTTTGAGATAGAAATAGGATTGAAGATAAAATGTTTAAGGTCAAATCAAGGTGGTGAATTTACATCCAGTGAGTTCTACAAATTTTATGAGAAGCATGGAATTAGAAGATGATTTTCTGCACCTAGGACTCCACAACAGAATGGAATAGTGGAAAGGAAGAACATAACTATCTTAGATGTTGCAAGGTCAATGATGATGGAAGTCAAATTGCTTGATATCTATTGGAGAGAAGCCATCAAAACTGTGGTATACACTTTCAATAGAGTACACATAAAAGGTGATACTGGTAAGACTCCTTATGAGTTATGGTTCCCTCATACTCCTACTATCAAGTATTTCAGAATTTTTGGAAGCAAATGCTATATTAGAAGAGATGATGCACTAGGGAGATTTGATCCTAGATGTGATGAAGGAATATTTTTGGGTTACTCTACTAAGAGTAAAGCATATATATGTTATAACAAAATATTGAATAGGATAATGGAAAGAATAAATGTCAAAGTGCATGAGCAAGGTAATAATCAAATCAGATCATATGACTATGGATCGGAAGATAAAATTGTCAAATTAGAACTGGTTGTGCAAGAATCAGTTCAGAGCATTGATCCAGTTGCTTCGATAAAATCAGAAAAAATCCACAGTGACTGTTGATAAGTAGAAAGAGTCAGAAAGTCAAGAAAATCCTAAGACTCCCAAGTATGTGAAGCTGAATCATTCTGAAGATCAGATCATTGGAGATAAGAGGAAAGGTGTGATGACAAGAAGAAGGTTAGCTACTGAAGAGGTATGTTTAATTTCTCAAATTAAACTAGAACCATTTATTGAAGCAAGTAAAGATGAGAATTGGATGAGAGCTATGGAAGAAGAATTGGATCAAATAGAAAAGAATAAAACATGAGAATTGATTCCTAGGCCGTAAGATAAAAATGGTATTGGAACCAAATGGGTTTTCAAGAATAAATTAAATGAGGAAGGTCAGTTTGTAAGAAACAAGGCTAGATTGGTTTGCAAAGGATATTCACAGGAAGGAGTTGATTATGATGAAACTTATGCTCTTGTTGCAAGCATTGAAGCGGTAAGACTATTTCTTGCCTATGCTACACACAAGAACTACAACGTATATTAGATGGATGTTAAATGTGCATTTCTGAATGAAGATCTTGAAGAAGAAGTCTACATTGAGCAACCTGGTGGATTTTCATTATCAAAGGACAAAGACATTGTTTGCAGATTGAAGAAATCTTTATATGGATTAAAACAAGCCCCTAGAGCATGGTATACTAGATTAGATAAATATCTTTCAAATCTTGGTTTTAGCAAAGGTAATGTTGATAGTAACTTATATTATAAGATTGAGAATGATTATATACTGATTATTGAAGTCTTTGTTGATGATATTATTTTTGAAGGAGAAGAAAATCTATGCATGAAATTTGCTGATGATATGAAGAATGAATTTGAAATGTCTATGATTGGAGAGATCAAATTTTTCTTAGGTTTGTAGATTACTCGGACTGATAAAGGTATTTTCATTTGTAAAAGTAAGTATGTGAAGGAATTGCTTGAGAAATTTGGTCTTGGAAACTCAAAACTTGTTGGTACTCCTATGATGATAACCAGTTGCAAATTGTCTAAGGAAGATGAATCTCTGAGTGTGAACCCATCTAGATACAAATCAACAATTGGTGGATTGATGTACATAACTTAGTCTGGACAAGATATAATGAATGTTGTTTGCATTGCTTCTAGATTTCAATATGATCTGAGAGGAAGTCATGATATTATTGTTAAAAGAATATTCAGATATTTGGTAGGAACAATAGATTGTGGGTTATGGTATCCAAATGATGATGATTTTAGATTATGTGCCTATACAGACTCAGATTGGGTAGGAGATGTGGATGACCGGAAGAGAACTACAGGTGTTGCATTCTTTGGGAAGAAGTTGGTTTTTATGGCTCAATAAAAATAATCATGCACTTAATTATCTACTGCTGAAGCTGAATATGTCGATGTTGCAGCTAATTGTAATATTTTATTTATGAAGCAGATGTTGAAGGATATAAGGGTAAGTTATAATGAGCCTATTATTACTCATTGTGATAATATTGATGCTATTGATATGTCAAAGAATCTGGTATTTCATTCCAAGTCAAAACACATTTCTATAAGGCATAATTTCTTGAAGGAAAAGGTTGATGCAAATGAAGTTAGATTGGTTTATGTGCCTACTAAGGAATAGATTATAGATATTCTAATGAAACCATTACTTAAAGATACTTTTGAATATCTTAAAGATCAGTTGGGGGTCACCACCCCTCCTGTAGAGACTTGGAGATGTAGGGATGCATAAATCTAGTGAGCTTATAAAAAATATCTTATAATCCAGTTTGATGGGATGTTGTTTCTGCTCAGGGGGAGTAGGCAACTATTTGGTTTGGCATCATCCCATTATCATTGATATCAAAGGGGGAGATAGTGTTCATATGAAAATCAAAAAATCTTAGGGGGAGAGATATTTTGTTGGTTCTTGATTGTTTGGACAAATTGTTGACATTCCTTGGCACTTGGATGTTTTTAACATGCAGTGTTGCCATCAATGCTAGAGGGGGAGATTGTTGGCAATATGCTGAAATTGCTTATGTGTTGTCATTGATGTCAACATTATGCTTTGGTTTGATATGGTTCTTTCTCGGTTGGTTACTACTATCTCGGATGGACTTGGTTATCAGTGATTCTAATCTGGTATGATCAGATTGGTTGTTTTAGTTTTGGTTATTCGGGTTGGTTATATGCTTGTCACATTCAGTTGGTTCATAGTTTGGTGCTCTGGAATCTATTGCTTATGTTCTGGATTATCAGTTGTCTTTACCAGTTGATGATATTCAAAGATTTGGTTAACTGATTTTGCTCTGACTTACTGAAATGGTTCCTAACATGCTAAATGCATTCTTGATCGTGTCCTAATCGTTTTGTGACTTTGCATTGGTTGGCATGATGATTTGGTGGTCCTATTTCGATCTGGTTTGTTATTTTGTGTTATTTCACTGAGGGTTTCTATCGGTTGGTGAAACGTGTTGATATAGGTCTTAGCGGAATTTTTGGCGGATATAATTTATTGGGAATTTGAGTTAGGTCCATGCTATGTAATGTAAATCATAATATTGGTCTGATGGTATCGTGTGATATAATTTTTGTAATTATGGTTTATGGGTTTAGGGTTCATCCAACCTTGTTATCAAGGTTGATCATTTGTATTTATAGGCGACTCATTCATATTATTTAGATAGGATGATGTTGGTATGGTTATGCCTACATTATTAGAGAGAGGTTTATGTGCAAACAAGATATATCATTCTGTGAAGGCTTGAGAAGGTTTTAGTATTGTGGGACAAACATCTGTGCTTAACCGGAACTCTATCAAGCATTAGGAGATGCCACTTTCATCATTCATTTTCTCCTGATTGTAGTGTGATGTTTATGTAAGTCAGTGAGACTTCTTTTCATGATGAGATGTGAGCTCTAGGCGGTTGGCCTGATTGTAAGTGCAATCTCCATTGTAATTATTTCACATACTATTGCAGAAGTATTATCTGACTGTGGGTAGGGTTTCCCACCGTGGTTTTTCTCTTTATCGGTTTTTTCATGTCAAATATATTGGTGTTGTGTGTTCTATGCTTTCATGCTTTATCTTTCACTATGCTATTTATAATGTGCTTCGATAAATGGTTTATAATCTATATTAATTTCTTATACTTGTGGAAAACTGATTCACCCCCCTCTTAGTTTTCTCCCTGTATCAGAGATTCTAACAATTGGTCTTAGAGTAAGGTCCTCTTTGTAGAAGTTTAACCTCATGAGGAGATATGATGGCATCAAATTCTACATTTAATTCCTACTGGAAGGAGAGTCCCATATTTGATGGTAAAAATTATAATATATGGAAAGAGTGAATGAAGATTCATTTGAGATGTCTTGAGGCTAAAGTTTGGGAGATAATAGAGAAAGGGTATACACCTCATGATCCTAATTCTGGAACCCCGACACCTCTTGATAAGAAAAAGAAAGATAATAATGATGTTAGAGCAAAAGAAGCATTGTTAAGTGTCTTATTAGATGAGAAGTTATTGAATGTCATAGAGCTGGAAAATGCAAAGAAGATCTGGTACTATTTATGAAGGTGACCAAGAAGTAAAGATTGCAAAAATTGAAGGTTACCGGATGAGATATGAAACTTTGAAGATGGAAGAAGATGAGAAGATAAATTCTTTCATGGAAATATTTAAATACCCCTATTACCAGAGATACATTCCTTGGGAAATTGATGACTTTTGAACTTGAGGAACTTGGAGATCGGAGTGCTACTAAAACTAAGACTTCATTTAGAGCATCTGCCTCTGGTAAGAAGAAGACAAACTGGAAGTAATTATATGCTAAAGAATTGGAAGACATTTAGAGAGAAGACAAAGAACTTGAAGAGTTGGAAGCCCTAATTGCCAGAAGAATCCCTAAAGGACTGGTTGGAAGTAAGTATGAAGGAAAAGTTCCTTTTAAATGTTTTTCATTCAATAAAAATGGTCATTTTGCTTCTAGATGTCCTGAAAGAGCTTCTAGGAATAAAGAAAGATTTATGAGGAATTATAAACCTAATTCGGAATATCAAAGCAGACCTAGATTTAGAAGCAATAAGGATAAATCATGTTACTATGCTGGTCATGATGATGATGATGATGAACCTGTGAGTGGATCTGGTAATGGAAGCTCCCATAAAGATTGGGTCTTTATTATTGTCAAGAATGATTCTTTGGAATCTGTCATTGATGCGAATCATTCTAAGGAGAAGGCTCTAGTTGCTAAAATTGAAGAAAAGGATGAATGAGTTATAGATAGTGGTTTCTTATATCACATGACTGGTGACAAGAGGAAAATCTTGTCTATGCAAGAATTTGATGGTGGACTAGTCAAATTTGGAGACAACAATAGGGTCAAAGGAAAAGGAATAATATCCTTGGATGGTGAGACTAATACTGACAATGTTTATTATGTTGAAGGTTTGAAGCATAATATTTTGAGTGTAGGTCAGATGGTGGATAGAGGATTTCATTTACAATTCAAAGATGGAAAGTGCAAGATTATCAATAGATTTGGCTTGGAAATTTGCATCCAGAAATAAAAGCGAAGGAAACATCTTTCATTTAAACTGTAGTGCGAAGGCTTGATTGATTGATAAGATTGATGAAAGTTGGCTATGGCATAAGAGGATATGACACATGAATTTTTATTGTATAGTGAAGATCAGTTCAACTCAGGCTGTCAGAGATTTGCCCAAGATTATCAAACCTCATAATTTGGTATGTAGAGAATGTCAAATAGGTAAGAAAGTTAGAACTTCTTTCAGAAGCATACATGATAGATCTAATATAATTCTTGATCTTATTCATACTGATCTGTGTGGACTGGCAAGGACTAAATTTTTTCAAGGTGATAGAAACTTTATGTCGATTATTGATGATTACTCTAGAATGATGTGGGTTATATATTTGAAAGAAAAATCAGAAGCTCTTGATAAATTCAAATTTTTCAAAGCTAGGGTTGAGACAGAAACAAGGTTGAAGATAAAATGTTTAAGGTCAGATCAAGATGGTCAATTTACATCCGATGAGTTCAACAACTTTTATGAGAAGCATGGAATCAAAAGACAATTTTTTGCACCTAGGACTCCACAACAGAATGGAATAATGGAAAGGAACAACAAAACTATCTTAGATGTTGCAAGGTCAATAATGATGGAATTAAAATTGCCTGATATCTATTGGAGAGAAACCGTCAATACTACGGTATACACTTTCAACAAAGTAAACATAAAAGGTCATATCGGTAAGACTCCTTATGAATTATGGTTTGCTCATACTCCTACTATCAAGTATTTCAGAATTTTTGGAAGCAAATGCTATATTAGAGAGATAATGCACTTGGGAGATTTGATCCTAGATATGATGAAGGAATATTTTTGGGTTATTCTACTAAGAGTAAAGAATATAGATGTTATAACAAAATATTGAATAGGATAATGAAAAGAGTACATATCAAAGTGGATGAGCAAGGTAATAATCAGATCAGATCATATGACTATGGACCGAAAGATGAAATTGTTCGATCAGAACCGATTATGCAAGAATTAGTTTAGAGCATTGATCGAGTTGCTTCGGTAACATCATAAAATTCCATAGTGACTGTTGATAAGCAAAAAGAGTCAGAAAGTCAAGAAAATCCTAAGACTCCTAGGTATATTAAGCTGAATCATTTTGAAGATCAGATCATTGGAGATAAGAGGAAAGGTGTGATGATAAGAAGAAGGTTAGTTGTTGAAGATGTATGTTTAATTTGTCAAATTAAACTGGAATCATTTATTGAAGAAAGGAAAGATGAGAATTGGATGAGAGCTATGGAAGAAGAATTGGATCAGATAGAAAAGAATAAAACATGAGAATTGGTTCGTAGGCCTAAAGATAAAAATATTATTGGAACCAAATAGATTTTTCAGGAATAAATTAAATGAGGAAGGTCAGGTTGTAAGAAACAAGGCTAGATTGGTTTGCAAAGGATATTCATAGGAAGGAGTTGATTATGATGAAACTTATGCTCTAGTTGCAAGGATTGAAGCGGTAAGACTATTTCTTGCCTACGTTGCACACAAGAACTACAAGGTATATCAAATGGATGTTAAATGTGTATTTTTGAATGGAGATCTTTACGAAGAAGTCTACATTAAGCAACCTGATTGATTTTCATTATCAGAGGACAAAGATGTTGTTTGTAGATTGAAGAAAGATTTATATGTATTAAAACAAGCCCATAGAGCATGGTATACTAGATTAGATAAATATCTTTCAAAGCTCGGTTTTAGCAAAGGTAATGCTGATATTAACTTATATTATAAGATTGAGCATGATGATATAATGATTATTGAAGTCTTTGTTGATGATATCATTTTTGGAGGAGAAGAAAATCTATGCATGGAATTTGCTGATGATATGAAGAATGAATTTGAAATGTCTATGATTGGAGAGATGAAATTTTTCTTAGGTTTACGGATTACTCAAACTAATAAAGGTATTTTCATTTGTAAAAGTAAGTATGTGAAGGAATTGCTTGAGAAATTTGGTCTTTCAAATTCAAAACTTGTTGCTACTCCTATGATAACCGGTTGCAAATTGTCTAAGGAAGATGAATCTCCGAGCATGAACCCATCTAGCTACAAATCAGTGATTGGTGGATTGATGTACTTAACTTAGACTAGACTAGATATAATGAATGTTGTTTGCATTGATTCTAGATTTTAGTCTGATCTGAGAGGAAGTCATGATATTGTTATTAAAAGAGTATTCAGATATTTGATAGGAACAAAAGATTATGGGTTATGGTATCCAAAGGATGATGATTTTAGATTATGTGCCTATACAAACTTGGATTGCGTAGATGTGGATAACCAAAAGAAAACTATAGGTGGTGCATTATTTCTTGGGAAGAAGTTGGTTTTTATGGGTCAACAAGAAACAATCATGCACTTAATTATCTACTGTTGAAGCTGAATATGTAGTTGTTGCAACTTTATAAAATTTTATGGATGAAGCATATGTTGAAGGATATAAGGGTAAGTTATAATGAGCCTAGTGTTATTCACTATAATAATACTGTTGTTATTGATATGTCAAAGAATCTGGAATTTCATTCCAAGTCAAAACAAATTTTTGTAAGGCATAATTTCTTGAAGGAAAAGGTTGAAGCAAATGAAGTCAGATTGGTTTATGTTCCTACTAAGGAGTAGATTGTAGATATTCTAATGAAACCATTGCCTAAAGATAATTTTGAATATCTTAGAGATCAGTTTGGGGTCACCACCCCTCTTGCAAACACTTAGAGATGTAGGGATGCATCAATCCAGTGAGCTTATCAGAAACATCTTCTAATCCGAGTTGATGGGATGATGTTGCAGCTCAAGGGGAGTAGTCAACTATTTGGTTTGGCATTAGCCCTTTATCATTGATGTCAAAGGGGGAGATAGTGTTCATGTAAAAATCAGAAAATATTAGGGGGAGAGATATTTTGTTAGTTCTTGATTGTTTGGGGAAATTGTTGGAATTCGTTGGCACTTGGATGGTTTTCATATTTAGTGTTACCATCAATACCAAAGGGGGAGATTGTTAGCAATATTCTGAAATTGCTTATGTATTGTCATTGATGTCAACACTATGCTCTGGTTGGATATGGTTCTTTCTCGATTGGTTACTACTATCCCAGTTGGAATTGGTTATCAATGATTCTGATATGGTATGATTAGATTGGTTGTTTCGGTTTTGGATGGTTATTCAAGTTAGTTCATGGTTTGGTGCTCTGGAAGCTATCACTTATGTTCTAGATTATCGGATGGCTTTACCGGTTGGTGATATTTGATGATTTGGTTAACTGATTTTGGTCTAACTTATTGAAATGGTTCCTAACATGTTGAAGGCATTCTTGATCATATCCTAATTATTTGGTGGCTTTGCATTGGCTAGCGTGATGATTTGGTGGTCCTATTTCAATTTGGTTGGTTATTCTATGTTATTGCAATGAGGGTTTCTACTAGTTGGTGAAACATGTTGATATAGGTCTTAGCATAATTTTTAGTGGATAAAATTGATTGGGAATTTGAGTTAGGTCCATACTATGTAATGTAAATCATATGTAACCTTGTTATCAAGGTTGATATCTATATTTATAGGTGACTTATTCATGTAGTTTAGACAGGATGATGTCGGTATGGTTATGTCTGCATTATCAGATAGGTTTATGTGTGAACAAGATATATCATTCAACAAAGGTTTGAGAAGGTTTTAGCATTGCGGGGTAGACATCTGTGCTTAACCAGAACTGTATCAAGCATTAGAAGATGCTAATTTCATAGTTCATTTTCTCTAGATTGTAGTTTGATGTTTATGTAAGTCAGTGAGACTTCTTTTTGCGATGAGCAGTGAGCTCTAGGTAGTTGGCCTGATTGCAAGTGCAATCTCTATTGTAATTATTTTACATACTATTATAGAAGTATTATCTAGACTATGGGTAGGGTTTCTCACCATGGTTTTTCCCTTTATTGGGTTTTCCATGTTAAATATATTGGTGTTGTGTGTTTTGTGCTTTCACGCTTTATCTTTCACTATGTTGTTTATAATTCACCCCCCCCTCTCAGTTTTCTCCTCGTATTAGAGATTCTAATAATTGGTATCAAAGTGAGGTCCTCTTTGCAAAAGCTTAACCTCTTGAGGAGATCTGATGGCATCAAATTCTACATTTAATCCCTACCAGAAGGAGAGTCCCAGATTTGATGGTAAAAATTACAATATATGGAAGGAGCGAACAAAGATTCATCTAAGATGTCTTGGGGCTGAAGTTTGGGAGATAATAGAGAAAGGATATACACCTCATGATCCTAATTTTGGAACTCTGGTACCTCCTAATGAGAAAAAGAAAGATGATAATGATTTTAGAGAGAAAGAAGCATTGTTAAGTGTCCTATCAGATGAGAAGTTGTTGAATGTCATAGAACTAGAAAATCCAAAGCAGATCTGGTTGAAGCTTGAAACTCTTTATGAAGGTGACCAAGCAGTAAAGATTGCAAAACTTGAAGGTTATCGAGTGAGATATGAAACTTTGAAGATGGAAGAAAAAGAGAAGATAAATTCTTTCATGGAAATAGTCAAAAACCCCTATTACCAAAGATACATTACTTGGGAAATTGATGACTTTTGAACTTGAGGAATTTGGAGATCAAAGTGCTACTTAAACTAAGACTGCATTTAGAGAATCTACCTCTGATAAGAAGAAGATGGACTAGAAGGAATTATATGCTAAAGAATTGGAAGACATTGAGAGAGAAGATAGAGAACTTTAAGAGTTGGAAGCCCTAATTGGCAAAAGAATCCCTAAAGGACCGGTTGGAAGTAAGTATGAAGGAAATGTTCCTTTTAAATGTTTTTCATGCAATAAGATTGGTCATTTTGCTTCTATATGTCCTGAAAGAGATTCTAGGAATCAAGAAAGATTTGTGAGGAATTATAAACCTAATTTGGAATATCAAAGCAGACCTAGATTTAGAAGGAATAAGGATAAATTATGTTACTATGTTGGTGATGATGATTTTGGTATTACTGATGATGATGATGAATCTGTGAGTGGATCTGGTAATGGAAGCTATGGTAAAGATTGGTTCTTTATTGCTATCAAGGATGATTCTCTGGAACTTATCATTGATGCAAATCATTCTGAGGAGAAGGCTTTAGTTTCTAAAATCAAAGAGAAGTATGAATGGGTTATAGCTAGTGGTTGCTCACATCACATGACTGGTGACAACAGGAAATTCCTATCTTTGCAAGAATTTGATGGTGGGGTAGTCAGATTTGGAGACAACAAGGCATGCATGATCAAAGGAAAAGGAACAATATCCTTGTATGGTAAGACTAATACTAACAATGTTTATTATGTTAAAGGTTTGAATCATAATATTTTGAGTGTAGGACAGATGGTGGATAGAGGATTTCATTTACAATTCAAAGATGGAAAGTCCAAGATTATCAATAGATCTGGTTTGGAAATTGCATCCGAAACTCAGACCAAAGGAAACATCTTTCATTTGAACTCTAGTGAAAAGGCTTTCTTGATTGGTCAGATTGATGAAAGTTGACAATGGCATAAGAGGATGTGTCAAGTGAATTTTGATTGCATGGTGAAGACCAGTTCAACTTAGGCTGTCAGAGATTTTCCCAAGATTATCAAACCTCATAATCTGGTATGTAGAGAATGTCAAATTGGTAAGCAAGATAGAACTTCTTTCAGAAGAATACAAGATAGATCTAATGAAATTCTTGATCTTATTCATACTAATATGTGTGGATCGACAAGGACTAAAATATTTCAAGGTGATAGATACTTTATGTTGCTTATTGATGATTACTCTAGAATGATGTGGGTTGCATTTTTGAAAGAAAAATCAGAAGCTCTTGAGAAATTCAAAAAATTTAAATCTATGGTTGAGACAAAAATAGGATTGAAGATAAAATGTTTTAGGTCAAATCAAGGTGGTGAATTTATATCTGATGAGTTCAGCAACTTTTGTAAGAAGCATCGAATCAGAAGACAATTTTGTGCACCTAAGACTCCACAACAAAATGGAATAGTGGAAAGGAAGAACAAAACTATCTTAGATGTTGCAAGGTCAATGATGATGGAAGCCAAATTGCCTGATATCTATTGGAGAGAAGTTGTCAATACTACAGTATACACTTTCAACATAGTACACATAAAAGGTCATACCAATAAGACTCCTTATGAATTATGGTTTGGTCATATTCCTACTGTCAAGTATTTTAGAATTTTTGGAAGCAAATACTATAGTAGAAGAGATGATGCACTAGGGAGATTTGATCCTAGATGTGATGAAGGAATATTTTTGGGTTATTATACTAAGAGTAAAGCATATAGATGTTATAAAAAAATATTAAATAGGATAATGGAAAACATAAATGTCAAAGTGGATGAGCAAGGTAATAATCAAATCAGATCATATGACTATGGACCAGAAGATGAAATTGTCAGATCAGAACCGGTTGCAAAAGAATCAGTTCAGAGCATTGATCAAGTTTCTCTAGTAACATCAAAAAATTCCACAGTGATTGTCGATGAGAAGAAAGAGTCATAAAGTCAAGAAAATCCTAAGACTCCCATATATGTGAAGCTGAATCATTCTAAAGATCAGATCATTGGAGATAATAGGAAAGGTGTGATGACAAGAACAAGGTTAGTTCCTGAAGAGGTATGTTTAATCTCTCAAATTTAATAGGAATAATTTATTGAAGAAAGTAAAGATGAGAATTGGATGAGAGCTATGGAAGAAGAATTGAATCAGAAAGAAAAAAATAAAACATGGGAATTGGTTCCTAGGCCTAAAGATAAAAAATTTATTGGAACCCAATGGGTTTTTAGGAAAATATTAAATGAGAAAGGTCAGGTTGTAAGAAATAAGGCTAGATTGGTTTGTAAAGGATATTCATAGGAAGAAGGAGTTGATTATGATGAAACTTATGCTATGGTTGCAAGGATTGAAGCGGTGAGACTATTTCTTGCCTATGCTACACACAAGAACTACAAGGTATATCAGATGGATATTAAATGTGCATTTGTAAATGGAGGTCTTGAAGAAGAAGTCTACATTGAGTAACCTAATGGATTTTCATTATCAGAGGACAAAGACATGGTTTGCAGATTGAAGAAAGCTTTATATGGATTGAAACAAGCCCCTAGAGCATGATATGCTAGATTAGATAAATATCTTTCAAAGCTTAGTTTTAGGAAAGGTAATGCTGATAGTAACTTATATTATAAGATTGAGCATGATGACATTGAAGTCTTTGTTGATGATATCTTTTTTAGAGGAGAAGAAAATCTATGCATGAATTTTTTTGATGATATGAAGAATGAATTTGAAATGTCTATATATGGGGAGATGAGATTTTTCTTACGTTTGTAGATTACTCAGATTGATAAAGTTTTTTTTATTTGTCAAAATAAGTATGTGAATTAATTTCTTAAAAAATTGTCTTGGAAACTCAAAACTTGTTGGTACTCCTATGATAATCGGTTGCAAATTGTCTAAGAAAGATGAATCTCTGAAAGTAAACCCATCTAGATACAAATCAATTATCGGTGGATTGTTGTACTTAACTTAGACAAGACTGGATATAATGAATGTTGTTTGCATTTCTTCTAGATTTTAGTCTGGTCCGAGAGGAATTCATAATATTGTTGTTAGAAGACTATTCAAATATTTGGTAGGAACAATAAATTATGGGTTATGGTATTCCAAAGGATGATGATTTTAGATTATGTGTCTATATAGACTCATATTGGGTAGGAGATGTGGATGACCAGAAGAGAACTATAGGTGGTGCATTCTTTCTTGGGAAGAAGTTGGTTTTATGGCTCAGCAAGAAACAATCATGCACTTCATTATCTACTGTTGAAGCTGAATATGTAGTTGTTGCAACTAATTGTACTCAAATTTTATGGATGAAGCATATGTTGAAGGATATAAGGGTAAGTTATAATGAGCCTATTGTTATTCACTATGATAATACTACTACTATTGATATCTCAAAGAAACCGATATTTCATTCCAAGTCAAAACACATTTCTATAAGGAATAATTTCTTGAAGGAAAAAGTTGAAGCAAAGGAAGTCATATTGGTTTATGTGACTACTAAGGAAAAAATTGCACATATTCTAATGAAACCATTACCTAAAAACACTTTAGAATATCACAAAGATCAGCTAGGGGTCACCATCCCTCCTGTAGAGACTTAGAGATGCAGGGATGCATCAATTCGGTGAGCTTATAAGAAACATCTTTTGATCTGGGTTGATGTTGCTGCTTAAGGGGAGTAGTCAAATATTTGGTTTGGCATCATCTCTTTGTCATTAATGTCAAAGGGGGAGATAGTGTTCATGTGAAAATCAGAAAATCTTAGGGGGGAGATATTTTTTTGGTTTTTGATTATTTGGGAAGATTGTTGGCATTCCTTGGAACTTGGATGTTTTTCACATTTAGTATTGCCATCAATGCCAAAGGGGGAGATTATTGGAAATATGTTGAAATTTCTTATGTGTTGTCATTAATGTCAACACTGTGCTCTGGTTGGATATGGTTCTTTCTCGGTTGGTTACTGTTGTCCCGGTTGGACTTGGTTATCAATGATTTTGATCTGGTATGATAAGAGTGGTTGTTTCAGTTTTGGATGGTTATTTAGGTTGGTTATATGCTTGTCACATTTAGTTGGTTCATTATTTGGTGCTCCGGAAGCTATTGCTTTTGTTCTAGATTACTGGTTGGTATTTACTATTACCGGTTGGCTTTACTGGTTGGTGATATTTGATGATTTGGTTAACTGATTTGGTCCGGCTAACTGAAATGGTTCCTAACATGTTGAAGGCATTCTTGATCATGTCCTAATTTTTTGGTGGCTTTGCATTGGCTGGCATGATGATTTGGTGGTCCTATTTGGATCTGGTTGGTTATTATGTGTTATTGCACTAAGAGTTTCTACCGGTTGGTGAAACGTGTTGATATAGGTCTTAGCGGAATTTTTGGTGGATATAATTGATCAAGAATTTGAATTAGGTCCATGCTATGTAATGTAAATCATAATATTTGTCCAATGGTATCATGTGATGTAATTTTTCTAATTATGGTTTACGGGTTCAAGGTTTAGTCGACCTTGTTATCAAGGTTGATGATTTGTATTTATAGGCGACTAATTCATGTAATTTGGACAAGATGATGTCGGTATGGTTATGTCTAGATTATTAGAGAGAGGTTTCTGTGCAAAAAAGATATATCATTCAACGAAGATTTGAGAAGTTTTTAGTATTGCAAGGGAGACATTTGTGCTTAACCGAAACTCTATCAAGCATTTGGAGATGCTACTTTTACAGATCATTTTTTTGGATTGCAGTCTGATGTTTATGTAAGTCAGTGAGACTTCTTTTTGTGATGAGTAGTGAGCTCTAGAAGGTTGGCCTAATTGCAAGTGCAATCTCTATTGTAATTATTTCACATACTACTACATAATTATTATCTGATTGTGGGTAGGGTTTCCCACTGTGGTTTTTCCTTTTACTGGGTTTTCCACGTCAAAAATATTGGTGTTGTGTGTTATATGCTTTCATACTTTATCTTTCACTATGTTTTTTATATTGTGCTTTGTTAAATGATTTATAATTTGCATTAATTTCTTATACTTGTGGAAATTGATTCACCCCCCCTCTTAGTTTTCTCTCAGTATCAGAGATTCTAACACCAGCATGGAGCTATCTCGCATGAACACTATGTACACACTATGCATGGTACGTGATAGCAGGGGACACATTTCCCCTTAAATTTTCTTGTCCCGCACAGTCAACCAATGCTCAACAACATGTCGCAAGATAGTGGGGAGGGTCTTTGACCTCTATGACACTTTTATCCTGCACGACCTCTTTCATTCATTCAAACACACTGCAGGACCCAACAACATATGCAAAACAAACAACTGCATAAACCTAGACTGTTGTCGACATGTGGAAATAGTGAATTCAACCAGGGACCTTGTAGCACAACATTTCATGTTGTGCGCAATTATATTCATGATTGCATAACCTGTGGGTTATGCATATTACTTGTTTTCATGTTATGCACACTTGAAACCTACTTCTCTACAACCTCATGATATTCCTTTGACAACAATGACAATAATGCCAACAATATCCCCCTAAACCATAGACTACACTAAAAAACACTTAAGTATTGTAGGCAAGTGGAAGAACACCCAATTTTTGTCTTATATATTCAAAGTTGTCCCTAGTCAAAGGCTTAGTAAAGATGTCAACTATTTGCTCACAGGTGGACACATATTCAACTTTCACTTCTTTCTCTGCAACCTTTTCCCTAACAAAATGATATTTGATTGAAATGTGCTTTGTCCCTAGAGTGCATGACAGGGTTCTTTAATATATTTATTACACTTGAGTTGTCACACATGATGGGAATAGGATCTGAAAAACTCTACCCGAATGTGCTTGAGAGTTTTCTTCATTCACAAAACTTGTGCGCAACAAGTAGCAGCAGCAATATACTCTGCTTTAGTAGTTGATAGTAAAATTGACTCTTGCTTCTTGCTATGTCATGAAACTGACCTATCTCCAAGGAAGAAAGCTCCAACACTGGTGCTCTTTCTATCATCTACACATCTTGCCCAGTCTATATCAATATAGGCTTACAAAGTGAAATCTCCTTTCTTTGGATACCATAAGCCATAAGTAAGTATGATTTGCAGATACTTGAATATTCTTCTCACTGCATTGACATGTGATTGCTTAGGAGTTGCTTGAAATATTGTAACCATTCATACAACTTAAACTATATCAGGCCTTGAAGCTATAAGATACAACAGGCTTCCAATCATGGATCGATACAAGGTCTGATCAACACTAGGTGACACATCATCTTTGCTCAGCTTGCATCCTGTTACAATGGGGGTACTAACTGGTTTGCTATCTTCCATCTGAAATTTCTTCAACATGTCTTTAGCATACTTGGTTTGAGAGATGAATATGCCCTTATTCTGTTGTGATATTTGCAAACCAAGAAAATATGACAACTCTTCAAGCATGGACATCTCAAATTATGACTGCATCTGATCAACAAATTCTTTGCATAAAACATCTTTCTTGCCTCCAAAGATGATGTCATCTACATACACCACTACTATGATCATGTGGTCTCCATCTACTTTTATATATAAATTGTTGTTAGCATTTCCTTTTCTGAAACTTTGTTGATTTAAGTACTTATCTAACCTAGATTACCATGCTCTAGGAGCCTGCTTTAGACCATATAATGCTTTCTTGAATCTGCAAACAATTTTTTCATATTCATGTAGCTAAAAACCTTTAGGTTGCTCTATGTAGACCTCTTCTTCAAGATTGCCATTCATGAATGCAAACTTGACATCCATTCGATATACTTTGTATCTTTTATATGCTAAGAATGCCAAGAACAACCTGATTACTTCTAGCCTTGCAATAGGTGCAAAGGTTTACTCAAAATACATTTCCTCTATTTGAGCATATCACTTTCATACAAGTTTCCTTGTTCCTCATTAATTTTCCTTCTTCATTCATCTTGTTCCTGTAAACTCATTTTGTCCCAATGACATTTTTGTTTGCAGGTCTAGGAACCAATTCCCACATTTTATTTTTCTCAATCTGCTGCAACTCTTCCTCCATAGCCTTTAACCACTTCTCACTCTTGTTGGCTTCATCATATGTCCTGGGTTCCATCTTTGTCATGAGGCAAAAATTTAATTGCTCATTGTTCCTTTCTCTCCTTCTAGTTTGCACACCATCATTCTTGTTGCTAATAATCTAATCCTCAGGGTGATTCTTGTGCACATATCTATTGGGGGATTTACTTGATGCTTCTTCTTCGTGTTCACTCAAAGATTGATCTTCATCTTCAACATATGGTCGTTCTTCAGTCTAAATCACTGAGTTTTTATTTTCTTTGTGCATATCATCATCAACTCTCACATGCATACTCTCAACTACCCTTTTTAGTCTCTTGTTGAAACACTTATAGGCTTTGTTGTGAATGGAAGATCCCAAGAGGATACCTTCATCACTTCTTGAATCAAAACTTCCTAATCCATCTTCATCTCTTTTGATGAAGCACTTGCTTCTAAATACTTTGAAATACTTGACTAAGGGTCTCCTATCATACCATAGTTCATAAGGTGTCATATTGTTGTTTACCCTTATTTGTACTCTATTTAAGGTGTATACATCAATCTGGACTGCCTCTTTCCAAAAATTATCAGGCAGATTTGCTTCATTTAGCATTGGTCTTTACATTTCCTTAACTATCTTGTTTTTCCTTTCCATAACACCATTTTGTTGTGGTATCCTAGGTGTTGAATATTGTCTTCTGATTCCATGTCTCTCATAGTAGTCTTCAAATTCATTGGATGTGAATTCTCCTCCATTGTCTTATCTCAGACATTTCAACTTGTAGCAACTTTCCTTTTCTACCATCTTCTTGAAGACCTTGAATCTCTCAAATGATTGTGACTTGTCTTGCAATAAGGTGACCCATGTCATCCTTGAAAAGTCATGATCTATAAGCAGCATGAAGTATATTTCTCCATTTAGAGCTCTTGTTCTTGTAGGCCCACACAAATTTGTATGCACAAGCTCTAGTAGTCTTGTAGTTGAGTATTCTTTAGTCTTGAAGCTTACTTTAGTTTGCTGCCCCCTTTGACACTCATCACAGAAAGTGCTTTTAGGTATGATAATTTGTGGTATGTGTCTTACATATCCTTTCTTTCTTACCTTAACAAGGTTGTCAAAATTGACATGACCCAATCTTTTATGCCACAACCAGCCCTCATCAACTTGTCCCATCATACATTGAGATTCAAACACTCCTTGAGGTTGTATATGTTTCCATATGTCCTTTTACCTTCTGCAACCAGCTAACCACTTCTCTCTTTTCTAATTTCACAACCCTTGGAATAAAATGTAGACTTATATCCTTTGTCACACATTTGACTTACACTTATCAGATTATGTTTCAGACCTTCGACATAATATACATCATGAGCTTTCAGCTTGCCATCAATGTGTAGTGTGACTCTGCCCTTGATTTTGATCAATAAATTATCTCCAAACCTCACTAAACCACCATTCCAATCTTCAAGTTTAATGAATTTCTTCTTATCACCAATCATATGGTTGGAACACTCACTGCCAATTACCCACAAGTTTTTCCTTTCAGCATGTAGGGCAATTTGAACAGTCAAACTTGACTCAGCCTTGTCTTTATCTTTTTTTGCCCAAACTTGCTTGATTTCTCTCTTCTTTTCTATTGTCCCATTTGGTTTAGATGTTGACACTGTCCTCTTTTATTTCACTCTCCTAAGCTTACAATGTTTTGCAATGTGTCCCAAGTTTTGACAATGATAGAATTTAACATTTACATTGAATGATGAATTTGAAAATCTATTGTAGGTCTGAGATACATTTCTCTTACATTCATAAATTATATGACCATACCCATTACAATGATAACAAATAACATTCATATCCCTAAGAGCAGAAAATTGATTTCTACTTTCTAAACTAGGAGGAGACGTGTGCATAAGTCTACATTCTAAAATTTTATGACCATAACTATTGCATTTATAGCAGTAGCCATGAAATTGAGGTACATACCACTCATTATTGAATTTGTTTCTTATTTGTCTCCTTGGAGCAGCATAGTTTGGTCCTCTTGAGCTCTTCCCTTTTGTATCCTTGATTCTAGTGAAGCCTCAATTATCAACATTTTCTTTTCTCTTAGGATCAACATGTTGGTTTAGTGACTTATTCTTTGTAGCAACAACATATTTCTTCTTCTCATTGGGCTTGTTGACTTTGAATGTTTGTTTGACTTTACTTTCACTTGATGAGTTAAAGTGTATCTCCTTGGCTTATGTATCTTTACTATTAGAACATTGTCCCTTGTCAAAACCAACACCATTAATGTCCTTTGCGTGCTTCTTCTTACTTAAAATTTGTCTAATGCATCAGTGTTGTAACCATATTTAATTCTCATATTGAGTTCATCCTTATTCTTTTCCAATTCCTTTTATAGATTTACAAGATCTTCTTCCAATTTTTGATACTCCTTATCCTTTCTTCTTCCAACTAGATTCTCAAATCAGAAATAATTTTCTTTAATTCTTTAATAGATTAATTTAGCAGATCTTGCTCCTCAACTGCAACATACCTATATTTCTTGTACTATTTTCTAACTTTTTGAAGTTCTTCTAGAGCACTCACAAGCTCACCTTCAAGATCCACCTCAGCTTCAACTTCTTCTTCATCAGTAGCTTCTTGCTCATCATTTAGTTATCCTTGTGCCATAAAGAGATTTACTTCTTTTTTACCTTCATTGTATTAATCTTCAGAGACACTTTCTTCATCAGAGCCATCATCTTCAAAAATGTAAAGAATACTCTTACTCTTAAAACTTCTTCTCTTTGGCTTATAAGAATTCTTCATCTTTTCTTTGACAAAAGAGACTATGTTTTTATTTTCATTTTCATCCTTCTCTCCATAAGGTCACTTAGATGCAAAGTGTCTAATCTTTCCACAATTGAAACATTTGAAAGATAGCTTACCTTTGTGCTTTCCTGAGCCTCTTTTGAGATTCCTTACAAATTTTGCTATAGAAACATCATAATCATTTTCTTCCTCATTTGTAGCTTGGTCTTTTCCTTTCTGTGTGGTATTGAAGGTAGCCTCTCTCTTTTACATTTCTCCTCCTATTGTTCTCATTTCATAAGCTGATAATGAGCCAAATAATTCATCCATAGAGAATGGCTTTAAGTCTTTAGCTTTCTCAATAGAAGAGACCTTTGTGTCATACTTTGAGGTTAATGATATCGAAACTTTCTTGACAATAACTTCATCTTTAACATCTTCTCCAAGTCCTCTTATAGCACTCGTAGTCTCATCCACTCTTTGCAGATAATCAACTATCTTCTCTTCTTCTTTCATTTTTATATTTTCAAACTGAGCTCTTATATTTTGTAGTTTGGCTTCTTTCACTTTGGTATCTCATTCATATACACTCTGCAACTTGTCCCAAGTTTCTTTTGCTGATGCACAATGCATGACTTTGAAAACTTTGTATTTGATAGACCACTTAAGATATTATTCTTAGCTTTGGCATTGTTCTCATATTCCCTTTTAGCATCAAGGTTGGTAGGAGGAACTTGAGGAACAATATATCCAATTTTATTGACATCCAAACATCAAACCCAAGGGAAGACAAATATGTCTCCATTCTTCTACTCAAGAAGGCATAGTTGGTGCCATCAAACATAGGTGCTTTAGAAGCTGAGGATTCATTCCTAGCCATTGTGTTCACTAACCAGGATCTACCCAAGCTAGAGAAAGCTTTTACTATAGGGGAACCTGTGCTCTGATATCAATTGAAGAACACAAATGGACACTGAGAGGGGGGTGAATCAATGTATTTAAAAAATGTAACTATGTGTGCAAATACTAAAACTACAAATTAATTAAGAACATACACACATATAAATCAACCACAACATAGAATATATAAGGAAAAACCAATGTGGGAAAAACCTTGGCGAGAATAGCTATTGGAGTCTATTGCTCCAATCCAGCCTTATAGTAAATAACAATTTACAATGTTTAGGGCACCAACCCAAGGATCACCTACCCCTAAACTTTAGGGCACCAACCCAAGGAGCACCTACCCCTACTCTGAGTACCCACTCAGATCTTTATAGTGATTGATCAAGTTTACAATGCAATGATAAAACCTTATTACAAATGAGTTTTGTAACACTTAAAAAATTCTCATATCTTGCGAATGACTTTCTCTGCCTTCTGAATTTTTTCATCTATTTCTCCTACTTCCTCTGTCTAGTTGTCTTCTTTTCTCTGCTACAACATTAGTTCTCTAGAATGATCTATTTCTGTGGATGTTTTCTTCTTCCTGCTACAACTTCACTTTGCAGAATACTTTGTTCTTGCTCTGTTCCAACTTTTCCACTTCTTTAGATTTCTCTGATTTTCTTGGCAACAACACAACTTTCTATAACACTCTACATACATAGTCGACTAGATGAGATATTTCTATTTCCACCTCTATCACAATCTCAATAGTCACACCTACCAATGCCAAATCACATTTACATTCCTATACCATCAGCTCTGCATCGAGGAATGTTTTTCCCTTTAAATTGTGTAATTAATTCATTCGCCTTTTTGGGATTCGGTTTACAGTGGATTGGATTTCTTTCTTGGATCACCCACCTGCATTAAATGAATCTTCTCTATTTTTCTAAAATTTCACTATACTAAGTTGCTATTTTTAGCAACCCCAATCTGTCTAATAGATTTGATTTTGCCTCTATCAATTTCCTCAAACCCATCAGCCATCTACAACTCAGTCACCATTAATGCATTCTCTATCCTCTGTTAACCTATCCTGAAAAGATTGACAACTACTTCTATCATCACCTACTTCTGTGTATCAAATTCATTCTTTGTCCAAATCACTCAATCGAGGTCAGTTGGCCTCCATGTAAAACCCTTGTGTCAATTGACATGTGCGAGTACCATCAAAAGTCTTGATAATCAACATCCAAGTCACTTGGTCAACCATAGTCAACCGCCACATGGACTATTGTCCTTATTGGGCTGCCAATGTGTCGACTAAAACACCTCTATTGACCTTAACCTCTATCACTACAGGATGGTGAGATGCGCGCCATTTTGCATTTTAATTTTCCACTCATCATTGTTCACATACTCATTTTACCCATGTGGGTTGACAGGATGCACCATTTTTCTATCCTAACTTACCCTGTGGGGTCCACTTTCCATCCTTCTACAAGGTATGGGATAGCAGGATCCTTCTATTGTTTTACTATCTTTTCCCACATGACCATCCCTCATCCACCTCGAATGGTGCGGGCTAGCAGGAACCATTCACCACTCTCTTCATCTTACCCCATGCAACCATCATCTTGTCTTCCTTAGCACTGCAAGATAGCAGGATACATATCTTTCTCCTCCTTGAATTGCCCCACATGACTATCGCTCCTCATGTTTGATGATGCAGGATAGTGGGAAGCCCAATTCCTGCCTTTTATCTCTTAACCCCACATTGCCACCTTTCATTCATCCATCATGTCACAGGATGGCAAAAATCATCTCTTGCTTCATCTTTTGTTACTCCACTCAATCTCAACTCAAACACGTCGCGGGATAGCAGGAGTCGCTATTCCCAGCATGGAGTTATCTCGCATGAACACTATGCATGGTGAAGGATAGCGGGGGACACATTTCCCCTTGACTTTTCTTGTCCCACACAGTCAACCAATGCTCAACAACATGTCGTGGGATAGCGAGGAGGGTCTTCGACCTCTATGACACTTTTATCCCACACAAACTCATAGCGGGACCCAGTGACACATGTGAACCAAACAATTGCATAAACTTAGAATGTTGTCGACACATGGAAATAGTGAACTTGCCTGGGGCCCTTGTAGCATAGTATTTCGTGTTGTGTGCAATTATATTCATGACTACATAACCTGCATGTTATGCACATTACTTGTTTTCGTGTAATACACACTTGCAACCTACTTCTCTGCAACCTCATTGTTATCAGTGTTTTGGATGATGTTGGAAGTTCTTCTTGATATCCTTAAAAAAAATTCAAATTTTGGATTGATCTCTATCTGTGATTCCATGGTTCCTAAGAGTTTAGGGTTTTATAACTTCAAAATCATTTAAAGAATAAACCTTTGTGTCACATTGTTTCCAAATCACTTCTGTTTGTCCATTGCTTTTTTCACTTAAGTGGAAGGGTCACCGTGTTGTCGAAAGGGGTCATTTTGAGTTTTAGGCTTGGGCAGGTTCTATTTAAAATTGAAATGTTTAATATTTTCCTGAAGTCCTAAGTTTTTCCCATATGTATGTGTTAGGTTCTTAAGGTCGGATAAGTTTCTTTTGATATAACAGTTGTCGTGATACTGCAATGGGAAGTTGTGCATTGAATATTCATCGTGACCTAGAGACAAGCCACTAGCGGCGAGGTCGGTTAGACAGTTAATTTAGACAATTAATGTAGATGGTTTAGTGGTGATGGCTAAGTAACTAAGGACCTTAAGGATCAAACAGTTAGCTCATGATCCAACGGTTGTCACTAGACCACGATTGAGATATGCTCATCCTTTACTCATCGCGGACTAGCGACTGAATGGTGGGCGCAACCAATATGGGTGGCCTAGGTGTGTTAAATGGTTGACAAGTCCAAAGGAAATTGATGGTTGTCACTAGACCGTGATGAGAAGATGCTCAACCTTTAATCTTTGTGGATCAACGACTGAAGGCAAAAATACTCAGAAGAAGCCCTTTTGGTCCATTGGAGCCAAAATTTGAAATTCAAAAGGATTAATTATAGAAGTGTGTAGCTTTATTGATGGTAATTAATTCTTAGTTGTCACTAAGGTGCCTCCATAAGATGTTGTTTTGAAATTATTGCTGCAAAAGGGCATTCAAGAGGATTAGCAAAGACCAGGTGTGCAGTTTTGTGATTTCTCAGGTGACAAGTAAGTTTTTCTATGACTGTGCTTTGCAATTCCTATTTGTGTGACATTGTTTGGTGCTAGAAATTTAGAAGGGGTTGTTTGAATAACAATTGAAGTAAGGATAGATTTAGATTGATTAGATGGCACCGCAAAGAGAATTCAAGGGAAAGATAGATTACCAGGAGAGAGCTATTTGTGATGACTTTCTGGAACAATTGGTTCAATCCACAAATAGTGCAGCCAAAATAAAGGAACTTGTGCCCAAATCTCTCTGCCTGCGGATTTGTGATGGTTTATATGACAAGGGATGTTGGCTGAGAAATTCCCAGATAGGCATGATAGGTTTAGGTTTGTTTAGGGTAGGGTTTGGTCAGTGGAATGCACCTGCTCATACAAATAACATATGGTAATTAGATGTTGGGAAACTGGTGGTCTCTGGGGTTTTCATGGACATTGATTTGTTGACCCAGACTGCAAAAAGTTATGACCCTATCACTAGGACTGTGAGGAATGTAAACGGGCCCCCCTAATTGAGATTACTGATGATGAAATTAGAAGGGTATTTAGGCTAAGTGAAGCCTCAAGCTATTTAGAACCCATTTATTTTTAAATGTTCAAGAAGGTTTATGATGCCCAGAAGGATCATCTTACGAGTGGGCCGTTGAGGGATTTTTTTGCAAAGATAGGAGGATTAACATTGGTAGGCCCTAGCACAATGGAGCCTTTCCCTATGAATTTACACTTCAAGGGCTAAGGGTATATATTGGTCTCTATGTCAAATTTTTGAAGAAGATGCAAAGAATGCCATGCCCACCCATTATATGCTTATGATGGCACAAATTTTGAACCCATCCTTAGTAGTGACATATGATTTTGCACCTTATCTTGCTGATATTATTCATGAGGGTTTAATTGGGATAAATAATGCTAAGGTGGATAGACCTTTTGGGTGGTATTCCATGTTAATGCATATGCTCTTGTTTAAAGGTGTGGTATATTTTGCAAAAGACATGGACCTACTAAGGGAAAAGGATGGTGAAGACATGCCAATTCAATTATGGAGTGCAGATCTATCTTGGGACAGAGAAGATGCTAGCTACCTAAAGTTTGACAGATGCTTTGCATCTAAGATTAGAATCCTTCTATGTCAAGAGAACCCTAGGATCCCAAAGATTCTCCTTGAATTCATTAGACCGAAGGAGTTTGCAGAGAACATCAAGATTGCGCAAAATTGGGGTGACATAATCTTATATCTTGTTTCCACTGTTTTCAGGGAACCCCATATTTTCTCTTCTATTAGGTCCCTTTGAAGATTGGCATTGCTAAGATTATGAGGTAGATTGGAGGCCTACAAGAAGCAGAGCTAACAAATAAAGGAAGAGGGACAATCTTCCCAATAGTCACCATGGCACATCAGTTTTTAGTCACCAAAGGTGGTTGGCTACATTTTGAGAAGTTCCTTCAACAATACAGGTTGTCAATGATAGTTGCTAGGTTTGCAGATCCTGAAGACTTCTTCAATGACATGTTTAGGAAGAAAGTCAGGTGTGGGGGAAAATTTCATCAATTTCACTTCCCTGAAGATTTAATAAGAAATGAATTTAATTTGGCTGAGTAGGAAGTAAGAAAGGAAAAATGGTTGGTATACAAGAAGATCCTTGATTTTGTCCAAAATTTTGACAAGAATTGTGATCCATTGAAAAGATTTCACCCCTTTGAGGAGAAGATTAAATTTTTGATAGATTATTTTGAAGATGCAATACAAACTCTGAATGAGAAAAAGGATGTTGTAATAAAGTTAGATCCTGAGAAAGCCAAGCTTGTCTTGACAAAGCCTATTTTTGCTAAGGTCATTCCTCCTAGAGAGTATATAATGTATAAGAAATCAGGGTATAATATGGTGATGCCTAGGAGGGATGAACCCTTTACATCAAAGGGAAAGAGGCCAATGGAGGATTTTCCTGAGTCATAAGCTTCCCAAAGAGGCAGAGGTTGGGAAAGGAGGCATAGTCAAGTGAATCCTTATATTCTCCTTCTCAATCCCCATTATTTATAGGTGATGAGCAGGTAGTTGTTGAGCAATTACTGCAACTAGGAAGTTTAGGGGAGATTGCATGTACATATGGAGAATTGCAAGAAGGGATGCTAGAAGAGCCAGCAGGTGCCAAAATGGACCTGACTGTTGAAGAATTTGTAGGTAGAGAACTAGATCATTTCATTAAGCAGGCCAGTGATGAATTTTTGCCTGATAACAGTTTTGTAAAGACTGGAGCCTTTCTGCAATTTGTTTGGAGAAAGCATATGGGGCAGTTTAGGGAAAGATGTGAAAAAAGAAAAGTTGAACAACCCCATAAGGATAAATCTACTATTGAAGCAAAAATAAAGCAGGAAATGCTAAGAGAGTTTGAAGAAATTACCCCTGAGGAAGGGAGGAAATTGATTGCAAATGCTGGAGTGCTAATTCTCCCAGAATGGGACATAGCCAATGCAATAGTTTTTGATGTAGTAAGGAAGGAGACTAAACTTTTAGAAGGAATAACTTACAATAATGACCATGCATCTCTTGTAATGTGGTCACTTAAGAGAGAAGAATATAAAAGGAGAGATTCCTCAGAATCTGATTACCCAGGGGGCATGATTGTAAAGATAGATAGGGATACAGGGGTAGTAGAAGCTGCTAGCATGACCTTAGAGTCTGCTAAATTTGGCATGGCAGTGGCTGAAAAGGAGGCCAAGGAGAAAGCTGATCTCCAGGTAAAATTAGAGGTAGTCCTAAAGGCTTATAATGAAGCAAAGCTTGAAATAGATTCTAAAAATAACACCATTGCAAAGTTGAAAAAGTAAATTGGAAGGAAAACATCAAAAAGGCGAGTCTTCCCAACTAATGATTGCTTCTTCTCTTGCTAAGCCCCCTCCTTCTAGCCCAATTGTTGAATTCCCTCCTTCTCCCATGACTCCTGGTTTCCAATCATCTGAGAACATTCAAGATGAGATGGAGAAATTGAAGCAGGATCAATCAATTTTTGCAAGCAAATATGAGGAGAAGATCAAGGGTACCATTTTGAAATTTGCTGATACTCTTGGAGCAGCAATTGTTTATATAAATATGAAAAAAATATTGACTCTTTTGGGTTCTTTGAAAGAAGATAAGGCTATTTTGGAGCCAATTTTGGATAAATGGATTGCCAGAGAGGTTGATTTAGAGTCCATATATTCTTTATCCTAGGAAGAAGTAGGCTTTGATGTCACTATCAAACCTACTTATGAATTAGTAAAATGTTTGTCAAGGTTTGCAATGGAAAGAGTCAACATAGAAAGGAGGGAAAACTTGTACCAAAAAGAATATGCAAATAAAAAAATTGAATTGTTTCCTGGAGATTTTGTTAGTATCAGTAAATTGAAAGATAAAGAAGTATGGCTTGGTGAATTATGTCATAAGTTGTCTCAGAGAATAAACAACATTATAAATGTAGATGATACTTCTTTATTTATTCAAACCATTTAAGATATTGAAAAAATAAAATCACATTTTGGGTTTTTGGAGAAGGAAGTTAAACAGTGAAGGGAAATGTGGAAAAGTTTGAACAAGCTAAAGAAGAAAATTATTAGTTTCTCTTGGCCTGGTATGGGAAAGCAAATATGTTGTGAAAGAGATAGAAGCACACGAAGATCCTACCAATGCTCCAACATGTGGCAATTCATAAGCGACCTGAAGTGGTTAATTCTTATAACAGATATTTTTTGGGTAACTAGAATTTTGAAGAATTAAAGATACCTGGCACCTGATATGCAAATATTGAGAAGTTAGTTGGCCATTTTCTAGCTAGATAACTAGTTAGTTATGCTCCTAATTCAATTTTAATGAATGTAACTTTTGGGGGGAATTATGGTTAGGATAAGAATATTCTTCCAGGGAAGTCTGAAGCTTGTTGCATCCATTTTTTATAAATGGATACCAGGACTACCTAGAAAGGGGATCACAAGAATTTTGTACTAAAGCTCTGGTAAAATATGAACAGGCTTTTGTTTTTGCATTTTTGAGGATCATTTTGTGTCTATGTAAAACTTTATGAGAGAATATTAATATACGATCAGAACATTTTGAGCCCAGATCTATGTTGTCTTTGTGTTTGTATGTTGGTTATCATTTTGACTAAATGATCTAGGATTGTTTAGTTAAACGGTTTGCAAGGCAGATTATGAGAATGTCTTAGGTTTTCTCCTCCAGGAGGAAAATTAAATATACTTATTTCCTTTTCATTGATAATCAGTAAATCTACATGAATTTGATGACTAGGTATAGCATAGGTTGAGAGTTTATATATGCCAGGCATATATAGATTCAGTAAATCAAAGTGATGATATGTGTGTGAATTTCTACGGTCAAATTTTTATTTGATGTTTAATGACTCTGAAGCCCGAATAAGGCACTGGTATGACTTGCTAGTGTTCTTGACATTCTTGGTGATCCATTATAATGAAAATGCATCTTTAATTTATGTTCGGTTTCACTAAAGTGATAAGGTTTGTAGAAATTAGCATTGGTTCTATAAATCACCTATTAAAATTGTGAGAAAGTAATCACAAAAGGGTATACCTGCCTAAGCCCTGTTAAGCTTGAAATGTAGGAGGTTTCTTTGTAAAACTCATTAATTGTTGTCTTGTGTTTCTATTCTCGTTGTTCTCTCCTTGTGTGAATAGAGGCTTGAGATCTTAGAGAGAAAACAAAGCACTCAGAAATTGAGACCAACACTTGTGATATTCCTTGAAATCAATGCCAATAATGCCAACAAATTTACTATCATTAGTACCTCTATGGAATCCCAACTTCAATAAATACTTATTGAATCTAGCATACTGGACTCTAGGGCTTGCTTCAGTCCATACAGAGCTTTCTTCAATTTACATACTATATCTCCTTCATCAAATAAATAAAATCCATCTAATTACTGAATGTAAACTTCCTCTTCCAAATCACCACATAGAAAGGTTGACTTGAAATCCATCTAATACACCTTGAAATTATTGTAAGTAGCATATGCAAGCAATAACAGAACAACTTCAATTCTAGCTATAGGAACAAAAGTTTCTTCATAATCTATACCTTCCATCTAAGAACAACCTTTGCATACCAATCTTGCTTTGTTTTTGACAACTTCACCAATGTCATTCAGTTTATTCCGAAACACCCATTTAGTACCAATAACATTCTTTTCTTTAGGCCTCAAAACGATCTCCCAAGTGTTATTATTTTCAATCTGATTCAACTCTTCTTCCATTGCTTTTAACCAATTTTATCTTTACATGCTTCCACAATATCTTTAGGTTCAATCTTTGAAATCAAGCATATCTCTTTAGCAACAATCCTTCTCCTAGTCATCGCACCTTTATTTTTATTACCAATAATCTGATTTTTTGAATGATTCAATCTTACATAACTCAAAGTCTTTTGATTGTTATGATTTTTAGGCTCTTGCACTTCTTCACTAGCAACAAAAATATCTGGATTAACTATCTCTACCGGATCAATCCGCTTCAAGATCTCCATCTGCACAGGCTTAGGAATATCTTCATCATCAAAATCATAACTGCATGCTCTGATTTGCTTTCCAATACTTTAATCTACCTTCACATTTGGACTCTCAACTATCTTCTTCAGTCTCTTATTATAGCATTTGTAGGCCTTGCTCTTAGTAGAATATCCCAAGAATATTCCTTCATCGCATCTTGCATCAAACTTTCCTATATCATCATCTCTCTTGATGTAACATTTACTTCCAAAAATTCTGAAATATATAACTGTAGAAACATGACCAAACCATAGCTCATAAGGAGTCTTACCGGAATCACCTTTAATATGCAGTTGGTTGAATGTGTAAACAACAGTGCTAACAACTTCTATCCAAAAGGTCTATGTAACATTTCCTTCAATCGACATAGTCCTCGCAACATCTAAGATAGTTATGCTCTTCCTTTCAACAACTCCATTCTGCTGAGGGGTTCTAAGAGCAGATAATTGTCTTATGATTTCATTCCTCTCACAGAGTGTATAAAACTCTCCTTATACAAATTATCCTCCTCTGTCAGATCTCAGACTGTTAAGCTTCAATCCAGTCTCAGTCTCCACTTTAGCTTTGAATAACTTGAACTTCTCCAACACTTCTGATTTGTTCCTTAAGAAGGTAACCCACATCATCCTTGAATAATCATCAATCAACAACATGGAATATCTATCTCCCTACATGATTCTTACTCTAGTAGGACCACATAAGTCAGTATGAATCGGAGCTTGCAATCCATTAGATGAATAAAGCTTACTCTTAAATGAAATTTTTGTTTGCTTTCCCATATGAAATTCCTTACATACCAGATTAGTATGCTTCACAATCTTAGGCATATCTCTAACAGTTTGAGTAGAACTTATTTTTACCATGTAGTCAAAATTAACATGACACATTCTCCTATGCAACAACCAACTTTCATCAATCTGATGAATCAAACAACTTTTCTCAACAACATTCAAATGAAAGATATTACCTTTAGTCTTAGTGATGCAACTCTATACTAGAGGCATTTAGGATCTTACATTTACAAGTATTGAATTGAAAATAATATCCCTTGTCAACCATCTATCCAACACTTAAAATATTTTTCTTCAAACCTTCAACATACAAGACATCATTAGTATTATGCTTACCATTAAAAGATATAGAACCTCTACCATGAATAACACAAGCTTTGTCATCTCCAAGTCTCACTATTCCACCATCATACCTTTCTATACTTACAAATTTTATTTTATCACCTCTCATATGATGTGAACAACCACTGTCAATCACCCATTCATCTT
Source organism: Cryptomeria japonica (assembly GCF_030272615.1). Lineage (NCBI taxonomy): Eukaryota > Viridiplantae > Streptophyta > Pinopsida > Cupressales > Cupressaceae > Cryptomeria > Cryptomeria japonica. The sequence continues at coordinate 344,480,210 of NC_081412.1, read as the reverse complement.
TCTCTTCAATCTTAGAAGCTAAAGCTTTCTCTTCAACAATGCAGCTCGTAGGATTCACTTATACCATATCATCTCTCTTGATAGAAATAAATACAAATTCATCTTGTGAATTCCCATTCTCTAATTCTTCTTTTATCACACCTTCATCAACAACATATTAGCATCTCTTTTGATTTTTGTACTTCTGGTAGGGCTTATCATTCTTATCATTCTTCTCATATCTATCATACTTGTCAGATATATCATGTCTTTCAAATTTTTCATGCTTATCATATCTAGACATCCTCTTAGGGAACCTAGAAGCAAAATGTCCCATCTTATTACATGAGAAACATTTTAAATGTAATTTTCCATCATACTTACTAGCTCCTTTAGGCAATCTCCAAGCAATAAGAGCTTCAAGCTCATCCAATTATCTTTCTTACTCTTCCATCTCTCTCCTTTCTCTTTCAAATCTGGATACCCAACATGAACTTTCTCTCGGATCATACTTCTGCTTCTTGGATATAGAGGCTCTGAATGCAGTCTCTGATTTACCATGCAATTCTCCAAATTTTCTCAACTTGAATGCAATAAGCTTTCCAACCAATATGTCTCTAGTCACAGTAGTCACACTCCAGATCTCATCAATAGCAACTACTTTATGTTTATAAGAAGGAGGCAATGATCTCAGCACCTTAGCAAAAATATCATCTTCTTTAAGGGTTCCACTAACACATATGATATTCATGACAATATCATTCATCTTATCCATAAAGGTTGATATGTTTTCATCTTCTTCCATCTTCAATGCTTCATACTTCCCTTTCAAACTTTGCAGCTTAGCAACTTTAACTTGCGCATCTCCTTCATACAAGGTCTCTAGCTTCTTCCATATCTCATGTGCAGTCTACAAAACCATCACATTATTTGTCTTTGAATCAGTCAAGGGACTCAGCAATGCTTCCTTCTCTCTTATGTTATGTTCATCATCCTTGATCTCAGCAGCAGTAATCGGTCCATTTTGAGGAACATTGTAAACATTCTTTGTGATCTTCCAATACTCTTCTCCAAGACATTTCATGTGAACTTCCATCTGATCCTTCCAAATAGTGTAATTGCTTCCATTAAATATAGGACTCTCCTTCTTGAAAACATAAGTTACCATCTAGGATCTCCTCAAGTAGTCAAGCTTCTTTCGAAGGGTCTAGCTTTGATACCAATTGTTAGCAACAACCAAGAAGGAAAACTGAAAGGGGGGTGAATCAATTTTCACCAAATTAATGAAATTAAGAACAATCTCAAATCTAAACAACTGCAATAAGAATAAAGATAAACACAATAGTACTAACACACATAACACCAATATTTTGACATGGAAAAATTGGTTAAGGGAAAAACCACAGTGGAAACCTACCCACAATAAGATGATACTCTGCAGTAGTATGTGTAAATATTACAATGGGGAAGCACATGTATTTAGGCACACTACCTAGAGCTCACTGCTCAAAATAAGATGACCCAAAAGGCTACAACCCTCATGGAAGGTTCACTACCTTATAGTAAGATTCAAACTACAATCCGGATTACATGAACTACAAATATAGCATCTCTTTATGCCTGATGACAGATCTAGTTAAGCACATTTGTCTTCCCTACAACAATCTCTTCTCAATACACCACACCAAAGGATAAATTCACTTATGCACACATATACCACTCTTTGATAATACAAACATAACATCGACACCTAAATTACATGACTATACCACCTATATATACAATTCATCAACCTTGACTACAAGGTCGGCCAATCCCTCAAACCTCAATTATAAAATTACATCACACGATACATATGAGAACCACCAAACCAACATAATGATATACATGATAGAACATGTACCGAAAGAAAATATCCAAACATGCATCACCACTGGAAATCTCAACAAGATCAACCACAATATGCTACACCACCAAGAATATCGCATAACACAAAGAATATCACCGGATCAACAAAATCACCAAGAACATGCACAAGAATCAATGCGAACCATCAAGGCAAATAGGAAACAATCAGGAAACACTAACAAGCACATTAGAACCATCCACAATAGCTGCACCAACACCACTTATGTGAATCTTCATCGATCAACACACTAACTCATGGGAACATTCAACAACAACAATTCTAACTAGAAAGATAACTTACGGAGCACCAAATCATTAACTATCTGAACTAAAGATACACATGAATATCAAAAAAATTATCCCAAATCCACAACCAAAGATATGATCATACCGGAGCTCACCGAATAAAACACCAAACTCTATCAACCACCATACAGAAAGACTGAACTAGAAACCAGATCAATTAATATAATCAAGCAATATCTAGGATCACTGAAACAAATAAAGAATGAAGTATTCTAGCATCCCAAATAGATAAACCATCTATATTAGCTCAATGCAATCAACAGAACACCAAATAGCTCTCAGCAACATAGGAATATGTTGACATCAATGACAACAACACATCCTAGCAGCAACAATATCCAATAGAGAATGGGTGTCTCAAACTTATTGTTTGAAACCTTGGATAGATGGTACTTGGTTTCTAAATCAGCAGTTTGGGGTTGATAATGCTCATGTTATTGATCACCTAGGAGATCGAATAACCTTTGTGTTATTGATAAAGAAGTTTGACAACCTTCATGTTATACACCTTCTTGGAGAAGAAAAATGTGTAGAGCATTGTGGGATAGTGAGGAAAGGAAACACGACATTTCCCATTTTACCCCGCAGCTCAATAAAGACTCAGTGGACAAGGGTGCAGGATAGTGGTAAGGAAGGAGAATTAGTCTCCCCCTGCCAGCCTGCATGACTCTTGGTCAAGAAAGATGTATTGTAGGGTAGTAGATGGTAGAGAACTATAGTCTTTCCCTGCCACCCCACATGGTGTTAAAAACCCAACAAGGAAGCCTATGGGATAGTGGGAGAAAGACAATGTGCCTCTTTCTCGTTATCCCACAAGGTTTGTCTAACAAATAAAGGTGGAGTGCAGGGTAAAGACAAGGGCACAAGGAAGGTTATCCCTATCACCCCACACGATGATAAATTCTTGGATGAAGATGTGGGCTAACAGGGAAACAAGGAGGTTAACTTACCCCACCACCCCGCAGGTAATCTAAGGGTTCTCGAGGAGTTGTGCAGGCTAGCTAGAAAAGCATGAGACATTCTCTTCCTTCCATCCTGCATCCATGTCAAAAGTGACTTCGATGATAAGTTGAGTTGAAAGTGACAGAGGTGGGGACCACGGTCGAATGTCAATCGACTTGCTGAGTTGTGTTAGATGATTGGTGAAAAATAGAACGACTCAGGGAAAGTGATGGAGACAACATGGCATGTTATTGACAATCTGAGGAAGTTCGATGGTTGGAGATGTGGTAACTAAATTGAACTAGTTTTTGACAAAGACGAATAACTATCTGGAAAGCGATTAAAAAGGAGGTTGGTTGATTGATCATTTTGGATGATTGGTAATTCTGTAATTGAAAAGCCAATTGTAAACATAATATTTTGAACTACTACTGCTTGAATAGAGACCGGATCAAAGGTTGAAAATCTATAAACTTGTATGTAAATAGTTTTTATTGTAATACAAGAGATTGCTATGGTGTGTGGGTTTTTCACTCGTAAGGGTTTTCCCACATGAAATTTGGTGTACATCTATGTGATTGTGTTTCTCATATTTCTCTATTTATCTTGTATTGTGTATCATAAGTTGTTGTAATTTGAATTGAAATGCACATCTTCTTTACTTCTCTAAGAAATTAACATTAGGAAGGCATTTTCCACACTCTTCTTTCCTCACATCATAGGTACCATCCAGTTAAAGAGTTAGCAAAATAAATTCATCAATTGCAAATTAGACATAGAGAAACTGAAATTCTTTAATAAAGAAATTGAAGATACATCTATCACTCCTTGATGTGTATGGAGAAAAGAGGATGATAGCGAATCTTTAATTTCATCATCACCTTTATTAGGAAGAACTAGAATTGTAGAAGAAGGAATCTCTATTATATACATGTAGAATGGACCAAACCAACCATTGTTTGTCTCCTCTACAAAAGGGTCTTTGCCTAGAAAATGAGATATTTTTTGGATTTACAATTGATGTCTTGAAGGTTCTAATGATGATTTTGTGTGTGGGGTAATGGGCGAAGATGGGTAGATTTTCAAGGTCAATGTCTCTGACAATGAAAAGAAAGGTATGGACTATATTTTATCTGAGCTCTATTCCCCTGAATCAGAAATATTTACTATTGATTTTGAACAAAAGAGTTATAAAAAAATACATCTACATGCACAAATAGGCCTTTTGATTATGATTTGAAAAAGGAAGTTTTTGTCTTTGATAATGGTTTCCAAGTATCTGACAAAGTAGTTTCTAGAACAATGGAAATAACCAAAGGTGCCTTGTCACCTTAGTCTTCATAGTCCAAACCCCTTGATGACAAGGATGAATATAAAGGAATATATTATAGACAACATGATGATTTTGTCTTTGTGAATAATATGGAACCTACTTATGACAATTTTGATCTCATGTTGTTAGAATATGATGTTCTAAGATTACAATCTTCTACACTCTTAGATGAATTATTTGGGAAAGTGATAAAAAAGAAAATCACACCAATCAGCCTCTAGAGGAAATTTTGTAATATTTTGAAGTCTACTCTTAATAAAGTATCACCTTTATTGTCCAACACGGGAGAGAACCAAGTGGATAACAATATAGGTATGAATTTATAGTTTGCAGATGATGTTGTCATTGATGAAGTGCTCTATGTTGGGAATGCTCTTGTCCAAATCTTTGAACATCTTTCATTTTTCCTAATGGTAAAGGCCCCATGTCATTCAATAAATAATCAGGCTAGGTGATTGTTACATTAGTGCTTAAGGAAAAAGAAGATGGGGAAGGGACATGGATAGAGAGTCTTTATAATAATTATACTTCTCCAGATCATGAAATTTTGGGCAAATTTTCCCTTACAAGAGAGTGATATGTTTTATTTTCCACTCGTATTCAAAGAAAAGTCCCAAAGAGATGAAATGTAGAATATTATTTTACTCAATTATTTCTCCTGGTTCTTCTTCAACAAAGAGGCCTTTTAGTCACTCCCCTTTGATGAGTGTTAGACAAGGCGCATCAAAGGTGACCCTCAGGGTATAAGAGAAATAATTGATAAGATGAATTATACATTAGCAAGTAAGTTATCAAATACTAATGCCATCAGTCAAATTAAAGTTATACATGAGAGTGATCTTTTAAGTAAAATAAATTCCTTGGGAGATGGTACACATACCTTGAAGAATCAAAAGGTTTCCTACTAGACTCATACAAAAGTTTGACAACTAACTGTGATTCTAAGGTCCCGAACCCTAAAACTCTTTATGATCAGAAGATTTCATGTCCTCTAAAATGTGAAATTGAGAACAACACAGGAAAAAAGTGTTACATTTTTTAAATAAGGGGTCCTTTGAAAGACCCCATTAAGGATATTAGAATTGGGGAAATGAGTTTCAAACAAAAGAAATAAGGTTTATTAGTGATTATGAAGGAGATAAAAAATGATAGAGAAGAATTTAAAGGCTCAAGAGTTTAATACTTCAACTCATCTAAAATGAAGTAGTTTGTTACATGCAACAAGAATCAGATTTAGATAAGAATTCAACATTTTTTTATGAACAATGGCCATTTGAAGGTATCAACCTGAACATGATATTCCTACATGGTAGTATTTTCTCTCTAAAAGGCCAATAATCATGAACATAGCCCATTCTAACTATAACTTGTTTCTATCATCTCCTATTTCATCATGGGATTTAGTTTTCTCAGCCTATTAATGGATATGTGTGACTCAATAAGGTGCAACTTTTTCAGGTGGAAATTCCTCTTCCACCTTCTTAGTTTAAGTTTTTTTTTTTGTTGCATTAGCTTCCCTTTGTTTTGATCCCTTGTGTTCTCTATCAATGTTTTGGTGTGATTCTATTACCCAATGAATAAGTCTGATTGGTCATGCATTTTGGTTCTCTGCGACTTTGTCAATCCTTGTCCCCCTTCAAAGCCTGTGTTACCTAGGTTTTTCACTTCCTCCTTTACGATGCTAATTTTATCTTTTGGGTGATCTCATCCATAAATTTACACCCAAAGTATGATTATTTCTAAGTTTTTGAACCCAATCCCCATGGTACCTAAGTTCAATCAAACACCACTGGTCTAACCTCCCTCATTTATGTATTGTCATCTTACCAGTTGTCTTTGATTGCTTGATCAGATGATTTTAGAACACAGATACCCCTTCATACCTAGTTCTCAAGTTCCTAAAATTTTTGATGACTTGGTCAGCCTTTAGAAATTACACATCATCGAAGGCTTAAGTACATCATTCAATACCAATAGTTGGTATATTGGGTGATCTTTGAGTTCTCATCCAATACGCTTCTTAGTTTGTAACCATGTTAACCGTTTGATCTCTGCTAAGACTCATGTAACCCAAAGCATAATCTTCAAGAAAATCTAGAAAGTATAGCTCATTTATGATGGATTGTACAAAGAAAGGCATGCAAAGGTGGTGACGCTATTTTGAAAATATAGAATATTGCTTTCCACAAGACAACATTAAATGAGTTTAAAACCTAATTCATAACTAAGGGTAGCAATATTTCTAAAAAATTCATTATTGTTTGCTAAGTTGGTTGTGGTAACATATCAATATCCACTCCAAAAAAATAGAGAATTGACAGACACTCTATTCCCATTAACTATGCTTTTAACATGGATTACTCCTCTATAAATCAAAATGGTATTGCCTCATGAAGACCAATTCCCTGTAATTCAGCCAGACTTAAATTGGCCTCAAAGTGAACAAAGTAATATAATCTCTAGATTGTATGCATTATCTTGGAAGGAAAGAAAATATTTTTTCAGAATATAGAAGAGTTGTTGATACTTTCAGAGAAGAGAAAAGATGGGCTGAAAAATAGTAACCAACATCTACAAGTGGGGATTATCATAGTGAAGAAATTGTTTTGAGACAATCCATTATGAACGAGTATTTTCTGTTGCAAAAGGAGAACCCAAGATGGTTGTTGGGAGATGGTATTGATCTCGTACTCCATCTCGAGACAAAATTCATGGAATATCCATAGGAGGACATTCTCTCTAGGTTGACAATCCTTGAATGGAAACGTAAGGTGAGATTTACTAAATATATGAGGGTGACTTTGGTACTAGCAGTAGAAGAAAAGAAGGTAGAACTACTTGACACCCAACTTTAGGTGGTACTTGTAGCCTAAAGATATCTAGTTTCCCTTTAAAAATTGAAGTTATTAATTCTGAGTTGGTGTACATAGCATAGCCTTAAGATTATCCGGTGTTTTAAACTGTAATTTCTGGTGGGCCATGTGTGATGTGATGGGTGATGTTTTATGTTCTTTTGTAAAACAATCTTTTCAAGAAACTATTACTTCTCTAAAACAATTATAATTTGATAGCTATATAGGTTAGGGAGAGCAGTAATTAGGGGATCGATCTTTTGGCAAACTTTGTGTTGTTAGAAGTAGATGTTTTATTATGTTTTTTTAGTTGTTTGGATATGCTTCAAAGAAAGCTATTTAGATGGTTTCCTAAAATCATAGACTTTATGCTATGATATATGCATGTCATTATTCTTATGTTGAATGTATAGTTGTTTGGTATTTTTTTGTTGCATATCTAAGTGATTCGAATATGTTTATTTATCCCATTGTTGTGAAATATCTAGATTTGTATGGATGTTGATAAGAAATGGTTGTCTTAATTATTAAATTTTTTAATTTACTCTTCTAATCCCCATCATCCTTTGAGATGACAGAATATCAATTGGAAGATTTAATTTTCTTTGTTAGTATCTAAAATTTTGAAGTATTAGTGATCCTTGAAAAAATTTATGTTTAAAAGTTACATCTTTCAACTGCTTTCTACTTAAAATCACACCTAGACTTAATTCATTATATATCAGTAGAAGGTAGATGCGCCATTCAAAATAAGCATAGTAGGTGTAAAATGTTATCATACCTATCTCAAATGTCTATCTAGATTGTTACCTATGTGGGTGTTAGAATACAGAGTTAGGTAGAAAAATTTATAAACAACACATGAGACAATGTAGCTTATCATGTTGTTTTAAAGAAAAGTAATACATTAATATGATAGGTTTCCCATGGAAAGGAAGACAACATTCCTATGATAGGTTGCCCATGGTAAGGAAGACAGTATGCCCCCTCAAGAGATTAGGTGAAAAAATTTCAAAAAAAATTCAGGCAATCTTTGGATAAGCAAAACGGCTTAGATAGGCTAAGCAGGAAGGATATGCAGGTGAAAAAGGTCAAGGATGGGTGAAAATGGGGGTTCAAGGGATCACGGTGACCATAAGAGGTCACCATGGGTACTTAAGGTTGCCACACATATAAATAGGAGGGTTGGATAGGGACAAACTCACTTGCATCCATCACTTTCATTGATCAAGGTGCAGAGCAAGGGAGAGGGATAAAACACAACAACAAAGCCATGACAGAGTGTTTCATAGATTCGAGCAAGTTCAACAATATGAGTGGCCAAAGGAGTGTGGGGTAATATGTACCTTCTCACCTTTTTGAGTTCATGCATTTATTGTGTCATAATTAGGTCTAGGAAGCAGGTCACCAAAACCATGACAATAGTGTAAATGTAAAAAATGCTTCTATGTCAAGTCTTGGCGCATCTAGGTTAGGTTTCAATGTGTATATGTTAAAAATGAATTTATGCTCATTGAAAATGCATCTATGGTTTGTAAAAGTGTATTTATGAAATGAACATGTATAGGGTTTCTTAAATTTCATGTGTCAAATAGTGATGCGTTTAGGGTTTAGGTGTATATATGCTAAGGATAACTATGTATATGATTTGTTAACGAGTATATATGTCAAACTATGTTTATGCATGATCAAAATATATTTCTGGTTTGTTAGCATGTATGTGATAAACATTAGGTTGTATATGGTTAGAATAGGGAAAAAACAGGCTACCACTATGATAAACAGAAGCAACTAGTAGGATAGACAGTCAGATTGATGAAATCCAGTGATTGCCCTACTAGGATAGATTACAATGCGACTAATGAAGTTGATAAAGTTGATGAATTCGCTAGATAAATCTAACAAAGATTGATGAAAGTTTATAATTTTTTGACACTGATGCATTTGTTATTGCCAAAAAATCTACTACCCCTAGACTCACACGAGAGATTTCCATAGACTCAGAGATTGAGACTGCAACTTTCAAAGGATGATCACTTGACTTTGTCTATACTTGGTTTATGGAATGCAACCTTCATGCTCAAGATTTAGACAAATATCGATCTATTATCTCCATTAGTTGAGAGATGGTACAGTGAACACTCTAAATTCCACTTTCCTACAAGCAAGATGTCTATGACCTTGGAGGATGACTATCAAATCTTTTGAATTTTTAGCCATAAAAAGTTGGTTGTATAAGATCGAGAGGGTGGCAACATAGATGTTATACATTGAGTGTTCAATTATGAGGATTTGGAGGTCCGTGACAATCATGTCAGCTAGGACAAGATGTACGAGGTGGGGCTAGAAAGATTAATGCAAGTAGTGATTGTCAACAGTCATCATGGGTACATCTATCTGGATTGGATGACTCATGACATGTCCATTGGATGGGGTAGAGCCATGGAGATGATGTTGACTCAGGGAGAATATTTTTCTTGGGGGCCTTTCCTATTGGGCCATTTGTACCATGATTTGCATCAGTTCATGTATTTGGGAGGTTGTGGTATTTCAAGAGGGGTCACTCTATTACAAATTTGGGCTTTCGAGCATATAGAAATAACAAGACCCATTTTCTATAGGTTCTATGGGGTAGGCCAACCTTATTTTCATATGTATAGCATGCGTTTCCTAGCAATGACTTGGGAAGATGGAGTCTTGGTGCAAATTCATAGATGATATTGATATGCAGTGATCTAGTGACCATACTTGGATTGCAAGCCATGGAAGGAGGACAAGATAAATCTCCCTTACTATTATTAGATCAGATGTCTAATTGGACAAATAAATTACATCATCGAGAGACACCTACCAAATGGGGTGTCATGACAGTTTAGTCGAGTATAGGCACAACCGCTAGGGCCCACAAAGTTTGCTTGCATGCGATGGGAGATTCTTCAATGGGTCCCATGTTTATCCTATGAGGTTGTTGTTGCCGAGTTTCAAGCTTTGATGTTGGTGCCATGGGATCTACAACTAGATGTATCAGATGTAGGCATGATGCCTAATTATGAGGCATATTTTAGGGCACATCTATTTCATGACTCATAGGGTCTAGAGAGTTGATACCCTAGTTAGAGGATGACATAAATGGGGAGAGGCTAGCCAAGATATGTAGGAGGAGAGGGAGGGAGAGTGGTCTTGAGGGGGATGATGAGAGCTATGGTGGTAGGGGTAGATGACCACCCAGGCCACCATAAGGGAGAGGAGGATGGGGCTGACCTAGGCCATGAGTTGCATAGGTGCAGGTATAGGTACCAAGAGCATAGGTAGAGGCACAAGTGCAGGCACCTTAGATATGAATTCATGCACCACCTCCCTAGGGTGAGGGGGAGGGAGCATAGAAATGGGACACAATAGGATAGGATAAGTTTGTATAGGGTCAGGACTAGGGTTGGGAGGGAAGATATGATTAGCCCAAAGGAAGAGATGGTTGGGGGTGGGAGGAACTTGATGATTTTGGGGACTTGAGAGCCTATATCTATATTTTGGAGGACTAGATACAATTGTAGGTGGGAAAGATTGGTTCCCTTTGAGAGAAGGTGTAGATAGTTATGTCCGAGTGAGATAAGACTGTAGAAAGATACAAGAAAGTAGAGGAGGCCATTAAAAAGCCCAGGGCTATAGGGTAGGGTGATTTCTCCTCGGGTATGGATTATGTATTTAGGATAGCACAAGATATTTCTTACTGGTGGAATCTATATGAGTTCGCAGTTCCCGCTAGCTAGAGTGCAAGTAGTTTTTCTATGATGTCAAAAGAGAGGAGTATGGTTCAGTAACAAAGATCTGAGAGTGGAGGGATTATGGGGCCATCTAGACAAAGCAAAACTATAGGCTTAAGAGGGGCCGGACCTTCATCAAGAGCTCAGTGTCCATATAGACCATTAGGGTCAGAGGGAAGAAGTTCCTCATAGCTCCTTTGGGTCAAATTTTTGTATCAGTGCATATTTTTGTATGATGATGTAGACACCTATGGGTGATTTTGCATTCATTTTGATAATTTGACATCATTGTATCATGATACTATTAGGTCCCAGAGACAACTGGGAGGGGGGGGTGAATCAGTTGTCAAATAAATTCAAACCAAAACAACTTAACTAGCTTAATGCTTAATATCGGTAAACCAGTTAATTGCTATACCGGTAAGGATTAGTGCATGAAACATAAAGACAAAGTCATCCACAACACATAACACCAATATTTGTATGTGGAAACCCTGTAAGGGGAAAAACCACTGTGGGAAACCTTACCCACAATCAGATGATACTACTGCAGATAGTAAGTGTACATAAATGGGGTCTGCACATGCAGAAAGACCAAGCGCCTAGAGCTCACTGCTTAATCACAAAATGGGAGTCACACTGACTACAGTTGGATGGTTAAATCCATTAAGAATGTACTGCACAAAATAGCATCTTCATATGCTAGATTCAGTACCAGTGTAGTTCTGATTGTCTTCACAAAAACCCTCCTTCAATCTTCAAATGATGTCTGTGTGTATAGCTCTGCTTATTTTCGCATATACCTTCACACAATCCTTTTTCGCATTTCACATTTGATCTTACAAATAAGATCTTACATTTATACTGTTGGGTCTCAAATCAACAGATTGGATAGGTTCTAAGGAAATTGCCAACTCCTATGATCAAACCCTCCAATTGACTTGGCCAACATGTAGAGTGAACCTGTTTGGTTGCTAACTCTCTCACTTTAGGCTCTGCAGGACCTAGGCGGGTATACCTATTCACTGAATGTCTCCGATAACCAGTGCTTTTTATAGCAGATGTATTATCCTAATCTGATATCTCCTGATCTTTGAAATGGCATGAGTTCCTTGGATGGAGATATAGCAGATGAGTTCAAGATTGTTGTTGTAGAAGCTATTCGATCTATGTTTCCTAACTACTTCTGTTTGCTTTTTAAAATAACAAATGGTGAAATATAATGATGAGTGTAATCTATTTTGACCAGTGCCTTCTTTGCTGTTTGGGCTACAGAGTCATTGCACTTTCTTCAGGACTTATTATGCGAGCCTGTGAGACAGTTTTTTAAACCACCCTTTTGTAGACCTGTCGGTTATTATTTCTTTTGAGATCAATTTGAATGCTTATATCATGTGTTGATTGAATGAATTTTAACCCTACGTTTAAGGGACCAATCAATGAAGTACTGCAAGGAACAATTACAATTCGCAAGCAAAACTTTTGTTTCAACGTTATAACATGAAGCACAGATTTGATTTCAAGAATATGAATAACCTTATCACTTTAGATAATATCACAGACGATTGCCAAGACAAAGTGAAATAATCCACAACACATACGCAAAGAAAAGCAATAGTTCATAGCATGTATTCCATCAAAATTTGTAAAACTTACAGGCTGTCATACATCGCCATTTTCTTCTTTATCTAATCTATCTCTCCCTTTACATTACAAAAATCATTCTCATATATATATGAGGATGAAGGCTTTTCACGAAGAGACATGACTTTTCAAAATACTAGTCATTAACTTGAGTGTTTCAAAACTTAAGCAAAAAGAGATTTAGAAGTCCTAGATGATGAATATAGTCGTCGTCTCTGAAGGTTTTGATTCGAGGAGTTTGTTTTTTCAATTCATCTCCCAGCGAAAAATATTTGAATATTATCTGGTTGACAGTAGGGGCCATATCTTTACTTCGATCTATCTCTGATAAGGCCCAATCCTTGATGTTGGTAAGCTCTTTTCACAAATCCTCCAAAGATATCACTTCCCCTTCTTTGTAGACGGAGGGCATTCCAACAGGTTTCTCATCATCTAATTCTTTTAAGTCTCTTCTCAGCGTATCTTCAAGTTTGACATGATTTTCCATATATGCATTCCCCTCAGCCTTTTCCTCTGGTGTCATGGTATCGACATTGTTTAGTACTTCCTGCAATCGTGCTCTTAACCTTTCATGCTCTGTTAGCACTTTTATCATTCCGTTGTATACTATCCAATATGGTTCGACCTCTAAGAGCATGGTGTTAAACCGATGTCCTATGATGTCATTGACCAATTTGTCCATCTTTTGTTGGATATTGTCTGCGCGTTTATTGCCCTTTTCTGCTTGATACTTCCAGTACAGAGCATCAGAGACATCGTCCAAGCTGTGTCCCACGGGGTATGAGGTGTATTCGCTGATAGGAGTCCCCGTCTCTAGTTGCAATACTTTTGCCTGCAGCTTCTGATTTTCCTCCTTAGATTTTTCATACAGTCCCTTATATGTGACGTTCTCTCTGATCAAAAACTCTGTCTGGTCCAGGTTCAATCTTGCAACATCCAAGTTGAGCTTTGCAGTGACCCTAGGATCAGTTTTCCCAACCTGATGAATCATGAGGTGTCCAAAGGTTTCTTCAATGTCTACAATGATAGGCCTCTTCCCCTTTGGATATAGTGCCCACTGTAGGAGAGCTTTCTTGTCTGGATCATATCCAGAGCCTAGGAACAATTTATCTACCTCCTGGGGCAACACCTGTTGATTCAAATCTTGTCTCTTCAGGAAGCCATCAAATAAGAGTGCTGAGTTAATATCCCAACCGGAGAAGATGATTACACCGGCCTCTTTTAATAGTTTCCTCCCTTTCTCAGGAGTCATGTCTTTCATGAGGACATCAATTTCATCCTGTAATCTCTTCATCTGTTCCTCCTCTGGTCTTCCAGCCATGCTTCGTTTTACATGAGCTCCTTTGTATTGGTACAAAAATGAGAGGAACTCCCTAGAAGAGGCAAATCCATCATCAGCAACGAAGTCTTCATGCTCAGTCATTCTGATATCAACAACATCCTTGATGTTAATCTTGCCAGTGTCCATATTCATTTCTGCTTCAAAACCAGGGGGATAATCTTCCCTAGGAGAATCAGGTGGGATACTACTGGCAGTCGACTTTGGTGACATGTGAGCTAGGGGCTAACTGTCCTTCTCAGTATTAATAAAATGAAGGAATTGTGAAGGCACTCTGTGCATAATTTCTGCTTCATGTTGAAGCAGCCTTTTAGCTACTTCCAGAGGATCTTGGAGATTTCCAATTAGGTCTCCATCTATCATTCCCCTTGCCCTTTTCCATTTGTAGGCCTCCCCAACTAACTCACTCTTTCCTTTTAAAGCTTTGGCCTCCTCTCGTTCAAGGTTCTTGATTAGGTCATCTGGCATTTTGGCCACATGTATTCCAACTTTGAGTTTCTGTGAGGCTCTGGCGGCTCTTATATATCCTTCAGGATCAAAATTCTCCCTAGGCTCACCCAGAGTCATACCATAATAGTCTAATTTATTCTAAAGTAAATGATAACTTTTTGAACTTTTGACAATGAAATCAGAAAAAACTAATAAACCTGGAACAATAGATTGTTTACCGAAATCAGTTAAGTGTTTAGCACTGGCAATAGACAATTGCCTTATAATCTCCAAGCTAGCCACTCTGTTTGGTACCGTAATTGGAAGCATATGGGGTTGCCCTTCATATCCAAATACCCTTATTTCTGTGTGATTATCATGGCAATACCAATCACCCCAATTATGTTCAATCTGTGACTCTGGAGAGAAGTCCTTTGGTCTGAGAAATCTCTTGATTTCAGGAGACAAAGTGTAATCCCTGTGTTGCCCAAAAGCTGCACTGAGAGGTTTCACAAAGTATTCTTGAAAATGCCAATATTGGTTATTCATGAACCTCTGGTCCCATGCTGATACCCATAACTGAACCGGCTTCTTCAGACCATTCTTATCATAAGATCTAATGCTGAACTCATCTGGCCAGAAGTTAATTTCTTGTCCACAATAAAGAAGGATATGCATTAACATGGAGTATAATGAAAAATGAACATTCACAAGGTCTCCTTTCAATTTCTCCAGCCCATGATTCAAGGCATCTGTAACATAAGTGGCAAAATCAAATGACCTAGGGTCTTTTGATTGCAAGTCGGCACACAGAACCATAACCCCAATATCCATGAGTGGATGAGCCTCTAGGCCTAGTACTTGGGCTGCAGCATAATATGTATACTTGAAATATGGATGGAATTGGTTCACATCAAATGGCACCTTGTCATCTTTGCCGAACTGAACAAATGACCCACCCACTTTTGGCCTGTGAACAGGTAGTCTCCAAGTCCTGTAGATATTTTCCAAACTAAAGAATTCTTGTGAAAGTTTCTTCATATCGATACTCTCCTCTACTTCCCAGTCCAAATCAAAAACCATATCAATAGTCTGTTTGTTAATTACTACTAATGTATTCCCTCTGTAATCACATATGGTTTTGGTTCTTGGGTTGTAGCAATCTACCAGAGCTTTCATTAATTCTACATCTACAAACACATTTGGGACTACTAATTTGCCTAAGTTCTTCTTCCATAGATTGCTTATGGGTTCAGGTGCATCCCTTCTTTTGTAACCAAACAAAAATAACTCATGCCCTCTTATCTCAGTCCAAATGTCTCCTAGATTTTCAAATCTGTCCTCTAATCCTTCTTCTTCACTTTTAATCTTCTTGGACCTTACACTAGACGATGGACACTGGTCTAACAAATCCTGAGTCAGAGCTCTCCCTTCTTTCTCCTGTCTCTTGGGCTTCTCTTCAGGGTTCAGCTCTTTTCCTTTCCTAATATTTTTAGAAGAAGAAGACGAAGGTTCCATAATCACAGTAAATAAGAGAGACAACACTTACTTGGTGGAATGCTCAATTCTTCTGGTTATCGTTCGCAAGTCTCCGCAAGTTCTTCGCAGTTTTCAATCTTTTAGCATCGATCTGGTTCTTACGAAAATTCACTCAGTTCAACTGTAATCGTATGGGAAACTTGTGCACAGTTAATGTTTTGCATCTACAATGGCTACTCAAGTGTTTAAACTTAATTGCAGATGTGACACTCTTCAATTGGGCCTTTAACTCTTTCGCGGGAAGTACAGTTCACTCAAAAGTGCTCATATTTCAAGTTATCGATGAAACCCTTGACTTCGGCCGAGTGTTTAAATCTTCCATCGAAAGCTCATTTTCTTCGATACAATTGTTTCGGTGAAAAGCTTATGTCGAGAAGCCGCTTTTAAGACTCATTGAAATCACTCTTTCATCGATAGTCCCCTTTTTCGATAAGTCACATGTAATTTCCATCGAAATCATTCTTTTCGGTGAATTTCTTTCTTTGGTGAAGGCCTATGTATGTTCATCGATATCCCTTTTTCATCGATATCTCTTTATCGATGAAACAATTTTGCCTTTGCTCGACGTCATGTTCATCGATGAAAACTTGTATTTCGATGAATGCCCTTTGAGTTTCTTCGGTAATGATATTCCTTCGAAATCACCTTTTTGCCTTTTCGCCTTTTGTTTTCACTTTTTCGATGAAACTTAGAGTATCGATGAGTGGTTTTCTACGTTCATCGAAGGTAACCTTTTGCCGAAATACCTTTGCTTAGTGCTTGTGTCGATGAAAACACTCTTTTGATGAAACTTCCTTTGCAGTGCTCGATACAGTTTGCTGGTCGAAATATCCATTAGTCTTCATGCTTATGGAAACATACATTTTTTTTTATATATTTTTATTTTCAAATATAGTGCTCAACAGCGGCTCTGACTGAGGATGGAGGCATATTGAATATGTCTTCAAGAATCCTAAATCTTTGGTTAGCACAGATATGATGGTATTTACAATGGAAATGGATCCTAATCTACTGTACAGGTGATACAGAATGTTTCAAGAAAAGAAGTTCTTTAAGAACTACCCATGTACTGGCAATTCTTGGACCTCCCCTTTCGCATTTTGAAGCAAATAAGAATCCTCCCCCCTTTTGTCTATAATCACATATGGGCCGATCCACAAGGCTTCAAATTTACCATGCTTGCCTTTGTCTTGACTCCTGGCATTCCACATTAAAACCCAATCTCCTACACAAAATTTTCTGTTTGATGTCCTCTTGTCATACAACCTCTTCATTTGATTTTGAATCCTGATATTCTGCCTTTGAGCTTCTGCCCTAACTTCATCAAGTTCCACTAACTGCATTATCCTTTCTTGTGATGGATCTTCAACATCTATCTCTTCTTGAATCATAAATCTATGTACAGGCAAGAGATTATCCAAAGGTAGTCTGGCCCTTTTGCCATAAACCAATTCAAATGGAGACTTTCCTATAGATTTTTTCACAGTTATCCTATCTGCCCACAGTGCAAGATTCAACTTCGAATCCCATGCTTTTTTGTTTTGTCCGAGCATCTTTTTAATGATCTTTAGGATGTTCTTGTTGCTTGATTCAGCTTGCCCATTCCCCTGGGGGTGGTAAGGAGAAGAATGTGATATCTTAATACCATATTCTTCACAAAAAGTGTTGAATTCCTCTGATCTGAAGGACATGCCATTATCTGAGATGATCCTTGCAGGAACACCGAATCTAGTAATAATGTTCTCCATTAAGAATTTTATCACCACCTTACTAGTGGCCTGTCTGGTAGGTATTGCCTCCACCCATTTGGTAAAATAGTCTGTAGCAACCAATATCCATCTGTGTCCTCCACTGTACCTTTCTGATAATTCCCCTATAAAGTCTATTCCCCACTGTTGAAATGGTTCCTCGGCCAACATTGGTCTCAATGGGAGTGATCCTTGATACTTTGTTTTATTTGAAAACTTCTGACAAGCTTCACACTTTCTGACATATCTATAAGAATCATTGAAGACACATGGCCAATAACATCCAGCTCTCAGTATTTTATGTGCTGTAGTCTTAGCCGAGAAATGGCCACCACAAACCCCATCATGCATTTCATGAAGAACTTTGTCTGCCTGGTAGTTGTCTAGACATAATAACAATATCCCATCTCTATTTTTCCAATATAGGTCCCCATTGATAATTACATATCTTGCTGATTTTAGCTTCAGAGCTCTCTTCTGATTATCAGTCATGCCATCTGGACACTTCAAATGCTTGAGATAGTATATGATATCGGTGTACCATGATGTTCTTTCAATACTGAAGTTAGCTTCTTCCCATCCAACCTGATTCACACCAGACTCCTCAATTTCAGTTCCTGTCATGAGTTTGGCCAGCCCCTGTCCTTTGATAACCTATGAAATTTTGAGCTCAATGTTAAATTCTTGTATCTGATTGATCCATTTGCATCTTTTGCCCGTGACCTCAGTTTGTCTGAAGATATCTTTTACTGCTGCATTGGGGACATAAGCAATGACTTCAGCCCCTACTAAGTATGGTCTAAATTGTTTCACTGCTTTGACCAAAGCATAGGCCTGCTTTTCATTCAATTCATATTTTACTTCTGAAGGGCTCAAAGACTTGCTAAAATATGCAATGGGCTGCTCATACCCTTCTGAATTTTTCTGTAACAACACTGCTGCTATAGTGTGACAAGAGGCGAATGAGAATATTATAAAAGGTTTACCAAAATCTGGGGAAATTAGTACTGGTGCCTCGGTAATTGCCCTTTTGATTGCCACAAAGGAATCAATTGCTTCTTCAGCCCAATCTATCTGGGCCTCCTTTTTTAACATCCTTACTATAGGTTTCACTATGTCTGCAAAATTCAAAATAAACCTTCTCACAAAATTAATTTGTCCCAAGAATGATTGAATGGCTTTGATAGTTCAGGGGATGGGAACCTCATTAATAGCTGCTACCCTTTCAGGGTCAATTCTTACCCCCTCCTTGGATACTATGTGTCCAAGTAACTTTCCCTCTTCAACACCAAAGTGGCATTTTTTAGGATTCAAGGAAATCCCATATTCTAAGGCCCTTTTAAATATCTTTTCAAGGTGTTCACAGTGATCATCAGCTTTCTTTGAGTACGCAGTCAGATCATCTTGGTATACTACCATGATTACATCAATCAATTCTGCAAAAGCCACATCCATTTCCCTTTGAAAAGTAGCTCCAGCATTGGTCAATCCAAATGGCATTCGTGCATAGACATAAGTGCCCCATGGAGTTGTGAAGGTTGTCTTATATTTTTCAGTTTCTCTAACTTTCACCTGATTGTAACCTGAAAATCCATCCATCATAGACAGCAACTCACACCCTGTTACCTTCTGCAGCATGTTATCCATATTTGGCAATGGATAGTTATCCTTTAGAGATGATATGTTTAAATTCCTAAAGTCTACACATAATCTAATATCCCCATTTTTCTTCCTGACTGGTACCAAGTTAGAAACCCATGTGGAGTATCTGCATGGCTCAATTATTCCTGCGTCTTTCATCTTTATAATTTCTTCCCTCATTTTTGGTAACAATGTAGGATTAATAGGTCTCTGCTTTTGCCTAAATGGCTTAGCTTCTGGCTTAAGTGGTATCTCATGTTGAAAGAGATCTTCCCTGTAAGCTTTGAGATCTTCATAAGACCATGCAAACACATGTTTGTATCTTTTTAGCAACATTATCAATTGTTGCCTCATAGCAGGAGTTAATTTTTTTCCAATAAAAACATTTCTGGGGGCTCCTTCATTCCCTAGGTTGATTTGTTCAACATCACTCTCTTTAACAGCTGACCCTTTGGTTTCAATCACATCTTGAGCATTAAAAGTTCTTTCTAATGCCACTAGGCCTCTTGGTAATTTATTTGACTTTAGTTGTATAATTTCATGTCCAAATAAAGTTTCCTTACCTTCAGTTTTTTCCACAAAGTCATTAAAATTTATAGCTTGAGCCTGATAATGATCAACACACTGTAAGAAGTTCAGCAGATCTGCATCATCTTGAAACACTTGCCAATTATACAAGTTGTCAGGAACAGATGGTCTTACTTTCATCTCTACTTCAGATATCCCAGTTAGCGTTATATCATTGCCTTTTAGTGCAATATTTGCTAAAAAATCTGCCATGATGTTCTTTGATCTATCTATCCAGGTTATCTGAAAAGCATCAAAAAGCTCCAGGGTATCCCATACAGCATTCCTGTATTGTTTCAGTCTTAAGTGTTTCGAGGCATATCTTTCCTTTACTTGTGAGACTATTAGTTCTGAATCACCAAAGATACTTAACAATTTGATTCCATGTTTGACTGCTATGTTAAGACCAGTGAGTAGAGCTTCATATTTAGCAATGTTATTTGTACATTCAAATAACAACTTGAAAGAATATTTGTAAGTTTCCCCTGTGGGTGAAATAAAAAGGATTCCAGCCCCACTCCCTTCTTTGCTGCAAGACCCATCAAAGAACATTTTCCATATCTGACCATCCTTTTTAGTTAGACATGACTCAATGGGGATCCACTCTTTAAATTTAGGTTTTGTCAACTGTACCTGGAAGTTGTCCATATCAGTTTGTAAAAAACATACTTGGTTCACTGTTTCTTCCATGTCTTCTATGATATATGTGGACCGAGGTTCCCTGTCAATTTTTATTTCCTGTCCATTTATTGGAATTGTAGCATAGGACAAATCCAGCTGCACATATCCACCAATCATATTCGACCATTGTCTAGACAACAACATTCCATAGTTTGGTGGAACATCCACCACTGTGATATCTGTTTTATATGATGCTTCTGGACAGGCTGCTAATCTGAACTCTACATCCTTCATGATACCAACCACTGGGACTGATCTATTGTCCATGGCATAGCACTTCCCAAAGGTAGTATCAACTTCCAATCCTAATTCTTTCATCACCCCAACAGGCATGACATTTATGGCTGCTCCTGAATCGATCATACAATTCTTCACCCTTTTGTTGTTTATCACCAAAGTGAGATAAAATGGGTCTACTTGTGTTGGGTTTTTAGTTATAGTGGACCCTAAGTATATAACTGGAGCCATTTGTTCATTGTTGTCACTTGTTGGGACCTCTTGTTTCTGTTCATTAATCTTTTCTTCTTGGACACCTGAAATCATCTCCAAAGTTTTTTCTCTATACTCAGGAAACCTCATTATTTCCATCAATGGAACAGAAACTTTTAATTGTGTTAATGCAGTTGAGATATCAAATGAGGTAGAGTGTTGTGATGAAGGGAGTTTCACTGTTTCTTCCTTTTGAACACTAGGACCCTTCTTATTATTCTTTGGTACAACCTCCTTAATCATAGCTCCTTTGTTTATTCGCTTGAGTGTCTCATTAGTTTCTTTCATAAAAAGACTAGTAGGTTTACCTTGCTCTGGATTCACTACCCTATTCCTTAAATCATAAGTCCTTTTTGCTTGTGCAACGGCATAAGCTGTAATTCTTCTTTTTTCTTCCTCAGTAGGGATTCTGAGCTTAACACTTTCATTTTTGCTGGTGGTCACAGGCAAGACAGAGCATTGATCAATATTGATAGAATCTGACCTTCCTTCCTGACTAAATGATATCATATTAACAGTTGAATCATCCACATGTTCTTCATAGCTATCCTCTTCCTCTTGCAATCCTTTTGCTACTGCACACAAAGAAGAAGCGTGTGGCATATTGCAAGCATAACACCACATGTCATCGTCTTGAGTATAATTTACTGTTCTTTTTAAAGGATCTGGAATTTGTTGATTGTCTTTGTGGTTCCTGTCTACTGGTTTTCCATCCTTCCATGTGGTGTTATAAGGCATGTCATGTAGTCTAGGTCTCTCGGGACGGTAGTATTGCTGCTTCTCTATTTTGTTTACTCTTACAGATAAATCTTTCAAGGCATTTAAAACTTTGTCAAGCTTATCTTCATCTCTATTAGCCTTGGGTGCTCTAGGATTGTATAACCTTGCATCCTCTCTCTTTCCCACTTTACCAACAGCCTTTCTGTTGTTTTCTATAACAATAGCATCTTTCATAACATCCCGAAGGTCTCTAGGATTTCTGGTTCTTAGCTCATAGTTTGTTTTACTGTCATAAGCATTGATATAATACAGAATGCTCACCTCAGGTACTGGTTTCATCCTATTGGGGATTTTGTTTAAAACCCTGTTAAATCTTTTGTTAAAATCTATCACTGATTCATTTTGCTCCTTCTTTATACTAATGATTTCGTGCAAAGCAAACTCAGGGCTGTTATGGTCTCCATACTGCTCAAGGAACAAATCTTTGAATCCTGCAAGATCTCTAATGGATGCGTCAAGCAACGTCCTAAACCAATCTCTTGCATCCTCTATCAATGATTGCATAAACAACCTGATCTTGACATCTTCATATGGTAACCCAAAATCCTCAATTACTGCGTCAAAGGCTTTACAGTGAGCCTCACCTGAAACTGCATTACTTCCTGTGAACTTTGGTATCGCTGTCCTGATTTCATTTGGGATAAGATATGGGTATACTATCATTCCTGAAAAATCAAACTGCCTCATTTGCTCCATATTTATCAGTCCATGCCCTCCATGAGGATTCCCAAAGTTTTGGTTCACATTACCATACAAGGGTATTTGGTTTTGATAAGGAAGAGGGTATTGATTCTGGTGTTGATATTGAAACTGATTAGGGGGTGGATGTTGGTTATAAAATTGACCAGGGGGTAGGTACTGATTATGAGTATGTGAATTTTGCTGGACTGGTGGTGCACTTGATTGCACATGATCATCCCTTTTGCCACCAAACAAAGGATTCTCATAAGCTTTGAAATCATTACCTTTTGTTTTACCCACTCCTTGAGCATATGTTTTCTTGTAGTTGTTTACATCTTTATTAAAGTCATCCTCACCAACATTTATGCCCAACTTGGCACACAACTCCAAACATTCTTGAGTCCTTCCTGAATCTCTCATCTCAGCAGCTGCCTCCATCATTTATCTAGTTAAATCTGTAAATCTATCTACAGGGTCTGCCATACTTGATCCTGATGGAGGTGGTGTGTATTGTCTGGACCGTGCCTTGTGATTTTCAAAACCAGGGGGAATTTGGCATCGCCCCTTTTGAGCTTTATATGCTGCAACCAAATCCTCATTCGCCGGGCTTGAAGCTATTGTTCTATCTTGTTCTCTTAAGGGCGAATGTTGGCTACTTTCATGTTTATACTGGTTGTATCTTTCTCTCATGGAATCATTCATGGGTTCTTTATTTTTGTTCTTTCGTTGAGAGAAATCTAATTGGGATAAAGATTGTCCTTTTGTAACCGATCTTGTTCCATGCATTGATATTCTTATTTCAGAGTCGCCACCTCTTTCCTAGAGGATATGTGTTATTTTTTTCTTCTGAGTTCTCTCCCACAGCAGAGTCTTAATAATTTTTCCCCAGCAGAGTCGCCAATCTGTTGGGTCTCAAATCAATAGATTGGATAGGTTCTAAGGAAATTGCCAACTCCTATGATCAAACCCTCCAATTGACTTGGCCAACATGTAGAGTGAACCTGTTTGGTTGCTAACTCTCTCACTTTAGGCTCTGCAGGACCTAGGCGGGTATACCTATTCACTGAATGTCTCCGATAACCAGTGCTTTTTATAGCAGATGTATTATCCTAATCTGATATCTCCTGATCTTTGAAATGGCATGAGTTCCTTGGATAGAGATATAGCAGATGAGTTCAAGATTGTTGTTGTAGAAGCTATTCGATCTATGTTTCCTAACTACTTCTGTTTGCTTTTTAAAATAACAAATGGTGAAATATAATGATGAGTGTAATCTGTTTTGACCAGTGCCTTCTTTGCTGTTTGGGCTACAGAGTCATTGCACTTTCTTCAGGACTTATTATGCGAGCCTGTGAGACAGTTTTTTAATCCACCCTTTTGTAGACCTGTCGGTTATTATTTCTTTTGAGATCAATTTGAATGCTTATATCATGTGTTGATTGAATGAATTTTAACCCTACGTTTAAGGGACCAATCAATGAAGTACTGCAAGGAACAATTACAATTCGCAAGCAAAACTTTTGTTTCAACGTTATAACATGAAGCACAGATTTGATTTCAAGAATATGAATAACCTTATCACTTTAGATAATATCACAGACGATTGCCAAGACAAAGTGAAATAATCCACAACACATACGCAAAGAAAAGCAATAGTTCATAGCATGTATTCCATCGAAATTTGTAAAAATTACAGGCTGTCATACATCGCCATTTTCTTCTTTATCTAATCTATCTCTCCCTTTACATTACAAAAATCATTCTCATATATATATGAGGATGAAGGCTTTTCACGAAGAGACACGACTTTTCAAAATACTAGTTGTTAACTTGAGTGTTTCTAAACTTAAGCAAAAAGAGATTTAGAAGTCCTAGATGATGAATATAGTCGTCGTCTCTGAAGGTTTTGATTCGAGGAGTTTTTTTTTTCAATTCATCTCCCAGCGACAAATATTTGAATATTATCTGGTTGATAGTAGGGGCCATATCTTTACTTCGATCTATCTCTGATAAGGCCCAATCCTTGACGCTGGTAAGCTCTTTTCGCAAATCCTCCAAAGATATCACTTCTCCTTCTTTGTAGACGGAGGGCATTCCAACAGGCTTCTCATCATCTAATTCTTTTAAGTCTCTTCTCAGCGTATCTTCAAGTTTGACATGATTTTCCATATACACATTCCCCTCAGCCTTTTCCTCTGGTGTCATGGTATCGACATTGTTTAGTACTTCCTGCAATCGTGCTCTTAACCTTTGATGCTCTGTTAGCGCTTTTATCATTCCGTTGTATACTATCCAATATGGTTCGACCTCTAAGAGCATGGTGTTAAACCGATGTCCTATGATGTCATTGACCAATTTGTCCATCTTTTGTTGGATATTGTCTGCGCGTTTATTGGCCTTTTTTGCTTGATACTTCCAGTACAGAGCATCGGAGACATCGTCCAAGCTGCGTCCCGCGGGGTATGAGGTGTATTCGCTGATAGGAGTCCCCGTCTCTAGTTGCAATACTTTTGCCTGCAGCTTCTGATTTTCCTCCTTAGATTTTTCATACAGTCCCTTATATGTGACGTTCTCTCTGATCAAAAACTCTGTCTGGTCCAGGTTCAATCTTGCAACATCCAAGTTGAGCTTTGCAGTGACCCTAGGATCAGTTTTCCCAACCTGATGAATCATGAGGTGTCCAAAGGTTTCTTCAATGTCTACAATGATAGGCCTCTTCCCCTTTGGATATAGTGCCCACTGTAGGAGAGCTTTCTTGTCTGGATCATATCCAGAGCCTAGGAACAATTTATCTACCTCCTGGGGCAACACCTGTTGATTCAAATCTTGTCTCTTCAGGAAGCCATCAAATAAGAGTGCTGAGTTAATATCCCAACCGGAGAAGATGATTACACCGGCCTCTTTTAATAGTTTCCTCCCTTTCTCAGGAGTCATGTCTTTCATGAGGACATCAATTTCATCCTGTAATCTCTTCATCTGTTCCTCCTCTGGTCTTCCAGCCATGCTTCGTTTTACATGAGCTCCTTTGTATTGGTACAAAAATGAGAGGAACTCCCTAGAAGAGGCAAATCCATCATCAGCAACGAA
Source organism: Cryptomeria japonica (assembly GCF_030272615.1). Classification (NCBI taxonomy): domain Eukaryota; kingdom Viridiplantae; phylum Streptophyta; class Pinopsida; order Cupressales; family Cupressaceae; genus Cryptomeria; species Cryptomeria japonica. The sequence continues at coordinate 344,454,504 of NC_081412.1, read as the reverse complement.
GTCTTCATGCTCAGTCATTCTGATATCAACAACATCCTTGATGTTAATCTCGCCAGTGTCCATATTCATTTCTGCTTCAAAACCAGGGGGATAATCTTCCCTAGGAGAATCAGGTGGGATACTACTGGCAGTCGACTTTGGTGACATGTGAGCTAGGGGCTGACTGTCCTTCTCAGTATTAATAAAATGAAGGAATTGCGAAGGCACTCTGTGCATAATTTCTGCTTCATGTTGAAGCAGCCTTTTAGCTACTTCCAGAGGATCTTGGAGATTTCCAATTAGGTCTCCATCTATCATTCCCCTTGCCCTTTTCCATTTGTAGGCCTCCCAAACTAACTCACTCTTTCCTTTTAAAGCTTTGGCCTCCTCTCATTCAAGGTTCTTGATTAGGTCATTTGGCATTTTGGCCACATGTATTCCAGCTTTGAGTTTCTGTGAGGCTCTGGCGGCTCTTATATATCCTTCAGGATCAAAATTCTCCCTAGGCTCACCCAGAGTCATACCATAATAGTCTAATTTATTTTGAAGTAAATGATAACTTTTTGAACTTTTGACAATGAAATCAGAAAAAACTAATAAACCTGGAACAATAGATTGTTTACCGAAATCAGTTAAGTGTTTAGCACTGGCAATAGACAATTGCCTTATAATCTCCAAGCTAGCCACTCTGTTTGGTACCGTAATTGGAAGCATATGGGGTTGCCCTTCATATCCAAATACCCTTATTTCTGTGTGATTATCATGGCAATACCAATCACCCCAATTATGTTCAATCTGTGACTCTGGAGAGAAGTCCTTTGGTCTGAGAAATCTCTTGATTTCAGGAGACAAAGTGTAATCCCTGTGTTGCCCAAAAGCTGCACTGAGAGGTTTCACAAAGTATTCTTGAAAATGCCAATATTGGTTATTCATGAACCTCTGGTCCCATGCTGATACCCATAACTGAACCGGCTTCTTCAGACCATTCTTATCATAAGATCTAATGCTGAACTCATCTGGCCAGAAGTTAATTTCTTGTCCACAATAAAGAAGGATATGCATTAACATGGAGTATAATGAAAAGTGAACATTCACAAGGTCTCCTTTCAATTTCTCCAGCCCATGATTCAAGGCATCTGCAACATAAGTGGCAAAATCAAATGACCTAGGGTCTTTTGATTGCAAGTCGGCACACAGAACCATAACCCCAATATCCATGAGTGGATGAGCCTCTAGGCCTAGTACTTGGGCTGCAGCATAATATGTATACTTGAAATATGGATGGAAGTGGTTGACATCAAACGGCACCTTGTCATCTTTGCCGAACTGAACAAATGACCCACCCACTTTTGGCCTGTGAACAGGTAGTCTCCAAGTCCTGTAGATATTTTCCAAACTAAAGAATTCTTGTGAAAGTTTCTTCATATCGATACTCTCCTCTACTTCCCAGTCCAAATCAAAAACCATATCAATAGTCTGTTTGTTAATTACTACTAATGTATTCCCTCTGTAATCACATATGGTTTTGGTTCTTGGGTTGTAGCAATCTACCAGAGCTTTCATTAATTCTACATCTACAAACACATTTGGGACTACTAATTTGCCTAAGTTCTTCTTCCATAGATTGCTTATGGGTTCAGGTGCATCCCTTCTTTTGTAACCAAACAAAAATAACTCATGCCCTCTTATCTCAGTCCAAATGTCTCCTAGATTTTCAAATCTGTCCTCTAATCCTTCTTCTTCACTTTTAATCTTCTTGGACCTTACACTAGACGATGGACACTGGTCTAACAAATCCTGAGTCAGAGCTCTCCCTTCTTTCTCCTGTCTCTTGGGCTTCTCTTCAGGGTTCAGCTCTTTTCCTTTCCTACTCTTTTTAGAAGAAGAAGACGAAGGTTCCATAATCACAGTAAATAAGAGAGACAACACTTACTTGGTGGAATGCTCAATTCTTCTGGTTATCGTTCGCAAGTCTCCGCAAGTTCTTCGCAGTTTTCAATCTTTTAGCATCGATCTGGTTCTTACGAAAATTCACTCAGTTCAACTGTAATCGTATGGGCAACTTGTGCACAGTTAATGTTCTGCATCTACAACGGCTACTCAAGTGTTTAAACTTAATTGCAGATGTGACACTCTTCAATTGGGCCTTTAACTCTTTCGCGGGAAGTACAGTTCGCTCAAAAGTGCTCATATTTCAAGTTATCGATGAAACCCTTGACTTCGGCCGAGTGTTTGAATCTTCCATCGAAAGCTCATTTTCTTCGATACAATTGTTTCGGTGAAAAGCTTATGTCGAGAAGCTGCTTTTAAGACTCATCGAAATCACTCTTTCATCGATAGTCCCCTTTTTCGATAAGTCACATGTAATTTCCATCGAAATCATTCTTTTCGGTGAGTTTCTTTCTTCAGTGAAGGCCTATGTATGTTCATCGATATCCCTTTTTCATCGATATCTCTTTATCGATGAAACAATTTTGCCTTTGCTCGACGTCATGTTCATCGATGAAAACTTGTATTTCGATGAATGCCCTTTGAGTTTCTTCGGTAATGATATTCCTTCGAAATCACCTTTTTGCCTTTTCGCCTTTTGTTTTCACTTTTTCGATGAAACTTAGAGTATCAATGAGTGGTTTTCTACGTTCATCAAAGGTAACCTTTTGCTGAAATACCTTTGCTTAGTGCTTGTGTCGATGAAAACACTCTTTCGATGAAACTTCCTTTGCAGTGCTCGATACAGTTTGCTGGTCGAAATATCCATTAGTCTTCATGCTTATGGAAACATACATTTTTTTATATATATTTTTATTTTCAAATATAGTGCTCAACATATACCATAACCTAAGACCAATTTTAGTAGGTCAACTCTATAAGATATTTATAATAAAAGCATTTTACAAACAAAACAATATCCGATGCAATAACCGATTGAACATGTCGGCTTAATGCATTTACAACAATAATTAATCATTTCCAAAGCATGCCATGCTGATCTAGAAAAGATAAACCTGCTGGTGCATACCCTGGACCTATTTGCCAGTGAATGTTGTTGGATCTCCAAAGTGCTAGAGTTTTAGTAGGTGTTGACATCAATGACAAAACCATACCAAAATACCAACAATCTCCCCTTTTGGCATTGATGGCAACACAAGATGGAAAAACCATCAAAGTGCCAAAACAAAAATGCCAAATACCAAAAACCAACAATCTCCAAATAGAGATCATAACCAGAAATAAAAAATATAGATACAGAGAGTAATAATCTCTCCCAAACAACAATCTCTCCCCCTGGGAGCAACATGTGTTTTCCTTCTGTTTTCCATACTAATCTCTCTCCCTTTGACATCAAATGCCAAAGTTCTTACCAAGCCAAGTTCATATACAAAATACCAACCAATTCAATATACCAACTACTCCCCTTGAGAAGTAGCTTCCTCATTAAAGACCGGAGTAAAAGATTTTCTCTTGTTAATTCTATCGGTTGATGGCAATCATCAACTTCCTAAGTCTCTACCGGTGGGGGTATAACCCCAAGCTGATCTCTGAGATATTCAAAAGTCTCCTTAGGCAAAGGTTTAGTAAAGATATCTACAATCTGCTCTTTAGTATTCACATAAACCATTTTTATTTCCTTTGCTTCAACATTTTCCCTTAGAAAATTTAGTTTGATAGAAACATGTTTTGTTTTAGAATGTAATACCGGATTCTTAGATATATCAATTGCTGCAGTGTTATCACAATAGCTAGTAATAGGTTCCTTGCATTTTACCTTTTTGTCTTTTAATATTTTCTTAAGCCATAGTACCTGTGTATAGTTAGTTGCTGCTGCAACATATTTTGATTCTGTTGTTGATAAAGATGTAGAACTTTGTTTCTTACTCAACCAAGAAACTAGTTTGTTTCCAAGAAAGAATGCTATGTCAGTGGTGCTTTTTCTATCATCCACATCTCCTGCCCAATTTGCATCTGTGTATGCATATAATTCAAAGTTTTCATCTGTAGGATACCATAATCCAAGATTTATAGTGCCTTGTAAGTACTGGAAAATCCTTTTTACTATTGATTCATGATTTTCTCTAGGATTACTTTGAAATCTTGAAACAATACATACTGCATTCATTATATCAGGTCTGGTTTGTGTTAAATACAGTAAACCTCCTATCATAGATTTGTATCTAGTTGGATTAATAGGTGTAGATTCATCCCTTAGTGATAGTTTGTCATTTGTAGTCATAGGTGTTCTTACCAGTTTAGAGTTCTCCATCCCAAATTTCTTTAGTAACTCTTTTAAGTACTTGGATTGACTCAAGAATATACCTTTATCAGTCTGTGAAATCTGCAATCCTATAAAGAATTTTATTTCTCCAATCATAGACATTTCAAATTCTTGATGCATTTTAATAGAAAATTCTTTATATAATCCATCTTCTCCTCCAAAGATTATATCATCAACAAATAATTCTATAACCAAGTTGTCATCATTAGTCACTTTATAGTATAAATTATTATCTACATTTCCTTTAGAAAAACTAATCTTCAAAAGATACTTATCTAATCTTGCATACCAAGCTCTTAGAGCTTGCTTCAATCCATACAAGGGTTTTCTTAACCTGCAAACCATATCTTTGTCATCTGTCAAACAAAATCCATCAAGTTGTTCAATGTAGACTTCCTCTTCAAGATCTTCATTCAGAAATGCACATTTAATATCTATTTGATAAACTTTGTAGTTCTTGTGTGCTGGAAAAGCCAAGAATAATCTGGCTACCTCTATTCTAGCTACCGGTGCAAAGGTTTCATTATAATCAATTCCTTCTTTCTGAAAATATCCCTTACACACTAGTCTTGCTTTATTTCTGATAACCTTACCATCTTCATTAAGTTTTTTTTGAATACCCATTTGGTTCCAATTACATTTTTATCTTTAGGCCGGGGAACTAATGTCATAACTCCTTTAAACTTGTTTCCAATTATATGATCTTCAAAATAATTCAGTCTTACATATCAGGGTGTCTTTGTTTGTTGTTGTTCCTCAGTTACTATGGAATCCTTAGATGATACGGGGGTAACTGGATCTTCATTCTATATCGGTGGATTTAGTGTAAGTTCATTTGTCAAAATTTTTGTTGCTGGTTCAGAGTCTATATACCTTGAAGTTCATCTAAATTGTTCATAAATCTTTACATTTGTACTTTCAACAATTTTCTGCAATCTTTTGTAAAAACATCTATATGTCTTTCTTTTAGATGAATAACCAAGAAATATTCCTTCATCACTTCTAGGATCAAATTTGCCAATATACTCATCTCTTCTGATATAACATTTACTTCCAAAAATTTTGAAATATTTAAGAGTAGGAGTAATACCAAACCATAGTTCATGAGGGGTCTTACCGGTTTCACCTTTGATGTAAACTTTGTTGAATGTATAGACCATTGTATTGACTGCCTCTCTCCAATATACATGTGGTAGGTTTGCTTCTAATAACATACTTCTTGCTGCATCCAAGATAGTTCTATTTTTCCTTTCAACAACTCCATTCTGTTGTGGTGTCCAGGGTGCTGATAGTTGTCTTCTGATTCCATTTACTTCACAGAATGTATTGAATTCCTTAGATGTAAATTCTCCTCCTTGATCTGATCTTAGACATTTGATTTTCTTACCGGTTTCATTTTCTACCATTGCTTTGAACAGTTTGAACTTTCCAAGTGCTTCTGATTCTTCTCTAAGAAAAGTAACCCAACACATTCTAGAGTAGTCATCAATGATTAGCATGAAATATCTATCACCTTGTAAGCTTTTAGTTCTAGTTGGACCACATAAATCAGTGTGAATCAAATCAAGAGCATTATTGGATTTTTCTGGAGTACTTTTGAAACTAGCTCTAACTTGTTTTCCAAATTGACATTCCTTACATACTATATTGTGAGGTTTGACAATTTTAGGTAAATCTCTAACTGCCTTAATAGTATTGATCTTCACCATGCAATCAAAGTTTACATGACAGAGTCTCTTATGCCATAACCAACATTCATCAATATGAGAAATCTAGCATGTCTTTTCATTGTTATTCAGATGAAAGATGTTACCTCTAGTTTGATTACCGGTTGCAATTTCTAAACCAGTTCTATTCATGATTTTGCATTTTCCATTTTTGAATTGTAATTGAAATCCTTTCTCAACTAATTGACCAACACTCAAAAGATTATGCTTCAATCCTTCAACATAGCAAACATTTTCAGTGTTATGCTTACCATCAAGAGATATTGTACCCTTACCTTTGATCAAACAAGCTTTGTCATCTCCAAATCTCACGAAGCCTCCATTGTATTCTTGAAAGTTCAAGAATTGACCTTTGTCTCCTTTCATATGATGTGATCATCCTGAATCAATGATCCATTCATCCTTTACTTCAACTTTAGCTGCCAAGACCTGTTCTACTGGTTGAGCAGTAGGTGTCAGTTGATCTTCTGTTATAGCAACAAAAACCCATCCTTTGTCTACCAGATCCTCATCAGAATCATCAATCACACTTTCATCAGCAATGTAACAAGATTTGTCTTTATTCTTCTTAAATCCATATCTCTAATATTCAGGGTTAGGCTTGTATGTTCTTCTAGCTTCTTCTCTTAGTCTAGCATGTCTATCAGGGCATCTTGAAGCCATATGACCAATCTTATTGTAGTTAAAACATTTAAAGGGTGCTTTACCTTCATACTTACTTCCAATTGGACCTTTAGGCATTTTCCTTGCAAATAGTGCTTCAAGTTCTTCAAGTTCTTCATTCTCTTTCCTGCTTTCTTCAAGTTCTCTTGCATAAAAGGCTTTCCAATCAGATTTGTCAAATGATGGAGTAGATGATGTTGATTCTTTAAAGGCCAAATCTATCTTTATAGTAGCAATAGGACCAAATTCTTTTATTTCAAAAGCTAAAAGTTTCCCAATCAATGTATCCCTAGTTACTGATGTATTAGGCATTGTTCTTAACTCATTTATAGCAGTGACTTTCATTTTATATGCCAGTGGAAATCCTCTTAAAACTTTTGAAATAATTTCATCCTCACTTAAGGTTCCTCCACAATATTTAATACCCAAAACAATCTCATTTACTCTTTCCATGAAAGCATAAATCCTTTCATCTTCTTCCATTTTCAGATGTTCATACTTGACCCAGAAGCTTTCAAGTTTTGCAATTTTGACTGTGGAATCTCCTTCATTCAGTGTTTCCAAATGATCCCAAATATATTTAGCAGTAGACCTATCTGATAGTCCCATGATTTGTTAATCTGATAATACGCTCAAAAGTGCTTCTCTTGCTTTGGAATTATTTTCTCCATCTTTTCCCAAGGTAGGTGGATTAGGCTGAACAGGAGTAGGAGTAGTATAACCATTCTTTGTAACATCCCAGATGTCCTTTCCAATGCAATTTAGATGTGTCTCCATTCTGATCTTCCATATGCCATAATTGGTTCCATCAAGTTTAGGACTGTCCTTCCTAAAATAGTTAGTAGACATTGGATCTCCTCAAGCTATTAAACTTCTGCAAAAGAGGACTAAGCTCTGATACCAATTGTTAGGTCCTAGAGACAACTGAGAGGGGGGGGTGAATCGGTTGTCAAATAAATTCAAACCAAAACAACTTAACCAGCTTAATGCTTAATACCGATAAACTAGTTCAATATGCTGGTAGATAGATTTAACAGTTAATTGCTATACCGGTAAGGATTAGTGCATGAAACATAAAGACAAAGTCATCCACAACACATAACACCAATATTTGTATGTGGAAACCCTGTAAGGGAAAAAACCACGGTGGGAAACCTTACCCACAATCAGATGATACTACTGCAGATAGTAAGTGTACATAAATGGGGTCTGCACATGCAGAAAGGCCAAGCGCCTAGAGCTCACTGCTCAATCACAAAATGGGAGTCACACTGACTATAGTTGGATGGTTAAATCCATTAAGAATGTACTACACAAAATAGCATCTTCATATGCTAGATTCAGTACCAGTGTAGTTCTGATTGTCTTCACAAAAACCCTCCTTCAATCTTCAAATGATGTCTATGTGTATAGCTCTGCTTATTTTCACATATACCTTCACACAATCCTTTTTCGCATTTCACATTTGATCTTACAAATAAGATCTTACATTTATACCATAACCTAAGACCAATTTTAGTAGGTCGACTCTATAAGATATTTATAATAAAAGCATTTTACAAACAAAACAATATCCGATGCAATAACCGATTGAATATGTCGGCTTAATGCATTTACAACAATAATTAATCATTTCCAAAGCATGCCATGCTGATCTAGAAAAGATAAACCTGTCGGTGTATACCCTGGACCTATTTTCCAGTGAATGTTGTTGGATCTCCAAAGTGCTAGAGTTTTAGTAGGTGTTGACATCAATGACAAAACCATACCAAAATACCAATAGACACTTGATATATATATGAGATGAGACCAATTCCTTGTGATGGTTCTATGCATCTAGATATGTGATGTGATGATTTATGTTGATTGTTTATAATGTGATGATACTTATGATGTTATGTAATGATATCATGATAATGAAGTTACTCTATGTGATATGTTATGTGATGCAACTACGTTACTATGCTTATGTAATATGATGATTAATGAATAATGATGAACAACAAATACCCCAACCAGTACTAAGAGGGGGGGGGTGAATCAGTACAGATAAAAATTGTCTTAACAACTTATCTTGCTAAAGAAAAACTAACTGGTTATCACCATTACCGAACTTAACCATGGTAATACCGGTTAAACATGGTAAGACACCAGACACCATAAACATATTCATATGGTATACTAAAAATATCATAACCTATTAACCCTACATGCATAATCCTTCGACCAAATACTTCATAAACATCACATGAAAAATGCATAACACATAACACACAAATTTTTCACAAGGAAACCCAAATGGGAAAAACCATGATGGGGATGAATACCCACAAGCTTGTTTTGAACTCTTTCAAAGCTTGCCCTATTAAGAGCCTAGTCCAGTTAAAGACTTTACAATAAGGTTCTGCTAGGAACCGATCCTGTTAGAGATCACTCGGTTAAGGGATGGCTATATACCCTATTAAAGGTTGAAACCATGTTAAAGGTTACCTCACTAGAGGATTTAAAGAACTCAATGATCTTGAGTCACCTAGTTACATGTTTTACAATAAGCCTATTAAAGCTACTCGGTAAAGCAATTTTCCATCTTTGAAATGATTAGAAGACAACAAGAAAAACTACGATATGATAACAACACTACATGCCAAGGCAGATCCTTTTCATATCCTCTACTCTGCAATCAAACTTTGCAGTTTACCTCTTACTGGTCTAGCAAGTATCAAGTATCTCTTCACTCGGATACATACACACAACATTTGCCAACAACTTTACAATAACAAACATCATCAACCTTATAGACAACAGATAGGTTGGTAACATAAACCCTTAACCCTAAGTATCTTAGGTTTACAACACAGGCGGTCCAATCTTGACCATCCAAACATATTGTATAGAGCATTACAATTTCAAACAGATCACAAGACAATCTACATCATTCATTCATCACCGCTCATGGGAATTAGTAACCCATCATGCTTTCTTCTCATACCACTAAGAAGAATGATCATTCTTGAGGTAGACTTCAAATGCAGTCAATCTTCTTATGCCTCAATCCTTCACGTGCAAAAAGATGACATGGAACCTTGATCACGTCTCTTAGCTAACTCATCACAGAGTATCATCGGTTCATCACACAAGCTGGATCACCAAACTGATAACCATAGAGCTGAGACTACCAATCGGTAATCACACTTAGTGAAACCCCGACACTGGTTCACTGAATCTCCTCATGCCTCTTCATACCGGTTCACCAACTTCTTCATTCTGCATATTGGTTCACTTACACTTATTGACATCAATGACTACATACATTATCGTCATATCAACATACCGGTTCATCATATGCCAATGATATCCAACAATCTCCCCCTTTGGCATTGATGGCAATACTCAGTGTAGCATTGCAACTAAAAACCTAATAGACCAGTGTATCTGCATTATCAAATATCTTCTCCCCATACATCTATCATATCTTCTCCCCCTCTAACAACAATGTCAAAGTGGAGGCATAAGCTTCCAAAATCTACTATGCTTCTCCCCCTAAGGAGCAGCATCCTTCAACACATCAATCCTGAAAGATTTGTCACTTTAGTATTTGACTGATGTAGAGCACACAACCTTATTTGACTTCATGAAGGGGCAGAACCCCTAATTCACCTCTCAAATAGGTAAATGTAGTCTTTAGTAAGGGCTTAGTGAATATATATGCTAGCTGCTCCTTACTAGAAACATGTTGTAATACAACCTTCTTATTTTGAACTTTCTCTCTCAAGAAATGATACTTAAGTTCAATGTACTTAGTTCTAGCATGCAATACCATATTCTTGGAAATGTTTATTGCACTTTTATTATCACAAAATATGTTCACCAGTTCAGATATAGGTACCTTGAAATCTTCCAATACATGCTTCATCCAAATTGCTTGAGTGCAGTTCATAATTGCTGCCACATATTCTGCTTCAGCTGAAGATTGAGAAGTACAACTCTGCTTCTTTCTTGTCCATGATACTAATCTTCCACCAAGAAAGAACGCTCCACCGGTTGTGCTCTTCCGGTCATCCAAATTACCTGTCCAATCGGCTTCAGTATATACTTTGAGATTATAGTCACCATTATATGGATACCACAATCCATAATCAACTATTCCTTTCAAATATCTAAGAATCCTCTTCACAACTACCAAGTGGGATTCTCTCAGACATTTCCAAAAATGAGCTACTATGCCCACTGCATGAGCAATATATGGTCTGTTGTGCACCACATAGTGTAGTTTACCGATCATTGACCGATACTCCTTTTCATTCACCAGTGCTAAATCATCTTCTTTAGTCAGTTTACAGCCAGTTACCATCGGTGTGCCAATCAGTTTGCTTTCCTCCATGCCAAAAGTCTTCAATACCTCTTTGACATACTTGGACTGGGTAATAAAGATACCCTCTCTCATTTGTTGAATCTATAAACCAATGAAGAATTTTATTTCTCCTATCAAAGACATCTCAAACTCTTTCTTAATTTAATCTGCAAATGCACGACTCATTCTATCATCTCCTCCAAATATTATGTCATCCACAAACACTTCACAAATCAGAATCTGATCACCTTCTGATTTCAAGTAGATGTTGTTATCTTCACTTGTTCTCTGAAATCCAATCTTCACAAGATGAGAGTGTAGGCTTTCATACCATGCCCTAGATGCTTGTTTTAGTCCATACAGGGCTTTGTGTAATCTACACACCATGTCACTATCTTCTAATAAGGCAAACTCTTCTGGTTGCTCTATGTACACTTCTTCTTCTAGGATTCCATTCAGAAAAGAAAACTTCACATCCATCTAATAGACCTTAAATCCCTTAAATGCTGAAAATGCAAGTAGCATTCGAACACCTTCTAATCTAGCCACAGGAGCAAAAGTTTCTCCATAGTCTTATCCTTCCTCCTGAGCATATCCCTTACATACAAGCCTAGCCTTGTTTCTGACAACTGTGCCTTCTTCATTTAGCTTATTCTTGAAGACCCATTTGGTGCCTATGACATTTTTATGTTTCGGTCTAGGCACCAAAGACCATGTTGCATTCTTTTCTATCTAATCTAGCTCCTCTTCCATTGCTTTAATCCAATCTTCATCTGTAAGAGCTTCTTTTGAAGTCTTGGGTTCAAATTCAGAAATCATGCAAGAGTTTTCTTTCACTTTTCTTCTAGTGAGTATCCCTGCATCTTTATCTCCTATGATTTGCTTTGGATCATGGTGCAACTTTACATATCTAGGAATGATTCTAGCCCGATTTGCTATTTTTTCTTCTTCTTCCTCACTAACCTCTTCTTCTTCTCTTACTGCGGCTTCTACCGGTACAAGAACACTAAGATCTTTGCAACTTTCTTAAATGGTTCCCAGAAGGCTATACCCGGTTCATCTTCTACTTCTTCTCTGCATGTTACCTCAGGTTCCTTAGGGGATTCATCAACCTTGACATTGATACTTTCAACAATCTTCTATGTTCTATTATTGTAGCACTTGAGAGATTTTCTCTTAGTAGAATATCCCATAAATATTCCTTCATCACATTTTGCATCAAATTTGCTCAGATGCTCACCTCTCTTGATATATCACTTACTACCAAACACTTTAAAATAGCTCACAGTGGGAGTTTTCCCAGTCCAATACTCATAAGGGGTTTTATCTTTGCCTTTCTTGATGAGTACCTGGTTCATAGTGTAGACTATAGTGCTCACCGCTTCTCTCCAAAAAGTGTCAGCAACCTTTCCTTGGTTCAACATTGTTCTTGCCACTTCAACTACAATCTTGTTATTTCTTTTTGCTATGCCATTTTGTTGTGGTGTCCTTGGGGCAAACAACTATCTCTTGATACCGTTATCTTCACAATACTTATTGAATTCATCAGAAGTGAATTCTCCTCCTTGATCAGTTCTTAGGCATTTTATCTTT